>NW_026946367.1:1395963-2116281 GCF_033847375.1 Trichoderma aggressivum f. europaeum
AAACGATTCCTCACTTTCTCGTACACACCCCATGCCCCCCCCCCCCCCCCCCCCCTTCAACGCCACGCGTGTCGAAATAATCACCCTCCCAACGCCCTCACTCCCCTTCCAACACTCCCCGTCTCAAAAACCTCAACGACGCCCAGTCCAACCGCCTGCCCCAGAACCCACTCCCACTCGACGCCCCAAAAGTCCTTCCACCGCGTCCCGTAAAGACCTCCTCCTTCAAACCGCTCTCGGAACCAGGCCTCCGGCGCCTCCCCCCATCTTGTCTTGTCCAACAGCTCGCGAAGCCAATCCACTGCCCCCTCCGCGAGTTTGAGATACCGCCCGTGTCCCGGCACCGCAATCCGGAAGTCGGACGCTTCTGACGAAGCCAGCGATGAACCCGTCAAGGTCGGCGCGCCGCCGCTGCCGCCCGCAAGATGAAGCGCATTCTGGCCTCCCACCGCCGAAACGCTCCCAGAGGCAAAGCGAGACACGTGATGGATAGACGTCAAGGTCGTGCGATCCTCGGGACGGACATGAAGCGTCGTCCCCGGCGCGGCCTTTAGCGAGCTCGTCAAGAATCCCGCCCTCACCAGCTCGTCCGTCTGTGCATGCGTCACGGCGCCCCTAGGAAGCGTCTGGGCCGTAGGATTCTTCTTCAGAAACTCGAGAAACTGCTCTTTGGCCCCTTCAGACATTCCCGTCTTGCGCACCATGGCCTCCAGATCCGACGTCTCGATCAGCGCCTCGCCCATGCCGCCTCGCCGCTCGACCCTCACCTTGCGCAGCACGCCGCTTCGAGAGAGCTCGACCACTTCGCGCTCCACCTTCGACGGCGAAGTCAGAATCGCATTCAGATGGCCCAGCGTGACGATGGGCGGCACCGTCAGCCTGTAGTTGAGAATCTCGGCCGACCGCGTAGACCTGAACCCCGTAGGCGGAACAGGCGTAAACATGCCGTTTCGAACATATCGCATCGCCTGAACCACGTCTCTCAGCGTCAGCTCCTCCTGGAGCAACTTGACGACTCCCATGTCCGAGAGCTTGTCCTGAAACTCTGCATCCAGGTCATTTTTCGCCGCCGGCCTCTTGGCCTTCCGGGGAGACTGGGACGAAGCCTTTGCGCTGCTTGTAGAGCTTTGTCTGGCCGGGCTTGGCCTGCTAGGCTTCCTCACCCGGTTGGATTTGCCTAGGATGGAGCGTAGAGTTTGTGGCATTTTTTCAGCTTTCTTTTTCTTCGACTTGACGTGTCGGATTCTTTTCTTCTGACTTATTCAGACCGACGCGACGAATTTGAAACTCCAGTCTCCGGTGACTCCTGTTGCCTAGTGTATGATCATTCTATCATATCAGGCACACATCCAAAGCAACGTGGCGAGTTTGCAGTTGCAGACGAATGAGGAATCATCTGAAAAGGTTTGACTCAAAATGCCCATAAGTTCCCAGAACGTAGAGAGCAAGTCATGAATAGGAATGAAGAGAATTTGTACTCCGTCGTCTTATGAGTAATGAGCGAGATTTAGATTCTGTGGCAAATCTGAACTGCTACCCTGAAAATCATTTCATTGGGCTTACTAAACTTAGATCGAGAGCAGCCTCACTACGCGTATTAGTCGCAAATAGGCAATTTGAAGCCAACAAATTATCTTTCACTTAGATTTCGCTATAAATTTCAGTTTCGCTAAATCAACAGTTCGGCAACGCAATTTGACCACTTAACCACTCATGCCCGTTCTCTCCCTCCATCAATGCAAATTCGGCACCACTCCAACAATTAGCCAGCTGTAGTCAAAATATACGACGTGATTGCGCTCATCCGCTCGCTCGTCAACTTGAGCGAAATCTTCAAAAACTCCCTTGCAATCTCTGGATCCTTTTGCTGAAGCCTCTTCCAAGACTTTTGCCCCATCATCCAGACAGTGCAATCCCTCTCGACTTGCGCCGTCGCTGTCCGGCTCATTTCAGAGAAAAAGGGCAGTTCACCCAAAGTAGTTCCCGCGACGATGCTCTCGCAAAACCAGCCTTGCGGCAAGTCATATTCCGCTCGGATGATGCCACGCTCAAGGAGGTAGAAGCCGTCTGCCGGCTGGCCACGCTTAAATAGAACTGTGCCAGCGGGATATTCTTTACGCTCAAAATACGGGGTTGCTTGGAACCAGAAATCCTCATTCTTGTCGCTCAATCCCTGGAAAATCTGCAACATGAGCCGCAGAGGTTCATTAAAGCTCTGCCATCTGGACCGGCGTTGGATCTCCACACTGTTGAGTGCGTCATGGGCTGCTTCAGCAAGGTGATTGCGGCGTGGAGAGTTGAACGGAGCATCAAAGGAAGCCAGCGTCGCCGAAGTTGTTGGAACATCTAGGTTGGCGGTAGTATGCTTTGTCGAATTTATTTCTTCTTGTCGGGCATAAAGCGTTTTCAGCAGCTCGTTCTCGCAACTTTCCAGAGCCGAGTTCAAGTCTGGCAGCAGCATAACTTCGATATTCCCGCTGCCTAGACCCACAGCCCTTATGCTTCGACCAAGTTCGCTGTCGGCATCTATGCCACTCAAAATGAGGCTAACTCCTTTGTTGTCCAATAGCCGACTGATCGTGTTGAAGGCTTCTCCGGCAGAGTAGTCGAGCCCACTAACGTGCCACATGTCGAGAATAAGGAACTTGATCGGCTTCTGGGCAAACGCATGGTCGTCTAGAAGCGCTCGTATCTTAGCCTCCACGCTGACGACGGTTCCAAAGAATAGATATCCGGTGAGCTTCATGATATAGATTTGCCGGCCGACTTGTTGCAAGTAGTTGTCCTGTGACGGGTTGCGTCTGACGGTAGAGGTCACAACTTCACCATCATAGGAAGCTCGGATGGCCGATACTCTTGACGTCTGGATGACGAGTGATACAAACGCCAGCAATATTCCAACGCCAATGCCAACTACAAAGTCATAGATGCCCATAACTAGGACGATGATGATGACGGTGGCATATTCTGCAGGCCTAAGCTTCTTTCGTGGAAGCCAAACAGCCTCAAGAAGTAGCTCGAATCCAAGGTCAAAAATGAGCGTTCCGACCATCATGACGGGGATCCATCCAATGATACTAGGGCCAATGACCATAACTCCGAACGTTAGAATCGCAAGCATGTAGCCAGCAAGCCGCTTGTTGCCTCCGGACCGCAAGAAGAAGACAGTATTGGCGTAGACCAGATAGTTTTGAATGCTACCTATGCACCCTGAAACGAAGTTGGAGTATCCATGAAGCCTTAACTCCTTGTCTAGATCGGCATTGTCTTCTCCAGAGTTGAGTGCCAGCGCGGGGACATTGATGGGGACGTGAAGAATGCCAAAGAAAGTTAGAGCAAACATGGCCGGGACCACTTGAATGATTGCACCCCAGTTTACTAGTCGAAATTCTGTCAAAGTCGTTAATATTGCTATGCGATGAGAATGAGGCGGAGAAAATACTCACGATACAAGGTGTAAAAGTACCACCAAGGTTCGTCCGGAGGAGGGCCAACGAAAATCCATCCGTGATCTCGGAGCGTGCTCGGGTCTAAGCTATCGAGAGAGAAGACGAATAGGTAAAAGACTAGTGGAATGGCCAAGATGAAGAGGGGGAGGAAGTACTTGGATGCGCCCTTCATCTGGCCATAGAATAGAATAATGGCCAAAACAAGAGGACACACCCAAAGAGGAATTGTCTTGGCATCAATGAGCTTCTGCAGTGTATCGAGGTTATACTCGAGGCTGCCTTCCAGCCGGGCGGAAACCTCAAAGCCGGTAGCTATCAAGAACCAACCAACACCCCCAATACATCCTATCAGGATATGCCTGGGGATAAATCCGACCATGAAGCCAAACTTGAATCGGCCCATAAGGTAGAACACCAGGCCAGTTAGCATGGAGCTCAAGGCATAGGCGACGATCGTTGTGGCGATGACCGCATCGGGATTGTCTTCGCCAACAATATCCAAAATCTTGGCTGCCATATTGTGGAAGAAAGGAACGACCTCAATCTGGACCAGGATTAGACGAAACGGCTAGACACTTAGTTTTAGGACATCTGTACGTACAAGTTCAGATCCTACGGCTCCTCTGAATATGCTGCCCGTGGAAAAGACTAGCTGTGCTACGATTGTGCTGACATAGTATATAGAAATACCAGCAGACCCCAAATGAGAGAACAAAGGAGTTCCTAGTGGAAACAAGATCATGCCTAGTCTGATCAGCCAAGTTTTTTCGGTGATAGTACAGGAAGTGCTTACCATATGATAGCGCGTCTAAGATGTTTAGAAGTAAACCGACGGCAACGGCTGGAAGACAGGAAACTGGCTCTACCACAATAGTCTCCCATATGGCTCTTCGATTCCAACTACGTGGACTGGATGCTACCTTTGCGATTCGGCCGAGATGATGCTCCATCTTCTGACGTTGCTCGGCGAGTCCACGCAGCCACCTTTGTCGAGCTTGAGTCTTTTGGCCTTCGATATCGAGATCGACGCTGCTACTGGCACCTGATCCAGATCCGTGCCTGCCGAGAAGAGGGGTATCCTCTGATGCATCTGATACTTCCGGTTCGCCCGTCTGTGACTGATGCCGTGTCTCATCGACGTGCGAGGACTGGGATTGTCCAGCGTCGACATTGTCGAGTCGAGGTTGCGGGATACTTGTCTGCTCCGTCAACGACGATGGAGGAGATGATTTCTTGAGTAGATTGGCGAGCGCAGATGGCCCTTCTTCTCTCACTGCGTGTTCTCCATCCTCTCCATTTTCTGGTGACGGCGGTTCAGATACTTCGGGTATTGTCGCTGACGAAGGGCGTATGCTCATGCCTCCCTCAATGGAATCGGCATCTCCAAGCTCTGGGCCGAATACATCTTGAATCGACGGTCTGTTTCTCTGGAGGAAGCTCGCGCGACGCTGTGTTGAGCCATCGGACAGCAAATAGCTTGCCAGCTCGGCGGTATCTTCGCGTACACTCCTCGCATTCTGCGCGCTGTCCACCGGAACTACTCCTACAGTTAGCGGAACATGGCGTCTGGTCAGTATGGCACGAAGCGTTACCTAATTGATCTCGCATTGAAGCATGAATGAAGGAGCGAATGGGTTCTTTATATCCTTGCGAAGATCCAACAGAGGAAGAGAGCTGCTGGTGTTGCAAGGTCCCAGCTTCCAGCGTCGAGCTCCCAGCGTGACTCGCCGCGTCTGTGCGATCATTGTGCGACTGATCCATCTGTGAAACCGAGCTCGAAGCTCTCTTCCGCCACGGCGAGAATCCTAAGACAGAGGACGACATGTTTGAGCATCCAATGGTGGAGCTCTGCCGACGAGCTGATCGGCAATGCTTCAATCACGAGCCGACATGAGCATATGGGATCGGGATCGGTATCAGAGAGACCTGGCGCGGGATGGGCGGCGATTGAGGATGATCAGAGGCCCAGGCTATGTGCGGAGCATGCAAACGAACTGGAGGAGAAAGAAGGAAAAGGGTGGCGCAAGCAAGGAGAAAAGACATGCGGAAGAGAGTTGAGCATCATCAAGAGATAACGGCTATCAGGGATTGAAGCTTTGCTAAATCAAGAAATTTCCGGGGCGGTGGCGCCGAGGCCGGGCCGTGCAAATTGAAGCTGGACCTTATCGCAACGAGATTGTGCCCGGTGCCATATCTTTCAATTGCATTACGATTCCTAATTGCAATTGCTTACACGCAGCCGGCTCTACGACGGTAGTGCTGGCAGACTTGCGTGCTCCGGTGCCTTTGTTTCGCAGTACAAGTACGTTGCAGTGAGATCGATGTGCGCTCGGCTTGTAAATGGACACACCTCATCCTTCAGGCCTAGCCTCGCCCACCACCCAATGACAATGAATTCGCGAGATAAATGCCCACTCCCTCTCTGCATGTCTTCTGCAGCTTTATTAGACTGCATTAGTGGGTGGAATCGAGAACAATCGACGTTGCACTCTGTGCGTTTCACTGATCTAACGCAATTCCTCCCCCAAGAGTCACGAGTGCGCGATATCCTCGGCCGGGGACAACATATCACTCTGACCAGACAAGGGCCTTTTGGCTATATACTGCTCACGCTTTCCAGCTTCAGCATTGGAGAGGCCTCCCGCTATCAATAATGTCACATTGGTTCTTCAGACCATCTGATTTGTGCTGCCGTGGATGAAAAGAAAAGTGAAAAAGGAAAAAGGAAAGTTGAAACTATAGCCATGATGTAATGTAACCGAAAAGCCATATCACCCGAAACACCCCCTCCGGCTCGCCACCGCTTTTGAGACGAGCTAAACGTAAAGTCATTATCCTTGTAAAAGGCCAGTCAATGTCATGATGTGGTAACTGCGCTGCTCCATATATCCAAGGCCCGAAAGGAAGCTTCACTTTCCTCAGTAGTTGGTTGTCATCTCTTCGTGTCTCAACCTCGACCAAAACCGAAACAGCGCTTCCAATACAATTGTCTTTCCTCCTGTATCATACTTTGGCACATCTCCGTAGAGAGGGGGCCTCGTAATACACGTGTACAACTGTCTCAGCTGAGCTTCTGCAGATATCCTTGTGCAATTAGCCTCTCTACGTCTCCCTGTCGGACGTAGAATTGGCTGTTCTTTGTCAAGGTAATTGCGCTGTAATCTCCCGGTGAGTCTCGTCTTCAAATCAAATGTGGAATTGTACTTACCCGTATTCTGTCTGAATTTCACCCGCATCTTTGAGGACACGAACGTCGATGAACAGATCCCTTGGTGGCTCTAGGCTCCCAGTGAGATCAATATCGGTCCACTGCCCCTTGTAAGCTGCCAGTAAATCGCCGTACTGTCGCACATAATCCTCCTCCTGGGGGCTAAGACTACTGGTAGACCCATCGCCGCTCGCCACTCCTTTGCTGCCGGATGCACCACCGTCTCGTACCTGTTGACCAGACAAGTCAATGACATCCGCGCCATTCCAGACAAGCTCTTCCAGTTTGTCAGTGCGAGTTCTGTGATACGCCAGCAAGCACCGCTTATTTCTGCGCATTGAGATGTGGTTCACAAGAAGTGTGTATGCTACTGCCTGATCCTCTGCTGGGTCGAACGAGCCCTGGAAGGGTTCAAGCAGATCATCAACATCTTTGTTGAGATCTCTGACTTCTCTGGTCACTGCACGAACGAGCTCAGCTTGGTATGGAGGCAGATGTGCCAGATTCTGAGTTCTCTTGGCGTGTTGGACCTGCGGAAACTGTGAGACGCGTGGTGGAAAGCCCTATCAGGGACGAAACCTACCAGTTTGATGCCCAAGTCTCCATACATCCTACAAAAGACTCTGATCTGTTATTTTGCTTGTGGGATTGGCGTTACTGGTATTATTTTGAGCACTCTAATTCCGAACAAAGAGCCTCTTATGCGTTGCCAGTATGTTGCGAGAAAGAGTGTTGAATGTCTTATCCTTAGGTGGAAATCCAACTTTGGTTTGGCGGCTGCTAGAAATCGAGATCACGCTGAGGCCCCACCATCCTCAACCGCCCATACAGGTACGGAGTACTTTGCTATCCAGCATCCCGTGTCGCAGATAATAGATCGAATACTAGACGAATTTTGTTGTAGGAGTAGATATTTTATTTGACAACAGATATTAGATGGATGTGGTCATAGTAGTAACTACTAGAGGAATATAAGGTAGCTACTCCCTACTCTCAATTGTAGATTCAATGTTCCTGTGTCATAACGGTAGCTGATTGCAGTTTAAACATTCACTTGCCACGACATATTACTGGAGTAGTACTCTTGAACGATAGCATTTCTTTAAGAATCTAGATTATAATTCCACATATATAGTATTATTGTAAATTGGCATTGAACCATCTAGCACCGCCTTACCTTTCACCAAGACAATCCGCCGCAGTGTTGCAATTTCATTCAACAGCTGCTGTTGTAGCTAGATTTCCGATATGTCATGTCCAGCTTGGACATCGTACTGAAATATCATCTTTAGAAGCTAAAGCAGCACTCTAGTTAGCAATGCTGCTGAATACGCATGATAATGAACTGAAAGAAGAAGAAAATCATGGTGTAGAGTTCAGTGTTGCACAATGTGCTTGTTGTGTCGTCTTGCGGCGGGTCTTGAGGCCGCCTCCGAAACACGGACCAATTGTTTTCATCATAATGTCTCTGGGGATTGCATGCTGTGAAATGAAAAGAACTTTTGGATTCTTACCTGTCGTTTGACGCTGGAAGCTTTCGTCTGAATATCAGTACTATGCCGTGAGCTTCTCGATCCAGCCGGCGCAAGATATCCCGCGTGAGAGAAATATCATGTCTCTCGTAGAATAGCTGTGCAGAGACTAGCTATTCACTGGATTTGGCACAAAGACTGCTTGATTAAAGAAGTCTTTGTTTGAGATGGGAGAATAGAAGGAGAGAAAAGTTGGCTGCAGATGGAAGCTTATTTATTCGATCGACAAAAAATTGCTGCTCTATCGATATGGGATAAACATCGGCCCGAAGCCCCACTCTTGCTCCAAGCTCGACGTAAGAGCTCCTGTAGCCTACAGTAACGCCCGCCACCAAGCTGGCACAGGCGGCATATCGAGTTCAGCATCAAGCAAGCCTTACCTCAATTCTGTACGGACCTCTCTCTCTCACAACATCAACGGAACCGTCCTAGGCACAGCTCACCGGGTGTTTCACAATGCCGATTGCACCTATAATCACATTCAAGGCCGGCCAGTGTGACGTCGACGTAAGTTACCCGCAAAACGAACGCCGTTTCATCCCACCTGGCTGCTGACATTACTCTTCCTACCTAGACGTCGTCGAAGCCATACAAGGTCACGCCACAGCCCGAGCCTGGCTACATCTATCTATATTCCGAAGATGGTCAGTAATACGTGGGGTTGGCTAATATTTGAGCAACCATTAACACGGACTAGATCTGGTGCATTTCTGCTGGCGACGACGGGACCAGCCGCTGGATGACCCCGAACTCGACCTCGTCATGGTTCCCACAGACGGTAGCTTTCTCCCATACGAATACAAGACCACCCCTCAGCCCACAGCAAAGACCAACGGCCGCATATTCGCTCTGAAATTTGCCTCTTCCTCTCAGCGCCACCTTTTCTGGATGCAGTCTAAGCCCCAGGGACGAAGTGGCGAGGCGAGCTACTTCAGCCCCCGGGATCGCAAGATCGGCGACATTGTTCACAGACTCTTGCAGGGCGAAGAGGTCAACGTGACGCGGGAGCTGGCCGCTGTTCGAAACAACAACGATCACCAAGACGACGAAGATGAAGCAATGGAGGACATCGAGGGCCACGGCCACCAGGATCACCACGCGGGAGGCAGCGGCGGTGCTGGTCCCGATGCGACGGGAGGCGATATAAGAGAGGAGGGCGAGGGCTCGAGAGAAGGCGGAGCTGATGGAGCAAGAGCGTAGGTAACCCCCCCTTATTCTTCAAGGCTGGTCACGACACGGCCCGCGCAAGGTTGTCTGGTTCCAATCACTGGTCTCCGAGGGTCAAGAACATGTTTTGGCATCAAAATGAAGGCCAATTAATGTACTAAGAAACTTCCTTGTACCTTTGAACAGAGCTACGCCAAATGATATCATGATTCTACCACGTGACTGAAGCAACTCGGAGGCGACGAAGCTAATTTTCTTCCAGAGCTTCGTCTTCAACCCCAGATGCGGCGGCTGCAGTAAGAAACTTTCTCGAGTCCCTGAGAGGCCAATCCGGCCTTTCTGGAGGAGGACAGCAACAGCAACAGCAGGCAGATATTGCCTTTCCTTACCTGAGCCACCTCCTACCAACCTCCATCACAGTCCCCATCGTCGATACCCTCTCAGCTAAGCAGGTAGACTCACTCCTCAGCTTCCTACCACCGGCTGTCATTGTGCTCGCTAGTGACACAGTCGAGCTCGACGGTAGATCAGAACCAACTGCTGATCAGATCAAGGCTGCCAACGAATCATTGTCATTGGCGCAAAAGCAAGTCTTGTTGAAGAAAGTCCTTCGAAGCCCCCAGTTCCACCAGGCCTTGGGAACGTTGACAATGGCTCTTCGGGACGGGGGTTTGCCCAGCGTTGCCGACGCGCTCAACGTAAAGGTTGAGAATGACGGGTATTTGCAACCTGGAATTCCCATGGGTGGTGGCTACGCGGTTAAGGCATTCATCGATGGCGTCAAGAAGACGGTCAAGGACAGTAAACAGTAACTGCTTTAGTACTGATGTTTGTTATGTCTCATGATATCAAGTAGAGGGCCTTGCTGCTCATTGGTATATTTACGGTTCTCTAGCAAGGAAGTGAAATAATTCGTATTATTTAATCCATCTTCTACTTTGCCTTTCACATGTTCTCGATTCCAGATATTTGTTTGTAAAATGACCGCCTCCAGGTACTTGAATGTTTGTTCCGTGAGAGCTCCTGGATGCAGGTACCTGGTGAAGACTGCTAGCAGTGGGGCTATGGGTGGGTTGCAGCGCGCTAGGCTATTGATAGATGCGGTGGGCACCCAATTTACAGCGGCATCATCGAATTCCTTACATGTATCCATTCCAGAAATCATGACCCGGTAACCATCTTTCTACTTCTCGCACTTCACTCCTCTTCAAAACACACGCGATGGACTTGCCTTTTCCAACCGACGTACAAGAATTCGACAGCGATGACCGCATATCTTTCTCTAAGCTGGACAACAAGTTCATCGCGGTCCATGACGATGGGACCGAATTTGAGTTCGATGCCGACCTGAAGAGATGGGTTCCTACGGACGAGGAGCCATTGGATGACGATTTAGACGATCTCAGAGAATATAGCGGAACCCCTGCAGATGATGATGCGTCAAGTAAGAAAAGGAAGCAAGGAGTGGGAAATGGAGACGCAGTAAGTTTGGATCGATTCCATCATGTCATGTGCTTACTCGCAGTATCATGGCGCAACTCCAGCGAGCGGCTGCTCTGGCGGAATACTGACGACCTATGCCTTGGATAGAACGCCGAAGCCCCCAGACCTGCGCGTCCAAATAAGAAGCAAAAGCCTCCACCGCAACCGAAGCAGAACACAGCCGTCTACGTGACCGGCCTCCCCGCCGATGCCACGGTCGACGAAGTCCATGACCTGTTCTCTCGAAAGGCCGGCGTCATTGCTGAGGAGATTGATAGCGGAGCGCCGCGAATCAAGATGTACAACGACGCCGACGGCAATTTCAAAGGCGATGCGCTCATCGTCTTTTTCAAGCCCCAGAGCGTCGACATGGCCATCATGCTGCTAGACGACACCAATTTTAGATTTCTGCCCAGTGGGACGACGGAAGGAAGGATTCGAGTCCAAGCCGCTGATTCAAGCTACAAAAAGACCCAATACGACCAGGAGGGGGGTGCTCGCGAGGCAAGCAATGGCAATGGCCAGAAACGACAAAGGAACGAGAGAGATCGACAGAAAATCATCAAGAAGACACAGAAGCTGGACGCGAAGCTGGCTGACTGGGACGACGATGATCCATACGCGTCATTGGTGCCATCCAGCTCGAAGTGGGACAAGACTGTCATCCTACGGCACATGTTCACTCTCCAAGAGCTGGAGGAGGATCCTGCTGCCCTGTTGGAAATCAAGGAAGACATCCGAGACGAGTGCTCCAAACTTGGCGCCGTCACCAGCGTGGTTTTGTACGATTTGGAGCCCGATGGCGTGGTATCTGTCAAGTTCAAGAGCACCGAATCCGCAGCCGCATGCATCAAGCTCATGAATGGACGAAGCTTTGGCGGCAGCACTGTTGTCGCATCACTATCGAAGGGCGAGAAATTCAAGAAATCACAGAACGAAGCCAACGAGGACTCGGATTAGAAGGGGGAGCAATGGGAAGAGGTATAATTGCTACTTTCTCTGCCCATCCCAGATTTTATCATTTGTAAATTGCATTGATGGCTACTTTTATAAAGTAGTATTGACTGATACCCCTATAAACCTACAATTTTTCAACCCATGATTGTCTGCCCGCCCTAGTCACGTACTTGCTGCCCCATGATTCCATCCTCATATCGTTGCTAAAGATTTCATGCTATATGCCATAACAAAAATAAATAATAAAAATAGATAAACGCCATTCGCTGTAAAAGTCCCTGAAAAAAACATGAATTCCGTTCCAAAAGAGGCTAGATCCTAGGTTCATTTGGCGTTGATGTCGACGTCTTCGGCAAGGGTGTACCAAATGGCAGCGTTGATGATCTTGCCCACGATTTCAAGTTCCATGGCATCTGCAGATGCTGTTAACATGACTTTGTTCGAAAAAATGGGGGCCTTGAAGATACAAAACTCTTACCTCTGGGCGCATAAACCATGACAAAGTCCTGAGACACGGGCATCTGGATGAATCTGTTCTTCCACGCCAGCGGATGCCTCTGTCCCCAGCCCTTTTGCAGGATTTCCTTGATGTCATTCGGGTGGAGACACATGTGCATGGAGTGATCGGAATCGTGGACGTGGGCAATCTCGCCCTGGCAGTTGGTTTGCAGCGGATGTCTCGCAAAGAGGGCCAGGCCGTGCTTCTCCAGGCACGAACGCTCAGTGCCAAACTTGTTTGGGGTCTTTGCGCTCAGCCTCTCCATGGCTCGGCGGAGGGCGATGTAGCATTGGCGGGAGCCGTGCTGGTCGAGCTGCCGCTGGGGTGCGATGCCAGCTACAACAGGTCGAGGGCCAGCACGGTAAGGGAGATGCTTCCCGGCCAGCACGCCCGTCTTGGGGTCGCGGTTTGGATCGGGCATTGGGGCTGTGAAGGGGTCGCGCAAGGTGAGCATACGCAGGTAGGTTATCCGGATATAGCCCTGGATGGTCGACGGCGTGCCTCCGGGCCCGAGGTTGAGGAAGTTGCGATAGTCGTTGTGGACGAGCAGGGCGACGGGGATGAGGCACACGAATGCCTCGGCCAGATATGAGTCCAGGAAGTGGATGGCGAGGACGACGCCCAAGGAGACGATGAATACGGCGGTGCCGTCTAGTGTGATGGAGATGGGCTTTTGTTGGACAATGCAGGAAGCCTTCAGCAATTCCACCTCGGAGGAGTGTACGGAGGATGCTTCGTCGACATCAGGAATCAGAGACAGAGACGTTATTGTCTCGGTTGGAGCAATTGACATGGACATGACGGGCAACGTGGGGGAAGAGGGGCAAGTATCGGTAGAGAGACGATACAGTTTTAAGCACTCGACAGAAGCCAGCTACGATACGCAACTGGTCCAAGTAAGAGGTTGGCACATGTGAGGGAGTCGCGGACAAGTTATATGTCCCGTCACTCGTGCGAGGTGTGAAGCGGCAGGGTCTAGGTCAGGGGGACGTCCGGCGGTCGGCGGCAGAGGATCAGTGGCGGCTGATTGCCTGGGATGTTTTTCCTTTCGAATGTTGATTGCATTCAATGGGTCTTGGGGCGGGTGGTGAGGAGTTGTCTGGCCCCAGAAGAGGAGAGGAACCAATGGCTCGAACCGGTTAAGCATTGACGCCTGTGATGGTGGCTGAGGGTTAGAGTGAGGGTTTCTGCATCATATCACGTTCCACGAGGTAAGGGACTGGTTGCCGTCTTCGCTGATCCTTGATCCAGCAGATCACGAGGAGGATGACTGTATTCAGGGTTATGACGTTGGGCTGATGTCGGTTGGAGAAACGATGCGTTCAAGCTTTCACCCATTTGTTCCAAGCTAGAGGAACGCTAGGCGGTTTTACATGGTGGCGGCAGGCTCTTTAGCGACAAGCCGATATTCGAGGTTTTCTGGGAGGATTCGTTGCTGCTCACTAACATCGACATCACGCAGACCAGAAGTATCACTGCTCTGAGGACGGAGGGCGTGAAACAGGCTGGCCACCCCTTTTTCCGTGTTGCGTTCCGTCTGCGACACAAGGTCTAGCCTCGCCTCGACTCGAGGTGGGCAAAAGACAGCAAAGCAAACACAGTTCCAAACTAGCTTGTCAAGTAAGATCTCACGCCGAGGGCCCCGGACGAGCTTGTGGCGCAATACTCCGCATTGGCAGCAACGCCGGAAGACTGACCCGACGGCTGGGGGCCTGCCTTTGACCATGTCGTGTTGGCATTTCCGGGGTCATGCGTACTTGGAAACGAAGCACTTGTTGTAAACGCCGGACTGCCTATTGGTCAAGTAAGTAGATAGACTTGACTGCCTGGCTACCTAGGTAGTAACCTAGGTAAGTAGGGATAATGTAGGGGGCCGTTGCTCACCGATAGATGGCCGGGGTATTACTCGTAGTTTCTTGTACAGTGGCCTCCCCTCCATGGACTCGCTTCAGCTCCGCAGAGCCGGTCTTAACTCGAGAGCCGCATGAGAACCACCCGATTCGCCCCCTTGGGTGAGTTATTGGTTTAGGGGCCGATTTAGGAAACCGTTACGGATAATGGTTAACCGGAACCTTGATGTGCTCCGTACTTGTACATGAGCGGCATGCACTGCTATCTCCGCAACGAGACCTCACAAGAATGCAGGGTAACCATGTTTAAAAAGAGCGAGGATGCCCCGTGGTTCGTTCGGTTGAATTCCGACAAGTTTGCTCTTTTGGAGAGCTGGATGGGTGGCTAACGGAAGTGCTATTTTAGTAGCAGAGCATTGATAACATACAGCCAACGCTACAGTATCCGATGTGACGGTTCGAGAAGCCGCTGTCAGTGATATAATCCCAGCGCTTCTGCTTTTAGGCTGGAGATGAGAGATGTTGCTGCTTTGAGGGCTCTCTGCCCAATCGAGAGGCTATACCTAGGCGCTATCGGGGCGTTGCCCAGCAACCCAACGCAGCCAATCCCACTATCGTCCATCCCTGTCGCTGCCAAGCCCAGCTCAGCGTGACATGGGCCGCGACGACTTTGTTGCCATTTTGCTCTCGAAAACCTCCATGTGCGGGCTGTTATCTCTCATGCCTTTCACCATTCTCTCTTGATACCGCGAATTGGTGATCGCGCAAGCGTATTCGGCCGCTGTTTTTGGCATCTCATTCGGACCTAGATTGGCGTTTGGACAGTACTGCTTGTTTACAGGGCTGACGCAGACCGCATCGTTACTTGACACTGCACAAGCCGCCCTGCGGCGCTAAATTACCTGAAGTGGAAATAAGAGAGAAGAGAGAACAGAAACACATCGGCTGGTGGTATGAAACAATATTAGACATTCTTCATTCCAGCTTCATACCGCTAACTTCGTCTCTTCGCCGCATAGACATCGATCTTCCATGGGCCTCTCCAATCCGTTGCGGCGGTCCCGCGAAACGCGGCTGCCCATGTACCGGAACCCCAATTCGCCTGCGAAAGAGCGCTCCTCCAACGATGGCTACTATTCCTCTTCAGACGGTGATTCAGAATCATCGTTTTCAGGGCCATCGTCAGATGGGTCAAGAAACGTATCCGAGTCATATCCTGTGCGACCGCTGCTAGTTCAGAAGAGGAACCAGAGACCTACCTCTCAGCGACCGGGTGGTTTCTACCCTTACAGACTGCCGCCGCGAGTTATCCGCTATGTCTTTCTTGCGATAACTGGGTTGATAATCCTCATGATTATTAGCCTGGTACGGGCGAGCCAGCTGGAGAACTGGAAAGTTGCCAACGGCCAAGTCAACAGTCGACCGGCGCCTCCCCCTCTGTGGGAGAAATTTCCGTTTCTGGAGAGGTATTATGGCGGCATACGCACCTTGGTCCCTTTTGAGGAGAACAAGCCCGAGTATCCCAAGTCCAACGAACACGCACCCTCGAGTCCGGCATCGCCAGCCCAAACGGCTTCAACTGGCAAGGTGGAGGGTCGCGAGGCTGGATTCCCTACCAGTCATTCGTGGGAAGACTACGCTGGGCGGAGTAAAGATACTGGTATTAAGGAGTGCTTCCTGGATGCTGCTGGCAAGATTCGCCCACCTCCGCTTCGTTATTACAACGGCCGGCCCAGCGGCTTCCCGCTGCATGTCACCGGCGCTTACGACGTCCTTAAACTACCCGAAGAAGTTTGCTTTGAACGCTATGGAAAGTTTGGCCCTTATGGGTTTGGATATTCTACGCGCACTGGTGGTTTAGGCACTGGAGAGAACAGCGAAAATGAAGGCGCGGATTCGGTTTGGGGATCTGGTTCGCGCATAGACTATCGCGAGATTAACTGGGCGGAAGTTCAACAGCGCTGCTTCCAGGCTAATGCTGGGATATACAAGGAGCTGCCGGCAAAGACACCCTCCCCTCAAGGCTTCTATATCAGCAACTCCAAAGGGGCAAAGGTCCAATCTCGTGACTCTGGGCCGAAAGACGACGGCAAGACCAAGACTGAGGGCACCGAGGTAGCCAAGCAATCACGAACCGCCATTGTTGTCAGATGCTGGGATGAGTATCTTTTCCGAGAAGATGATTATGCCAACCTTCGATCGATGATTTCCGAGCTTTCATTAGCTTCCGGAGGTCGATACGACGTTCATCTACTAGTCCAGGTGAAGAACGATGCCAAGCATCCTGTTTGGGCCGACCACGAGATCTACGAGAAGAGGATTCGAGACACTATTCCCAAGGAATTCCAGGGGCTGGTCACTCTTTGGACTGAAACGCAGATGCTCTCCCTGTATCAAGGCATCTATGATCTGTTCAGCCGAGGACCAGAACTCCCGGTTCATGGAGTGTATCGTGGGCTCACCATGGCCATGCAGCACTTTGCATACCTGCACCCGGAGTACGATTATTTCTGGCAGTGGGAGATGGATATCCGCTATACGGGACACTATTATGACCTGATATCTAAGCTCGAAAACTGGTCCAAGGCTCAGCCGCGAAAGGGACTCTGGGAACGGAACTCGCGATATTATTTCCCAAGCGTTCACGGTACCTGGGAGGACTTTTCACAGATGTCCCGAGTGCAGAGCGAAATGGGAACTCCTGGAGCGGATAATGTATGGAAGAACGTGCCTGGTGTTGGCGGTCAGCCCCCAGAGACGGTTACGAAGAAGAAGATCAAGACTGTTTGGGGCCCTATCCGTCCTTCAGATGAAAACGACTGGTTTGAGCATGAAAAGGATCCCTACCCACCGTCGGCGTATGATACCGACCACTACCAATGGGGAGTCGGCGAGGAAGCGGACTTGATTACTCTGAATCCCATCTTCGACCCTGAGGGCACTACATGGGGCCTAAAGGATGATATTACGGGTTACAACCGCTCAGCCCCTTCCCCTCCTCGGCGTGCCAGCATCATCACCACGTCTCGAATGTCAAGGCGCCTTCTCATGACGATGCACAGGATGACGGCACACAAGAAGCAATTCGCTTTCCCCGAGATGTGGCCCGCGACGGTTGCTCTTCAGCACGGCTACAAGGCTGTTTACGCACCACACCCCGTGTATGTGGACCGCAGCTGGCCTCTCGATTACATGGTCTCGACATTCAATGGTGGCCGCGATGGAGCTACTGGCGGATCAAGGACTAGCCTCTTCGGCGACCGAGAGCACAACCTCAGGGGATTGACTTGGTTCTATAACTCTGGCTTCGGGCCCAACTTGTACAAACGCTGGCTGGGCTTGAAAGTAAACAACGACGGCGGAGAAGAGTTTGAGAAGACAGAGGATAAGAGCCGAGCTGGTGCTGGAGTCAGCGCCATGACCGGAGGCGAGGGTCGCATGTGCCTCCCTCCTATGCTTCTCCATCCCGTTAAGGAGGTGGACATTCCCATTGAGGCTCCTCCAGAAGAGGATGAGGCGACGAATGAAGTGCCTGAATCAGACCCAGAGGCCTGATCGTCCCGAGGGCAGCTGATTTTGCTATCACGGTTTTCTTTTTTTGGGGGCGACTTATTGAGCATTAGGCCAGGCGTCGCTGTTGGTTGGATATTCTTTTCCCTTTCTTTTTCTTTAGACCTTTGGGTATATGACATGAAAGTCGTGATGATAGAGATACCCATATAATATGATGGGATGTATAATCCGTACGATATTATATACTCTTCCATTAGAGCTGGGAGATGATGAATTGAATGCTGTACATATTGATTGCTTTCTGTCTAACAACTCGTGAACCCTCCGCCACTCCCTTCTTTGCGCAATGTGGTGGTATATTGTCAGGGAGAAAGACTAGATTTAACGACAAGAGCCTCTCTTTGTACTGTAATTTTTTCATGCGAACATAAAACCATTATTTTTATGCCCTTGAACTTGCACTTTTTTTTTCTTTTCCGATGCGGTATTCGTCCCCTGTTGCCCAGAACAAGGTGTTCCTCTTCCGCTAATACTCAGAATCTCCCCCTTTTTACGCCAATTGAACGTGCAATTGCCTGCCAGATGTTTTTCTCCTAGCGCAGATGAAGCATGCAAAGACTGTTCTCCCAAAGCCCGTCTTGTGAAGGCGAAACTCAGACCACTCGCTTGACCTCAAAGAAGCGACGCAGCCACCAGACCTGGAAGAGGGATTCACCAATGACGATGCCGATGACGAAGAGGTTCCACCACTTGACTCGGGAGTTTGTGCTCTCAGCGGTGTTGCGGTGGGTGCGCTCGCGGACGACGATGTACTGCTGCTCGTCCTTGATCTGGGCGAGAAGATCGGATAGGCGTCGGACTGAAGTTCGATATAGCGTTAGTGACACTTTCAAGTAGCTGCTTGGCATTTGTAGGGAGGGCTGTCATGTACCTTCGGACTCGAGAGGATCGCTGGGGCTGTCTGCTTCGTTGACATATACGATGCCGTGGACGTTGAAGGAGACCTCCTTGGTGTTGGCGACCCAGTGCTGGTTGCCAAAGCAGTAGGTGTATTTGCCGTCAAGGACGGCCGTGAAGGAGTGATCGCCGTTGGAAACTGTCCTCTCGTTGATCTGGAACTCGCTTATGGGGTTCGTGATCTGTCCAGATGACATGTATTAGCTGACATGAAGCTCATCATTTCCCCCGTATTCCGCCCTTCTGCCTACAAGGCATCCCATCCCGGGGGGTGAGAGTGAGCTTGAAATCACGGGGGGGACTGAGTCATAGTTCATACCCAAAAGTCAATGTCGAGGTTGCCTGCGCTGCCAAACTCGCGGTCGCCGACCTGGAAGGTGACGGTCATCTTGTCGTCCTTGTGGAGGCTCTCGTGGAAGCACTCGATGCCACGGGCCGGCAGCACGATGTTGTGCGCCACCACAGCTTGGAAGGCCATGGCGGCGGCGAGGAACGTCCTCGCTGCTGAAAGGAGATGCATGTTTCGAGGGGCTGGAGAGAGAGAGATTGGACCGGTTGGGACGACGGGAGATTTGGGAAGCTCTGGGCTTCTGGACTTCTGGCTTCTGGCTGCTATCACCAGTTTTGGGGTCGCGAATCCGAATTGACCACCTTGGCCTACAATTCCCCAGCCCACCTGCCGCCCTTGAACCAAACACGCCCGCCCTGCAGTCCCAGCTACAGGGCTCGCAGGCCCCGCGGTTTTACCGACAAGGCCTCAGGGGCACGAGAGGATCGAGATACAGCCACGATACTTTGGCGAGAGATCCGTGGATGACGAATAGTGGGCCGGACGGGTGGAGAGCGGGCGTTCTGGGGCCGGGATGGATGTACCTTGCGAGTACCGTTTGGGCGCGATAAGGCTCGAGGCGGCGCGGGCTGGTAGAGGCGAATCTGGGCAGCAACGTGCGGGCGGTACCCAGTACCTGTGTGTCGCAGCACCACTTGCCAGCAACCCTCCAGCGGTACAGTACAGTATAGTAGCGAGTCGTCGGTACTCGTACAGGTGGCCTCGTACAGCGAACCCAGCACCAGCTCCAAGTCGCCTATCGCAGCCCGCGCAGTGCCCAGTCAACGCCTGGCGCCCCTTGCCCCTCTCCCTACTAAAAGCCTTAGTCGCTTGCGCCCCCCCAAAAGCCCAGCCAGGCAAATCCGGTTCCCTTTCTCCCACTCCGATCTTCCAGCAGTCTCACCGACACAAAACCTTACGAAGACACGACCCTTTCGCTTCGTCCTCTCGTGTGCCCAACGCGAACGCCCCCAGGTGAGTCTCCAGCGTCTCCTCGAGCCCTCGTGTCTTCTGCTCTCCCCCCAGCCTTGCCGCCTGCGCTGCCTGAATGCACTCGCTCTTTTCCTCGCTCTCCTCCTCCAAGGGGACACGCTAGCCGGAGAAGACAGCTCAGCGAAAAGCAAAAATGCGGCAGCCTGCTTCTGGCCCAATCCCATGCCCATCGCGGGCTTCATCCCATGCCCTGGATACTGTGTCCTCAAGCATCTCGCGAGCAACGCATCATCTGCTCTCGACGAGATAAATAGCCTCCTTCTGGGGCCTCTTGTGGTCGTTGGAAGAGTTGGGCCAGTCAATTGCGTGGCCTTGCTCTGCACTACCCCAAATCCTGTTCACGCCATCGTCGCTCCATTTACATCTTTTTTGCACACCACCTGAGAAAAATATTATTCGCCTCACAACTGCTTTTTATCCCCGTCTCGACTTGGCTTTGCCTGCTTACGCGTAATATCAAACAGGACACTTTATTTTTTCTTCTTCTATTCACATATTCGACGTTTGTTAGGCCGCGTCGCCGCCAGTCGCAATCATGGGTCTCGCCTTTTCCAAGATTTTCGACAAGCTATGGGGCAAGAAGGAGATGCGAATTCTCATGGTCGGTCTTGATGCCGCCGGTAAAACCACCATTCTGTACAAGCTGAAGCTTGGTGAAATCGTCACCACCATCCCCACTATTGGTACGGAAACTCCTCCATCCCGCACTCCGGTCGCCGCTCCTAGTGTCCTCTAACCTAACACCCCGCTTGATTAGGCTTCAACGTCGAGACTGTTGAGTACAAGAACATTCAGTTCACCGTGTGGGATGTCGGTGGTCAGGACAAGATCCGTCCTCTGTGGAGACACTACTTCCAGAACACCCAGGGCATCATCTTCGTCGTCGACAGCAACGATCGGGATCGTATCGTCGAGGCCCGAGAGGAACTTCAGCGTATGCTGAACGAGGATGAGCTGCGAGATGCCATCCTGCTCGTCTTCGCCAACAAGCAGGATCTGCCTGTATGTCGCCCCTGGCTTCAATAGCCCTGCTTCATCACTACTATGCTATGGCAACGGAAATACTGACTTTGAATCTTTGATAGAACGCCATGAACGCTGCCGAGATCACTGACAAGCTCGGCCTTCACAGCCTGAGACAACGCGCCTGGGTAAGTAGATGATTTCCAGAGAGGGCAACTGTCCAAGCCGCTAACCTGCCTCTCCTACAGTACATCCAGTCGACTTGTGCCACATCCGGAGATGGTCTGTACGAGGGTCTCGAATGGCTCGCCACCACTCTCCGAAAGGCTGGTCACCAGTAAACAGACTACCCCAGGACCCTCTACCGGTAGAGCCTCCCGCTCTCCATCCCGCTTCCCTACCGCAAACTCTCGCAAAGTTCTTGCCAAGCTCGAGAAGTCGGTTGTAATTTGCAAAGTTATATCGATCATACCAATCAAAATTAATCCATAAATTGTGCAACTCTTTTCTTTTCACAGTGCATTGCACCCATGCGCTCTCACATGCCGCCTGTCGTGAGCCTGTTGATATACATACCCTAACCATGTGTCTGAATTGGAGGGGGAGGATCTAGCTCTTGGAAAAGAAGGTTGTGTGGGCGTGTCTAGAAGACTTCGTTTGGAATTCGTTTCAAAGGGAAAAAACTAGAGCTGTGGATGATTGGGCTGATCATTGCCACTTACGCGTCGCAGCCACTCTCGAGCGCTCAAATAACTTGGAACGGAAAAAAGGAATACCTGCAAAAAAAGAAAGAAAAGAAAGAAGAAAAGGAAGTGGCAAGATTGACAAAATCCGGGAGAGGAAAGTTTGGGGGAGATGCGAGGGGGGACTCCTTGTTGTTACGACTGGTGCCTTGGGCTCATGCTTTGATGACGGTTGTGTCTGTTTTTTCATTGTCTCTCATGTCGTCGTCTCATTGCGCTAGATTGGCGGAGTTGGGTTGTTCGTTGAAAGGCCTCCCGGCTGGGAATGATCGTAGCGGATTGGAACGGATGGGTGTGAGGGAACAGGATTATCCGTGTTTCTACGCTTTTTATTTTTATTTTATTTCATTTCACTCTTCTCCTTGTCTTTGTTTTCTTCAATGTTTGATGACGATGATGTGAATTGGATGAATAAATATGTTGGCATTGCCACGTCTTGTTAAGGAAGGGAAATGAGGCTCTGTCATGAAACAGATTGATACGGATGACTAGCTGGAGGGATGGATGTGCAATCGCATGCGGTTGGAAAGATGATGGCTCAATATTATACTCGTATTACGATGAATGGACACCTAGTCTTTTTTTGATTTAATTCAATGATTCGTTTTCCGCATCTATTATTACATTTTTTTGTTGACGAGTCATTCCCGGCCGAGGCAAGTTCGTTGAGCACGTGTGCGGATTCAGCCTCGACTCTGCCTTGCTAAAATAAAACAAGAATAGATGAACCAGTAAGAAGGAAGGAAAGGGGGGGGTGGGTGTTGAAGAGTTTGCTGAATAAGATGCCAACTATAAAAAGCCGAGCCTAAAAAGAAAAGAAGAAGAAAAGAATTTGACAAAAAAAAAAGGTTCCAGGGGGAGTCGAACCCTCGCTGGCGGAATCAGAATCCGCAGTCATAACCGTTAGACCATGGAACCGTTTTGAAGCGGTTAGCCGCTTCCCATGGTTGGTTGCTTAGTGCATTGGCTAATTGCTCTTATAGAGTATTTGCTATTAGCTTTTGCAGACAAATTGCAAACTTGATGGTTTGAGCATTTATAGAGAAGTACAACATACTGAGTTCCATTTACAACATCGGCTGAGCATAAATGAGACGTCAAAGGGGCAATCCAGTCCACACGGTCTTGAGAGATTGATGATGGACTTTGGCATATAAAGGCGACGTATGGCAAGAAACGCCGCTATTAAAAAAAAAGCTTGAACTACATCTAAGTAATTTGTAAAAAGTTTTGATCGCTCCAGTGACCTTCTTTCCTTTTGGTTGATATATATCTTTTCCCTTCCCTCTTTTCCAATTCTTTGCTTCACTCAATTTTTTTTTCTTTTTCCAAATCCGTTAGTGGTGGAACAGACGCGTGTTCTGCTGGACAAAGGTTACGCCCAGCTTCTCGGCCGTCTCAAAGACGGCGCCGTCGTTTTGGCTGCCGCTGGGGGCGGCGATGTACTTGACGCCTGAGCGAGCAGCTCGGAAGACGTTGTCGATGAAAGGGAACTGCAGCATGGCCTTGGTTAGCCTCGTGACCGTGAAGAAGAAGGAAGATTAAGGGTTTTTTTGGTAGTATTGTTGCAACATGGTAAAGGGGGTAAACTTACAAAGGCGTCACTGGAGACGCAGACGTTGCTGAGCTGCTTCATCCAAGCCTCGCGCTCCTCAGGGGTAAAGGGAGGGGGGACCTGCTCGAAAACAGCCTCGAAAGCCTCCCTCTCGGCGCCATCCTTGGGGAGCTGGCCGCTGACGAGAAGGTCGATGGCGTTGCTCTTGTCGGGTCGCTTAGTGCCCTTCTTCCACTTGATCCCGAGGACACGCTCGTGGAAGCGCATCCACCAGTTGTCGGCCTTGTCACCCGCCAGACGGGTGCAGTGGATGCGGGACTGCTGGCCGGCGCCGAGGCCAATGACCTGGCCGTTGGCGGCGTAGCAGA
Source organism: Trichoderma aggressivum f. europaeum (assembly GCF_033847375.1). Taxonomy (NCBI): domain Eukaryota; kingdom Fungi; phylum Ascomycota; class Sordariomycetes; order Hypocreales; family Hypocreaceae; genus Trichoderma; species Trichoderma aggressivum. The sequence goes on from NW_026946367.1 coordinate 1,419,528, forward strand.
CGGAGTTGCTCTGGGTGTATTTAAGGGTGATGGTGGCAACGGTGAGATCGCGGGTGGCATTCTCGGGGAGGGCGCCAGCATCCTTGGGAGTGATGATGGTAGTGAAGGACTTGGGAGAGATCTCGGCGTCGTTGCGGTGCTGTTGGAGGGTGACGCCGTAGACGGTGCGGGTCTCGATGGGGCCGGGAGTGTAGTCGGGATCGATCTGGAGGACAAGGTACTTGCCTCCCTTCTTCTTCCGGAGGATCTCCAGCGCGGCATCCTCGTAGCCGGGGGCAATGACACCATCGGAGACCTCCTTGGATATGATGCTGGCGGTGGGAACGTCGACAACGTCGCTCAGGGCGATGACATCGCCGAAGCTGCTCATACGGTCGGCACCACGAGCACGAGCATAAGCCTGGGCAAGGGGCGAGCTGTCGATGCCCTCAATGTCATTGACAAAGTAGACCTTCTTCTCCTCGGGAGTGAGGGGCAATCCGATGGCGGCGCCAGCAGGAGAGACATGCTTAAAGCTGGCAGCAGCGGGCTTGCCGAGTGCCTCCTTGAGCTCCTTGACGAGGGGCCAGGCGTTGAGGGAGTCGAGGAGGTTGATATATCCGGGAGAGCCGCTCAGGACCCTGAAGGGAAGCTGCTGGTTGGCAGTATAAGCCGAAGCGGGCTTCTGGTGGGGGTTGGCACCGTATCGGAGGGCCATGTGCTGGTCTCCCGAGCCGGCGTACTCCTTGCGGAAGAACTCTGAGATGGCGGCATCATAGTCGGCAGTGTGCTCAAAGGCCTTGAGAGCATAGCGGTTGCGGCTAGTCTCACTGATCTCGCCCTTCTCCAGCTCGCTCAAGAAGCCGGCGTAGTCGTTGGGGTCGCTGAGGATGGTGACCCTCTTGTGGTTCTTGGCAGCAGCGCGGATGAGCGTCACGCCGCCAATATCAATCTCCTCGACGGCCTCGGGGATGCTGACGTTGACCTTGGCAACAGTATCCTTGAAGGGGTACAGGTTGCAGATGACGTAGTCAACCTTGTTGATGTTCTGGTCTGCAAGGTCCTTCTCGTCGGATTCGAGGTTGCGGGCGAGAATACCAGCGTGGACAGCAGGGTGCAGAGTCTTGACACGGCCAGCAAGCATCTCTGGCGCCTTGGTGATGGCGCTGACGTCCCTACACGCCGTGGCGCATTAGTTTTCTTGTCTCTTGTCTGGCCTTCGACATCTTCCTCCCGGTCGCGTGTCCATAGTCTCAACCGCAATTGACGGCTCTTTCTTTTCTTTTTCCATTTTCATACCCAGCATGAGAATTAGGATGATTCATACTCAACAGGAAATCCAGACTCGCGGATCATGCGAGCTGTGCCGCCAGATGCCAGGATCCGGACATTCTGCTGGGCGAGACCCTTAGCTAGGTCCAGCAGGCCGGTCTTGTCGTAGACGGAGACGATGGCAATCTTCTGGCTAGACATGATGGCGGGCGACTGTGCTTTTGCACAACTGAGGGGAATATGGGTAAGATGAGTCAAGGCAGAAGAAAAAGAGGAAGTATTTATTTCTCTCTCCTTTAGTCTCTTATACAAAAACCCAAGAGCCGATGTCGTCGGTTGCGGAAGGGAAAGAAAAAAAATGTTTGGCGGGGTAGCAGCGCAGGTCCTGTAGTGGGGTGTTGAGGGGAATGATTTGCGCTTTGGCGTTGTAATAGTGACGACGTAGCGGCTTGATTGGATGCGGCTGGGAGCTGTGAGGCACTTAATTAGAGCAAGAGCAGCAGATAGTGGATTGAGATAGAGGGAGAGGGAAAAAATGAAGAAAAAAAATGAAGAAAAAAAACTGCAAGGGGGCCAACGGAAAGACGGCTCGCACATGTGACAGGAGAAGGATTAGTCGATGGGATGTTTGCACATTTGTTGAGTCTATGAAGGTTTTCTTTTTTTTCTTTGCTTGAAGAGATGTATCATTTATAAGCTACTAGGTATGTTGTATTACTTTATGATCGAATCCATGAAATTTAGTCATATTTTTCACCCTGAATCATTAGTTTTTGAACGCAATGTTGGGAAAGCTTTTTCATCTTACCTAGCCGCTTTGACAATTGCGTGGTTTGTTTCTCAGCGCTAAAAGCTCCCCTTTGGTGCAGGAGAATCGAACGTATGTGGTCCCTTGGAAGCTATTTTGGGATGTGTTAACATGAGGCCAGTGATATGACAAGTTTATAAAAGTAATAGCTGGCGTGCTTCGGGCTTGTTTATTGATATCAATATCTTGTCCAATTCAAAATCAACAACCTCTGAACATAATATAGACACCGAGAACACAACACTAGGCACTCCATCTTGAACCGAGCAACTTCCGTTAAGAGTCACGACTTTTAGGCTAACACATCATCACTTTCTGGCACGTCACCACCGGGACCGAAGGATGTATTCTTCGAAATCAGTCGAATTAGAGCCTGAACACCGCTTGTGCCTCCAGTAATTTTGATCGTGACCTCATTTTTTTGTTGGTATAGACTGCCGTCCTAGCAAGCCCATCCGGGACGCCTCCCGTCCCAGACCGAGGCCCAAACCGGGAAATAAGTACAAGTCAGACCGGATTTCCCCTGAGCCATGCGATGCAATTCGAGCCCTTTTGTTCAAGTGGAAAAAGCATGCTGCGCCTCAATGCCCCATTCTACCCTGACGTCCCTTCGCAATCCAAAGCAAAATTAAAATATTTAGGCCTGTGATGGTGCAAGTTAGCAAAGGTTTCTCGAGAATCCTCCCATAGTCCCTCCTGTCCGTACAGGAGCCATGTTCATGTTCATGTGCTCCGGACAACTCTCAAGACGGTCGTACCTTGATGGCGAACTTGCGCTGGGGGAAGTGAGTGTTGCGCTTCTTGGTCTTCTCCAGAACACGGGCCTTGTCCTCAGGTGATAATCGGCGGCGGATGGCACGGGTCTGCTTGGGGCGGAGGTCGAGAGGCAGGTACTTGGCCTTCTTGTAGAAGAGGCGGAGCTGGTTGCGCTGAGTGGCGTTGGTGACGGTCAAGACACGAGCGATGGACTTTCGCAGGTCGTGGCTGTAATTGGAGGCGTTAGTCGCAACAATTCATTCGTGGCTCGCGGTTGTGTGTAATCGAATGGAAAGGGTCCGTCAATCCTTACATCTTGTTCAGCTTGGAGCCGGAGGAGGCAACCTTCTGGATGCGGAGCTGGCCGAGTTCAGCCTTGAGCTCAGAGAGCTGCTTGGCCAACTCCTCCTTGTTCTTGCCCCAGAGCTGGGCAGTCTTGACTTTTCCCGACGACTAACACACAAAAGAATCAGCAACCCTGTTTCCCTGACGCATTATATAAAATTGCAAGAGCGAAGCGTTGACGGCGAGATGACGAGCGATTGGGGATATTTCGACGACTTCGTTGGGTGTAATATCTCGGGACGACATCGCAGTAAAATTCGACATCGGGGGGGTTAAGAGGCTGGCATAAAGGGAGACGTGGTCTTGGGGCCTAAAGAGGACATGTCCATCGCTTGGAGCAGCGACCGTATCTACTCACCATCTTGAGAGTCTGATGTGATTTGCGAGAGTTGCGTTAGTAAAAGTCTTCCTCGACCGTGACCCGTCCGTTTGTCGCGATGGCTCGTAACTCTCAAAAGAATTTAGTCGAGGGTTTGCCGAGTCGGTGAAAAATTGCCCTAGGGTTTGGCTGAGAATGCACCAGATTGAAAGACACTGTAATTTTTCATTGGTCAAAGAATTGTGGGGCACTAGTGGGTAGCGAAAGCTCATCACGTGCATGGTCCCGTGTCAAGTGTCTTCGCACTAGCGCGGGCGGTGGGAAATTCTGCCTCCTCCTTCAAGACGGAGACGGCGCCAGACAATGCCGTGGCTCGGGCGTTGTCCCATATCGTCATCAGAAGCACCCTGAACTCGAACTTGTCGCCCAGATTGGAAGCCATGGCCACACCAGGAAGCGGAGGCTGGGCTCAGCTACGCCAGCAAGCACGATCATTGGAGAATCAGGTGAGAGGATTAGTTTCATGTATTGTATTTTGACTTGCGAGCTGGCCTACTGACGATGCCGCGGCTTGCTAGACGGAGAGTCTGTTTCATACCTATTCCCAATTCTCGACTGGATCCAATATCCCACCTAAGCCATCAGCGGAGGAGCGTGACGTAGAAGCAAGATTGGAGGATGTACTAGACAAGGTACGTTCACCGACTCGGGTAATGGCAGAGTAGTGCGAGCTCTGGCAGCTAAACAAGCAACTGCAGCGCGACAATGTCATCGCCCAACTCGCCCGACTCCTGGATTCGGAAGCATCCCTCAACACATCCGCGCTCAAGCAAAACAACCTATCCCTGCTCCGGGAGAAGCTTTCCTCTCACCGCCGCGACCTGGCCCGTCTCAAGTCCACACTGCAGCAAGCTCGCAATCGCGCCAACCTCCTAAGTAACGTGCAGTCCGATATTGACGAGTACCGCGCGAACAACCCGGAAGCTGCCGAGGCCGATTACATGCTGGACGAGCGCAATCGCATCGACAGGAGTAACGATGCGACAGATAGCGTCCTCAGCCAGGCATATGCCATCAACGAAAGCTTTCTAATTCAGAGGGAGACCTTGGCGAGCATCAACCGGAGAATAACCATGGCTGCGAGCAAAGTGCCAGGCATCAACTCAATAATTGGACGTATAAGTACCAGGAAGAGGAGAGATGGAATCATCATGGGAACTTTTATCGCGATGTGCTTCATTGTCTTCTTTTGGTTCAGGTAAAGGGACCATGATACATTCACCGGTGCTGCACATGTCGTTTGGCGTTAAGGGGGGGTATATCAGCGGTTCTTGTCTACTTGTACAATATGGCAGGATCCATAAAACATATCTAATCTCTTTGTGGTTTTTAATAATACAGGCGCAGGATTTTAAGAGAGATGTCAAACCTCTAGTCCGAACCCTTTGCTTTTTCCAGGTGAGGCTTGCCAGGCAGCTTCTCTCGCGCGGTTGCGGGCAGTAGAGCCTCCTTCTTAATATCATCAACAAGCTTTCCCAGCCCCTTGGCCAGACTCTCCAACTCATCCGGGTGACCTGACCCGCTTCCAGCCCATCGTATCCTGCAGTGGTGATCAACCAGATACGTGTAGCCGACCTTGCTGTTGAGCAGGCCTATTGATTCTCGGATCTCATCGGTAATGCCCCTCTGCACGAGAAAGTACTTGTCCCAATTCTTCTCTCCAAGCCTCTTGCGCAGCGACCCCATGAAAAGCTTCACCAGGAAAGCCTTGCCATTGTTATCCTCGTAATTGACTCTGACGAGCTGTGCTGCATCGCCACTGGACTCGAGCACCTGGTGGAGTAGCGGGTTGGCTTCCTTGGATATAAAGCTTTCGACCTGTCGCTCAGCCCACTGGCTGCTGAAGATGGACACGACAGATGCTCTACCGGAGAGGAGCGGGGTGGTATCGCGAGGAGACTTATCGTTCTTGACGAGTGTTTGGCCGTAGAGGTTAGGGAAGAAGAGGGAGAGCTCGGCCTTAAAGAGGCGGGGCGGCGCAATGAAGGATTTGCCCTCGTGGTATTGCAGGTTACCCCAATCGCGGAAGTACGGTCTTGATATCTTGGCAGTCCTGAATCGATCACATCGTTGTTAGCGAACCTTTGAGAACTGCACAACTTTGGTCAGTGCTGGGGCTCTCATACAGCTCCTTGCGCCTCTGCAGATGCTTATCATAGTTGACAAAGTCCTCCTTGCGCTGCTGCATCGAGCGGCTGTCAATGCCCGTGTTCTCGCCCGGCAGAGGAGGCAGCGCCATTCCAATCGGCCGGGGCAGCGGCTTTGGCGTGAAGGCGCCCTCGACTCGTTTCCCGTAGCTTCGCGGCGCCTCAATCGGCGTTCCGGCGACGGTCGCCTTGGGGTCCATCGAGGCGCCCGCGGCCGGCTTCTCTGTCCTTGCGGCCAGCGCTGCGGAGGCGGTAAATGCGCGCCATTGGCAGCGACTGCACGAGGCGGCAGCAGATCTTGTACTTGAAAGGAGGAGGCCGCCGAGGGCCAGCTCCAGCGTCCGTGGCGATGGCATGGCCGCCTAGAAAGAGAGTGACAGTCCCTTGTCGCGAATAACGCCCGAAAAATTTTGGCCTCGCAGCTGTAGAGCTCCATCCACTTTACGGCCCCGGAGGCACTGCATGTGGCTTTACGGCTCCCGGGGGTCCCAATCGGCAGCGCTAGAAGTTACAGTGGCTCCAAGCACTGCTAGGCGCAAAAGCAGCTTAGCGCCCACGCTTTTTCGCTTGAGCAAAACTCCCCCAGCTGCTGCTAATCCAGAGACCCGGAGCCATCAAACAGTCAGCACCCCAGATTCGGCTATCCGCGGGGGCTTTCAACAGCGTCAACCGCAATGCCGACTGAAGCCACGGCTGGCCTGGAGTATCCCGGTTTAGAGTCGGCGAAAGCAAGCGATTCTCCCCTTGTTTAAAACTCAACATCCTCTCCTCTCGGCCCTGCAACCACCGTGCCGCTCAATTGGACCATCCAGACATCATGTTTCTGCAGCGAGGATCAAGAGTGCTGAGACGGCAATGGGGGGCTTCCAAGGCCATGGGCAAGATGGCCCTGGGAAACACAACGCCTGCGGCCCCGCGGTGGTTCTCGGAGTCGAGGAGGTTATATGCCGTCAAGCCGGTGTTGCTGGCTGACATTGGCGAAGGTGAGTCCTGCATCCCGATTATGGCTGGGCAAGGGCGGCGATGCTGACGTTTGACGGGCAAAGGCATTGTCGAGTGTGAGGTCATCCAGTGGTTCGTCGAGCCCGGCGCGCACGTCGAGGAATTCTCCCCTCTGTGCGAGGTCCAGAGCGACAAGGCGTCTGTAGAAATCACAAGCCGCTTCGCCGGCGTCGTCAAGAAGCTATACTACGAGACGGGCGAGATGGCCAAGGTGGGCAAGCCGTTTGTCGACATTGACATCCAAGGCGGGGCCGAAGCCGACGACGCCGGCGCGCCCAAGGCGGCCGAACCAAGCAAGGACGGAGCCTCATCTTCAACACCAGCACCCGAGCCAAAGCCGCATCAGACCGAAGCCAGCGCGCCGGCACAGGTACAGAGCAGTGAGGCCCCCAAGCCCAAGGGCAAGGCCGCGGCACTGGCGACACCAGCGGTGCGACATCTGTCCAAGGAGCTGAAGATTGACATCCTCGACATCGACGGCACGGGCAAGGATGGCAGGGTCCTGAAAGAGGACATTTACAAGTTTGTGCAGCAGAGGGATGCCAGTGCCAGCGCATCGGCGGCTTCACAGTCCGCATCTACACTACCGGGACAGCAGCTACCACAGGCTCCCAGCGGCGTGCAGACAGAGACCAGAGTCCAGCTCACCAACACGCAGCAGCAAATGTTCAAGACCATGACGCGGTCACTCAACATCCCCCATTTCCTCTACTCGGACGAGGTCGACTTCACAGACCTCGTCCACCTCCGCTCTCGCCTCAACAAGGTCCTCTCCCAGACGCCGGCCGCCCCTGGCCAGGTCACCAAGCTCTCCTACCTCCCTTTCATCATCAAGGCCGTCTCCATGGCGCTGTACCAGTTCCCCATCCTCAACTCACGGGTCGACATTGATCCCGCCACCAACAAGCCCTCCCTCATCATGCGCTCACAGCACAATATCGGCGTAGCCATGGACACCCCCTCGGGCCTGCTCGTGCCCGTCATCAAGGACGTCGGCTCCCTCAACATCCTGTCCATCGCCGCCGAGCTCACGCGCCTGCAGGGCCTCGCCGTCCAGGGCAAGCTCACGCCCGCCGACTTCTCAGGCGGCACCATCACCGTCTCCAACATTGGCAACATTGGCGGCACGTACCTCAGCCCCGTCATCGTCGAGCGCGAGGTGGCCATCTTGGGCATCGGCCGCATGCGCACCGTCCCGGCCTTTGACGAAAACGACAACGTAGTCAAGAAGCACGTGTGCAACTTCTCATGGAGCGCCGATCACCGTGTCGTCGACGGAGCGACCATGGCTCGGGCCGCTGAAGTGATTCGCCGCGTGGCGGAGGAGCCGGACGTCATGGTCATGCATCTAAGGTAACAAGATTATTTAGAGGAAACATGAATAGAGAGAAACGTGTGTAAAGACCTTAGATTATGGTGATGTGTCATGCTAAGACTGGTTCGCTATTTTTCAAAAATCTTGTTCGATATAAGTTAGTATATAGTATAGTGTCTATTTTCCTTGTTTGGCATACAAAAAGAGAATGTCACTTACACCACCAGCCTACACCTGCGTGGGTTGCAGATCCCGCTTCCCATCTATGTACACCACCCCCCAAAAGAGCATTACAATGCAATACAAAGTAGTACCTACACGACTGCATCCCAAAGAAAATCAAGCCACAAAAAAAAAGCTGCTGCACTTTGAAAAGCCCGGTCCTCGCGTTCGCAGCAAGCCCCAGGAGATGCAACATGACGCCATATGGGCTGCCCGCTTCCCGCTTCCGAACATCTGCATTCCTCCCCCCCCCCGGACACGCATCCCGGCCTGAAACCCTCATCATATGCACAAGATCAAATCAAGAGGGAAAGAAAAAAAGACTCGAAACAAACAAGGAGGCTCTCAGCTGATGCGCCCCCCCGGACCCCGTGACCGGTTTCCCTGCAGGGCTCCGGCGCTGGCTCTCGTCACCCCAGCGGACGGATGACGGGGTGACGGTGACGGGAGCTGCATCCAATACACGAGTGAGAGTGACGGAGCTGCATCTAGACGGATGACGGTGATGGGAGCTGCGTCTAGACGAATGGGAGCTGCATCTAATACACGAGTGAGAGTGACGGGAGCTGCATCTAATAGACGGGGTGACGATGACGGGAGCTGCATCTATGGATTCCTTGCCCTGTATGTACTTCCCGCTTCTGGCTGGGAGCCCAACGCCCCCCCCCCCCCAAAACGACTCCAATGGCCTGGGGCCGCTTCACGCTGCATTAGTCTATTCGGAAGCGCCTCCTCCTCATGCAAGGCGTCCAAAACTTGTGCGGGAGACTTTTTCTCTTTCTCTTCTCTGGGCGTTCATACTCGTATTTCGTACCGAGAACTTGCTATCCCCCTACCCGTAGAGGAACATGAAGTTTGAAGTTGAAACCAAAAGCAGTAGTACGAATAACAAATGGGTAAATCACAAAGCCGCGTTCTCGCTTATCTGTAGCACAATTCCATGTTCTCATTCATTTGTTCGCCTATTATACCGCTCTGTCCACTAGGGAATGATGCTATCCAAGCCATCCCCTCCCCCTTCCCCCCTTTGCCCGCAAAAGGAAAATGAATAAGAAAAAAAAAACACGCACAGCTGTATAATAATCCTCCTTGTGCGACCCAGCCGCTGCTGATTGTCAGATAATTTCATGCCCAACTTCGTCCAACAGCCTTTCCCCGTTGCCGGCTGACCGAGCTGTTTAGTCTTGGCTCGGTTGAGTCCCAACTCCACATCCGATGAACCAGTAATCCCTGCGCCAACATGAAAATGCCCAAAGCCAAAAAAAAGAAAAAAAGAAAGAAAAAAAAGAAAGAAATTATGCAGAAAAAAAAATTGGTGCCATTGCTGGCCCGTCCTCCAGAGTCCGCAGCTGATGTACTAAAGCAAATCTAAACCGAGTGAAAAAAAAAACCAGAAAAGAAAAGAAAACAAGAAGTCATATTGCTCCGATGTCGCATATCCGCATAACCGCCAGAGGTCATGATTTTTTCAGGAACAAAGATAGGAAAACAAAATCCGATATAACGGGCAGAGAGGCCCGGATGCTGAGGTGTTGTTCGACGGCGGGCCTCTGGGTCCGTTAACAAGGCCCGTCATTGTAAAACGATGACACTCTATTGGCTGTTGTGGTCGCTTTCCATGGTCTTGATGGCCCTGGCCAGAGCATCCTCCTGCACCTCGGCCAGGGTTCGGCTTACATCGATGGTGATGACATCTGTTTCGTTTTGAGAAGGTCGCTCCAGGATATCAAACTGGCTGTGCACCATGTTGGCGCCCATGTAGTGGTTCTGGCGCTGGGTGACACGCTGCAGCAGCAGCTCCTCCGAGGCATCGAGGTAGATGAAGTGGATGAGCAGGCGGTGGTCGTAGTACGCAGCAACGCGGATGACGTCTCGGTATTTCCGCTTCAGGGCAGAGCAGGTCATGACGACGCCCATCTGGCCCTCGCTGATGAGGCGCATGGACTCATCGCGAAGGGCCGTCAGCCAGTCCCAGCGGTCCGCATCGGTCAGAGGAATCCCGTTCCTCATCTTGTCGACATTGGCCGGGGTGTGAAACTGCCAGCATGGTTAGCACCGCCTGTCAGCGTCGTCGTGCAGGAACAATTGTCAGCATCACGATGCCGGGAGGGCAAAATGCGTACCGAGTCGCCTTCAATGTAAGGCATGTTGAGGGCGTTTGCCATGTACTCGGCAACGCTGCTCTTGCCACATCCGGCAGGGCCAGTGACGAGCCAGATGTGCGTGTGTTCGCCGGCCTGTCCGGCAATGTCGACCGGAGTCTCCGTCTTGAGAGATGTGCTGGTGGCGGTGGTCTGGATAGATGGCAGGGCAGCTGCAGATGGTGATTTTTGTCCCTGGGGAACTGTATATGTGGTATCGATGGACATCATCGTGGCGAGTACAAGTTATGAATCTGCCTCTTAGAAAAGCTGAAGGATAAAAGAATAGAATGGCAATTCCGGTCTAAAAGGCAAAAAGGCTGTGTGCGTGAGCCGACTGAGATGAGTAGAGATGGCCGAGATGGTTTATAGATAGAGTTTGACCAAGGAGACAAACAACACGGCGAGTTGGATGTTGGATGTTTGCGGAAGCCCTAGTTGGTGCAGCCTAGAGTCTTGAACGGGCTAAAGGCAGATGACAGATGAATGATGTGGTGGGTGGAAGAGAGCGAGCACTTGTAAGTACAAAAGCAATAACCGAACGTACGAAACTTTTATGGATAAGAGAAATCTTGACGGAGAGAGCTTCGTCCAAGGCTGGCCCCGAGGAGGCGAGCAGCTAGCTATTAATACTACTAGGGGCTGCTCCGTAAAAGAAGCAGCCCAGTGCTTGGATGTACGTACTGCCGGATGGATCCAGGTCTGGTAATCTCATACAACAAGGCAGCCCCTTGGTCCTCAGACAACAAGTCAAGGCAATGGTGAGTCGGTATTATGGGGTACACCGGGACCGGCAGGACAAGTACAAGTCCGGGTACAGGCACAGGTACAGGTACAACGACACGAGGGAAAAGGGAGGGCAAGGAACATGGGAAATGGCCGGGAGGGGAGCCAGACCAGAGCCCAAACCGCAGCGCCGGTTTTCTGGTGGGCGTGAGGAAAAAAAAAAGTCTCTTCCCAACGGTGACACAATACTGGGGTCATTACGAGCGCCGGCCTCGAGACTCTGGGGAGGGGAGTGGGCTCCCCTAGATTCCTAAATTACCGGCTGGGCCAGTCGGGCTGGAACCAGGGCCCTTCTAGCTGTTTAGCCCAGAGTGCCGGCGACTCGGCTCGGCGCTCGAACACGTCGGGGGCTCCCCGTGCCATGCCAGTGTTCTCCCCCCTGCCCCCTTTGCTTTTTGCTTCCATTTGTTCTTCCTTTTTTCTAGACGCTACCATGGGTTCCCCTGCCGGCCAGTCATGCGAGCAGGTGAGATCAAGGGGGGCGTGTGCCGATGGTCGGGGGGGGAAGCAGAGCAAGCAGAGGCGCGGGATGACGTCGATGTAGTATTCTGGTAAGCAGTCTATTGAGGCGAGGTGACTAACACGAGTATTCGGAATTGTATGTCGTCGAGGGAGGGCAAGAAAAGACAAAGAAGCCGGCAAATGGGTAGGAAGGGAAGGGAACTGGTAGCGCATCCTCAATGCGGCATTGGAGGGCGAGACGTGCCCCTTTGGCGTCCCGCAAAAGAAAAGCTGGCTGAAAACTTGCTGCAAGGAGGCATCAAGCTCCACTAAGCTGGGCGCCAAAAAGATGGAGTGGGAAGAAAAAAAAGGAAGGGAAAAAAAATAAAAGAAAATTTTTTGGAGCGTCGGCTATTGCACTGACGTCTGTGGAACTTGTCATTTGCCGACGATTTTGGGTGGTACAAAGTACGGGCCCGCCTGCGTCAGATCACGCTTCTGCCTTGGGAGGCAGTCTGCATCCCAAAGTAGCATGTACTTGCCCGGGAGGGAGCCGGAGGGCATACCCGCGTGGCATGTACTACAATGATGCAACTCGAAGTCGTGCTCTCATTTCATCGTTTCATGTTTCCATATCTGCCTTGCTAGGTTCCTCAAAGAGATGCTCAGCTACTGCATATATCCAATTGTAAACCTCCAGCAACACATAAGGCAGTGGAGGGTTATATAGAGGTGCTATGATTCTCGGCAAATGACCTCACGCAGGCCATAAGAAGTTTAATCTCCCAGTGCCAGCTGAATATCTGGCCAGGTAAAGCACCATTGATCCATTTGAATGCATCTGGCTGTGGCACACGCTGGAGAGCCACCCGTCAAGTTTTAGTGACCACCAAGGCACTAGCTCGCCAGTCCAGTGAGCACTACAGTACCAACCGCAGTCCGGGGAAGCACCCATTGGATTTGGCTCCAGCCCAACGTGCAAAACGTTGAGGTGAGGTCGGAATGACAGTCCATTCTTTCAACTGGCACTAGCAGATAGCTCTACACCATTGTTTCAAGTTTGTCAATACTGGAATGATTTTCATCTTGCTACGCCTCCACGACATGAAGGCATTCACAAACGGTTCTGCCGGCCAAGACGGGAATATCTGCGAGTTGCATCTATCCGTACCTGGAGACAAAGTGCCTGCTACTATACCTGGTGCTCGTATACACGAGTACACCACGCATGTACGGAGTACCCGTACAAGCCTGTGTTGCTTTGTTTCGTACATGCTACATACACACACCTAGTCGGGCCAGGCTGTCGATCCATTTGGGCCGCGTGCCGACGGGGATGATGTCTTTTTGCTGCCAATCTCGTCTCTTAAAAAGAACCATGCTGCGTGATGCGCAACACCTGGCCTGGCTGCGGCTCGCATGCCGCACTCCCAGTCCCAGTCCCAGCCCGCGGCTCCAGTTGCCCATCGACACTATCCGTGTCACACCGACTCAGACCTGCTCCCTTGCAGGACGGTGCTGTGCGACTCAGCAGTTTCGCTTGAGCTTGAGCGACGCCGGTGATGCCACCCACACGACGATGGTCAGGCTATCGGATGCGGCAAGCTGCAGCACGGAATATACTGTACTCGTGGGCATGTACCTGTACTCCATGTACGAGTGCTACCAGGTAGAACGTTGCTGGAGATGATGCAAGCAAGGACAGGCACCGCTCCCATGCATGCACTTATTCTGGCCGGCTTTGCCCAAGGTTGCACTACTCTCGGTATCGACGGAGTCCCAGAGTATCGGGTCGAGCCGCCCTACTATAAGATTTACATGGACAGCTGTTTGCGCAGTATCGTACCGTAGGAGTACTCCGAAAAGCCACGGACGGGAATGGCCTTGCACTTTGGTGGACCGTCAAGCTCGCCAAGGCCGGGGACTCAAAATGCGTGTTCCTCCTAAAGCGTCGAGTAATGATCCCGGCCAACAATGCTACCTCGCAGGTAGGGATGGCTGTGACAATCACATCTGCGATAAGTGATAGGCAGCACACAAGGGGGAGGGAAAAAGAAAATAAGACAAAATAAGACGGGAATCACAATATTGGCCATGTGACTCGGACCAGCTTGCTTGGACCTCTGCAACTATAACCGGAGTGAGAAGTGGTGCGTCTGGGCCGCTCTCAGACTCGAAAAGCGTTGGGTCCGTCTATTGCCGCGGAAGCCAGACGGTGCTCCCGCCGAGGCCGCTGTTTCTGCTCTGATGAAGTGCTCGGGGAGACGTCAAGTTGCATCCGGGCAAGACAAGCGGCGGCCTAGCCTAGGTAGGTCTCAAGGTGTTTCGATCCATCTCAGCCCCATCATCGGGGAGTGGAGAGGGAATCGGCCGACTATTGCCCGTCTGTTTTTCGTCCCCCCAAGTAGTAGCCTTTCTCTTTTGGTGGAAAGACGTGGGGGTCACAAGCCTCCCAGCTGACTCGAAGAAACCCAGAGGGGATTGCATATCCCAATGCGATGAAGAAGTTGAAGCTGAAGGAAGATCAGATGGTTTCGGTTACCTAACTGAGTAACTCTAGGTGTAAGCGATCCTTTCAATAGCCGCAAGGGGGGGTGTCGGCATGGATCAATGGATACGAAAAGAACCCATGCAACGATGGATGTGCAGAACGGAGTATTAGACGCATGAGTATGCAATGCAAAGCAGCCGTACATCAGCCGTTGGGTAGCTGTGCTTCTATGGCGCATCAGAAAAATTTTCCTCGCTGCGTTGCGTCAGTGCGAGCATTGGATCATCTCTGAGCTCAGTCCAGCGTCGTTGATTTCCGAATATTTGATCAAATATTCTTCTGGAAAATTGGGCTCCACCAATCGAGTTACACTAGGCGCAGGTCTCAGGGGGGAGACGAGCTATAGTACCTCTCCTCGGACTGATTCTTGGACGGGGACATGCGCATTTGCCTAGCTTATACTGACAACGCGAATTGAAGCTGGTTGGAAAACTACCGGCATGCTCTTCCGCAGATTTTAAGGTAGCTGCGGACTAAAGCCCTCCTAGTGCCAACAATCTAGGCGTTTAGGCGGTTTGTTTCCCAACTTTCAGGAACAGCTGTGAAGCAATTGAAGCGCGGAATACAGTATATGATATTGCCATGTTACCAATTGCTTGGTGATGACGCCACTAGCAGTTTCACATACAGAAAAGAAGGAGATGAAGCCGTGTTGCCGTCGCAATTGACTGTTGTCAGCAGCTATTGGTGAGGTTTCAGATAGAGTTGACAAAAGTCAAATTGTATGCGTAAAGGGTTGGTTGATTGGTAGCTGCAAAGTATGGGGAAATGAAGGCCGTTTATCCACACGACCACACTTTGCACCTTTTGACCAGGCTTTTCTGCCTATTGGCTCCTCACATCACGCGGCTTACGTCGATATTTTGCCACTTTCCTGCTCTCCTTTTCTCCTTTTCTGGCCCCTGAATCGTGAGGAGCAATGGTTCAATGCATGTAACGTCTCTGGAAGGGTTCTTTTCTGGACCTGACGTTGGATAGGAAGAATGGTCGTGTGATGTATTGAAATCTTGGCACAGCGTCAATCAATTTACCTGATGCCTTGGTACTTGTGAATACCTGAGCTACCTGCTGGGTGCTAATCAATTCGAATTCACAGGTCCTCGGAAACATACAAAGACACTGCAATATGTAACGGCGTAATAATACTCCTAGGCGTAGCATCATTACCGTACACAATATCTAGCTGTTGAATCACACGCAAACACATCAATTGAACTCTGCCAAGCTCGAGAAACGTAAAAGTTTGCCCAATTGCCATGCCAACTGTCAAAAAGGTCCTCGATCCATCCTTTTCCTCTGCTGCACGTTACCCCTCAACCCCGCCATGCCACCTCGGGTCACTGGGCCGCTCATGTACCCCGCCTGTGGCGCAGGCACAATCCCTCCCTGAACCTATTGTGTAAACCAAAACCAAACCTTGAATCTCTGTATGTCAAAGTTAAGGCTGTTGCATTCCATTAGTATCGATCAATGTTCCTTGCAAGATTGGGGGACATTAGACTACACGTTTCTGGCCAAAGCTCATTGTATCCATCGCCGTTCACATATACATCGGGATATCGCGATACTAGACAGATGAATGTTCATCCTTTCGGAGAATGTCTCGGTTATTCGAGGTGCCACTGCAACGCTCTCTGAGCAAAAGTCCTTTGTAGGCAGACAGCCTTGTGTAAAAACTGCACGCCCAAGCCACAGTGTGCCCTGTGAGTGCACGTCTTGTCCACAGGATGATGTACCCGCCCTAGCTGCTTTAGGCATCTTGTGTGGCTTCACCCAAGAACTTTTGGCAGATTCTGCGTGCCGCCAGAAACCGCCAGCCGCTCAGAGGTTCCTTATAGAGACCTGGCTGCTTAAGCTCCAGCCACGCGGCGTGCTGGTCTGATGTCTTCCCTCTTACTGCCCCTCATCTCGCGCAGGTCGCCAGCAATAAGATTCCAAGCTGCTTCACTGAAGCACCGCTCAATCCTCAGACACAATCTCGCGCCTCGCCTTGCAACTGTCGCCCTCTCCAGGTTTGCCTCAACCACGCCCAACATGAAGCCCGAGGACCTCAAGCACTACCTGGCGGATCAGCCGCCCTCCGTAGTCCGCCTGGAGATTGAGAAGCACTTTGGTCTCTTGACTGACCAGCAGAAGCGATATGCTCACTTTATCAGCAAGTAAGTTGCGTCTCTACACCTTCGCCTTGCTTACCGTAGCAATGATCGTGCCGTGGATATGACTGAGTGCCTGTTATTTACACTTCTTTAGGGCTGCATTCGCCGGTTCCAGGATTGTCCTGCGCCAGCTCTCTCCAGAGTCAGAGCCTATCTTCGACTTGATCATTGCCCTTCACAAGTCGGCCAATGGCGACTGGAATGCACTGGCTCAAAAGGCTGATGTCGAAGAGTCCGAATTGACCCTTTTCCTCGAATATGTGGCCATGTTCCTTGGCAACATGGGCAACTATAAGAGCTTTGGCGATGCCAAATTCATCCCCAGATGCAGTGAAAAGACTGTTTCTGCTCTGGCTGCCACATCCCCTGAAGCACAAAAGTTCTACGATGCCACCAAAGGCGCCATCTTCAGCCATGAGGACCCTGGTTCTATGCATCTTGGATTCCTCGATGCTGGCCACATGACGACCTATTATCCCGACTCTAAGGGTATCACCAAGAGCGAGATTGAAGCTGTCTCGGCCTGGATGGAGGAGAAGAGACTGTTGCCCGAGAACACCAGACTGCGAAAGACCGCGGATGGCTTTGATATTCTCATTGCTTCAGCCGTTACTAGCGTCCCCGCTGACGGAGGCGACATTGGAAAGGAAACTCGATTCGCCGTTGAAAATGGACCCCTCAAGGGCAAGACCATCAGCCTTGTCTATGGCGATTATGCTGAGGAGATGAAGAACATTACTGCCAATATCAAGCAGGCTGCTGCCAACGCGGACAACGAAAATCAGAAGAACATGCACCTGGCATATGCCAAGTCATTCGAGACTGGATCGTTGGAGGCATTCAAGGACAGCCAGCGCTTCTGGATTAAGGATAAGGGTCCTAATGTCGAGTGCAACATCGGCTTTATTGAGACTTATCGTGACCCTGCTGGTGTTCGTGGTGAATGGGAGGGTTTCGCGTCCAGTCAGTATACCCACATACCAACTTTGTCCTTGTACATCGTTACTAATGCTAGTTTACAGTGGTTAACCGTATGTCACTTGTTACAAATGTCGAGTGATACTCGGGATTTTCAGCTAACATAACTAACAGAGGAGCGCACTCGCGCTTTCGGGGAGCTGGTTGAGGCTTCACCTTCTCTCATCCCTCTGCTACCCTGGGGCAAGGAATTTGAGAAGGACAAGTTCCTTTCTCCAGACTTTACTTCTCTGGAAGTGATGACATTTGCAAGTCAGTAATACCATAACTTCTCTGCAGCCACATTACCCTTTTATTGGAGCTAACAATCTTGCTAGACTCTGGCATTCCCGCCGGTATCAACATGTGAGCATCAACTCCTTTCTGTTTGTTTTCGAAATGTCTCTCTTAAGTACTAACATGGCCCAGTCCCAACTACGACGACATCCGACAGACTGAGGGTTTCAAGAACGTGTCCCTCGGGAATGTGCTGAGCGCCAAGGCTCCGAACGAAAAGATCCCCTTCATCCGCCCAGAAGATTTGGCCGTGTTCCAGGCAAACCGCGATGCTGCCTTTGAGGTTCAAGTCGGCCTTCACGAGCTGACTGGTAAGATCCCCTCCCCCCTTCATTTGCTCTTGCAGCCTTGTTAATCATCTATTCAGGCCACGGATGCGGCAAGCTCTTGCAAGAGACCTCTGATGGAGTATACAATTTTGACAAGGAGAATCTCCCTGTTAGCCCGGTCACCCAAAAGCCCATCTCCACCTGGTACAAGCCTGGTCAGACCTGGAGCTCGGTCTTTGGACCCATCGCCGCCTCATATGAGGAATGCCGCGCAGAATTGGTGGCTATGTACCTGAGCTGCGAATTCCCCGTCTTGAAGATCTTTGGATTTGGAGACGGATCAGAAGATATCAACGGCCCTGCTGGAGATGTCCTCTACGCGTCTTACCTCTCCATGGCTCGTGCTGGTCTTGCCTCTCTGGAGATGTGGGATCCCAAGAGCCAGAAATGGGGACAGGCACACAGTCAGGCTCGGTTCTCGATTCTCAAATCTTTCCTCGAAGCCGGTGACGATTTCTGCAAGTTGGATTATACCAAGGATGACCTTTCTGATTTGACCATCAAGCTGGACAGGTCCAAGATTCTCACAGCTGGTCGTGACGGTAAGTCAAAGTGATTCCCCACCAAACTGACCATGACTAAATAACCCGTTTAGCTGTTGCCAAATATCTTCAAAAGCTTCACGTTTATAAGTCAACTGCGGATGTAGAGACTGGTACCGACTTCTACACCCAAATGACCACCGTTGGCTTGGACTTCTGGGGCACCAAGGTCCGCCAGGTGGTCCTCGATAACAAGCAGCCACGCAAGGTCTTCATCCAAGCCAACACTACCCTGGATGAGGCCACTGGCACCGTGTCGATCAAGCACTACGATGCTACGCTCTTAGGAATGATTCAGAGCTGGGCCGACAGAGACTTGTAAGAAGGCGAAATGCATTGATATGACTATCGAAAATAGCGATATGTCTGCGAAATACATTGTAAAAAAACACAACAATATACAGACACCCTCTCAAAAGGTAGAGAGCTATGTTACCACTCAATTCACCTTGTTGATTAACCAACTATGGTGTTATTTCTCTTTACGCCTCAAAATATAGGGCTCACTTATACCAAGTCGTCACCAAAAATGCTTATTCCACATTTGCAATGTATGAAAATAGTATTAATAGGTACGTTGGCGTAGGTATATGTAGTTCTTCATAAGGTACCGTTAGACTCTCTTTCATCGTTCCCTGGGCAGAGTGGCTCTCCATTGAAATTGAGCCTTTCCTCGCCTTCATTTTTTTGCATTGGAACATGGATATGGCAAGTTTGAAAGGTTGTGTCGTTCACAGACGTATTTTGGTTTTTACCAGAAGCCTGGTGGAAGAAAATCATTTATGCTCGTTTTGTTTTTTTGACTGTAAAAACCTGATTACAGACGCCAAGATGTGACCGATGCCGTCGACTTCCAAATGCAATTGGCCAAACCAGCCCATTTCGGAGACCCTTTCCGTTCTACAACCCGCATCTTGACCAACACCCCAGTAAACTCCACCCCGCGCTTTCGTCCTGCCAGAGATTTTGTGTTTGAATCATATTTACCACGCCATCTCGTGGGGCTTGTCACCCTTCCGCAGGCTGAAGGTGCTGGCGAGGTAGCTGGCCAACAGATCCACCTTCTTGATGCTAGCAAGCAGGGCCTTGTCGACGGCCTTCTGGTCGGCAGCACGGCTGCTGTTGATCTCCTTCTTCTGTAATTCAAGCCTCTTGTTAGCAAATCCACGCTTCTCTTGCTTCCTCCTCATCTCCAGCTTTTTTTCTTCTTCTTCTTGAAATTTTCTTGCACATACCTGGGGCTTCTCTCCCTGCTTGAAGAAAGCCTCAGCGGAAGCCTTCTCCTTGGCCTTCTCGGCGGTGAAGTACTTGGGCTGAGAGATCTCCTCGATCTTGGCGGCGTCAAGGCCGGAGATGTCGACCTTGTAGGAGGTGGCGATGACGTATCGGGCGTTGACTCTTCGCAGGGGAACGCCGTTGATCTTGAAGGGACCAGTGACGAGGAGAACACCCTGGTCGAGAGTCTTGAGAAGGACGACACGCTTGCCGCGGAAGCGGCCAGCGAGGAGGATCAGGACGGTACCAGGCTGGAGGGTCTTTCGGGCGGACCAAGATCGGACGGCCTTGCGAACCTATTTGTTGCCAAAGCGTGTCAGCGCGACTTGAATTTCATTTTCCCATGGATGACGATCGGAGCGTCGCAAAAGTAAGGGGGTTTGAAAAAAGGGACCACCAGGTTGCCGGAGTCTGTTCGCAATTTGGGAGGGCGTCGTGTTTGTCGGTGTTAGGATATTGGATATACATGTTGTGGTCATTCCCAAAGGAAATTTGAAGAAAAGAAAATTGACCAAGCGCCGAATCTCCAAAGCGCTGCCAACCCGCATCCCGGCGTTCCCAAGCAACCCAAAAAATTGTTCCCTTTCATCCCAATCGCCGTGTCGTTCCCAAATTGCGAATGCAGACATCTGTACACAGGGGCTTTCTCTTTAATTGCGACGCATGACCAGACACACTCACCTTCTTCGGCTGGCTCTCGTCGTCGGCAGGGTACCACTTCTTCGCCTGGTCCGCGGAGGCGGGAACCTCCCGGGTCGACTTCCCGAACTGCTTGGTCGTGGGCTTGGCCGACATATTGACTCTCTCGGGGTGTCTGATATGTGGGTGTGGAGAGGATGAGGAAGACACGTTCGTGATGTTCACCCGAACGGAAATGTTGGATTTCTTTGTGAGCGCCGCTAGCGAGTTTGTGGGAAGCAAAATGTGAACCCTCAGGCACTAAACCGCTTACGGCGCCCATCCGTAGCAGCCATTCCCGCTTGCTGGTGGGACATGGGGCTCAACACACGTGATGATAAGATAGGCGCTAGTGGCTGGGCCGATGGCGGCCGAAGATGCTCGAACGTGCTGTCGAGATCGTGAAGCTACGATAAGAGCTTCGGCTTTTTAGGATAAGAGGGAGGCAATGCCACTGGCGATGCGCTCTTGCTTGCTTCTTCTTGCAAATATCTCTTTCGATTCTCTTTCGATTCTGGTTACATATTTTTATTTCATCACCAATTCTTCTTCATTTTAGCCGCCACAATGCAAGCCAGGCGACAGTTGTTGTCCTCGGCCCAGCGCATTGCTGGTGCCTCTAACAGGCTCACAAGACCAGCTATTGCACGATCAGCCATTAGGCCTCTGCTCTTAGGGACCTCATCATCACGACTTGCTCCGGCCTTATTAGTAAGAACATATGCCAATGGACGTCCACACCCACCAGGAGGAACCCATCGAATGAACATGGGAGGCGGCGAACCCGAGAAGCCTGCACTGGAACAATTTGGCATTGATTTGACAGCCAAAGCTCGGGATGGTAAGCTGGACCCTGTAATTGGGAGAGATGCCGAGATTCAGCGTACGATTCAAATCCTATCACGGCGGACCAAAAACAACCCGGTTCTCATCGGAAATGCCGGAACCGGCAAGACGGCCATCCTGGAGGGATTAGCATTGCGCATCGTGCGGGGTGATGTTCCGGAGAGCGTCAAAAACAAGAGAGTCATCTCGCTGGATCTAGGTTCGCTGATTGCCGGAGCCAAGTTCCGAGGCGACTTTGAAGAGCGCCTGAAGAAGGTGCTGGATGAAGTTCAGAAGGCGGAAGGCCAGGTGATTCTCTTCATTGACGAGTTACATACCCTCCTGGGACTGGGCAAAGCCGAAGGCTCCATTGATGCTTCAAATCTGCTCAAGCCGGCCTTGGCCCGTGGTGAATTGCAGTGCTGCGGCGCAACTACCCTCGCCGAATATCGTGTTATTGAAAAGGACGTGGCGCTCGCCAGACGCTTCCAGCCCATCATTGTTAGTGAGCCAACCGTAGAAGACACCATCAGCATCTTGCGAGGTATCAAGGACAAATACGAAGTCCACCATGGTGTCCGAATCACTGACGGTGCTTTGGTGGCTGCGGCTGCCTTGTCCAACCGATACATCACGGATCGATTCCTCCCGGATAAGGCCATCGATTTGATGGACGAGGCCGCAAGCCACCTGAAACTACAACACGAAAGCAAACCCGAGGACATCATGAGGCTGGACCATAAAATCATGACAATTCAGATCGAACTGGAGAGTTTGCGTAAAGAAACAGATGTCGCAAGCAAGGAGCGCAGAGAGAAATTGGAGCAAGATTTAAAGAAGTATTACGACGAAATTTCGGAGCTCAATGCGAGATGGGATAAAGAAAAGTCCGAAATCGAATCAGTCAAGAAAATCCAGGAGGACCTCGACAAGGCCAGATTCGAGCTCGAGCAGGCGCAGAGAGATGGAAACTTTGCTCGAGCCTCGGAGCTCCGATTCGGCGTCATACCCAACCTCGAGCAAAAGTTGCCGTCTGACAAGGAAAGCCAGCAAGAGACTGCCGACGGAACTCTCATCCACGACTCGGTGACAGCCGATGACATTGGCAATGTCGTGTCCCGCATCACCGGCATCCCCGTCTCGAAGCTCACTTCGGGACACATTGAGAAGCTGGTTCACATGGAGGATATTCTACGGGAATCCGTCAAGGGGCAAGAAGATGCCATCAAGGCCGTTTCCAACGCCGTGCGGCTGCAGCGCGCGGGCCTTAGCGGCGACAATCGCCCCCTGGCCTCATTCTTCTTCCTCGGACCGACTGGTGTTGGCAAGACTGAGCTTTGCAAGAAGCTCGCCAACTTCCTCTTCTCGACCGAGTCTGCCGTCGTCCGGTTTGACATGTCCGAGTTCCAGGAGAAGCACACCATCTCTCGACTCATCGGCGCCCCATCCGGCTACGTTGGATACGAAGACGCAGGGCAGCTTACCGAAGCTGTCCGTCGCAAACCTTATGCCGTTCTCTTATTTGACGAATTCGAAAAGGCACACCGCGACATCTCCGCCCTACTTCTCCAGGTCCTTGATGAAGGTTATCTCACCGATGCCCAAGGTCACAAGGTCGATTTCAAAAACACCATCATCGTCCTCACGTCCAACCTAGGAGCAGACATCCTCGTCGGCCAAAACCACCTCCACCCATACAAAGAGGATGCCAACGGCGACATTGACCCATCAGTCCGCCAGGCAGTCATGGACGTAGTCTCATCCGCCTACCCGCCAGAGTTCCTCAACCGCATCGACTCATTCATCATCTTCAAGCGGCTAGCCCTGAGCGCCATCCGCGAAATCGTCGACATCCGCCTCAGGGAGCTTCAGCAGCGTCTAGACGACCGGCGCATCACCCTCTCTATATCAGACGACATCAAGGACTGGCTAGCCGAGCGAGGCTACGACCCCAAGTTTGGAGCCCGTCCTTTGAACAGGCTGATTACAAACGAGATTAGCAACGGACTTGCTGATAAGATCATCAGAGGCCAACTCAAAATGGGAGAAACGGCCCAAGTCAGATTGAAAGATGACAAGGACGGATTGGAAATCGTGAATGTTTCCGAGACGACTTAAAGTGATGATTCGCGTATTTTTCTGCATTTACTGGTAATGTACTATAATTTATTGGCTGGCATTGGAGGAGTTGTCCATGAGAAAAAGAATGTACCATTTGTATACTAGGTCTACAGACTCCTCTCGGAAATTGTAAATTAGTTGATACCCCCCTTTGGATTTAAAACAAAAAATTGATTCCAAATTACTTTTAGGATGCAAACTCCACGTGAAACCCATCAAGATCTTAGCTGAGACCAGTCCTACCTTACCTACATAGGGGTAGTTATTGGTATTCCTATTCCTATATGCATTATTGGGTCTGCGCTCAACCAAGAGCGCCTAGGATTTGACATCCAGTCATTTCATCCAAGGCTCTGGCAGAGTGTGACCTCTTATTAAATCATCCCAAGCTCGAGCTGGCGACTCGAGCAAATCCTCTATAACGTAAAATCTCTATCTTCATAAACCAGTCCATTAACCCACGCCGTGTTTTATTTGGCAACGGGCCCATCAAAGCCACCGCACCACCTTCAGAGAGATGGCTTCTTTATTTTCAACCCATCATATATCATTTTCGTAGATTCCAGTACTGAGGATGGCAACGGGGACGGCTGTTTCCGTTTGGTGGGTATATTGCTGACGTTCAATTGTCGGCCTGGGTCTTCACACTCGACCCATACTTTTTTGTCTCGCTCCCTTGACTGACTGAAGCCTGACTGACTTGGCTATTGAGTCGGCCTCCTCCGGCTTGCATTTGTGGTTACTATGTAAATGGCGTCTTAACTGATCTAGACGATTAAAATCTTTATTGCACATGGGACAAGAGTGGCCACCCCTCTCGTTGTGAGTTCGGCGGTGCTTGGAAAGGTTCGAAGATTCTCCAAACGACTTTCCACATATATCACACGTCAAAGGCTTGACCCCAGTATGTGTGCGCTCGTGCATGGCTGATGGGAGAGTCAGAAGAGCTGCGCATAGCTGGACAAGAGTTGGATTGCTTACTAAGTGCGCTTTGTTGCTTGAAGGCATGCGAACACCCCGGGAACTTGCATTTCCAAGGCTTTTCGCCCGTGTGCACTCTCATGTGTTGGTCAAGCGACTGCTTCGCTGAGAGCTGCAGGCCACATATAGAGCATTTCACGGGTTTATCTGAAAGCCGGCGTCAGTATACAGTGTTCCCCCATTGCCGCAGTTGCCAAGGCGATTTCACTTACATCCTGTGTGAGTTTGGATGTGGCGTTCTAATTTGCTCTTTTGGCCAAACACAGTCGTCCTTGTACAACCTTCCCAATGACAGCGAAATCCGGGGGGCTGCCGTGACATTCCCTTCAGATGATCATTCTTTGTGTGATTATGCAGTTCGTCGGCATCTTTGAATTGCATCAGGCAGACTTTGCCGTCCGGCGATCTCCATTGACAAGTATAGTCCACGACGGTCTCTACCTCCACCGATGAAACCGGGGTGAGCTGAGTTGATATTGACTCCGCGGATGACTCAATCGATGACTCGTCGGCCTGTGTAGGAGGAGTCGTTGTCTGCGGTGTAGGAAAGGGCGAAAGCGACGAAACCACGGATGGGTTCTGTAGAGGCGAGTCTAATGGAGAAAAGTGTGTGTCATGCGAGGAAGTTGCGTTTAAAGAGTAAGATGGTGGGATGCTCGTACGGACAGGAAATAAAGAGAAATGGTCTTCAGCTTGCGAAGATTGCGACAGGCTGCCAAGTTCGGGGATTGGCATGTTCATGGGCCAATGATCTTCGAATATGTGGCTAGCAAATTGGTCAAGTGTGTTGACCTCAAAGCCACACGTGAAATCTCCCAGATTGCTTCCTAGCCCATGGCTCAAGGCATCTCCGCTGACAGTTTTGGGCAGAGTGCATTTCGGAATGGTTAGATTGGGGCCATCAGCAATACATGGGCGAACATGGTCCACGCTATGTCGAGGATCATGGTATTGAAGAATGTGAGTTGCGAGCGGGTTTTCTTGAGCCAGGTATTCCCAAAAATTGCTGAACGTGCCATTATCGGCAGTCGTTGACAAGAACCCTTGCGGAAAGGAGTGGTTGCATGTCGACCCATGAAAACAAGAGTGGGGTCCAAAGTGTGCATCTGAATGAAACTGCTGAAAGGTGTTGGGTATAAATTCCAAAGAGGTATCTCCGATGGACGCAAGGGCTGCTGCAGCTTGCTTGTCGCCGTCTGAGAAGCCAGGCCCGAGGGGAAGCTGCTCAAGTCTGGCGAGGCCCGAGCAATTGGCATCCGTGCAGGGGGTAGCGGCATCCTCGCACATTTCGTCGAGGCACAACTCTTTATCGTCGCATGTATCATCATCGCAACACATTCCTTGGCCGGTATCACCACATTGGCTTGGGCAACTTATACCGCAGGCGGATGTGCATGACACCATTGATCTACAGTCATCGTCACAATTTGTCTCGGTCTGGCGAAGGACATCTTTGCCGAGGCGAAGAGAGCGAGAAGCATCAGGGAATGTGTCGTTCAAATAGGCGTCCCAGGAGAAAGGGAAGGTCGGCTCGGTATCTGAGGGAGGGATTACTGCGCCAGAACTGCCGAGCCGGTCTCGCAACTGCGACTGAATGTCGTGATCCATAAAGGAAGTCATGGTGGGATGACTTGATGACGATAAATCTAAAGAGTTTTGGAATGATTTCGAGGGTTTGAAAGGATCGGTAGAGTAAACCGACGATTGAGCGTCTAGACGAGAATCGTCGTGAGAGAAATGATCGGCGGTGGTTCCGGTGCCGTGAGAGATCCGATTGCTCGTATCCATTAGTTCAGAGAATCCGGAGGATGAGTCTATCGTAAAGTCATGAGAAGGTGGGTGAAGGAATTCCATTGATGTGACTGAAGAAAGACGACGGGTGTCAATGCTCTATTAAAACGCGGGTTCTATGAGCTGCCTAGACACAGCATCAGCGACTCCGAGGTGGTTCAAGATTGGCGAGAGAATACACGAATCTCTTACCCGTGAGAAGACTCGGTTTGTGAGTGGTTCATCCTAGAGAGAAGAATCTGAGGGATTAGGCGAGCCAATAACGAGCCAAAGGTGACAGGGAAGAACTGGCACAAAGTTGCTGTCAAAGCCCTGAATCGCAGCGCCGAAGCCTTTCGCAAACGGCGAGAGTGGAGAGTTGCGGGAAGGCTGAAAGAGAGGGAGAAAAAGGAATTTCCTCTTGGCCAGCCTCGGGTCTGTCTGTACAAGAAAGAAAGAAAATAGAAGGGATCGAGAAGCACGAGCAAGAGCACGAGCACGAGCACAAGCGCAGCAGGCGCAGGCGCAGGCGCGGACGTGGGAAGGAACGCCCGCCGGGCTGGCTGACAAAGGCGAGAACCTTGATGGGTTGTGGCCCTCAGCGGTTGCAACTTCCACCCGCCATATTTATGTTTTTTTGCGCCCGCCCCACTGAAATCCTGGGCGGGGCGATGGACAGTAGCGGCTAAACTCCACAGCTTGCAGATGACAAGCGCAGTACGGCGAGGTACTTGGGCGGAAGGCGGCCACGGCACCGACAGGCACGCGTTTGATGCGCTGATGATGTGCTGATGAGGTACTGCTGCTGTATTTGAGCACAACGGTTCGGCTTGTTGCCTCGCTTATTGCGGATCGGTGGGTTCACAAGCGGACGCACGACCTTGACAAGCAAACTCCCACGGTAAATGACATAAGCGGCTCCTTTGCTTGTGGAAGGGGATCCAACGCTTTGATGCTGCACGAGATATGGGATGATTCCGACTGTGTTTGATACTAGTGCTGTTAAGCCACTCTTATATCTCTAGCGTTTTGGCGATGCGGTTGTCGTTGGTATTATTGATACAGCTCCTTTGATAGACCATGTCTGAATACCCTGCTTAGACTAGGTTTATCGATGTGAGGACAACCATTTTACAAGCTCATCTATCAAGCACAGCAATGATATTATTGCACCACCTTGTACTTTGAACATCAGACCCCATTGATGGTACTCAGTAAGAGACATGACGGTCCAAAACCCTCAACCCACCTTTCACTCCCCAAATCACCATCCCATCTCGGCTCCTCCAGGGTATTAAATCCACTTCTCAAACCATAGATAAGCAGCCAAGATGTTAAAATTCACAGAACTCAAAGCTTGGCCCACGCTATGAAGAAAAAACCCCGCTTAGCATCCCCCCCGGCCTGACAAACGGCCTTTCTCAAAAAGCACACCGCGCAAACCAGTAATCTTTTCTCTCTCCCCATCCTCTTCCTTTCCGGCGCTGCATCATGCAGGCTTGCGCGCATCGCTAGCTGCCAGGCAAACAACTCGATCCCTGTTATCGCACTTGCTGGTTTCGCATGCGACATTGAACGGGTTATAATTATGAGCAATAGATTTGCTTGAAGCTCTCCTCGTTGCTGTTTGCGACAACACTTCGCTCTTAACCGCAGTCGATCGGCTTTCCACTCTCCCACTTCCGCGTTCGCTCTCCAACCAACCTCAACCCCCAAGCAACTCATCTCCAACAATCCCGACGCAACTCACAAAATCATGGGCAACATCTGCGGCAAGACCGAGCCAGAGCCGGACGCTCAAGCCGGACGTCGCCTCGGCTCAGCTCCACCTCCGGGCCCGAAAACCGCACGCGTCCCCCAGAAAGTCGGCGGTCCTCCGCGAACCCTCGGCGGCGCAGGTGATGAGTCTGGCGGCGGCGACCCGGCTGATGCGCGGAGAAGAGCTGCCGAGGCCGCCGAGGTAAGATCATCTCCCCCTCCCCCCTTTTCCCCCCTTACATCTATCTATATATGTCGTGCTATGCGCCGGCCGTGCTTGATTTCCGATGTATTCTAACAACCTTCTCTTTCAATTCTTCGTAGGCACGCGCAAAAGCTTCCTCCAAAGGCGGGAAGCTCCAGTCCCAGCTCAATGCGCAAAAGAAGAAGAACCTGTCGAGCACCCTCGCCGAAGCAAGCAACCAGGAACTGCGCGCCAGAGAAGCAGACGAGGCCGCCCAGGCGCGAAACTGGGATTAATACCGATCGCGAGCACGGATCTTACCCATCTACCCAACATAGTTACCTATAAAGAGGCTGGCAATGCTATATTGCGAGTAGCAGGACTGCAGAATGCAAGTAGTCCTTTATTCGGAGTTCTTTTCTATTCTTTTCTTTTTAGCCGGGGGGGCGGGGTTCAGTTCTTCTTCTCCAGATACCCTTCGTTTGCTCTGGAGCATACAGGTTGGGTTAGATACATGTCTCAATGCACTTCCAGACAAGCATGCGACATTCCTGTTGATACAACACATTCATGTATATATACACTAAAGTGCTACTGAATTTGATTACCAAACTTGATAAACAATTGCCTACACTAGCCTAG
The DNA here is from genome assembly GCF_033847375.1 of Trichoderma aggressivum f. europaeum. Lineage (NCBI taxonomy): Eukaryota > Fungi > Ascomycota > Sordariomycetes > Hypocreales > Hypocreaceae > Trichoderma > Trichoderma aggressivum. Next base: position 1,448,187 of record NW_026946367.1, read on the forward strand.
ACGCCCTTCTCATCTTCTTGTGGTGTTTGAATAGTAGAAAGCCTTCCCTCTTTGCGCCTTTTCATCGCCCGACAGACAAAATCTTCACGCTTCATTGTTGGTTGAGCGTGATAAAACAAGCAAACTTTACCAACTTAGCAAGTGTATTCCTCCATGTACCATACCCTTCGCTCTCTCCCCCCTCCACCGTGTATACAACAATCATTCCCAGCCTCGACTTAAGTAACAGTATATCTTCCACTCGCGGGAGCCCTGCTGTCTGCATCCGCCGCGGCAATGGTGCCCTCCCTCAGAAGCCTTGTCATTTCGTTCAAAGCAGCGGATACCACAAGCTCTGTATCACCTTCAATAAGGATATACAGCTTGGGTTCTGCTCCAGCAGGTACTTCTTTTCCGGGAGGATAGAAGCTACCTTTGGTAGTGATGGATGTTCCGGTCGCCTCGAGAATCTTGGCCACATTGGTGCGGTTGGTGACGGCCCATCTAGCTTTCTGGGGGAAGTCGTTGATTTCCAGCGTGGCATGGAAAGCACCGGCATCGGGACCTTTGTTGTCGATGGGTTGGCCAGAGCGAAGCTGGCCAGCCTTGCCGAGGCGGCTGTTGATGGCACTGACAGCAGAGCTGACTTTGTCCAAAGGATCCTTGCCCTTCTCGCCTGTGGCAACGACGGGCTGCGCTCCCTTGCCACTGTCTCCCGCCTCAGCCCGTGCTGTTTCACGAGCCTGGACAGTAGAGGTTGCCGCTTTGATAGCGCTAAGTGTCTTCTCAATCTTCTTATCTTCTTCTTCCTTCTTGCCTTCTTCCTTAACCTCTTCTTCCTCACCCTCAGCTCTATGCGTCTTGCGCTCGCGAAGACGAGCGGCCTCACGTTCTTGATCTAGACGATCCAGACCCTTTCCGCCAAATCCAGACGAGTCCTTCGCCTTGCCTGACTTGACCTTTTCTCGATGAGATTTCCGCATCTCATTGAGGCGTTCTGGGACGGGCTGGTCACTCTGTTCCAAGGCTTTGGCGATACCAGGAGCGCAATTCTCTTGTTCAGGCGTGACAAAGGTAACGGCGGTTCCTGTGTTCCCTGCACGCCCTGTTCGACCAGCACGGTGAACATAGTCCTCCAGGTGGTTGGGTGCGTCGTAGTTGATGACAAGCTTGAGCTGCTTGACATCCAAGCCACGCGCAGCAACCGATGTAGCAATCAGGATGGGCACCACGCCCTTCTTGAAATCAGAAATGGTAGAGTCGCGATCCACTTGATCTTTACCTCCATGGATGGACATGCAAGGATAGCCCTTGTGCATTAGCTCTTTGAGAAGATCATCTGCCTTCTCTTGCCGCTCAACAAAGATCAACGACCTGGCATCTTCGTCCTTGTCGTAGAGCTCACCTAGCAACTCTAGAACACGGAGAAACTTTGTGCTCTCCTCTCTAATTTCCACGATTTGCTCAATCTCCTTGGCAACAACGCTGCGACCGCCGACGGTAATCTCAATAGGGCTCTTGAGCACTTTTTTCGTGAGTGAATCGATGAGGCGAGGCATAGTAGCCGAGAAGAGGATTGTTTGTCTGTCAGGTCGCATGTTGGCAAAAATCTTCATCACCTGTGGCTCGAAGCCCATGTCGAACATTCGGTCGGCTTCGTCGAGGACCACATAGGTGACCCTCCGGAGATTGGTGACACGCCCCTGGTTGGCAGCCAGTAGATCAATCATGCGGCCAGGTGTGCAGACAATAATTTCGGCACCGCGCTTGAGTTCGGCAATCTGATCTCTAATGGGAGCCCCGCCATACGCGCAGACAGCACGTAGGTTCATCATCTTCAGGAAAGGCTTGCAATCCCTGTGAATCTGGGTGGCTAGCTCACGAGTTGGCGTCATAATTAGCCCAACAGGGCCATCTGTGTCCTTGAGCGGCTCCTGGTCCTTGATATGCCGGAACATGGGAAGCAAGAAAGCCATGGTCTTGCCGGATCCTGTCTTGGCCACGCCCACGACATCCCGACCTGACATCAGCGCGGGCAAGGCCTGCATCTGAATCGGCGTAGGCTTTTCAAAGCCGAGGGAACCAACGACATCGAGGGTTTGGCGGGTGAGGCCACACTGAGCCCATTTCTGAACAGGTTTGGGTACATCCTTGCCGTTGACCTTGATTCCATCTAGCTCCAGTCGTAAATCTGTGACATCTGCTTCAGAAAGCGAGCTCAACTCTGCGGGCTCGACCCAGAAATTCTTGCGGATAGGTTGCAGATCTATCTTGGAGTAATCAACGCTTGGGATATCCTTCTTCTTGCGCTTATTGGCGATGGCAAGCAGCGCGGCGTCTGCCTCTTGATTGCCTTCGTTGTCAAAGGCATAATCATCATCAGAGAAATAAGCCTCAGGTTCTTGCTGCTTCTTGACAGCGGAGGCCTTCTTCAAAGGGTTCTTGACAGTCTCCGTCTGTTGAAGGTCATCCATGAATGCATCTAGAGGATCGACTTCGTCATCCTCTGCATCAACATCCATGTGTTCCGCGGGGGGAGCCTTGTCGGCCATTTCTTCTCCGCTGGTAACATGATCGCCGTTGGGCTCCTGCGCCGCTTGGGGCTCGTCGTCTTTCATCTCCTCATCAGCCTGGTTTTCGACCTGGGTTTCGGCTTCGTTTTCGTCTTGGTTTTCAGTTTGGTTTTCAGCTTGAAGACGTCTTTCATGAGCGGCACGTGCAGCGGCGGCGGCCTCTTCCTCATTTTCGGCAAAGTTATCACCATCCGATTCGTCATCCTCATCTTGGTCAGCATAAGGGGTGTCGTCGGCCTCTATTGGAAGGCTGGGGAGTTTGGTAAGCTGTCGTTTCGTTATGACCTCCTCATCCATGTCAAGCTTTCGCTTGTTGGGAAGCTTGTCCCCTTCAGCATGAGATTTGCCAAATCCAAAAATGCTGGCCTTGGCACGATTTGTAGGCAAAGCAGACGCTTTATGATGATTGATGTCAGCAAGGGCAAAGCTTTTCTGTCTCATGAGAGGCAGAGACTCACCAGCAATTGTCTTTTTCACAGGCATAGCAATGGTAGGCGGTTGAACATCTATAGACCCCAGAGCCCCTTTAGTAGTATCGTGTGATCTTTGGACAGCAGACTTCTTTGCAATCGTTTTTGGATCAAACTTGCCAGTATAAGGCTTTGCTGGAGATACGCTTCCCGACTCAACAGGAGCAGGCGAGGCAGCGGACGACACAACAGGCGATGAGACAGCCGTGGATCCCTCCTTGGCCTTCTTATCCATCTCAGCCAACAGATTTCTAGTTTGGCTGGCATTCACCTCTTTTTGTTTCTGGCCCTCGAGCTCCTTCTTCTTCTTCCATGCTTCAAGCTTGGCAAGTCGCTCTGCTTTCTTATCAACCTCGGACTGCGTGGCGTTCGGCTTGGCCTTTTGGGCCTGTGATATGTTATGAGCTCTAGTTCTCTCATCCGGGATCAGAACACATACCTCGTCAGCTCCGTTCCTGCCACCATCAGCCACCGGGGTCTTGCGAGATCGGCTGTCAGCGCGGCTGCTGCGAGTATGAGAGTCAGCCGTGCCTTCACGTCGGCTTCTGTTCCTAGAATCGTCTCGTCTCCTGAAGTCGTCTCTGCTACGATCACGTCGGCGGTCAGGCGAGCGAGCTCTGGGCGCGAGTCTCTCTCTCGACCTCGCTCCTCGGCGATCACGTGGGCCGCGGTAGAAGTCGTCGTCTCGGCGATCTAAGGAGCGGTCTCGTCGGCGAAAGTTGTCGCGATCGCGGTCACGGTCGCGGTCACGGCCACCACGATCCCTGTTGTCTCTGCCTCGGTCACGGTCGCGGTATCGATACTGTTGTTTGTTCAAAATTCTGTCAGACTCAAGTTCCGGTATATAGGAGTCGCCGCCAAAGCTGGAGCTGGAGCGGCGGCGGTCAAATCTCACATCCGGGCTGCGCGACCTTGAGCGGCGGCGAGTATCCCTTCCATCGTCTCGGCGGTCTCTGGCATCCCGCCGGTCGTCATCTTTGCGGTGGCGGCGCGAGTTGAAATGGCTGCCTGCAGGACTTGGTGAGCGCGAGTCTCTTGGCCGAGCCATTGTTGTGGTCTCGCAGGCTCAGTAAGACACTACGGTTTGTGAGTACTACTTTCTGGGTGGTCTCGAGTCGATGCAAGACTTTTTCTCTCTCTTCGTGGCGATGATTTGGAGAAACGCGAATCGAAATCGAGGCTGGGTCCAAACGATGGAGTAATATGTTTTAATCGGTCGCACGCCACCCCCGAAGCTGGTCAATTCCCCTGTTCCAAGCCTGTCGCACAAAATCAGGGGCACAATCAAGATGACTAAGGATCAAAAGTGTTGATGCAAGTGTCTGGCGATAGTGAATGAAATGATGCTTGGGAATAAGTGACGGAGGGGCGTTTTGCCGTCACAACTGCTGCTGGTGTTGATGAAAGCGACCCGCTGAAAAGTCGTCTCGAGGCTCGAACTAGCCGGGCTTCAGCCGGTAGAGCCGCGATGGTTTTCTCGCGCTAAACCCTATCTGGCCTCAGCAGCTCGTCGCGCTCATCCACCTCTCACTCACCTTAAACTTGTACCTGCTTTCTCAACAGCGTAAAGTTCAAGTTTCGAGTCGCAATGGCTGGGCTTGTTGGGTATGCAAGCTCTGATGAAGAAGGAGAAGACGAGCAGCCTCAATTGCAGCAGGATTCCCCTCAGGTATTTAAACATTCCGGGCTTACATCTGCGCAATGGCATCTCACTAACACGCTGATAGGTCGCCACACAGGCAGCAGCGCTTGCTGCAGATGAGGCTGAGAAAGACGAACCTCAAATTCGTGAGCTCATCCAGCCAGAGCCTCTATATCAAAACAAAATGACAGCTTGCTAATGTTAAAATAGAAAACTCGGTAGAATCTTCATCACCACAGAAGAAAGATTCCGACAGCCAGCCGCAGCCAGCCCCCATCGGCCCCGTGCCGCAAAATGCTGTTCCTTTAGGCCCATCCCTTCCACCCGCCGATGCTTCCATCGCCAACACCCTCCCAGAACCCGATGGGCCACAAGAATCACCCTCGTCCCCTTATTCCTCCAACCGCGGCTTGATTCACGATCTCACCCTCCCCTCTGTACCCAATCTCGACATCCCGCCTTCGCCACCAGGATCCCCTCCCCCTGGATCCAACAAAAAAGTCGAGCAGTTTTTAGAACTCAAAAAGAAAGGCGTCCACTTCAACTCCAAGCTTGAACAGTCTACAGCACTTAGGAACCCATCTTTAATGGACAAGCTGCTGGACTTTGTCGGTATCGATGAAGTGGGCCAGTATGAGACGACGCTTCCGAAGGAGCTGTGGGATCCAAGGGGGTTTCCAGAATGGGCATTTAGAGACAAGCTCAGCAAAAGCAGGGAGAAGATTGCGAAGGAGAAGGAGGCGGACAGAGCTGCTAGCAGTCGAACAGCCATCGACTTTGTCCCATCGAACGCTTCATCAAGCGGAGGAGCGCCTGGCTTACCGGGAGGAATAAGCGCAAGGGGCGAGAAGCGTAAGGGTGGCTGGAAATAATGATTACGAACAATACATGAACGAATTTGGATACAAATCAGTCGGCAGAGTAGATTTGGCTCAACATTAATGAATTGCGCGCCCACGGGCCGCTCCTACACTACCTTGGGGAGAAAAAATACAAACATCTACATGGAGGTATCATGAATCAGAATGCACCGTGACTGAGGCTTCATAACACATCTTCTTGTTCGTTCCCATCCCTTTAATGAAAACATCACTCAATGAGTGAAATGGTATAAGTACCCCTGCACCAGGACACGCAACTGCAAGCATCTTCCACAGGAAAGAAGAAATATTTTTGCACCACCCGACAGAAACTGAAAATCAAAGATCCCCCCTCCCCCTAGTACCATCTACGGACGCAATTATAAGATAGAATAAAAAGGTTTTCATAAATAAAATGTAGTTGAGCAGGTTTTGTTTTCTTTAGCTAGCTTGAGCTAAGACTTGCAGCCGAGGGTGGTGCCGAGAGAGCTCTTGATAATGGAACCGATATCCATAGGGACAGTTTGGTTGTGAGCACCCAGACCGTCAAGGAAATACTGAAGGGTTTGGCCATCGTTGCGAACGGCAGAGCCCTGGAGCTTGACGGGGATGACTCCAGTCTTGCAGTACTTGGGACTTTGAACGGCATTGATGACGGCAAGCTGGTCGAGGTTGGCGCTGATCGGGACCTTGTTGCTGCCGGGCACAAGGAGGAGGTTAGGAATGGTGAGATTGCCAATGGTGGTGTCGTCGATAAAGTTGGTGAAGGTAGCGTTGCCCTAGAAGAAAAGTGTCAGCAAAATCATGCGGCCCCTATACCAAAGAATGTTCGAGCCGAGCGCTCATGGAAGCAACCTACAATATCAAGAGTGAAGTAAGAGGCGTTGGGGATATCGGCGGTAGCGCTGAAATTTGGCTGGCCCTTCTTGGCAGAAACGTTGATCTTGCCGTTGGTGACGGTGGTGCCATTGAACAAGTTCAGGCCGTTCATGGTAATAGTCTTCTTGAAGGTAACGCCCCATTTCCTGGACAGGCCAGACGGCTTAACCTTGGTGCGGCCCTCGACGGTGACACGGAGAGTCTCGTTGGCGGCAAACCAGATGTTGAAGGTGTTGAAGGCGTCGGGGTTCTGGATCTGACGCTCTTGGCTGATGTTGACCTGCTGGTGCTTGTTGCCGTTGGTGGCGGGGAAGGAGACGTTGAGGAAAGGCGTATGGCCGGGGAGATCCTCGAGATACATGACTCCCTCGAAGGGATCAATGTTTGCCTTGATGGAGCCATCGGTGGTGATGGTGGAGTTGATTTCTAGCAAAATGCTGTCGGACTTGGCGTTGAGGACATTGACGCCCTGGATCTCCAGCTTGGCATCGTTGATCTTGCTCTGGGCAATCCTGGGAACACCAACGAAGATGCTAGACGATGTGTTAGTGGGACAGAGCATTTCAATTTCCACTCCTCCTTTTTGTCACGTCGACGCATGGTCGCGTCAATGGCTCCCCCAATGGAGACACTTACACTAAGCAGATGACTAGGACAGCTATGCAGATGAAGACGAGCAGATATGCCCACCAAAAGCGCTTCAGGTGACGCACAAATCCTCCCTTCTTAGTCGTGGCCGCAGGCGCGGGCTGATAGACTCTGCTCTCGGTCTGAGTGACCTCGGCGTTATCGCTCTCTTGCTTGTCGGACATTTTGCTGTTCCCTCGCGTTGAGCTCTTAGCAGATGGTTGTTGTATGTCGTGTGAAGAAAAGAGAGAGAGAAAAGGGAGGAGCGAGAACCACTAGGGAGTAAGTACCCCAAGCCTGTTCCGTCCTATATTGAAAGATATATAAGTGCCTTGCGCAGCGAGACCCTCGTTCCAGTCGACGGAAAAAAGAGGCAAAAGTTGGACAATCACAAACTCTCTCGAGCCCTCATTAAACCTATCGAGGACTTGGAGCCGGTGATGGCGGTGGTGGCGGCCGGTAGATGGATCGGGGGCGCTCACAAAACCTCCACGGCAAGAATGGAGGACAAGAGCAGGGCCGGGGTGCGACTACGAGCTCGAATTTGGCGATGGCGATGTTTAAGTACAAGTAGCGACACAGAAACAGACACAGACATGGGAGCAGCGGAAGGGCAGAGACGAGCAGGGGCAAGACTGGCGCAGGGAGGGTCATGGGCCTGGTTGCTAGCTCACGGCTGTTGGCAATTCTGGCGATGGCCTCCCCCAGACTGGACGGAACGGCTGTTGCTGCTGTCTTTCTCTGGGCTACGTCTTGTGATGCTCACACCCCCTCCCTCTTCTCTTCCCCTCGCTCTAAGCCGGTTTGCGAGACACACTCGCACAGCGCCATTAACGCATCATGAAGCAAAAGGCGTGCCGTAGCTAGCTGGAGAAAAGCTTCTCCCAGCGTCTCCCACGTTTGGTGTCAGGCCGGCCCCAAGCCTTCCAGCGTCCTCCAGCACCCCCCCAGGCCAGGCGTCGGTTGCCCACCCATGGCACGAGATCCGTTTTTTCTCTTTCTTCTTCCCTGTTCATCTGCATCTAGCTCGAAGCCACTCACGGCCGCCAATCTCCACCATCCCCTGCAACAGTGCAGCGATTTGCAGCCAGCTAGACTCGGTACACGAGACGCAGCGGGGAGGCAGCGCGCTATTCCCTGTTGGGCACTCCCCCGAGACTGTTTTTTTTCCCGCCCTAGTCGCAAGCCTCCCCGCAAAGGCTCCCGATACATGCATGTACCGCTGCTGCAGTCAGAATTCAGCTGCTGATCGCTGTACCAGACCGGGTACCTTTGCGCCCAGGCTCTGCAATCCGGGGCTCGGATAATCGCTGTAGCGCTCCTACAGGTACAAAGTACCTACTGGATGTGGCACTACCGCTACTGTACCACTGCGCCACCACTTCTTCTTCCCCAGGAGCTGCCTCTACAGTACATACAGCCATCGTTGTTTGATCGATGCCTGCGTGGCCCCCAAAATAACATGAATGGCAACCAGCTGTGTGTGAGTACATGGATGTTGGTTTACCTGCCGGCCACTAACTCGAAGATCCCTCGGCTGCTTGTGAATCTTGGTAACACGTGAAAGTCGACGTCGACGCAGGAACCGGGCAATGGGGAGGACGCACGAGAGAAGCCGTGATCGAAGTTTCGGACAAACCATGATCAACACGCTGGAGAACCAGCTACACAAGGACACAAGCCGTATTACGCTGGGTTTGCAAAGCAAGAGCATTTCCTTATCAGAGATCGTCCAATGATTGCATGGCAATGGGCTCGTTGTGATAAATTTCTTCTTGCACGCGACCCTGCTCGCCCCATCGAAGTTTGGCAACCTAGCAGTGGACTCCGCTTGACTCGGCTGTCAAGTCTTGTTTGTCCTCGTACTGCCTCTTACAGTATGTACGCTCGTCACGTACGAAGGACAAGCAAGCATCATGCCATCGTTGAGTGATACCATGACACTTGGGCAAGGATGGATCACTGCCAAGGTGCCGCTCCAGCTGCTACAGCACGGTCCACGACGCACAGCATGATGCCAAGCATCCCTGCCAGACAATTGGCCATCCACCGGCCTTCTCACCTATTGTACTGGACAGGCGGGTTCAGAACGGCATCTCTTGCTTGACAATCAATTTCAGTCACCTCTGGCACACGCCCAGTGGCAACCGCGAAAAGGGGCCTCAGACCGAACCAAGCTAGGTGAAAGGGCCGAGTAGGAGAAACATGGCCAATCTGCGCCATGAGAAGAGGACCGGCCTTAAGTTGCTCTCCATGCGACCATGGCAAAGCGTCTCCACAGCTTCCCACACAACCTTAGCAAAGCCTGCAGGAGATGCTTCCTGACTGGGAACCGTTCCGGCGTGCCACCGGGCCGCACTTAAAGACGCCACCGCATCTCATCATCTCTCAAAATGCACTACGGACTAATTCTGTCAAAAGATCTCCATATCAACTTGCGAGAAAGGAATAAAATACGAGTACAATTGGACAAATGGTACTGGTACGGCATGTCTAGGTTTGGAATCTCAAGCCAACAAGCCTGGGTTTACTAGCAGAATCTTGCAGCCAGTGACTCAGACAAACAAACAGACCCTTTGGGATAAGCACAATGCGGAAGTGAGATGAAAAAATTTGCAGACTGTTGCTCCGTTTACCTGCTCTTGCAGGTACGTAGTAGTATTCGTGGTAACGTCGGATTAGCGTCTCGTCTCATCAAGACAGTTACACCGAGCACACGATGATTACTACAGGGCTCGTTGTCTGCCGGCCATTAGTACCTTATCTCGACCTGATCCCGGCTGATGCGATTCATGCAATGACAGGCGGCCGTCTTGAGAAAACAGCAGTTCGCCAACACGATTGGCAGGACGGAAATAAAACGTCCCCACCCTTCCATTGATGAGACACTTGTCACCAAAGATAGAAGGGGGCACAACTCCAATCATAGCCTCGACAAGTGAGGCAACTGGACAGCCTGTTTGATGAATCTTCCGCATCTCGGCACGATGCGACGAGTTTCAGCGTGAGAAGGCCTGCTTTGTCATTGGCATGGGAGGGAAATGGAGGCCCATTGCATTTAGGATTCTCATGACACAGCCATCCACCTGAGAGCTCCTCCAACAACTATTTCGTTCTGGTACGGCTCCACACCATCAAATTTTGTCGGTAGACCCGGCGGCGTGGGCTTGGATGGCGCCGCCCAGCCAATCGCACACGGCCGATGGTTCCAGATTCGTTTCCCACGACTGGCCGCGGGTTGGTTCAAGTTGTCGAGATTTCGCCACGGCAAACCTTAGTAGTTGTATGATGCCGGCAAGTGCACGATAGGCTGTCTGTCTTGTGGTGTGGCGTGGGCTGTTTACAGGTTACCCGTCTGCCCTCGCGTGGCACCATTTGCATCATCGGAAGTCCGGCTACAGGGCATTGTCGTCCGGAGAGCAGAACGTTTTCTTACATGCACTTGCACGAGGTTCTAGACGCGTCTACGAGGATGTGGCAGCAGCTATTTCTTGGCACCTAGGAGCGCAAACAAGTTTCGACAGCATGGCGGCTGCAGCAGATACGAAGCGCCATGGCCTTGTCTAGTACATATTGTAAGAGACGCGGCCAACACTTTTAAACAGACGAGCACAGGCGCGCAAGCATTGGGGAAGCTCACGAGAATCGGCGCACCCGGTGAACCGAAGAGGCATTACGTTATTGACAGCTTCCGAACCAATCCCATTCTCTGAGCTGAGAGGCTCACGCACCCTGCTGAGGTTTGTGTGTGTGTGTGTGTTGCAGTACGGACTATTGTGTGATCCTTGCCAGATTCAGCTGCAGCACATGCCCATTTTGGTTTTCTTGCCATACACACTGAGGCATACTTGCTACCACACCATGGCCATTGATACATTGACGCATTGCTAGCCCAACCATTCCTAGGGCGCCCTCTTTCAGAAACCTCGTCTTCTCGTTACAACGCAGCTAGCCATCCGTGCCCAAGGGGGTCTTTGCACGAGTGCGGTGTCAGAAGTGGTTTAGTATGGGATTATGGGATTGCTTCTATTTGTGCGCCCAAACCTTGGCGTTCAAAGATGCAGAGGTTTTTTAATTAGAACACGGGACAAGTGGATTTCAAGTCATTCATATCTGTACTCCCTGTAGGTAAGTAACAGTAGCTGCATATACTAACGCAGCAGTCTTCAGGCAGGGGCATCGTGTGCAAACTAACAAGACAAGTTGAGCCCTTCTCGTCATTGCTGTTGATCCTGATCACCGCAACAAATGACGGTGAACCCGTTAGCATTACGAGCTAAGCCGGCACACACATGATGGGATTCTCTCAAAACACATCTGGTTAGGCACACGAGCTCTTCTGTAACACCGTGGAAGATCATTGCATGAATATATCTGCAACCCAATCATTCTACCAGGCTAAACCGTTCCGCCTGTTTGCACATGTCACTCGCTTGCTGTCTTTTCTACCTTGGCCAAGCAAACTTGGCAACACTACATGTACATTAACCCCAGACCGTCTTTGAGATGACCATCTCGCAATCTTTCCCCAGCTTTGATCGTTCACAGCTGCAGAACGCTAGTGGTTGTGCTACCCACTCCCCACCAACCCCGCCGTCGGCTTGTGCGTGCCATCATCACGAGCTGCCGAGGATGCATCTGAAGATTCCTCACAACTTGGGCTTCGCCCACAGCCCCTGCCGGTCCAGCTCCGCATCTCCGTCGAAAATATCTCTCTCCACACGGCGAGTGTTGATCTGGGGCCCCAAAGATTAGTTACTGCTACCAAAGATCGCCAGATTCAAATCCTGGGGGCGGCATTTTCGTCTTGTCTAGCCTCCGGACTCGCATCCGGGGGAGCGGGGACAAATGACTGAGGGATTGGGCACTTACAAATCTTGGGCCGAGCTCTTGTATATTCTTCGCTCCGAGGAGTCTCATGCATGTGGAGGTCTCCGCCTCGAGAACTATTCAGGGCCGAAATCGCCCGAGTCGTTAGAGAATCTCCTCGATATTTTCTCAAGCATGACGTGAAGAGAGGGGAAAGATGCACAAAGATAAGCATGGGCCATGATGACATGGTTCGTCCCGGAGCAGTATTGCCGCGGGATATCAAATCACATCATCATCACTGATACGGCAAACGCGGTAGGTTCATCATGGTGGCAAGAATATCGAAATCACTGCTGCACTTGGTCAGGACTTTGGGGATCAACTCACTTTCAAGCGTTCGCTCCACGCCAGCCGCGCCTCCAGCACCGAGTCCAAACAAGGCAGCACGGCCAATGCCCACCGCTTTGGCACCTAGACAGAGAGCCTTGACAACATCCGTGCCTCTCTTAATGCCGCCGTCGACCCAGACCTCGATCTTGTCAAACACTTCTGGGCAATACTTTCTGATTTCAAGCAAAACGTGAACCGGGGGCGACGCCGTGTCCAGGGCTCGCCCACCGTGGTTCGACAGGATGATGGCCTTGACCTGCGGCGCGTACTTGGCGGCAAGGTAAGCGTCCTCGTATGTGTGAATACCCTTTAGCACGATTGGCAGATCCGTGTGCTTTGCCAACCACGGCAGCGTTGTCTGCCATGTCAAGTCGCTGGCCGTGCCGAAGAATAGCTGCTGGCCGACACCGCCGCCGCCAGGAAGCTTCTCCTGACCACCCTTGACGCCAGGCTCGACTACAAAGCCTTTGTCCAAGTTGGACTTTTCATCAATCTCACGCTTGCCAGGTACGGGGGCGTCCAGTGTCAGAACGACACATTTGAATCGGTCCTTCATCTTATTGATGCGTCTCAGCATCTCTTCGCTTCGGTCACGACGGTTCTGCACATATAGCTGCCACCCAAACACCTGGCCTGGCTTTGCCTCGGAGGCAATCTCATCTGGCGTCATTGAGGAGTTGTTCGAGATGAGCTGCATGGCTCCGAACTTTGCTGCCGCCCTGGCGATACCGAGCTCGCCGTCTGGATGAGCTAACCTGGCCATGGCAGCCGGGCTGACATATACGGGGAGGCCAACCTTGTGGCCGAGGAGTGTTGTCGACATGTCGCATTGTGTGCAGTCGACGAAGACGCGCGGCCGTAGAAGAATGTCTCGGTATGCTGTAGTGTTGAATGTTTTGGTGACCATGTCGTCACTGGCAGAGTAGTAGTACGCCCATGCCTTTTTCGAGATTCTCTTAGTGGCCTCTGCCTCAATCTCGTCGAGATTCAGAAGCGTCTCGAGAGGTGCTGGGGCATCATCGTTCTTCTTGACTGGAACTGGCTTCGCCTCAATCAACGTCTCAGGATCGACGGTTCCCAATTTGGCCTCGGGCTTGAGCTCGTCCAGCGTGCCTGACGGGTGGATGGGATCAAAGTCCTCGGTGGCATCCTTGCCGGCCAATTGGAGAATCACCTTTGCGCCGCCCGGGTGTGAGGAGAGGAAGTCGGTCACGTCGTACACCTGGCCGTAGAGGATGACCCAACAGCTGTCGGCGGTGTTGTGCTTCGCGACTGGCAGGGACAAATTAGTACCTTGGGTAAGGACGCACCAACAGCGGCCAACGACAGGGAACACATACCTTCAGCGGCATCGAATACCTTGGCCATGGCGTAGTTCTTTTGTGCTGTTGGTTTTTCTCTCGTCTATGGAGGAATTGAGGTTGGCATGGCCTTTTTTTTTTTTTTCGCGAGCTCGACGGTAGTTCTACCGTCCTCTATTAATGACGGGCGTCGTCCGCCGAGTTCGCCCAGCGGATCCTGCCTGTATGGCTATCGAGGACTGCGGGTGGAGTTTGGCTTCGCGTGGGGGAGGGAGCTATTCGCGCCCCTGGATGAATCTTCCCACCAATGATGATGGCGCTTTCGGTAATACTAGGTCGACTTGGTTGGCTATAGTCGGATGCGTTTTCCTAGTTTCGTACAGCTTTTGTTACCCTATACAGAAGCAGTTTGGTCTACGATTCGACGATTTGTTGCTTTATCAAGGCAAACAATGTAAGTAATCAATTGATCTTTGGTTTTACACATCTTCATAGTTCAATCGACAACTGCGTACGATCAGGCAAGTGATGACGAGTTGCATATCATGTCATCAGATTAATTGAGAGTTAGCCCATAGCGTAACTATTCGATTACTCCCGTCTACTTCCCGTTGGAGTAATTTCAACGATTGACTACTAATTGTCCAGCATTTATCCGCTTCTGACCCGATCCGGAAATCATCGGCCCCGGTTTCGGGGCTCCTCACAAAAACACCAAAGCAAAGAGAGCGGAATTTCGCAAAGCCGACGGGGCAAAGATGGCCGAATCAGAGAAACGCATCTTGAACGCATTGCGGCGACTGCGACCAACTCTTCTCCCCCGCGTTCTTTGATCCCGAGCTTATCGGTTTAGCCCGTGTTTAGCCGAATGTTTCCTATCGCGGTGCGTTCTTCCTTTTGCTCTTTTTGGTGACCTCATAGCCCGCCTCTGCCGGAATATCTCCGTGCCAAAGCCAAAATACCGACCGAACAAGCAAAATCCCGAGCTACGAAATAAAAAAAGCAAACCCGCCTACGACAAGCTTGCTCGATAACACATGCACGATCCTTGATGCTGTAGTGCCACGTTACTACAGTCCAACGGAGAGACTAGACCGGGTTACCGTTTTATTCCTTTTCGGCTGATTTGCACCTTCTTATCAATTGTTATAAAGCTTATACATAAGCAACGGAATTCATGCGCTCGACAGCTTCCGCGGCAAAGGCCCTCAGAGCCGTGGCTCGGCCATGCGCACGATGCCGTCTCCAAGCGTCACGATCCATGTCCACGGCGGCGACGCAAAACCCCGCGTCGCATAGCATCGCAACGCGGGCCGGCAGCTGGAGAGCATTACAGCGACATTCCAGCGTCGCGTTCTTGTCAACCAGCGCCGCCGCATCCGAGCCCTCGGCATCAGCCTCCTCAGAACAACAACAAGCCTCAGCCTCAGCCTCATCATCATCGTCACCAACACCGTTGACGCACTACGACATCTTCCCCGAGACGCTGCCCCTCGGCCCTCCTCCCTCGGGCCACTTCCCCATCGACACGCGCGCCCTCCGCCGCGAGTTCCTGCGCCTCCAGGCCCGCCACCACCCGGACATGCACCCCCCCGGCCCCCTCAAGACCCGCGCGGAAGCCACCTCGGCGCTCATCAACGACGCCTACAAGACGCTCGCGAACCCGCTCCTGCGCGCGCAGTACCTGCTGTCCCTGCGGGGGGTCGACGTTGCCACCGACGAGACCATGCAGGTGGACGACCCGAGCCTGCTGGCCGTTGTGCTGGAGGCGCACGAGGACATCTCGGACGCGGACAAGGAGGAGGATCTCGCTGAGCTGAGGGCCGTGAACGATGCGCGGATTGGGGAGAGCGAGGGGGTCTTGGAGGAGGCGTTTCGGGAGGACGATGTGCCCGCGGCGAAGAGGGAGGCTGTGAAGTTGAGGTATTGGGTGAACATTAAGCAGAGCTTGGATAATTGGGAAGAAGGGCGGCCGGTGGTGCTGCAGCATTGATCGATTTGATGGCTGGATGAGGTGTGCCTTTTTTTTTTTGCGTAAATATTTCGATTTTGTTCAAATGTTTCTTGCTACATTTGTGTACTCTCAATGGGATGGGAGAGAGAAAGGGCATACATTTAAAGGAGGACAATATAGACAGGGACAACGATAGACCATGTAACAACAACATACTCAACTCATGTTGACACTACCGAAGCAACATTATTTATTAAACACCATATATAGTAGAACAGCGGGAAAAGAAAAGGTTACACACTTTGTCGAATGTACTTCGTCCATTCATGTCATATATATACTAACGCACACAGATTCGTTATACCTACTTAATAAATAATGTTTAAAAAAAGATGTCGGCAGAACACACAAAGTGTCCGCCCGACAGATATACATGTGTATATATATATATATATATATATATATAAATATATATAAGAAGCAAGTCATTCCTAAGTAAAAAAAGAGTGACGCCGTGGTAAATGGCAACACCCTGTTTATATTCCCTTCATCCCTATCTGCACCCAACGCCAGTCATGCATGCTTTGTAACGCGGACATATATATAATAATAAAAAAAGACATGAAAAAAAAAGAGTTAAAAGACATATATGTGTCTTTGATTGCACATACGTATTCGACATGTGCCCAACATATTACCGCCGATACGCGGGTAACTGCTCTCCATCATCGTTGTCGTGTCTCCTGTGTGCACTTGTGCTCCCGGATGATGTTGCGTTGGCATTATACCCCGGATAATCATCCTCATCTTCAACCATCGTGGGCGCAGTAGGTTCAGCATCGGCCGTCAAGTCGTCTTCCCTAGGGGCCCGACCGGGTCCGCCGCCTCGATCCATGTCCTCGGGGAATTCGGGGGGAGCGCTGGCTTCTTGCATCAACCGCCTCCGCTCACGCTCCTGTTTATCCTCTCCAGCGTCCATCGGACCGTGGACGGCGGCCGTGAGCTCTCCTTCTGTCGGCGCCGAGGGGCCAATGTTGTCTTCCTCCCCTGAATTGCCTGCATAGGGTGGTCGTGGCGTGGCTTGGGCATCGTAAATGTCGTCTTCGTCAGGCGAAGACGGTCCGGCTTGCGGACGGCTGGGCAGCAGTCTTTGCTCTGCCTGTCGTATGCGATCCTTCTCCGTCAAGTTTCTCGGATCGGGCAACTGAGGAGGGGGCGGCGTATAAGATGGTGCAAGGTCGTGATTGCTTGTTGGCGGATAGCTCGGATGAGGAGGGCGAGTAGGAGAGTAGGATGGACGTTGATGATTTGCGGGTGGAGGAAAGTATTCTTGCGGTGGTGGCCCATGGGGTTGCGGGTTGTTGCGGTCGATTTCTTCGTACCGGGTCGGGGTTGGGACAAAGCCCATCTCGTCGTCGCTCTCCGCATTGTCGAGCGTTTTCGACGACGATGACACCTTGACGAGCCTCCGCTGCCCTGATGAATCCACCGTGCCGACAATGGACTCGATCGTCACGCAAACAACGCCCTTTTGCCTCCTAAGCGGAGCTGTGTCGATGATTTCTATCTGAGCCCCCCTTCTTTGTGAAAACATGCTTATGGTCTGGTCTGTAGCGCTGCTGCTAAACGCGCCGAATCTCGAAGTCTTCCTGGATGGGAAATGGCCGGATAACCTCCCACCCAGGTCGACAATGACTTCTACCTGGTACTTGAAGGAAACCATATCTCCAGGTACTCCCTTGATGGTCGGGAACGAGTCATCAGGGAGTTTGACTGGCACCGTGACGGACGCTTGCATAGTTCCCGGGTCGATGATGAGCGGTGCCGTTGTCTGGTCGAGGTCTTTGCGGAATACGCTGATGGAGCCGGCGGACGAGAGTGAAAGGCCGCCCAATCCCGTTCGTGACCTGGGGTATATATCTTCTCTCTGTATTCGACGAGCGTCCTCCCTGGTCATCATGTCCTTGAACAGCTGAGACGGAGGCGAGGTATCGATTTTACCCTGACGAAAAAGCGTTACAATAACACCAGTCATGCTCTTGACCTGCTTGATATGCTGCACCGTAACTCGCACCGACACGGCGTCACCCGGCAAGCAGCCGCCCCTGAGAAGCTCAATGCTGGCGGTAATGGTCTTGTCGTTGACAGCTTGCTGCTGCGCTGACGTGAAGGCACTGGTGCCCACCTGCGATAGCTGAGTCATGTCGCTCCGACTCATGGCGGTGCTGATGCTGCGGCCGCTCTCGCCGCTGACCTCGCTCTGCACATCGCTCAAGGCGGCCGCTCCTCGGCGTTCGCTTTGCTGGTCGCCAAGGGAATTCTCACGCGCGGCGGTATCCTCGGAAGGGGTCGAGATTGGTTCTCCTGCGTCGGGCTCAGGGACCACATCGACCGGCTCAGGGGTAGCAAGAGAGCTCTTGTCCAGTGCCATTGATGACTTCTTCTTTCTCGTCTTCTTAGATATCGGTTCAAGGAAGATGGTTCTCGGTTGCGGCGGCGGCAGGAGGCCCACGTCTATCCTCTCGGCCAGCATTACTTTTCTTTCGCATGTCATTGTCGCCGCCATGGATAGGGGGCGTGTTAGAGTTGCCGTGACCATGTAGGATACGGTTCCGCGCTCAAACTAGATTGGGGTACAAAGTGACGTTAGCAACCGCTCTCGATAGTTGACGCCCCTTGTGCGTATATACACATCCACGCCAAGGTTGCTGGCGCGGGACTATGTGATCCGAAACTCACGTCAATGCTACTTGGCAGTCCCTTGTCGGGGAACACCAAGTCGAAACCGAATTCGTATCTGCCGGGATCAAGCCTGCCCTCGCCACTCAGCACCTGCTCGTCCTGAAAGAGGCTTGCGAAGCCGTTGCCATGATACTGCGGGCGCGAGGAGCTTCCTCCCTGCGGCAGCGTAGTGATGTTGCGGACCTTGGCAGCGCCGGCGGGATCCCTCAGCACGCGCACGAAGCCGTGCAGCGTAACGACCAGGTGGGTGATGCGCACCGGCTTGACAACGACCAGGACGACGGAGCCGTGGACGTGTTCGCCGGCGACATATTTCCGATGAGGCTCGTCGCAGACTACATGGAAGTCGGTCACGCTGCGGTTGCGGTTGCGCAGGGGGAGCGGCAGAGGCAGATTGAGGGAGCTGCCCAGGCGCGCCAGTAGGCCGGGGCGCGATACGGACGCGGAGGAAGACGTAGACGGGGGAGCAGTCGTAGGGACGGGAGTATGCGTGAGAGTAGGCGTAGATGTTGAGGCAGACACTGAGGGCGTATTCGATGTTCTTGCGGATGGGGATGCTGAAGCTGCAGGGATCGACGACCGAGGCGGCTGGCTGTCGGCAGCAGCGGCAGGGGGCGAGGAGGGCGATGCTGGTGTCGGCGATGGTGAGGACGGCGTGGACGGCGTGCTATCTCTGTCTGTGGTGTCTCTTGCTGCGGTCGAGGCGCCAGGGAGCGCTGGCAACGACACGGACGCCGAGGCCGACGATGTCGACACGCCGCCGCTGCCCCGAGATGCTGGCATGGGCGAGACAAGGCGGGCTCGAGCGGTCGCCGGTCGCTGGCAACGGCCGTAGGGACGCTGTGGTGGGATCGTGTGTTGTTCGTCGCTATCGCCGTGGGAGCCGCAAGATTGCTAAGGTAGGTAGTTTCGTAGATCGTGGCTCGTAGGTCGTGGCTCGTGGTCTGGCGCTTCGGAATCCCCAAATCGACAGCGTTTCCCGAATCGGACTCCAAAAATGAAAGAGGAGAGACCAAGACAAAAAGGAAAAAAAAAAAAGACAACGAACAAGACAAGAGAAAATGTAAAGTAAAGAAAAAAAAAGAGAAGAGAGAGAAACCCCCCAAAAGCTAGACCCGGCGCCGGTGGGATTTATCTCCCTACTTCTCCCTCTCGCTCTCGCTCTCTCTCGTTCGTCTGCAGATAAAACAGAAAAAGACACACCCCAATAATTCCTACCTAGTAATATTAAACTGCACAGCAGCCTTGCTCCAGCGAGCGGCAGACCGGCACGGTGGAGGGGGGCCAGAGGTGTTGAAAGAGGCAAAGTTCGGCAAGCCGCGCTGGTTGCGTCGCTGCGAGGCTAGCAGCACCAAACATTCCTAACTGGCGGGATGACGACGCTTGGAAGAAATGAAAGAAAATGAATGGCAGGATAAGCAAGCAAAAGAAAAGGACTGACAGACACGCAAACAGGAAAGAGAAGGACAACGATATGAATTATTGCACAACACAGACACAGGCACAGACACAGACGCAAAGGAGATGGGGAAAAAGGGCCAGCAAGCCGATTATCCTGCCTGTTTCGGTTGGCGCATCTCAGTTGGGGATTTGCCAAATGCACATGCACCCGCTTTGGCCGAGTTGCAGCAAGGCGGCGGTGCTTGTACCAATTGGGCCGTCCGAGTGCTGCCACAAACCGCCGCCCAAAAAGAAGCCACCGACTCGCCTATCCTGATCCTGATCCTGATCCTGATGCCATCCTTGCATCGAATAGGGACAAATCGCATGTGCTATACAGATAAGCTGGAAGCATACCATATACTAAGGTATATACTTGTCCCCTTGATTGAGGTCATCTTGCTGTCTGGTACCATTGATTACTCGTACCGCTATACCTACCTGTAGTATCTATAAGCTGGAGCTTTCAAGCTTTCCAAGGTTCCGTGCCTCTGTACCTATCTCCTAAATCAGCTAAATCGGTACCCCTGGACCCTTCTGCGAGCCCCCCTCCAGGCACACCAGCTACTACTAGCACCGATGGAGCTCATCTATCCCAGACCCGACCTGTTGTTTCGTTTCGTCAATCCAACCATTAAAAACCTCCTCCTCCTCATCAGCCCATCCTTCAAAGCTTGGGCCATAACAAAAAAAAAAAAAAAACAAGCTCCCCCCCCTTCTTCCCCGTGTTTCTCCCCCCCGGGTGCTTCGGAGGGATTTTTCTAGGCACCCGGCACTTGAGAGAGCCAAGACAAAAGCTTGGTTGCGCTGCAAGCTGCCGTTTCAGCCATCCATCCATCCCATACACGCACACTTGCCTACAGTGATATAACGGGTAATACGCACACTTACAGA
The DNA here is from genome assembly GCF_033847375.1 of Trichoderma aggressivum f. europaeum. Taxonomy (NCBI): domain Eukaryota; kingdom Fungi; phylum Ascomycota; class Sordariomycetes; order Hypocreales; family Hypocreaceae; genus Trichoderma; species Trichoderma aggressivum. Next base: position 1,468,750 of record NW_026946367.1, read on the forward strand.
TGATATAATACTACATTGGATGCCTCTCACACGCTTTCGATCCCGCCCCCTTCTGCTTCGTGCCGCCGGTCCGGTCAATCCGGGCTGTTGATGGCACCAAAAGCTGCGGGGGAGGCCCCCTTTGCAACATGTACGGAACCTCTATTTCCGTTGCTCTAATATTACTCGCAAGTACCTGCGCCCGCACCTCTGCTAACGGCCATGCATCGAAATGGAATGGATGCTTTTGGCGATGCACCTGGCACCGGGGAGTCTAGGCCTTTCCAAATTCCAGCCCGCATCACCGATCCCTGTCCTCTGTCATCAGCGCTTGGTAGAACCCCCAAGTGGCACACCGTGAAAGCACCGACCAAATGCACGTAATATTGATTGACTGGGGCAATATAATGGCAGCCTGCTTGTATTACTGTACGACCACAAACAGCCGATGCCAGTTGGTCCTGTTCAAACCATGCAGTTAAATGATATTTGCCTAATTACGGTAGATTCCAACAAGAACTCGGCTTCACGCATGGCCATGGAAGAACTCTGGATTCCGTTGATTTCATCATGTTTAACTGTGCCATTGTCTATCTGCTCTTTTTGATGTACCAAGTAATGCACTCTCGAATCGTCCGAGCTCATCATGCTATGTATGCTCGCCCTTATGAAATACTATTACAACAACTTGTTAGTTGTGTCCAATGCTCAAACAAAATCCGAACCGGTTGCCAACGCCAATCAATGCCGGTAATCGCCATACAGGAATTCCAAATCAAGCCCCATGTGCGCCAAACCAATGCCTCGCAAACAGAATACAATTTGTACACCAACTCTTCTCGTTTGGATTTAATCCAACGCCTCGCCTGACAGAATGCTTCTCAATATGTCGGCGCCAACTCCATCGGCTATCGTCTCAATCTCCTTGTCTCCGACACAGCTGGCAATCCGCTTTTCGTCACCACTAGCAGCCGCTACTTTTCGACCTCGTTTGCTGGGTGTCTGCGGCGTCACGAAGCTGCCCGTCTTTCCTTCCACTGCATTGACAAGCCCGAGGGTCTCAAGACTGCCCACCACTTCACGGAACTCGGAGCTCGACAATGGATGAAGCACCGAGTCACGAAGGCACAGCTTGCAGTACTTGTCAAAAAGCACCTTGATCGTGGGTGCCAGCGTCTGCGTCTTGCTGGGGGTAAGAGGCGCACTGGGCGCCTTGACCATTGTTCGAATGTGGTTCTCGTAGGCCACTAGTGAACATAACGCGGCCTTCTGCTGTAGGTTGAGAGCCTTGAGGCGCTGTGCAGTTCCATTGCTGAAAGCTGCAGCAGTGACCTTGTTTAGGTGGCCAATTGAAGCTCGTGGAGCAGTCTCAGCGGTCAATGCCTTGAGAGAAGCCGTCGTAATCGAATACACGCTGCGGCCAGTCCCGCCCGTCGAGTTACCGTTGCTGATGTTCTCTCCAAGGGGCTTCTTGGTAGGTGTCAACTGCAAAAACTTTTCCCGTGCTGCCTCCTCGTGCTTTGATCTGGTCTCGGCTTCGACTAGATCCAGAGCTCGACGACATATCTCAAACGCCTTGCGTAAATCTCCAGTCTGGCTTGAAACCTTGCGAGAACAGAGCTCGATGGCGGCGGGGTGAATGAACGGGACATAGGCCTCCTTTCCCTCAGGCATCAGTGACTTCAATCGGGTGATGATGATGTTCTTGACCTGGGCCGCGGTGTATGGTAGGAAGGGAAGTAGCTCCGGCTTGAGATTCTTCGATTTGAGTCGTGGCAAAAACCGGTCGGTAAGATCCAGAGCGTTGGCGATGCCAAGCAGCATAAGCCTGGAGGACTTTGCCAGAGACCATTCAAAGACTCGGTACAAGCTTTCCAGATCCAATGTAAGAATGTGATCAATCTCATCAAGGGTGACGAGATAAGTGGTCGATGACTTGGCCTTGGACGAGAACATTTTCTGCAGAGTTGAGATAGCCTCTGCTTCTGTCAGATCGCTGCTGTCTTCATCGAGAGCGGCGAGTAGTGTGTGATATAGATCCTTTGACGACTTGATGCTCATGCAGTTGACGTATGCACTGCGAACTCCATCCTTCTCAGAATACGTCTCTGTCATGTTGGTGATCATGGCACTCTTTCCGGTGCCAGGGGGGCCGCTGATGTAGATGCACCCTCCGGGGGATGGTGTCGAAAGACGATCCAGGAACGCCGTCAACTGCTCTCGCTCGGCTTCCCTCCCTACCAGCTGGCCAGGCTCAGCTCCTCTGGCAAATAGCTGTCGAGCTTGATGGTACACGGTCTGGATGGTGGTGGGCGTGAGCGGCGTCTGGGGTGTCATTCGCTTGAACAGCTTGCCCGCCGACATGACGGCGTGTCGCGGAGTGCTGGGATAAGAGCCGAATGCATCTCGGTGCCGAGGAGTGGAGGGCGTTACGGGGCTGGGTTTTGACGGGGTTTGGGACTGGATGCGCCGATGCCTCGGTGCTGGCAGCTCCCTGAGCTGGCCTTCAGCCTCGTCGTTTTCATCGTTTGCAGCGGCATCAAAATCGGGGTCTTGGTTCTCATCATTGAACGAGGTGTCCACAAGCCGGCATCGACGAAGTCTTTTGCTGGGAGTCTCTTGTAGGACTGAAGAAAGATGCAGGTTAGCATCCGGAAAGACACGCTTGAAGGATACCTAAAGGATAAGAAGTTGCATCGTGGCAGTGGGACCTACCAGAGTCCAAGTCCAAAGCACTGCGCGTCCTCTTTCTCAGCTGGGAAGAAGGAGCCATTGCAGCTGCCGATAGAAGACTAAGAGGTATAAAAACCAGGTGCTCCTTCCAAAAATGACGTGATGCCAACAGTGATTGCAAGTACAGAGTCAAGAGAAGGAGGAGCCCAGACAGTTGCAGTTGCAGTTGCGGTTGCAGCTGCAGATGGAAATGCAGATGTAGTTGCAGGTTAGGAAGAAATTGCAGGTGCGAGTGTAATTGAGAGAAAAGCTGGAGCCGTGCCTGCCCCCATGTCTGGAAAAAGGGCGGTTTTTGGCGTTGACCAGGGGGGGGGCCTTCCACAGCCGCGAGGGAAGGCGCGTGGGTGCGCGTTAGACCGCGTTTAGCACCAGGACGCGAGAGTGCCTCGTTAATTGGGCGGGCCGTGCAGCGGGTTTCAGCCACTAACAGGCACTACAGGCACTACAAGGCGCAAACAAGCTCTGCAGCACGCGTTTTTGGCGGGCAGTCTCATGTTTGCGCAGTGAATGCATGCATGCAAGCAATTGATGCGTGTTATTATCCTAGCGCTGACAAGCTGAGCGACTTCCTACTAAGGAATTCAGACAATTGATGAGAATCCGCAGACATATAAACTGAAATGGCTGCACACTCACCCATGGACACATTTAAGACATCAATTTGTAGCATACACATCTGCGTGAAACATATATTAATTGTTTCTATGCTGGAGAATAAATTGGGCTACTAATAAAGGCTCATCATTGAACTGAGTAATTAACGTTGCAAGTTGGGCTTTGTACATCCCATTCCAGGCACAAACGTCCTCTTCATCCTTTGCGAGTGTGCATCTACAAAGGGCTATGCTGGGCCATATCTGCAACAACCTCCCTTTTTAATTAAAAAACCCCGGCTGTGCTGTCTCTAAAGAATCCCACATGTGCTATTAAGCCAGGCAAAATTAGCTCAGCTTCAGCCCAAATCTCCAAATGCTCCATCCCTCCCAGATCCCCGATCCTCCCTCCCGGACCCAGCCCAGCCAATCGGCACATTGCGTCATACATCGCCAGGGCGATCCCTCTTGATATGAATGCCACAAACGCCCTTTTAATCCCATCACATCCCTCTCCCTAGAATCCTCCTCATCCAACCTTCAATTCGCACACATTTTCTGCTACTTCACATACATACACAGAAAGAAAAGAAAAGGAAAATGACCACCTACATCCCCGCCATCACATTGCCTTCGGCCGTGTTCCAGAATCCGGCTTCGTCGATTCTCCTCCCCATTGCGCTGGGCACCGCCGTTGGCTTCGGCACTCGACGTAAGAAGAAACACGTCTCGATACATATTCTGCAATGCAAAAGACCTGAGCTAAAATTGAAAACAGCTTCCAAGACGCAAAAGACATATCTTGCCTTGAAGCAGCCTCCTTTAAACCCCCCGCCATGGGTGTTTGGACCCGTCTGGACAGTCCTTTATGGGTAATTTCCCTCCGGCAAAACCATCATGAAGCGTGTCTCAATATCCTGAATCTCATGTCTTTTGAATTTGCTCGACTGACTTACTTGCAAGACTCATGGGATATGCCGCCTACCGTGCCACTAACATCGGCCTCGCCCCGTTGTCTACGCCGCAGACCATCCAGACAACAAAGCATAGCATGACCATTTACACTGTTCAACTTGGCCTCAACCTCGTCTGGATGCCACTCTTCTTTGTCGCCAAGCGCCCGGTTGAAGCTACCGTTGATCTTGTTGCCCTGTTGGGACTCAACGGCTACCTGGCCTACCTATGGGGATCCGTGGACTCTGTTACGGGCTGGTGCCAGGCTCCTTACTTGGCATGGCTGAGCTTTGCCACATACTTGAGTTATGGAGCGGGATATTTGAATGATTGGAACCTGGAAGACACAGAGACTGTTAGAGAGGAGGAGAAGCTGTAAAACCAACTTGAAAAGATTGACAGCAAGACAGTTATGGTCCTAGTACTAGACGCCATGTCACGATACCATATGGAATCACGTTAGATAGCTTTAAGGGTAAATAGCAGCGATATTCAAATAATCTATTGCTAGATTAACTGCCTGTAATATCTATCACGACTCCTTGTCCTTGTATGACCCAAAATCCCCCCTTTTTAGTGCGCGACACCCAACCATGGAAAGCAGAAGAAAAAAAAAAAGAAACGCTGTTGTGATGCCCCTATAAACTTGTCGAACCGACCTTAACAAAAATGTTCTCGCCATGCCAATGACTAGAAAACAATGAAGAATATTAGAAGAAGAGAATAGAAGAGACTGGCAACCGAATGCCCAGACAAGCTTATTGCATGGGGACATGGCGCTTCAGCCCGTCATATACAATGAAAATGAAGGCAGAGCTGGGCGCTGCCCTGGCGCAGGTGACGCCACAGCCACGGTACAGACCTCGCAGTCCGTGGTGCCTCCATATGGCCCGGCCCTCGTTCCAAAAGTCGCGGCGTTGGTGGGCACCGCCCACGGGCGATGTTTGCATGCGCGACTTGATGGTATCGGCAGGGAAGAATAGAAAGTTGTAGGAAACGCCCCCCGATGCGCCGGCAATGGCTTGTTGCCAAAGAGGAAGCGGCTTCGAACGAATCGCCTCCCTCTCTGCCTCAGAGGTGGCAGATCGCACCCGCAGTTTGTAAAACGCCTTTGTGGCTGTCTCTTTGGCCCCGAACCAGGCTGAGCAGCCACCAGCTTCCCGGATCAGAGTACCAAGCTGGCCGTGCCAGAAGCCTCTGATACCCCCGTGCCGATAGACCTCACGGATCACCGCTGTGGGCCGTAGAGGGGCAACTGGCGCTCCCTCAGACAGGGTTGGCGCCTGGATCCTGCATTTGACAAGTTCAATCGGCGTCAGGACAAAGGACGTGAAAACTCCGGATATGGCGCCGGTAAGCCACAACAAGGGCAGTGTCATTTCCTTGTCACGAGAAGCCACGCTGCTCTTGTACAGAAGCTCTCGCCCTACGCTTTCAAACAGAAAGAGGCTGCTAGTTTCGGCGGCCGCACCAAACAGAGGGGCACTGATTCCCCTGTACAGCCCGCGAAGGCCATCGGATTTGATGGATTGTCGGAAGCAGTCCAAGGGGCCGGTGTACCTCAGCGGCAGGTGGTCGGGCTGGCTCTGGAGTCGGACCTTGACGGTGTCGAAGGGATATTCGATGTATTTGCCCGCAATACCGGCAACCTGTAGCGTAGCCCGTTAACTTCTCCTTCGCTTCTCAACGTCACCAAGTCCTTGGGTGCCACTTACCGACCCGTAGATGATGTCTTCGACAGCATCCATAGTCGCAGTTCGGCTTTTGCGTTGGAATGCCAACTCAGGCTGGGCTGCAACCGAGGTGGTCATATCGAGGGTGGCCTGGGCCATTCCGGAGATGGTTCGAGGGTTTGGAGAGGGAAGAGAGCAAAACAGCAAACGCCTTTTCTTTTCTCTCCTCTCAGCGCACTTCTTTCAAAGTCCCTAGCTTTGCCCCCTCTCCTGCGGGAGCGGGGGTTGAAAGCAGGTTTTGAAAGAATACGGCGAGCAGGCAGAAGCTGGGCAAAACTGCAAAAGCGCGAGTTCCCCTGGAGGCGAGGCGAAAGCGACGAGGTTCGGAGGCGCAAAAGAGAGGATGCCCGAAAAGCTTTGAATTTAAGGCGAACGGGATTCCGTGTGGGGGACCTTTGAGCTCGCAATGCTAGTAGCAGTAATAACCAAGAGCCCACACCGACCTCGCCCTACTGTACGTCTGGTATGCAGTAGCAAACAAGGGTTGCGCAGCCAGAGTGACACAAAGGAGACGGGCGGAGATTGTGCCAGTCTAGAGCAGTCGCGGGATTTTATCTTCTTTGTCGTGCTTGCAGCAGAGAGAACAGACTTGGGAGAAGGCGAAAGAAACAAGACAGGGATTCGGCCCTACATTGTATGTACTGTAGAGGCGTGGCTCAGCTGCATGGAGAAAATGGCCCAAATTCCCGTCGAGGCTATCCCACTTGTTTGTGACTCCCAAGAGGCGTGACTGTAAAAAATTGAATCTTATCGACGCTTATCGATAGGATGCGAGGGGTCGGCAATTGGCTGGCATTGGCTGTTCTGATTCGTGTGCCTGCCGAGATCGGTTACGAGCATTTCACACCCCGGCACTTGCATGTGCCTTGCGTGTGCTTTTTTTTTTTTCTTCTTCACTTTTCACTTTTCATTTTCTTTTCTGGGTACTGCATAGGTATGGAGTACCTGTGTCATGGAGGTTACTACTAGCATCTGGAGTCTGTCAGGGGGCTTGTTTGATTACCTGCTCTCTGCTGTCATATAAGGCCTGAGGCGTTGCTGCTAGAAGTGTAGAGTGAGTACAAGAGACATTTAGTTGAATCTTTACCAAAACACCTTATTTTGCATACATCATGCTTCGATCCAAATAACACAAAAGAGACTCTAAAACATCCTCATTTGTACCCTCCGAGTACCCAAGACAACCTCCGGGGACCAAGTTTGCCTGCCGCACGAGTTAGTAGAGTACCTTTGGATCCACGCTTCGTTGCACATCCATCACAGCCCAGCAAATTGCCTGAATAGGCGCCGGGCTAGGAACGGAAAACCGCTCAGCTGCATGGCGCAAGGGAGGCAGCCAGGTACCACATCCGGGCGTATTTCTCCTATGAGACATAAGAGATGTCTACTTGACAGACGTACTGGTGACATCTCCCGTCAGAGCTCCCCGCGTTGAAGCAAACCAGCAGGCTTGAGCAAACAACGGTGTAAGCCGCCATCGGCAAGGGATTGGCATTGTTTTATGAGCCCATCATTTCTTTGAGACATGTACACGATACTAGCCCCGATGGCGTGAACATTAGAAGATTCAAAGCATTGGACTGTAGGCCTATAATCCTGCATATGGCATGCTGCATATTACATTCATGCTGAATGTTGTCTCGTAGCGAGTCTTTCATCACTAAGAGCTACCTTGTGCATTAGCGTTTGACGGCATATGGACCGTTTCTCTTATGGAAACCTCTTGGCTCAGAGTTTTCAGGTGTACCCACCGAACGACTCCGTTATTGATTCCATCCCCATCTCTGTTTCCTTTGGAGTTTGCTTCAGACAGGTTTACTGTTTCCGGACCAATCATAATGAGACTTCACGCCACCTACAGGCATATTGTTAGTACCAATTCAAGCAAACTCTCATTCTATATTAATTTCAAAATGAATCAACCATGGTCGCCGCACCTCGGTGGTATGAATCTAGTCACAAACCGACAGCTCAAACAAACCCATAGTCTGCATGCAAGCTCATACCCCAGGCCCGGCTAGCGTCTTGTCCTGCCCCGCTGGTTACGATATCCAAGTTGCGTTTGATTTCTTATCAGATGATCTGATAATTTTTCTTGGCCCAACATGTAATAATATCCACATAGGACGTCGTATTCTTAACCGAATCAATCGTGCTAGCTACCCATATCCCTTGCGATGCTACACTGTGGCCCTTTACAATTGGGGCTCTGGAGTCGCGGTGCCCTTGGTTTCTTTCGTGGAGTATTTTAAAATGTTTCAACAAGAGAGGGGCCGACAGAATCATGATTCTCTTGTTGGAGACTATTACTCGATATAGAGAGGATCACCACACCTCGGCACATTACGAGTACATAGTAGCCTTGTTCTTTGCCAAGGAGGTAAAGCTGCTGGGGCAGTCTATAGTGTATTATTATAAATGGCCCTGCCGTCAAGGCATCAATCGGCCATACGAGGGAATTGTACTATCCAACCTCGCGGAGTTCCGGTAAACCCGATGCTACAAATACACCACCTTTGTCGTGATACCATGCCACCATCATCTCACCGTTAGTATGGCCGCATGTCCTTCCGCGTAACCAAAGGCTCTCTCCATCGCCATCGCATCACTGCTTCTTCTTGCCCTCCTTCTTTGCCACTTCCTTCTCGTCGTCCAAGTCCCTCTTCTCAGCGTACCACTGTCCTGCTTGCAGCACAAGGATGCCCACCAACACCAGAGCCAGAATGGTGTTGCTCGCCGCCAGAACCTTGAGGCTGTCCTCGCGGCCAAGGATAATCTCGCCCTCAAAACGACCCTGAGAAGCGGCAAACTCCTCCGTGTGCCAGAAGCCGGAGCTGACGGTGCGCAGCCCCTTGACAATGTTGGAGATGTAGACGGCGACGCCGATGAGGTACAGGATCAGCGAGGCGCCGTCAAAGAGGAAGTTGGCCTCGCTGGGGCGGAAGAGCTTGATAAAGAGGCCGAGGAACCCCACGCTCATGATGATGTTGAGGAGGCGCCCGATGAGCGGGGGCGCCTGGTGAACAAACTTGAGATGCGTCTCAAGCATGTCGTAGTAGTCGGCGGCGACCGGCTCCTTGGTCCACAGGAGGGGGAAGTCGTACGGAAACGACGCGAAGAGGATGCCCAAGAAGAAGCATGTCGCTGAAGCCAACGTTAGCACAAAACATGACTATCACCGGCGCCGTCGGCCATCAGGCTCGGTTTGCGACTGAGCGAGATGTAGGCAAGTCAGAGAGAGGCGACGTACGGCCGATGATGAGAAAAGTCGCAAAGGACGTGGATCCTCGGTAGTCCTTTGACTTGGTAGTCTTGGACCAATCAATGTAGGAGCTCATGGCGGGAGGCACTGCTACCAGTGTGTAGGTGCGGTAACGTATTAATTAGAGGCGGAGAATGTCGTTGAAGAGGCCACAGAAGCTGCGCGCAGGTTTCGTCGTTACCATGTGATGGTTGGACATGGGATGAAAAAGAGGTGATCGTGTCCGTCAATCGAATCGTCCGTGCGTGGGGGAGCTGAGTTTGTGGAGGGACCAGACTTAGTGCGATACTTTGTCCAGTTAGTCTTTTTGCTCAGCTACACCAACAAATAAGCGCACAGGGTTCCTCATCGCTAACAGCATCGAGTCTCGGTACTCACGGCGACATTGTCCCCAAAATTTAAGATCTTGGCGCAGAGCTGACGCTGCATCGCACCAGATAAGCTGCACGGCTTCTTATCGCAGCTTACAGGCTGCTGCAGGTCTGCATTTCAGCTGCATATACTCTGTAATCTTCACTCTCTCAATGCGAGCTCAATTCTTCGTCTTTTTGCTTCATTTGCTTGTTCAAGCGTAGCTTCGATTTCTGTTTTATTTTCTGTCGTGCTGCTCAATCAATTCGTTGGCAACCACCTCCCACGCAGCTCTTTTTCAGTGCCAGCCTCCTTGTACCTGAAGCTTCAACTCCGTTGTACAACGCTCCTTTCCCTGCAAATACCGACAAAAATAATACAATCATATCCCATCGCAGTCATCATGAATCAACCCTTGACCTTTCTGCTGCACCTGCTACTCTTTGTCCCGCTCGTCTACGCCGCCAATGCTACAGTCTCCGTCTACGACGATTCCGACAAGTACAAATACTTTGGGTGCTACAACGAGACGACCCAAGTTCCCGGCTCGGCCGACACGCGCGCCTTAGGCGGAGGTATCCAGGAGAGTCTGCCGGGTGCGATGACGGTGCCGACATGTCTCGCCTTTTGCGGCAATGGTGCCACGGAGTATCGGTATGCGGGACTGGAGTGGTCGAGGTATGTTTCAGTCACTAGACTTATGGCCGTGAGACAAGAGGGCGGACGGACATTGTCGTGGCTGACTCTTCAACACCAATAGAGAGTGCTGGTGCGCCCAAACACTGTCCGGCATAGCTGAGAAGCTCGATGATACGGCCTGCAACTATCCCTGCGAGGGTGACAATACGACCGCCTGTGGTGGCTCTTTGAAGCTGACCGTCTATCGTGTTTCTTTGGCGAGCGGGCTGTCTGCTCCTGGCCTATTTAGCCTCGCCACCACAGGGTTGGCCATGATGATGTTATGGTAATGCGTTACGCGATAATGATAATGACTGCTTGTTGAATTGTACTGCGTGAATACGAATGTGAATGGGTAATATCCCATCTGTCTAGAAGGATAGTAATAGATGTAGCGCGTTGAATAGTTAAAGATGTTTATATAGATTCAAGGACAGTGGGATGTAATGCCCCTGAATGCACAGTCCTGCTCAAGTGATTTACAAGCATACAGCCTCATAATCAATATACAAAATTGTATTATATTCACGCAGATATGTTCAGTCATGTCATATTTGCAATGGTGCCAGACCCCTCTCCTCAACAGCGGCTTGCATTGCCGCTTTGATGCCGCTCACTGCCAGCTTCCAAGCTCGGCGGCCTCGACTATCCACACCGTCTTGATCAACCACAACGCCCAGCCATTTGATCAACGCAACGGCCTTGGTCAGATCCATTTCCTCTTTGATTACTTTCACCAAATATCTTTCCAAAACGTCGACATCTCGTTTGTGAGGCCCTGCCTTCCTGGTTTGGGCATGCCATGCGTCTACCATGTCCTTGATCTCTGATGTAGAAGTGATGGATCCAGAAAACGAAATTACCGGCGGTAGCATAGGAAACTGTATCATTTTTTGTCCTCCGGGAAGTAAGTTACCACTCTGATTGTTCCTCAGGATCGGCATCTCCAATCCCGACTGCAGCGCCAACAGCCGCCGTCGATGATCGGCAATTACTTCTCTTCTGACGTCTTCTGGAAGTTCCGCAAGAAATTCTGGATCTAATTCTTCAATCTGCTCAGGTTGAGCCTCCTCTATGGGTACTGGATTCCGGAAGTTGGTTTGAATAACACCCTCCTCAGCATCTCGCCGACGTGATATTTGGTCCAATGTATTACGGGATCCGCTGGGTTTGGTTGGAGTTGTTGGTTTCCTAGTTCGAGCTGCTTCGGGTCTGTCAGGTGAGCCCTGTGGCAAAGGCTCAGTTGGCTTTCGCCTGTAAAGTGCCAATACCTCGGCTTTCATATCATCTGGAAGTGCGTTAAACACCTCCAAATCGACTTGAGAGGACAGCAAATCTGCTAGAACTGGGCTTCGGGGTCTCAACTTGGGAGCCTCCATTTGTAATTCCGTAGCAGCGGCTTTTGGGCGCTGAGCCATGAGCTTGGTACGAATATCGCTGGGTAACTCGGCCAAGACCGCGGGATCAGGACTGCTGGGCAACACGAATTGGGTGCCCGGAACGTTGATATGCGCAGTGGCTTTTTTATCTTCTTGGCCGACTCTGAATTTCTGAGGTGTGGTAGGATTGTCCGATAAGCCATTCCGCTCTTCGAGCACGTCAATAAGCTCTGTTCTTGATTGCTGTTTTGAAGGAACTGGCTCAACAAATGGAGCAAATGCAATCTTTCTCTGGCTTCCCTCCACGGCCAGTGGGTTCAACTTGATCGGCTCCAATTTCGTCATCTGGACGCCAATTCCACGAAGATCCCCAGGGCTGAACCTGAACGAGCGCAGTATCGAAACCGCTTCTTTGCCAATAATCTCATAGTTGTGAGTTGCAACACCAAAAGTTGCGCTTTTGTTGAAAGAATCGCATTTTCCATGCCCTAAATGCTTCGTTGGGTCGAGAGGCGCATCGAGAGCCCGCCTCATGATCTTCACTGTCAGATGCTTTCCCTTGACTTGCTCATTCACCAAACGCTTTTCCAGCTCCTTGCAGAGGTTGTAGACAAATTCTTCAGCTTCTGTCTGATTGATGAAGCGGATTCCCCAACTGACCTCTGCTGATACGGATTTCCTGGGCGGCTGCTCTCCGACCTCCGTCCGATCGATGCCACGGGCGTAGTCATGAAGCCTGTCACTGGTCTTGGGGCCCAGAACCGTTACGAGACGGTCTTTGGGGATGTCTCTGAGATCTTTGACAAGCTTGACGCCTAATACTTCTAGCTTCCCGCCAATACTGTATGCCACTCCTGGTAGCTCCTCAACCTTGAGATCACCGATGACTTCCATAACCTGCTCTGGTCTTAATTGAAACTGTCCGTCGGGCTTTGCTTTCCTCAAGGCAACCTTGGCTTGCAGAATATTTGCGCCGACACCAACAGAAACGGCACAGTCGGTACTCTCTTTGATCTTGTTGCGCAGGGCCAATGCTATCTCGTCGACCTTTTCCTGTTCTCTCCAAATACTGCCCTCTTCAACTCCAGTGCCGTGGGATTCGGCGGCAGCAAGGACGACATCGGTGGCATCTACCAAGGCCTCGTCGACGCTAACACTCTGGACAATACCACCCACTCCCAAGACCGCATCGTAGAATTGACGGCTCACCTCCTCGTATGCGAGAAAATCGTAAGGCAAAACTTTTAGGTCAGGACACAGCTCGAGAGCTCGTTTCATCCACATGCCATTCTTAACGCCATATTTCCGAGCAACGTAATTGCAACTTGCAATTTCCGAACCAGCACCCGTGCTGTGGGCGACAACGGATGGCTTATCCAGATATTCGGGATGGCGCTTTAATGACACTGTGCAGAAGAAGCTGTCAAAATCCACATGCATAATGTACCTCCTCGAGCCAGGCCGGCTCTTCACCTTCCGATTTGATAGCCCCTTTTCAACTGCTAACCGTTGCATAGACGACTTCAAATTTGCTTTCCAAGTCGATAGATGATGCAATCGACTCTCTGAGTAGAACTGTTTCAGAAAATCGGGATTCGCAGTGGATGATTTTCTTATTTTCGGATCCGATAGAAGCCAAGCGTTATGCTCTTCCGAGGTCATATTCTTGGGAGATATTTTTGATGAGTCTGCCGGGCTGGTCGAAATGGGCGCAAGCTGTTGCTCAAAGTCCATAGGTTCGTCTTTGGGTTCTTCATCGCCTGCATTGTCCGTTGAATACCTTTCACTGGACGCAGAGGCCAAACGCTCTTCTGTGCTTTGTAACAGCTCGCCAGACTTGTCGGTTTGCCACCGATTAGACAGGGGCGATTTCTCTATGAGCTGTGTTGCTGTATTACGCTGCGCCTCGGCTTTTATCTGGCTTGTATAAAAGCTATTCTCTGTCTGCTCCTTGTATCCCCGCCTGGCCGTCGGACTGGATTGTGTAAGTCCTCTGTCGCTATCGAATTTCAAAACCTTTTGGCTGGGGCTTTCACCCAGCACCCGATAGTCCGACCACGGCAAGAGTTTTCCGGCTTTTATTGAATCGACGACCCATGTAGGCTTCACAATCCTGTATCGACTAAACTCAACAGCCTTCTTTGGCGTTAGGGTTGCAGTGATGATATGTGTTGCCATAGTTTTTGAGTCCAGATACTGAAGAAAGCCACCTCCATGCTGTACAATGTCGCGATGAAGCCTGTCGGGGCCTAGATCAGTACATTTATGAATAATCGTGGTTCAGTAAAAGGGCACCTACACTTGAAGTGGTGGTTGAGTGTACCCGTTGACATGAGCAACAACCCCCTTGAATATCGGAGGCTTGTCAGATGCTGCGCGCATTTCGGCATCTAGATTCTGCAGCTTGATCTTTTTCCGACGAAAATAGTCGCCAAAGCCATTAAATTCACTTCCTTCATACTCCTCTCCCTCTTCATCTTCAAAGACATGGCCCTCAATGCGTTTCCTCACCGCGGAGGAGTTCTTTTCCAGAGCGTTATTCATCTTACCCAACGACACTATATGAGAATTACTCTTGAAGCCTTCAAAAGCAGATCAGCTCGAGTTATTGAAGAATGCACGGCCACAATATATCAAGAGCAACGCATGTCCGTGAAGCCCCACAAATCCAGTCAATGAACCAGGCAAAAGGGGGTATTTTGGCACATTGATAACGGCATTTCTTTTAGGTACTCGACGCCATGCGTTCTCGGGTTATAAGATTCCTAAGCAAATGGCAGCATTTCATTAGCGATGCTGGAATTGCAGGTGGAGGGGAGAAATGGCCGTTCCGGATGTGACGTGATGAGTAGAAGTTGCCGCGTTAAGTGGAGCTTATGCTGCGCGCCTCTTGCACGTCGTCCCGTGACTTTAAAGTCAAGTCTCCTCCGCCACACCTCCAGCCTTGCCTTCCAAGGCTGCGTGCTTGTCCTTTTTTGTCTGTCATTGTTGGAGAGGCTTTTTATCGCATCTGGGCATACTAGCAATCATGAATAATGATCAATTCCGAAAGTTGATGCTGACCAAGTCGGGCAAGGCGTCAAAAGATGGCGCTTCATCCAAAGGCACGAGCTCCGGCGCGAACACGGGTTCCTTGGGATCTCGGCAGCGAAGCAGCATACCTATGACTCCGTAAGTTGCAGCAGCTGATATTCGGGGTGATTATACTGACACGCGATTCAAGGCGATCTTTAGGAGGTGCCCAGGCCGATTTCGCGAGACAGCTGGCTGAACGTAACCAAGCTCTACATCCCCCGAAGAAGTTTAAAACATCTGTACCAAAGGGTGTGAAACTGGGGGAAGGATACGTCGATAGATCGCAAGCTCGAGAGAACGAAGATGACGACCGAGAAGAGAGACTAAAGGCGTTGGAAAAGTCTTTCAAGGACGAAGAAATCGACGAGGCAACATACCAAAAGCTACGGTTTCAGATTGCAGGCGGAGATCTGTCAAGCACTCATCTAGTCAAGGGGCTTGATTTTAAACTTCTCGAAAGGATACGCAAAGGAGAGGATGTCTACGGAAATAAGGGAGCGGAAAAGGATGGCGCCGAAGAAGCACCCTCAGATGGCGATGTGGATGACGAATTCGATCGACTCCAAGAACAAAACGTACAGGCCATTACGAAAGAAAAAGCGGAAAAGAAAAAGGGCACTCTTTCAACAGTGTCTCTGGCGCCTGGGAAAAAGAGAACGCGCGATCAAATTTTAGCAGAGATGAAGGCTGCCCGATTAGCAGCCCAGCAACAGCAGGAATCAGCCCTCGGAGACCGATTCAAAAAGATTGGAGCAAAACAGAAACCAGGAACGCGGATTGAGAGAGATAGTAGGGGTAGGGAAGTTTTAATCATTGTGGATGAAGATGGGCATGAGAAAAGGAAGGTCCGCAAGGTACAGCCCGGAGAGGAGGATGCGCGGAACGGTCTTCTCATGCCGGATAAGGACGCCAAGCCATTGGGGATGGAGGTTCCTGAGCAATATCGGAAGAAAGAGGAACTAGAGGAAGACGACGGCGACGTTGATATCTTCGAGGATGCTGGCGATGATTACGATCCACTGGCCGGAATGGGGGAATCGGACTCTGCATCGGACGAAGAGGAGAAGAGCAGTAACCAGGAGGCAATCAAAGAGGCAGATACCAGCAAGGCCATGCCACCTCCACCAAAGCCATCCATTTCACAACCAGATCGACGCAATTACTTCAAGGACTCAAGAACCGCACTCATCTCCGAAGAAGCAAGCAGAGGGCCATCCATGTCTGATCCGGCAATTTTGGCTGCCATCAAGAAAGCAGCATCTCTCAGGCCCATTGAACAAGATGCCGAAGATGACAAAGCAAAGGAGGAAGCCAAGGCACTGGAGGAACGGCGAAAGAAGCTTCTTCAGATGCAGAGCCGGGATGACGACGATATCGATATGGGCTTCGGCACCAGCAGGTTTGAAGATGAAGAAGACTTTGAGGATAAGAAAGTGAAGCTATCGAGGTGGGGCGAAGATGCCGGGGAGGAAGGGTCCAGCAGGGGCGACAAGTCAAAGCGGAAGAGAGGGCCAAAGAAGCGAAAGGGTGATGCCAACAGCGCAGCTGATGTGATGCGGGTCGTCGAGCAGCGCAAGAAGTCAGAGTGAGGGACCGCCTCGGGAGGCCGACAAGCCCAAGTTTGTTTGCGCAATCGGCGGGCACAATATGCATTTCGATTCCTCAGAGTATCCATAATAGCGGCTGGATAGAAAGCAAATATAACGTACTAGATACCCCCAGTCATTCTTCAGCTCAGCTCCGGGCAATTCGACTATCCATCGCGGAGCTCCGCGCTGCCGTCAAGACTCTAGCCAGACTATGATGAGTAACTAGTCGTCACTTGTGGCTCCGGACGCCGACGATTTCCAGACACCTTGAAGTTCCCTCCGTATGGATACCGGCGCCCCGGTTTAACCGCTTCCATTATCAAATTCCAGACGCCAATGACACAGACTTTCGGTTCCTGGCGATGCTAGTCTTGCTGTAGTATCAAGCGTGAATGAGGGGTCAGCCAAAGGGAAGCCTTGCTGTATGGATTCCCCCACTCCAGGGCCCTGCGACTGCGGAGAAACAGAGAGAAAAAAAGAAGCGGGTTCCCTGGAGCAGCGAATTGGTGGCTGTTCAAGGCTCGCCGTCAACCGAAAGCGCGGTGGCTGATTTCTCGAGTTCATCATCTGGGGCTGTGGATGTCCTTCGATTACGGAATGTGAACGCCTGCCTCAGTTCCAAGTCTTTCTGTGCGCCCTTCCGCGACCTTGAAATTACGTATAAAGAGAGGCTTTAAGATTACCGTAAAAGTTTCTCCTTCTCATTGAGAACGTATCTCGTCTCCCGTTTGGTGCCATCTGCCGTCTATTCTAAGCCCTCTCTCACCTTGCACTAAATATGTCATCCGATCAAGTGCCTGTTTGGCTGGATTGCGATCCGGGCCACGATGTGAGTTTCCCGGCATGTATAAAGCCCAGATGCAAGTCTTGCGCAGAGTCGCATTGCATGAGGCGCGCTCGGTGGCCGAACTTTGTCGGAAACGCACAAGCTAACTGGGATATTCTTCGCACAAGGACGCCTTTGCCATTCTGCTGGCGGCTCACCACCCCAGAATCAACCTGCTGGGCATCTCGACCGTCTTTGGAAATGCTTCCCTCGAGTACGTGCCATGGGCAAAGAGCGAGAGCCTTTTGGCTTTGATGCTTGTCACTGCTATTCCAACAAGCCGAGGCACTCCCAGCTGACGTTGAAATCTCTACCAGACACACGACGCACAATGCCGCTTCCATTCTGACGGCCTTTGGCAAGCACAATGATATCCCTCTATACGTCGGCCTCAACAAGGCCCTCGAGCGCCCTGCTCTCCACGCGCCAACCGACATTCACGGCGAAAGTGGTCTCGACGGCACCGAGCTGCTCCCCGTTCCGAAATGCTCCCCGAAGCCCGAGCCGGCCATCGACGCCATGGCCGCCGCTCTCAAGGCCCAGCCGGCCGGCACGGCCTGGATCGTGGCCACCGGCACAGTCACCAACGTCGGCGCCCTGTTCCGCAAGTATCCGGAGCTCGTCGCGCACATCAAGGGCCTGAGCATCATGGGCGGATCCATCGGGGGAGGCTTCTCCGACGCACCACTGGGCAAGGTCGACGGCAAGGAGCGCATCGGCAACACGACCCCCTACGCCGAGTTCAACATCTTCGTCGATCCGGAGGCGGCGGCCGAGATGTTCCACAACAAGGAGATTGCCAAGAAGATGTTCATGGTGCCGTTGGACCTGAGCCACCAGGTCTTGGCGACGGAGAAGGTCAGAGATTTGCTGCTGTACGGCAAGGACGGCGAGAAGACTGGGACTGGCAAGACGACGCTGCGGACAATGCTCGTTGAGCTGCTCTACTTCTTCGCCAAGACATATGCGTAAGTTTTTCGTTTCCCCTTTCCTTCTTGTAGACTGTGAAAGTTGGGTTGTTTTAACAAATTTTAAACAGCGATGTCTTTGGCATCACCGCCGGCCCGCCCCTCCACGATCCTCTCGCCATGCTCGCCGTTCTGCTCGGCACCCCCGACGAGATTGCCGTTTACGACTGGGACGAGAAGAAGAGCCAGGGGCCTAAACACAACGAGCGCTTTGACGTTACTGTCATCACCGAGGGTACGATCGAGGAGGCCAAGCGCGGAGAGAAGCAGACCGGCAGGACGGTCGCCAAGGAGGCGCCTGCAGGAGAGGGCGGCGTGATTATACCCAGAGGAGTGGACGTGGATCGGTTCTGGCAGGTGATTGAGGAGTGCATCGAGAGGGCGGACGAGACAAACCGTAACCTGAGCAACTAAAGAAATTGCATGGGTTGTTTTGTGTTTTCTTTCATGTCGGGCATTTGATTCTTCTTTTTTTCTGCATTGGGATATAAAAGGATAGATAAATTTTGTTTCGTGGTTGTGGCCATTACATTAGTTAGATAGGTCTAGACACATTCTATTCATACAGTCAAAGAAGTAATGTTACACGGCTAAATCATATCGACGCTTCCCCTTCATCTTTATCAAAGCTCATTAGAAGCTTCAAGCTTCGTTCATACGTCCAAAGTGTAATTGCACTCGAGGGAGCAGCTTTCACCAAGCTGATCGAGAGACCCTTGTATAGGCCTCGCAGCCCCTCTGTTCGGAATATTGACTTGAGACCTCGTGCCGCGGTGGTGTAGATGGGAATGTCATTGTACACGTACTTGCTCCGAGTGGGACCCTGTACCTGAATGCGCTTGCGGACGAGATCGAGCGGGAAGACGGCCGTTTTTGCAACGACACTGGCGATGATGCCGGCCGTGGCATCGCCGCTGCCCCAGGGGAGGTGGAGGTGGCCAAGCCGAAGCCGCAGGCCTTCGTAGGAGGCGAAGAAGATACCCATAAAGGGGATGATCTGGCCCAGAGCCGGCCCCAGGCCGCGGAAGAAGCCCTTGGGTCCCTCGTCGCGGTAAATGTCCCACAGTGCACCGCGCAGAGACGAGTACACTCGATGTCTCCCCTGGGCGGCGAACCGCGTCCTCAGCAGGTCTAGAGGATACGTAGCCCCCGTGGCCGCAGCTCCGGAGACGGCGCCGGCTACAAACGTCTCTGCCGAGTCGGGCATGCGCGCGGGCAGCGCAGTCCGCAGGAAGACAGTGGTGGAGCGGTACGTGGTGAACTGGACGGCCGAGTAGCACACGTACATCAGCTCGGCGGGCACGTTGCCCTTCCACAGGCCCGTGAGGCCCTCATGCCTGAGGATGTGCCTGATGGTCTGGACGGTGCCGCGGTAGGCTGGCGCCTCGCGCAGGGAGGCCAAGGGGTCGGAGAGCGAGTATGGCTGAAGCTGGAGGCGGATCTTGACGACGTCTAGGGGGGCGACGATGAACCTGCCAGTGGAGAAGAACAAATTTTGAGCCAACCCGGACAATTAATCATGCAGGGCAGTGTGTGATACTATTTGGGGTTCGGAGAGCGAAGTTGTGGTTTATTTCGGAGAGCGGACTTTGGCTTACCGAGAGACGAGGCCAGCTATGGCGCCGGCTGACACGACTTGGAGTTTCGAACCCTGTTGGACAAAATATTAGTATCAGAGTGCGCAATTTTTTTCGATTGGTTACTTTTCTTGTTGCGGAATCAAGGAGAAGTATGACGAACCTCATCTTTGAGGTGGCCGCCTCGGGGCGACATGCAGGAGTTTGCGCTTCAGATTGGGTTGATGTGCGCGGGAGGTTTGGCCTTGTCGAAACTGAAAGGGAGATAAGAGGATAGAGGATAGAGATTGGCTTAGATAGGGTTCGATGCTGGTTGAGGGCTTTTGCCTTTGCGGCGATGACGGCTCAATGTTGTTATTTTGCGATTGCGATTGCGATTGTTTTGCGCCTAGGCGATAAGTTTTCGAGCTTGGCCCGTGGAATGATAAGGGAGAATCGGAGCCGACGGAATGCGCGTTTGAGCGGGATGGCAGCCGTTCGGAGCGAGATGGAGCAGGTTTTGGGAAAGGGGGAGATTTGATCAATTCCCTCTGTTTTTTTGTTGTCTCAAGATGATGATTGATGACAGCATTACGATTACTCCCCAGGGGATATTTTTTTTGATAAGGTTTTTTGGCTGTCCATTGTTTGTGACGCCATTGGCGTGGTGCTGGATTGAGAGCGTGCCGATGACATCAATTACAGGTACGGGGATCAGGTACAATGTACTTTTGCGCCTAATGCCATCCAGGTTGCTAAGACAGACGCATGTACCTGTAGCAAATGGCACCAAACAAGTTGCTCCTATTTTCAGATGATGAGCTGAAGGAGCTGATGATGCCAAATAAGGAGAATGAACTGACGATGCCGCTATCTTTACGACCTGATATGTAGTCAACTTCGAATTGAATCGATCCAGGCTCAGTCATTGTGCATGGACAAAGCAGTAAGCTTGCATTTGACCCGACAAGGATACGGACCAAAGATAAACAAACCCCAAGGATCTGTGCACTTCAAAGGCGGAACACCCGTCTTACTGTCGCCGACGATACGGAATATTAGTCAAAGGGCATTGGCCGGTGTGACAAGCATGTAATAATACTAAGTATGTCCAAGTCCTTGTTACTCTTGAGATGCCGGAGCGCCGAACCGGTACACTTCGGCGCTTTTTCCCCATGCACCTTCGGCGGACAGAAGGAAGCGCATCTATACAAGTCAGTGATAGATTTCCTAGGGTGGGACCTCTGGATGGAATCTACGGACTACTCGTATCTGGCATGTGAAGAAATAAACACTAGACGGCCAAGATGGACGAATTCCAATTGAGGCTCGAGCAAGGGGGTCGTTGATCCTTGCACCGAACGTGCTTTTCCCGGCAGGTGGATATAAGTGAGCTGGACATTGAGGCCTCGAATCCGTCGACATGAAGCATCGACGTGGTGCAAGGGCACAGTCAGCAGCTCTGTGCATGCTTGGATTTAGAATGTATCAAGACAGGAAAGGAAAAGGCAGAGAGAAAAGACGGTGTAACCACTGTAGCATTACCTACAGCTGCCCAGACAATTTGCCGTGATGCCCTCCTCGCCGTTACAGCACATGTACGAGTATGTACGAGTGCTCACCAGACTCCGTCCACGTCCCGCCAATCCCACAGTCGCATTACCAACTTACTATGGCAGCTCCCACAATAAAACGTTACCCCAAGCCTCCCCCACTGACCACTAACGCCCAGCCCAGCCCAGCGCTGGCGAAATTCCCTTGTGACTGGAACCTGAATAATCGCTCTTCTCTTCCTTTCCCCCGGGGAGCCACAGTCCCTGCGCGTGCCCCGCCCACTGGTCGGCTGCACGCTGCAATGCCATGTCTACAGTCAGTACCTGGACTTGGGGGTGCCGCGTACCCGCTACTGCGTCGCTGCGCAAATTGCACGGGTTACCCCAAGGTACTAGGAACCTGACTGCAACGCCGCCTCCGTCCCGGGCGCTACCCTTCAGGTACTTGCGACCGCCCGAACCCTGGCCAAGCCTCCACGATGCCTGGAGGGCACTTCCATGGAACCAAGTTGCATCTGCTTGATACAGGGACTCTATATGAACGTCACTCACCCGCACACACTCTTCTCTCTCTCTCCTCTTTTCTCTTTTTTCTCTCTCCTCTGTCTTGGCATCATCCTCTCCGTCCTTTTCTCCTTCTCTTCTCCGAGACACGGTGTCTTTACGCTTTTGCGAAACCTTGAATCAATATCCACTACGTAGTTGGACGCCTGAGCGGCGCATGTGACGCTTGCCACACAAATTTCCAGACCTCAGGAAACCAAACCACCACAACTTCTTAGGGCCGAACTCTACCTTATCTTTTGCCCAGGCATTTCCCTCGCCTCTTCGGCAAATACATTACCCAAGTCAAACAAAGTTCTGAGACACCCATCAGAACCCAAGACTTGTTTCTTTGGAATTGACCTCTTCTATCAAGCATCAAGGTAGCCTGCCAGCCTGCCTACCTACCATGGGCGGAACAGTCGCTTCTCCAGATCTCGCCAACTTGCTGGCTCCAATCCTTCCAGCACTTCCCGCGGCTGCTATATCGACCGAGCCGGCTGTGGGCATCTTGCCGCTACTCTCGCCTATCCTGAGGCAGCGGGTGAACCTCTTCTCCTCGTCTAGCACAGAGCCATGGATTAAGCTGCTGTGCTACGACACAACCAAGGCCGCAAAGCTGGCCGAGCTGGTACAGAGTGGAATCCTGGAACCTCATCCAGTCTCGGGAGAGGTCGAGGTTGACTGGAGCTACGACGCACAGTCAAGGTTCCGGAGGCTAGACCAAGAGACGCTGCAGGCGCTGATCGTCTTGACCGAGCTTGGCCTTGCATTTCAGCTGGTATACTGCGTCAACGATGCCGCAGGTGGCGGCGATGGATGGAGAGTTGGCGAGATTGCCCTGGCAGACAAGGCCTCGCCCTTTTCGCAGTTCGGCGGCGTCCCAACCGTTGCAGAGGCTGAGGCCAGGTTTCAAGAAGCCAAAATCACCAACCCCACCGTGACCTATAACAACGGCTCAACCACCAGCAGCGAAGACCTGATGGATGACGAGGAGGACGATGGATACTGGGACCGGTACGATGCCACTCCCGCGCGCACTCCTGCCAACAATCGCTCTCCGGCTCCTCGTGCCGGTGCCAGTGCTGCTGCTGCGACCTCCGCCTCTGCAGCTCATCTGAGCGCCTACGACGCCTCTGCGGTCATGGAGGATGACGACGACGACTATTATGCGCAGTACGACGACGTCCAGCCCGCCATGGACAACCACGATCCCGATGAAGAGGCTCAGCTGCGCGCTTTCGTCCAGCCACCCCTCGGCCTCGGCCGCGCCAACGCTACCGACTCCTTCATCGTCACAGACCCCAACGAGACCCGCAGGTCCTGGTCTTTTGACGACGCAGACAAGCCCAGCAGCTCTGGCAGCATCAACAACCAAGCGAAATCCGACCTCCCCTCCGCTCAAGAGCTTGCTCTCCTACACCCGCGCCCCGAATCTAGCGCCAGCTCCAACGGCTCACATACCGTCGCCCGACTCGAAGCCTCTGCCGGCAAGCAGGAGCAGAACGAGTTTGGCGTCAAGCAGCACGTGTCTCGCAGCATTCGCAGCTTGTTTCTGCTCGCCAAGTCGTCGGGCATTGAGCGGGAGGAATTTGAGCGGCTGGTGCGCGAGGAGATGGACGTTTTGTCCATGATTGAGGACCAGGACTGATCTATTGCTTACTATATACCCCCAAAAAAGTAACCTTGAGAATGGCGGATATTTGAATTTGAATTCGGAATGCATATGATGGAGCAAATTGGAATACATGGAAGGTAACTGAATGGACGTCTACGAGAAGAGATGGGGCATGCATATGGGTTGGGAATGCCAAAAAGCAGAATGTTTACATTTTCTTCTTCGTGTTCATCGTTTTCTTTTTCTTGGGTTCTTTTTTATGCTCGATTTAGGCATCACAGCGAATTGGCCGGAGAGCTGGCTGAGGACGGCGTTTATCGGAAGTGGGATTTCAACACAACCTGGAAAGCAATTGGATTGGATTGCTGCTGCATGAAAGTCGGAGTTGTCGAGCATACCGGATGCTCATCTATTGTTTTTACTTTTACTTTTGGTTATCTTTATATGAAAGCGAAAATTTTCCCATATGTGCATCACATGTCAAGCCTTTCAAGGAATATCACATGTCAAGCCTATCAGGAGGAGTATCACAAAAAGATAAAATGGTAATAAAAGAAGAAACAATTTGCCAAAAAGCCTATCCCCTTTTCCGCAGGGGCAAGAAAACAAAGTCTGAATTTTTCCTTCTAATGTGATTCGGAACCAGATCACCCGGATACCGTCCGGCCCACGGTTCATGTCTTGCAATCTTTCCGCGGTATAAGTGTATAAAAACCCCGTCCATGCCCAAGCCCGTTTTTATTTCCCAAGGGGCTCCCAAGAACGCCCAGCATCTTCGCCCTTAACAATAGTCCCAGATATCAAATAAACAAAAACTAAAAAGGATTGGGGGAATTGAAATCATTTGAAAGAAAAAGAAATAAGAAAAAGAAAAGCAGAGGGAAACAAAAAAAAAGAGTGGTGTGTAATCAGCGCACACAGGATATCCAACAAAACGCCCCTTTTCTTCGCACGAATCATGTCGAAAAAACTCGTCTTTTTTGCTCAACTTGGCTACGTTATAACCAAGTTACTCAGCGCCATCCTCGCCATGTCAAGCATCCGCATGCAGTGCCTGTCTTCGCGCGGGCAAGGCTTCGGTGGACCCGACATGAGGAAATAAGGAGACGACGAGATAATGTGATGTTGGCTGGACTGCATGAGGGCATCCGCAATGTCGTGCCTCTTCTGGTTCTTCTCATCAAGAAGCGTGACGACGTCCCTGAGCCCGCGGTGCACATTGACGTATGAGCATGAAGCGGTGCAGTCTGACGAATTCGCCATGGATGCCGTTCCATTATTGAACCCGTAAACCTCAACCTTCAAGATTGCTCGCATAGTGGTCCGCCAAGTATCTGGCTCCAGGAATCTGTTGTTGTAGCTCCTGAGCAGTGCGCAGTCGGGAGAGTTGCCGGCACTGTCTTCGGCGGCTACTCTTGTCCATATTCCACCAACATCCTTGTAGCTGAAGTAGAGCATCTGATTCTCCTGCTTGGCACGCTCCGTGTCTCTATCCACCATTTCCAGAATCGAGGCATAGGCGTTGCAGGCGGAGGGAACAAGAGCTCCAAGGCACATCATACTTTGGAAACGAGAGATGGGCGGCGGTTTGGAGAGGTCGAACATGTCCTGGTAGCATTGTGCGCAGTTGAGGGTATCGTGCGCAATTTTGGTGGCCTCGCGGGCGACACGCATGGCAGACAAGACATCGGACGGAAGGCGGTTCAGGGAGCCCAGCGCCATGGAGAGCGAGGAGAGGCAGTCGCACGAGCTAGTGGGATGCGGTCTCGCCTGTCCCAGTTCCGGCGACGTCGTATCCGTGCCAGTCGAACCCAACGGTTCAAAACAATTAGAGGAGTGTGTGCTGGGGCTGGGCTCGCTAGGTGTCGGAGCCTGTAGATATTGAGACACCATGTATCTCTGCAGAGACTCGTTGAGGTCTTTGGACATGGTAGCAATAGACGGATCTGTCTCGTCGAAGCTGATACCCTCGAGCGGATCAGCCTGGCCCATGTTCATGACAGGCATCCCCACACCATCAAACAACCCTTGGTTGTCTCGAGACAAGTAGGAATAGGCCGAATTGTCGTCCATCCCAAACAGATAAGAATTGCTTGAGTCATAGTCGGGGAGTAGGTCCAAATAAGAAGTGTCTGATGGCAGAGACTGGCTAAGGAGGTCCAGAGCATGGTCTGTCAGCTCTGTCAGCTCTGTCGGCGGCAGAGGCTGTTGATGGTGATTATGATGGTGAGCGGTGGCATTGTGTAAGTGGTGTTGATGATGTTGGTGGTGATGATGTTGGTGATGGTGATGGTGATGGTGATGGCCTGCATCGCCATACGAAGAAGTTGCCACGGCACCACTTTCAGCGAGGAGAGAAGACGAATGAGGAACTGTGGTTGGGGCTGAGACCGGAGGCAGGGGAACAGCAGCAGGTAGAGCGGCAGAAGCAATGGACGAAGCAGAAATAGAGCCCAACAAGGACGCCGACTGGACAGCGGTCACCAGCCCGGATGCAGACACAGTCGTAGACGAGGCCGGGTTCTCTGGGTGTCGTCGCTTTCGGGGACGACCCATGGGCTTCTGGGGCGAGTAGACGCAGGCGATGCCCTCTTTCTGGCAGCGCAGGCAGCCACCGGGCTCCTTGGAACAGGCGATCTTGCGGAAACCTAGACAGCAAACCACAATCAGAATCAAAGTCTCCGGGAACTCTTGGCCCGCGTCCCAAGCCCGTGGACTCGGGAGCGTGCACATTCTCTCACGGGGACTCACGGCACTCGTCGCAGGCCCGATGCTTCTGTGGGCCAGCCGGCGCGGCCAGGGCATTTCCGGGAGCCATGGCCGGGACGTCGAGAGCGGAATGCGAGCACAAGGCGCGTACGAGCACAAGGACAGGACGCAGTACGACTCCGGCTCAGTGGGAGATTCTGCCTGCGACTGGGAGCTGATAGGCAGGGCTTAGCAGAGGGGGGGGAAGAGAATCGCAGGCCGTTGACTTGTCGGGGTTGCAAAAGTCTCCGAGAAGGCTACGCAAAATTGCCGGTTGGGGCGCACGAAGCAAAAAGCAGCATCAGGAATAAGCAGCAGAGGCGAGGAATAGGAGCTGCGCGCACGGCGTGGCAGCACACATTGGCTCAGCAGCGCATTTCGCACAGAGGATTTTCGATGCAGGTGGGAAGAAGCAAGTGAGGCTGCGAGGAGGCCAGAGCCAGACCCAAGAGTCAAGGCTGGGACCAACGGCAGAAACTGGGAATTCCCACCCACGCCTTATCAAACCAAGATGCTCGTCTTATCCACAAGGTACCCGCGCAGCTGGGGTGACATCCAGGCGACCGGACCTGCAAGAGCCTGGAATGACGCGGACCAACGAGCATCTGTGCTGGGCTGCATCTGCTGGCTCGGGGAACCTGGATGGCCCAGCATGCGCACCCAGCGCCAAGTACCGAGCAAGTATTCCTTGCCTGGCAATACCCAACCAACTGACTGGCCAGCCCTGGTTTGTCAGCGGAGTATCGAAACACAAGGCCAGCGACGAATTAGTACCTACTGCTTGGGCTCCGGCCAGCCAGAGGATGGGTTTTGCAGGCGGAATTACGGAGACGTCGGAGAACAGTGCAGCGGTCAAGGCCGACAAGTTCTGAGCATCGAAATTACATAAACTAGGGCAAGAAGCTGGTCGCTAATAAGGTATGGATAGGTATTTATAAGCGCCATAGTGTCCGTACAGTAAGTTGAGTGTCAGAACTGATGGATTACCTGACAGGGCGGCTAGGGGAGTACGCTTTGGTACACATGCCGTTCAGGGAAAAAAAAAAGCTGGGCCATGGGGGCGTATTGGTTCCGCAACAATGGTTGAATGGGTTAATTCAGACCCATAAATGCGGCGGATGAGCGACCCGGGGATGGAACAGTGTTGGCGTTGTGGTTGGTAGGGCAGAGCTACTGCTCGATGAGGTCTAACGGCTATTAGTCTGGGTTGGTGGGGGAGAGACAAGATGGTGGTGATGAACAGAGGCGATATACTTGTACGAGCATCATGGGACAGTATGGTGGACTGGGAGCAACCGAGTAGAATATTTTCATTTCATTTGTCAACAAAGACTTGATCCCACAACTGTATACGATACGACGCTGAGCATTCATTCACCCGCCAGGCTCTCGTGTGTGCGTGTTACATTGAGGCCACCCTCATCCTTGAAGTGCCATCCACCAGTCAACCTTGCTTGACCTTGTCCACAGCATCTGTCGATCTGGCTTTTGGATATATGCGGTGATACTGACCGTTCAACGGCCTGTACATACTTTATGCCATCAGGCAGTTACTATCCGAAGTGGTCAGCGAGTATGGGATATATACCAAAACGCAGTTCCATCATGGACATTTTCAACCTTGTTTCTACATGAGATACGCCATATACCAACTCTGAGTCTCTGTGGCACATCTTGATAATGAATGCTGTTGATTTCAATACAGCTTTTCAAACGATAAGCACCAATCCACCACCTAAAAATAATCCTAGTTGAAATCGGGACGCTGCATGACGCCCTGCTGCCATCCGATGCTAAATCTCCCTTCTCCCCAACACTCGCCTATCAGCAGCATCGCCAGCATCGCACAGACAACGCCCACCCGTGCCAGCTGTCAGCTCAAGCCTCTCTCTACCGTACTCGGACAAAGACCTTTATAAGCTACAATACAAACAATCTCTTCCACCAACTCGGACGTGGGGTAGTAGTGAACCTGCTCCCCTCCCAAGGGAGAGAGTGAGTGCCGCAGCTGTCAACTGCTCAGAAATGCCTGCTAACAACGTCAACAGCCCGGGTGCAAATCCCGGCGTTCGAAATGCGAATGCGCCTTCTTTTTTTGTTGTTTTTTCACATCCTTTGTTTTTGCACTTGATGTTTGAGCCACCAGGGGCTTGAGAGAGTGAGTAATTGATGAATCATGGATGACAACTTCGTGATCTTTGACATGCCTACACTAGCCTTGATTGGTGTCAGATACTACTAGCAGATTATAGCCTCAGTCGAATGGCTGATCTAGTGGTATTCTAGCGTGAGTATTTCTTTCGCTTCTTTGTTTTTAGTATTGCTGTGTGGACCAAGTTGTTGCTATTGATGCTGTATCATGACGCGAGATCGACGTTGAGTTGGTCCACCAGCACAGTGCCACATTGAGGACTCCAAGTAAATGAAGTGATGAAAACAATTCTAGAATATGATCTGAATCAAAAGTATTATGCCACACCAATACGCAGCTTTTGCAAGGTTTTCAAACAAACGAAAGAAAGAAAATCAGGGTCGCTGCAGGGTAACATTCAGTGGGAGATTTAGCTCGTACAGGGATCATGCTTCTCCAACTCACAATCACTTCTCACCGAGATCGATGATTAGCGTCGCCACCCTTGTAGCTCCCCCAGCCAGAATGCCTGCTTTAATTTGCAAATGCTGCAGACCTTTCTCCCGATAGGTTGATAGCTTCCGTGTATCGTCTAGCAGCTTCATATATCGACTGCCAGGTGCCTCTTCCTTCACGACGCCACGAAAATTCGGAGAAAAACATTGAAGGCGACTGGACCTGTCACCAGACCGCCTTGTCTCTGCTTAACCAGCCGCTAAGACCCAGACAGTCGCATGGCTTGTGCAAACAAACAACGTGGTCGGGTCTAAAGTCTCACATGGGGCTGGGCTGAAGCAACTCGTGTTTTTGCGCATCATGATCAAGTCCAGGCGGACGCCCATCGGCTGATCAGAGACGAACGCTCATTGGCGTCATTTGCGCGGCATTCGCTACACGACAGACACATTCGGAAAGGGAAAAAAAAAAAGAGAGATATAGATAAAGGAAGCGACTGGGAACCCCCCAAAAAAAAGAGGAAAAAAAACGCCATGGAACCGCCAGATATCGACGACATCGTGGCCAAAATGCCCATCCAAGGCCTAAGCTACGGTGTCCGGACCGCATATGGCGACACCTTCAGGCTCGCCGTCGCCAACGGCACCGCAAAGCCCCTGCTCTTACCCTGGTGTTTGCTTGGCCCGTTCATCGTACCCGCGCTGTGGCTGGCTGTTCCGCATAAGCGCCGGATGTGGTTCTATCATACGCGATGGCTGGCAATGGCGTTTATCGTATGGTCCAACGTCTATCATTTGCGGTATGCCTCGAGCACGAATATGGCGTGCGCGTATGCGGCTGGGCTGGCGGCGACGTGGGGGACCGTCTTGAGCTTGAACCTGCTCATCTGGACGAGGCCACAGTTTGATGCTGCTAGAGTGCTGAGGGTTAAGAAAGATCCTGACTTGATCGGCGAGGTGGACGATAATCTTGGACCGGACTCGGTGGACGCTGAAGTTACGGGCAATGATGTCCAGGGAGAGAACGCAAAGACAGACGGAAAAGGGAATGGAAATGGGAACGAGCTGCGAACACGAAAGAAGCCGTCCAATAGCTTGAAATCACAAGCCGGGCAGCAACAGCAGGAATTTGAGTATATCTGGGAACCTTACCCAGATGGAGGCTTTCTTGAGCGGCTAGCATGGTCCACAGATCTCATACTCAGCTTCCGATGCGCTGGTAAGCAGCATTGTTGAACATTTGACATTTGCCATGACAATTAACTAACTGGCTTGCCCATTCTCGTAGGTTGGAACTGGTCCGTCGCATCCCTCCCTAGGCCTACAATCCCCTCCCAAATCTCTCACGGGGACAAAGTCGACGTGGACTCGATACCAAAAACCAGCAGAAGCGGATATAAGCGCCATCTCACCCAGGCCGGGTTTGTCCGCGATCGTCTCACCAAAATCATCGTTCTCTATTTCGTCCTCGACTTCCTCTCCGTTTACATGGTGAAAGACCCTTACTTCATCCTCGGGCCAGACCACCAAAACCACGTGCTTCCGCCTCACCTCCAGAGAATACCCCCGTGGCTGCTCCTCGCTTATAGGGAAATCTTTTGTCTTGCCGGTGTGTACGCTGCGATTGAGGCCGTCTTTGCTGTATCAGACCTGGCACAGTACTGGATGGCCAACCGCTTCTATCCTTCTCGGGGGTTTCTATTCCAGTTTGCTTCGACGTTTGGCTCTTTTGGACAGGTCCTCGACCGCGGTCTCGCTGGCTGGTGGGGAAGCATGTGGCATCAGACGTTCCGCATGCAGTTTGCCGCTCCGGTAACATATCTCTTTCGAGAGGGATATCTGAAAAGGGGCACGCGGCTTGCTTCCCTGCTGGCTATTCTCGTGTCATTTTTGCAGTCTGGGATCCTACACGCTTCGGGCAGCCTCACCTCTGTGCCAAAGACGAAGCCTTGGAGGGCGCCGGCTTTCTTCCTCCTTCAGGCGACGGGCATTGCGCTTCAGCAATGCGTGGCGTCGATATCTCGAGCGTACATGCCACGGCCGCCGCGGCTTGTGTCTCGGACTGCTAATCTTGTCTTTGCGCTGGTGTGGTTGTATTTTACGGCGCCTCTTTTCATTGACGACCTTTCTTCGACGGGGCTGTGGCTGGTTGAGCCGGCGCCCATATCTCTGTTTCGGTTTTTGGGGTTTGGACAACAAGGGGATCACTGGTGGCGCTGGGATTGGGATCATTTGCCTAAGTTGTATGTGGGAGAGACATGGTGGCAGACTGGAATAGCATTGTAGATGGCATATATCATCCTTGTTGGGTTCAATCTCCTCATGGGAAGGGTTTACACGGAACGGATAGACAAGATACTGCGACAGACGAATGTTGGTTTCATCATTTGTATTAATAGTGTATATAGATCTTGATTAAATACCCCTCTACATTCTCCCGCGGAATTTCGTAACTCATTTCGTCGTAGCAAGACGAGCAGTCTCCTCCTTCAACCATGCAATCACCTCGCCATACCCAGCCTGTCGTCGACTCAACACTTCCAAAAAGGCAGAATACCCGGTGCTTGAAGCTGTTAGCCCACGAATTTCTGGCTATAAAACTTTCAAACTCACGCAATGACCTGCGCCTTGCGAATCTCGCATGCATATTTCTCGAACCGCTTCTTCCTCCATTTACTCGTCAGGATTAGGAATGCGATATCCACGACCTTTTTAATAGTCCCTGCAAAAGAGAATAATCAGCACCTAATAACACTCTATACATTTACACACTCGAATTACCTACCGATGATTAGATTCACTGATAGTCGCGTAGACGTAGACAAACATCGCAGATAAGCCCACATCTTGAGCGCAGTCTCAGAGAAGGCGCCGCGCAATGAGCCAAGAACAGTATCGACTGAGTTGTGTTCCGTGTCGAAATACATGAGATGAGACTGGTATTTGAACGAGTCTATACGCATTTTTGTTATGTTAGTGTACCGAGAAGGAACATGTATGAGGTTGGGGAGAGGGCAATACTGACTGAGCACTTTACGCTGGAAATTCTGGCCTGGGGATCGCCCGAAGTCAACGGTAATGGACCGTGATGTATCTATAATGGGTGCGAATCGTCAGATAGAACTCAAGATGCACTAGGCCTGGCAGGTTCACAAAAGTTATAACATACCATTATCCTTGCTTGAACGGCGATCTTTCGTAATCTCCAATGTTTTGCAGTCAATAAACGTGCCACAATAGGGAAACTTGCCATCACTGTCAAGTTTACGCACGCTCTCGCCTTCAACGCGCATGTCAAAGTTGACGAGCGTTTTGTCGTGGCCCACTTCAACGCCATACTCGGGAAAGCCCTGGTGCATGGTCTCGACGAATCGAGTAGCCTTCTCTCTGTCCAAGGTAATGAGCAAGAAATCATCGGTGAGCCTCAACAGAAGGGAGTCTGGCCCATCCAGAAAACCCAGATGCTGAGCCTCTAGGTCGGCGTAAAAGTAGTTGCACAAAAACGTTGACAAAATGGAGCCCTGAGGAATGCCCTTCTTCTGTCGATAGTATTTTTTCCCAATCTTGACAATGTTGCGCCCGACATGTTCGGATAACAGAGCCAACAGGCTGCATGTTTCGTGCTTCTGGAAAGCCGCATTGTCGACAAAGACGGTATTCTTCTTCTTGCTTCCCATACCGCTTTCCAGCTGGTTGAGAAAAGAGGTCGGCTCGCTCTGGGGTATGGCTGTGGAGTGCCATCGGCGGACGGGCTTGGATGTAGAGTTCCCTTCTGTGAGACCCAATCGCTCGCCCGGTCTCACCTCTGCGTGCTTTTTTATGATATATTGAGTCTGACTGGGAACTGAGCGCATCAAGTTCAGAACCGACGACTGAGGTATTGTGTCAAAGGCAGCTTTGACGTCCAATTTAGCAAAATAGAAGCTGCGTTGGCTATTTGGCAGCAAAGAATCCTTGAACGACTTAAGACGCTCGTAAATGTCTCCAACAGCGAAAAGAGTTGACCCCAGCTTAGAGGGATTCATCAACTGCGTTTGGTCAGCCTTAGTTGAATCTACACGCAGCATGTGCCTTCAAAGGGGAATAGAGGGAGCTTTCTTATTAGTACGTACCGTCTCGAACTTCAATGCAGCATGGATAGGTGTAAGAATGGAGTTGATGCTGGGACCAAGCAATCTGGACTGCTTACTGCCCTTCATTTGCCTGCGTTTGAGATTCATAATGGGACGTAGTTTGGTGCCCTTGGGTAGTAGCCTTAACTGACTGAAGCCCAGCCTCCTGGAGTCGAGAATGCGCGTCGCTTCATTCAGACTGACTTCTTCAAACATTCCTTCTCTGAGGCTCAACATTGATGGCTCTACTATCAACCTCCAAACATCATGGCGAAAATAAAAGACTTGGGACCCATGCGTGTTAGATTCCGTAACGTAGAAATTGCTTCGAATCAGGGGTATCAAAAGCGAATCGAAAACATAATAAAGAAATTCGTAAAATATTTCATATCGTTTGTTCATATCCGTCGGGCTAGTTTTTCGCCCTTCGCAGACGGGAGGAACCAGCCAAGCAAGCTCCGTGACCTAAATCTTCTATGAGCAAAAATCACAAATTGCTCCTTTCTTCAGGACTCTACCAACCTTGAAATCTTGCGTAATCTCATGCAGTGATATCATTTCAAACCGCCGGAGTTTGATAAAATGGTCCACTTTGCGGAGAAATACAATTTTGTTATGGCAGTTCTTCTCACTGCCCCAGAAGTTGTCTGGGATAATCTTTGCAAGTGCAGCTTGGCAGAAGGCCGACACGAAGGCGATGGGACATGCCAGCTCCACAAGAGATTTATACTCAGGGAGCGCCGAAGTATCCGCGGGATGGCGGCGTGGGCGCCGTTTGGCTTGAGATTCAGTAGCCTGAGTCGCTCGATCTTGAAGTGGAACTGAGATGATTGGTGATGCCAAAGTTCCAGTCTGCTTTTTTCTTCCATGAGATCCATCGAGGAATGTTGGACAGTAGTGTCTGAGAAGCTCAAAGTAAGAACACCGGGCATGAAGAACCTGTAAACGCCGCACGAGGTCTCTGGTAGAGCCCCTTAGTCGTTTGGGCAATTTTGGCAATGGCTTCTCGGGAAAGCCTTTACTGGCTTTCAATTTCTTACTGATTTCATCTTCACGAAGGGTATAGTCGTAAAACTTTTGAGCTGTGTAATTCGCATCGATGGCAGAAGTGAAGACGTTGTGTAAGCCGAATTGGCGGGGGAAAATGTACATCATGAATTTAATCGTATGTGCCTCGTTTTGCTGTCGAATCTTTATCGACTTCTGGCTATCCGCATTAGCACCAGAGGCCTCGCTATAATAGGGATGGCGATTTAACGCATCTAGCCATGCTTAGCAATCACGTCCAAGGTTATATCAGTGAACAGTTTGACAAACGGATATGCTTGAAACCTGCTTGAACTAGGCCCTTTGAAGATGTAGCCGGCTTTGCATAAAATATCCTACTGCGGACAATGGTAATGTCTGAGGGTTTGCGTATCTGAGGCTTCAACTTCTGGTCCAGCGAATTGGTATCCAGCTCGGATAGGGGGATACCTTGCGAGCAATGGTCAGCAAAGGGCAGACAAAGTCGCGAGCATTTTTCACCAACCAGTAATTTGAAGGTAGTTGTCGAGGCCTGCATCAACTTTGAGAAATACAGAGCACTCCGATAGCAGTTTGAGCATTATTTTGTCACCGGCCTGACCCAGGAGGGCCAAGAGCTGGGGCCATGGAGCCTCTCTCAAGGCCGTGACATGGAGGTTGGGATAGAGGCTGAATACCCCGGCGATAGTTGACCTGGCAGATTGATCGTCTCTGGGATTTCTACGGTAGCCATCACATAAGATGTTCTTCGGCCATGAGCTAGCCCTCTCTCTTGCAAACAGCAGCCAGATGACAAAATCAATAATCTACATTGGGCTACTTAGCCTCGTTCGAGCTACTACTTGTAGTTGCAGTCGGGGAGACAGTGACAGACCTCGGATTGGATGGCAATTGATGTAGCTATTCCGTTAGATATAGTCACATTTGATTCATCTGCTTTCTGGGAGAAGGACAGCCACTGCTGCCATGTAGCTCTCTCTGGTTCGGATTCTGGACTAGTTGAAGTTGAAGCACTGGTGCCGACCAAGGCTGAGTCAAGGACATGGGCAAGCTGGTTCTCTATGGCACTGGCATCTTTGCTGGATCCCAAGGCCGCAATCTTCTTCCGCCTAGTCTTTGAGGTATCGGGAAGGCTGGACAGCACATGCTCTCTTAGCGTGCTTACGACGGGATAGTGCAGCAGCAGCAAATCCTTCTTCACAGGGGTTTGATGCTTGGACGAGGCAAGATTCTGATTGCCTGACGCGTCGTTTGCGTCGCGCTTCCTTTTCTTGCCTCGGGGCATCTCTTCCAGAACGACGATGTTGAGCTACAGTCGCGTTGCCGTGTTTGGCTGCGTGTAAATACTGTAGCAGTAGCACGCACTGATTGACATCAAAGCCGTGGCTGAGGTTGTGGCTGGATGAAGTTGAACAATCAGCGAGTGGGATGTGAGGTTGAATGTTGCTATCTTCAATCGGGCCTTAGTAAGAGCTGAGAAAGCGCTATCCGTCATTCACTAACAGGCACCGCACTACCTAGGTAGGTAATAAAGTAGAGCGTGTCCAAAGTACCTGTACCGCTGTCAGATTTGGGCATTTCCGTGCTAAAAGCTGTCCAGCGGATTTGCCCTGGCAAGGGTCAACAAGGTTCTGCCGCGTCCGCGTCCGAGGATCGCGATCGCGATCGGAGAGGCAGAACGTGGACACCTGGTCGCTGTTACTACTAGTAGTATCTGCCGACATTGAAGCATTGAAGTTGGACTCAATGGATGCGAATCACGGCGAGAGGCGGGTGAAACGGTGTGAGCCGTTGGCGTTGACGCTCGGCAGCCGACAGGCATTTGATGTTGCTCTGGCAGATGGCAAACAAACAAACTACGATGCATCCAGGCCACCACACGGGGAATGCTTACAGTTGAGCTGTTGTGGTGGCAGCGATCGATGCCGACGTGGACTGGATCCAATGCAACATTGAAGCCCAGTGCCTGTTACATACGGGTACAATCCAATCCAAGGTGCCTGGATCTATTGAAGCTTGTCCGGCAAGGCCAAGTAAGTACCAAGACGATGGAGAAAAGGGCCACTAGTCCAAAAGTCAAGCATGTGCTCATATGCATGTAAAATTTCAGTGGGAGCCAACGGGTCTCAGGACGCGCAGCAGATCGTGGGAGCTGCCAATACCGATGGGCGCTGGCTGGGCATCACATCAGCCGAGTTGCATTCGGCGCAATTCTGCTCGGATGGGAGACGGTTTGCCAATTTCCCTCGCCGAGGTGGCGGCACCTGTGCAATCCTGCTCGTACGAGTTCGAGTCCATACCTGTATAGCACTGGCTTGCACATGCACATGCACATGCGTGTGCCGCCAAGGGTCATCGTAATGAGAGATCAATGGATCAATAGGACTCGGGGAGTGATGATGCCTGCATTAGGAGGTACTCGTACGGAGTCTGGCCGTTGGTTACCAGCCCTCCATCAGCCGCCCGATATGCAACTTGACCCCCTGGATTCTCAGACAAGGTGCAAGACTGTCGCCAGGGAGATGCGGAACAAGCCGTGCAGATGTAGTCACATCCATCCATAATCTCACTGCGAGTACTCGTACCAATTATCTCCCACCGGCGACCCGGGAAAAGGAGCCGGGAGACAGCACGATAAGAAAACATGGAAAAGTTTTTCCATCCATTCTCTTGTACTGTGTGTGTCTCTTTCTCTTCTCGTCTCTCTCTCTCTTCTTTGCTTTTTTCTTCCTTTCCCTAAAGCGAGTAAGTGGCATCATAAAAGCGGAAAGAAAAAAAAGAAAAGAAGAAACAATCCATAAAGGTGAAACATGGCCGCTCTCTTGACTAGAGTCCTTGGTACTACTACTAAGATAATAGAAGAAGCACAGCAAGATGCAAGAGGAAAAAAACACTCCGGACTTCTAATGGCGGAGACTAAGCCACCCCCGTCCACCTCTAACACGTTAGTCGGCCAAGTCGCTGGGCATCACGGAGCAGTCGGTATGTACACGCACCGCTAGCTCCCCCGTTAGCAGCACCTGAAGCCCGCAGCGCAGTGACATGCCCCGGTGGGCTGAAAGGCCCTGAGAGGACCGCTACAGGGGACCCAGGGCAGGGCTGCCAGCAGGCCGTTGATGAGCAGGCCTCAATGGTTGGATCACCCACCTCCCTGGGCGTCGTATCCGGGCTGCAGGCTGCAGCACCTTCGATTCCATCTCCCCGTCGCCTTCCAATCACCACCCCCCATCCCCTCTCTCCCACGTCTCACAGAACAGCCAGGGCCAAGCAGCTTCGAAAAAGCCAAAGCCCGTCTTCCAGGGGAAAGCAAACGAAGTTGCCGCCACAAGGAGACCACACGGGAGACCACGGGAGAGGGAGAGACACCAAGGAGCGAGACACCAGCAGCTTCGATGCCCGGGCCTTCCCCCCTCGCCTCGACGTGCGCTGACCAGTCGTTGTCGTTGCCGATCAGTCGCTGTTGACCAGTCGCTGTCCATCACATCAGCTTCGACTGGCTTTGAACATGGACCCGGACCCGGACCTAGACTTGGACTTGGATAGCGTGCTTGTCGCCCATGATGCTCATCCGCCGGCTCGCCATCTCCCCCATCTTGGCCACTCGAGCTCCAACCCAGCTGCCTTCTACTCTAACCCTGCCAACGACATCGTCCTGCCCGCCTCGTCCACCAATGCCCAGGTCCTCGCCCATCATGCTGCTGCCACCTTAGATCCTGACGACTTTTACAAGAGCTACCAGACAGCACCCGGCGAGCCGCAGTCCTTCCCAATGGCCTCGCCAGTCCCGCCTCCCGACACCGATGGGGCTGCTGCAAGACACCTGCAGCCGCCTGCAAATCGCAGCGCTGGCCGTCAGGGTACCGGTACTGCCATGCGCTCCGCCTCGAACCCCCTCGACCGCAAGTCAGCCGCGACGTCGAGATCCCCTTCGGCCAACGCCCCCAGCGTGAAGGATCTGAAGAAGCGCTTCGACCAGACCGGCGGGCCAAACTCCATCCCCAGACCTCCTCCGCGCCAGGTTGCTCCAGTCGCTCGGGTCAGGCAAGATACTGTTAAGACCAAACCGAAGCCGAAGCCCAGCCCGTCAGGCTCTTCGTCCACGCACGCAAACTCTCGCTCTGGCATCCCCGCTTCCAACTCGTCCAAGCAGTCTTCGTCGTCGACCTCGACCTCGACCTCGAGTCGTTTGCAAAAGGCGAGGCATGCGGAGCGCGAGCAAATGTCGGGTAGCTCTCGGTCGTTTGCAAACCGCATTGGGAACCATCCACCCGAGACATCCACTAACGGGAACTCAATCGCCTCCAGCTCTATAACACCTCGACCACGCAATTCCCCACATTCAGCCTCCCAACCGTCGCCGCCATCTCCAAAGTCTAACCCTCAGTTTCCGGGCCTACTCTTCGGAGAAATCCCCCCGGGCCAGCACGACGTCGTGGCCGCCGGCTTTGGCATCGACACCCTTCCCCCTCGAAGAACGTCCGAATCCAACGTGCACGGCCTCGTGGGTCGTCAACGCAGCTTCTCCGACCTCGAAGCCGAGCCTGCATCCCCATCCAGCTGGTACAGGGACCTCCACATGTCCCGAGGGAGCGCACCCAAAACCCACACGCGATCTCGCAGCGATCACTCGGCGTCGAAACATCTCCTGCCCTTGATTCACAAATCGCCTCCGCCCGCAGTCACGTCAACAGCGACAACAACAACGGCGGCACTCGCTGCGGCCACGGTTACGGCAACGGCTGTTGCAGCAGCAGAGGCCACCGCCCACTCCGCCACACACGCGTCAGCAGGCGCAAGCTCCAAGCTGCCCGTTTCCATCAGCAGGAGACTGGCGAGCCCAAGCCCTTCCAGTCCCGCTTCCTCGCGATCGAATTCACCCTCTACCTTTAGGAGACCACCGGTCAATGGTCGTAGTAGTAGCAGACAAGCCAGGCCGAACCCCTCTACGACTCGAGCGAAAACACCCACGCAGACGGGTCGAAAACAGCCTCCCCAGGGCCTGGCTACACCAAGTAATAGCAACAACCGGCTCCAGGCGTACGTGTCCACTGCGCCGCCCAAACTTTCCCCGCCCTTGAGGAGTTCTCGTCCACGACAGCCAGTCTCCGTAGCGACAACAGCAAGCTCCCGAATGAAAGAGGCGGCCAAAACGAAGGCCCCTGCACGTCCAAATGCGAGGGATAACCCTTCTTCGTCAAAGACGTACGACCCGGCGAAGCGTAAGATAATAGCCGTTGGACCTATAGACTTTGAACAGCGTCGAGAGCACATTCGGCTGGCGTACACCAAGACCATTCGAGAAAGCCAGGCCTACGAGGTGCGCCAAAGGGCGGTGGAGAGGAGGCGGAAGCAGATGGAGGAGGCCAAGGCCAAAGCAGAAACCGCCCCAACTACAACGACCGCTCCAGATACAGATACAACTACAACTACAACTACGGCTTCGCCTACCACGGTGACCGCCGGGGAGGAAGAGGCCTCAAGTAACGAGCCAGCACAAGACCACGTAAATCCAGAGGTAGAGGCGGCGGAGACAGGGCCGGCCGAAAGCTCCTCGGCGAGGGAGCCGGCCGTGGAGCTCCCAGCTGATCATGACCCTCGTGCTGTTGTGGAGAACAACCGCGCAAGCCTTCTAGAAATCCCGACAGATGCAGCCTCGCACCCAGCTCCTGGCAAGGATGATGATTCGCCGACGCTGGGTATCCCCGGGAGCTTCCCTGAACCTTCACCGTCCGCTAACGTAGCAAGAAAGCAACGGCCTCTGTCAACCATTTCAGCAACCTCTGCTGTTACCGAGTTCGATATTGAGCCCCAGGAAGAGCTTTCCGAACTGACTATGTCCGATCGGCCGCTCAGCCCCCAAATCATAGTGCCGAAACGGGAACGCTCTCAGTACCGAAGCCCCTTTGAGGACGACGACTTTCCATCATCGCCGCCGCGGCCGCGCTCAGCGACTCATCACATTAGCCAAGATAGCCATACCGACCAGCAGTTTACCCCTGACGCTTATTACGACGATGATCATCAGGACAACTCCTTTGAGACCCATGTGCACCAAGATTACCAAACCATTGTGACGATACTGCCGCAGCCTTCGCACGAGCCCCCTGCTGCCGAGAAGACTGCGCGGGCGGCGTCTTTTCCCCGACTGGACATTCAAGATGAATCAGACTGCCACTCAGACCTAGAGAGCGTTCCGGCAATGGCTCGCCGCATGCGCGCTGATGTCGATGATGCCGCCACAGATGCCTGTACCGAAGAGACAGACGACCGAGATGGGATGGAGGATGAGCGGTCCCCGTACCGCTTCGGCGCCGCCCATTCGTCGAACAGGGCTTCCACATGTGCATCATCGGACATTGAAACCTTTGATGACCTTCTATATCCTTCGCATGACGAGCAGCTTGATGCGGGTCCACCAAACAAACTTTTGGCGCCGCCCTCGATATCCCGGGCCGACAGGTCAAGCCACCAAACCGCATGGACAAACGTCTCTGTGGAGAGTATGGGACACTCCGAGGCCTCAGAGTCGCCTGTTATGCGAGCATCTTCATGGAAGCTGTCTGGTGGTTCGTCTGGAAGAGACGATTCCTCCATTAGAAGCTTCTCTTATCACAGCGCCGGTGTTCGTCCTTCTGTCGACTCGACACGGTCGTCGATCCAACTTGGCCAGCAGCTCCCGGAACTAGACACGGGCGAAGGCTTCTCGATCCCTTACTTATCTGCAGAGGCGGCTTCTGACTTTTCCTATCTATCGTCGCCGAAACACGAACAGCCGGTCCTTCCGCGGTCTGGGCGAAACTCAGCCATCGAATCGCAAACGTCAAGTGTATTTTATGAACAGTCTCAGT
Source organism: Trichoderma aggressivum f. europaeum (assembly GCF_033847375.1). Classification (NCBI taxonomy): domain Eukaryota; kingdom Fungi; phylum Ascomycota; class Sordariomycetes; order Hypocreales; family Hypocreaceae; genus Trichoderma; species Trichoderma aggressivum. The sequence continues at coordinate 1,509,460 of NW_026946367.1, forward strand.
ATGGCAGCACCTTGGTCAACTCTGAGCGGGGAAGCGGGGAGTACATCTCTCATCACTCGGAAACTCCTCTGTCAATGATGGACATGACCTCGATGGAGACTATGGACCAGTACTTTGAGGGCCAAGCCCCCCAAGACAGCGATGCCAAATCGTTCATTCAGGAAGCTGAGGACCTAAGCAGCGAAGAGCGACATCGCCTGATTCAAAGGCGAAACGTCATCAAGGAGCTTGTCGACACTGAGGCCATCTTCGTAAGAGACATGAACATTGTAGAAGAGATTTATAAAGGCACCGCGGAGGCTTGCCCCAAGCTGGATGCGAAGATAAGCAAGCTCATTTTCCGGAACAGCGACGAGATTGTCGAGTTCCACACCTCGTTCCTCGTCCTCCTCAAGGAGGCGGTGGCCAGTATCTATGTGCCGAAAAGCGGCCGCTCTCTTGTCGCCAGAGAGGATTCGCTTTACTCGGAACAAAGCCAGACATCAATTGTCGACCTTAGTGACGCCAAGGACCGCGAGACGTCGCTTGGTCCGGCGTTCCAAGCCAGCATGGAGAAGATGAAGCTTGCTCACGAGGGGTTCCTGAGGAACAGCGACCAGGCGGCCAAAAAGCTCATCCAGATCCAACAGGATCCGACGGTTCAGATATGGCTGAACGAGTGCAACGAGGTAGCCAAGGACCTGACCGCTGCGTGGGACTTGGATTCTCTCCTCATCAAACCGATGCAGCGAATCACAAAGTACCCGAATCTGATCATGACGCTCCTGCAACACACTCCCCAGGATCATCCCGACCGAGAGCCGCTTGTGGTGGCCAAAGAGGCGCTTGAAGAGGCCATTATCGAGATCAACAAGACAAAGAAGAACTTTGAGCTGGTCGGACAAATCGTCGGTAGAAAACGTAAGGAGTCCGACGTGAAGGCGGGACTTGCTCGAGCCTTTGGCAAGAAGGTGGACAAGCTACAAGGCGGTACTCGGCCGCCCGAGGATCCTGAGTATGTCAAGCTGGAGGAAAGGTTCAGTGATGATTATCTGCGATTACAGGTCGTATTACGCGATGTCGAGTTCTACACTAGGCAAGTGTCGTCGTACGTGCACGAGTTTCTGCAATATCTGTCGGCGATTGAGTTGGTCATGCGACTCCAGCCAGGCAGCTTCCCCGAGCTGGAGAGCAAGTGGGTGCAGTTTAACATTTCGATCCGCGACATTGAGAAGGTAGCGCTGGAGCAGCACGTAAGTCCTCTTCTCTGTCCGTACAATAACTTGACAGGATGATTGGTACTGATTTCCATTCTAGTTGGCACAAATACGAAAGCATGTCATCGAGCCGTTTGAACATGTCATCAAGTCTTACGGGAATCCCTCGCTGGCTATGAAGAAGAGGCAAAAGCGCCGAGTTGTATGGGAGCGTGCCGAGCAGCTGAAGAAGGCGGGCAAAAGCGTGGAACCCAAACTTAAGGAACTGGTTGAACAATACGAGGCTCTCAACGACACGCTGATCAAGGAGCTTCCGAAGCTGTCGGCGTTGACGGAAAAGGTGGGAAACATTTGCCTGGGCAACCTCATCAACATCCAAGCCAATTGGTACCTCATATGGAGGGAAAAGATGAGAGCTGTTCTGGCGGACGCGCCTGAAATGCCGGAAATTGAGGAAATCGTGGCAACTTTCGAGCGAGAGTTTCCCTACGCAAACGAGATGATGGCCAACATTGGCATCATCAACCCGGCCTACCATGGGCGAACATCAATCTCGACGACGAACGGAGACGACAACCTCCCCAGAACGAGGGGGCGAACGTCAGAAGCAGAGAACAGAGCATGGGGCCAGCCCTTGAATGGCGAAGCAGTGCCGTCTCTGCCCGCGCCCGATTTCGGCAAACGACACAGCGGCTCGTTTACTCTATCTCCCATTGCCGCTGGGCCTTCCAGCAGCTTGGGGGCGTCGGCGCCCAGTCCTCACCAGTACTATTACAGAGACTTTTACGCCGGCCTGTCAAGCAGCCAGGCAGGAATGGCATCACCGAGATCGGCCGAAGCGCCAGCAACCTCTCGATCGCTTGGCGGTACGAGGCCAAGTACGGGCAAGAGCTTCGATTCGTCGGCCGTGGCGATGCCGCGACAGAGCACAGAGTCGGCACCCCACACCCGACGGGACTCGGGTAACACCTATTATTCCAGCTATCATCAGCATGACAGCCGCAGATTCTCCAATCTGTTTCACTCCGCGCTGCCTCTCCCAGACGGCCCCGAAGAGAGCCAGCGGTCGTCTAGGGCATCGTCGCGAGAGCGAGCGCATGTTTCTGACGGATACAATATCTTGTGGTTGGCCGCATCGCTCTTTGAGTTTAACATTTCCACAACAAAACACGAGGCCGGGTATCCTTACCTGACATATCAGGCGGGCGAGGTATGTTTCTAAATCGCCCAAGCGCGCACAGCATATGCTAACATTGCGGATTGACAGATTTTTGACGTGATTGCCGAAAAGGGCGAGCTCTGGCTTGCAAAGAACCAAGACGACCCGACGGACCAGGTGGGCTGGATCTGGTCCAAGCATTTTGCCAAGCTGGCCGACTCATAGAGAGCGCATAATTGAAATTTTGACCATGGCGTTGGCGCGAGGCAGACAAAACAAACAAAAGACGAAGCGACGGATTTGCTTTTTTACTACTATTATGGAAACCGGGATCAGCATCGAACAAGATAAGATGCACGTGTACACAATAACCAAGGCATTGAGGAGGGATAGGCAAGCAACCAGGCGTTTTCTTTTTTTTTTCTTTTTCTGTCCTTTTTTTCTTCCGTTTGTCTCATGAAGCCTTCTTTTTCTCTCCTTCTCTCTTCATTGCACGGTTCTACTTTGCATTTGAAGAAGCATAGCAGCTGCGCAGTGGATCTCTCTTCAGCCTGTTACTGCTTTCCTCTGTTGTCGTCTTTGTTGCTAAAATGTCGAATTTCTTCTTTTTCTTTCTCAATGGTGAAGCCAGAGCCAATTGGCACCTGGGTTGGAAGAAGGGGATTCTGATTGTGGCAACCTTGAGATGACGAGAGCTTTTGTTGTTTCGTTTCTTCTTTTGGCACTCGATTTGTCTTGTCGGGTTTCAAAGGCGTTGGGCATCAAGGCCCGGTGTAAGGCGTGTGAAAGCAAGCGGCTTAATGGAAGAGAGAGGGCGGGATGTAGGGACTTACATGTCCTACCATGTCGCAGCACGAAAGTAGACAGATCTGAGCCGAAAGATACCATGTCATGACACGATTTATTTCTGTACGAAATGGCTGGAGCTTGCTGAAGCGCTCTTTGATGGGTAGTAATCGACTGTACAACAAGACATGACATGCTGTAACCTCGATGCTCGGTGAGAAATGCTCGTAAAACAGTTGTTGGGCCAAGACAGGGCCAAGACAAGACAAGACAAGACAAGAAAGACACCAACACCAACCAGTAAGTACAGTAATATCTAGGTATGAAACAGCCTCCAGAATGGGTCTCTGTTACGAGGTTATCCTGCAGTGTTGCTGCGATACGAGGCCCCCCCATGGCTGTTTCGAGTCTAGAACGGACAACGAACGAGAGAACTCTGGGTCTCACAGGGGGCTATTAATAGCCTGTGCTGGGGGGAAAGAGAACAAAGGACGCGACATGAGCCCCCTTTACCTTGGGGGGGGGGTTTTTACCAGGCAATCTTATCTTCACGACAAAGAAGAAAAAAAAGAGACAACAGTAATTTTGAAGAAAATATGAGAAACGATGGTAACTAGCAATGCAGTTAACGAGGCCGATTGTTAAGAGGATTATTCGACTGCTTTAGCGGGCGCACGCGACACACACAAACACACACTTGGAACGTTATCCCATCTTTCTTTTTCGCTTTTTTATTAGGGGGCTGTTAAGATTAGATACCCAAACAACTAAAGCGGCCACGATGGCGTCTTCGCTGGTTGGAAGGGCGTCGATTCGGGGCGGTTCGGAGACGGTGCAGATGGTGTTGTTGACGTTTTGCACGATTGGGATTACGTGAGTTTTTCTTACTCTTTTTTTTCTTTTTTCTCTCTTATGTGTTGTTTTTTTTCTTTGTGGTGAGGATGAGGGTGAGGGTGAAGGTGAGGGTGAGAGAGTCTTTTGCTGACGCGTTTTTGGGGGGGCTTGCGGTATAGCTTTACGTGGGGGATTGAAATGACTTGTAAGTTGTTGAATTTCTCACTCGACGAGAATCAATCAATCTCATTCATTGTGAAAAAAAAAAAAGTCATGGGTTTTAAAGCTAACATGAGCTCTCTTTCGCAGACTGCACGCCCTACCTCCTCAACCTGGGCCTCACCAAGAGCAACACGTCGCTCGTCTGGATCGCAGGCCCGCTGTCCGGCCTCATCGTGCAGCCCATCGTCGGCGTCGTGGCGGACGAAAGCACGTCGCGCTGGGGAAGGCGGCGGCCGCTGATGATGGTCGGGGCGGTGGTTGTGTCGGCGTGTTTGTTGGTGCTGGGCTTCACGAGGGAGATTGTAGGGTTTCTGGGGGGCGAGGCTGGCAGCGACGCGGCGAGGAGGGTGACGGTCGTGCTGGCGGTGGCGGCGATTTACGCGGTCGACTTTGCCATCAACATGAGTATGTTTTGAAAGACGAGAATCTCCCTTTTGTGAAGAGGTTCGTTTGAGGGGGGGGGGGGGGCTAATGATTGTTGGTTCCGTTTTCTAGTCATGTCGTGTGCGAGGAGCCTCATTGTCGATACGCTTCCCATTGAGAAGCAGCAAGCCGGAGCTGCCTGGGGTCAGTACATCACCCATTGATTCTCTCTTTCACCTCTCTCTTGTTCAACACTTACTAAACATCATCATCATACCGTCAATACAGGCAGCCGCATGAACGCCATCGGCCACATGATCGGCTACGGCGCCGGGTCCATCGACCTCGTCCGCCTGCTGGGCACCTCCTTGGGCGACTCGCAGTTCAAGCAGCTCACCGTCATCGCCGCCCTCGCCATCCTCGGCACCACCTCCGTCACCTGCTGGGCCGTCACGGAGCGCGTCCTCGTCGCCAGCAAGGACCACGACGACGACAAGAAGCAGCGCCTCGACGACCCCCTGGGCGTCCTCCGCCAGATCCGCTCCACGCTGCTGACCCTGCCGCCGCGCGTCCAGGCCATCTGCTGGGCCCAGTTCTGGTCCTGGATCGGCTGGTTCCCCTTTCTCTTCTACAGCACCACCTGGGTCGGCGAGACGTACTTTCGCTACGACATGCCCGCCGGTGCCAAGAAGTCGGCCGACACGCTGGGCGACATTGGACGCATTGGCAGCGCGGCCTTGATGATTTACTCGACGGTTAGCTTCGTCGGCGCCTTCTTCTTGCCCATGATTGTGCGCTCTCCGGCTGATGACAGCTACACGCACCGGCCGCCGCGAGCAATGGCCGGCTTCCTCGAGAAGCTCAACGGCATGAAGCCGGATTTGTTGACGGCCTGGATCTGCGGCCACTTGATGTTCTCGGCCGCCATGTTTATGGCTCCCCTGGCGAGGAGCTTCATATCCGCCACGTTTCTCATGTGTCTGTGTGGAATGTAAGTTTACTCATCTACACTTTCGCTTCAGTGATGGTATCTCCTAGAATCTATTTGCTAACTTCTCCTTTTTTTTTTTGTTAAAACTCCAGACCATGGGCCATCGCAATGTGGGCTCCAACAGCCTTCCTCGGCATCGAAGTCAACAAACTCAGCGGCGCCCACGATCCCTCCTCCGTCCTCCCCTCATCCCGCTCCTCCTCCTCCTCTTCTTCTTCTTCTTCATCTTCCACGTCAGGCGAGCTGTCCGGCATCTACTTTGGCATCCTCAACATCTACACCACCCTCCCGCAGTTCATCGGTACCTTCATCTCCACCATCGTCTTCGCCGTCCTCGAGCCCGGCAAGAGTCCCGAGCTGCACGAAGCCGCCGAGGACACCGCCAGTAAGGATGCTGGCGAAGGTACGAATGCCATTGCGGTTTGTCTGTTTATTGGCGCCATGAGCACCCTTGTTGCGGCTCGGATGACGCAGAAGCTACGGAAGTTGTGAAAAGACGCCGTCTTTAGTTCTGGCTTTATGGTTTGCCTATTGTGATTCTTTCAAGACGGGGGGAGATGATGACGATGATGAGAAAGAGGACATCTTTTTGTTCCTTTGTTTGAAGCGTGGAGAAAGGAGTGATGCGAACTTTTCATTTCTTGTTACATGATGGTTTTTCTCAGTCCGACTTTTCTTTCTTTCATTTCTTCTCTTTTGTTCATTATAAAATACTTGGTTTGTATCGTACATAGAGTTAGAGCTTAGAGCGTAGATAGAGATCAAATTCTCATGGTATTGAAGGAACCTCGGTTGTCAAAGGCAGTGGCAGAACTACGAGGCACACACAGAAGAATGCAGTCCGTCAGTTGACGTTGCTTGTTAGATTCACACATTCATCCCACAACAAGTGATGAGTTATATGTACACACGACGGAGCTCCCCTTTAGTACACAGAGGGAGACACAACGTCCAAAGAGATGCAAACAGGGAGACAAGTCTTCTTCAACAGAAGAGCCCAGCGATGTTATACCACTGCAAAGTGGCCTCCTCCCATCACTTCCTCTCCCTCTCATTCTCCGACACCCTCTCCCACTCATCCTCCGTACTCACGCTCGACACCGACTCCGTCAACGGCTGCCGCTGCTTCACCTCCCCCTTCTCCTCCACAAGCTCGACGTCCGCAGCCGCAGCCGCAGCGCTCTTCTTATTCCTCGCGCTCCGCCGCGTCACCCTGCCCTCGACCTCGGTATCGCTCGACCCGGACACCTCGCCGCCGCCCGCCACCGCCGGCAGCTTCTGCTTCTGCTTCTGCTTCGTCTTCTTGTCCTCCTCGGCCGCCTGCGCGATCCGCAGCTCGCGCGCGAACCAGTTGATGGACCACCACAGCCCGCCGCACAGCGCCGACAGCACGACAAAATGCACGCTGTGCGTCGCCAACAGCAGCGACAGCAGGACGGCCTGCAGCGCGGCAAAGGTGACGTTTGTGGCCTTGAGGATGGTGGGCGTGGGGCCGGGCGTGAAGATGCCCTCCCAGAGCTCGACGAAGAAGGACGACATGATGCCGTGTGTATTTGTGTATGGAAATTATATATATATGTATGTATGCCGAGAGAGAGGGAGAGACGAAGGAAACGCAAACTGCGCGCGCCTGTATGTCTGTCTGTCTGTAGTATCTCTCGAGCAAAACGGTCTCGGTCTTTCGGTTCTCGATCGACGCGCAAAAGCGCAAGGGTGCGTCGTTTCGTCGTTTGTTCGCCAGCAAACCACAAAACGTAACAACAAAACAAAAATGCCCAAAAGGAAGAAAGCCTCGAGTTGTTTTCTTCTCCTTCTTCGTGTCGCTCTGTAGCTTTATTCTCGGGGGCAAAGGCAAGAAAAAAAAGATGTCAAGAGCAAAAGCCGCAAAACAGCCGAAAAGGGTTTAACCGGTGTTGTCAACGACGTCAAGCAAAAAGCAAACTGCTTTCAAAAATACAACAGCAGCAAAACAATATGTATTTATACAGCCAAATAAGAAAACACTACACACACACACAAAAAAAAAAGATGCCAGCTTTCGTCTAAACAACCACCATCTGGCCACGTTTTCCATTCTGTTATTATTAAAGCTCGTCGTTCTTGTTAGCTCCAAAACAGCTGTCAAGAAGCTTCATCATCGAACATTCACGGCACCCAAATCTGTCACCCCTCAAAAAGTCAAGCAAGCCTGAGGGGCAATTTGCGGGACTCTTGTTTAGCCTCTTTTCCCTCCTCCCCGCCTTTTATCCCCCCTCGTACATGTATGTTACAGTATAGACTCATGATCACTCATATCTGGTGGCTTACATAAATCCCCCCCCCCCAGCAAAATAATAATAATAATAATAATAATAGATAAATCGGAAACCTGAGAAACTGCTGAGAAATAGAGGACAGAGTACAAAGTACGTAAAACAGTTTACAGTTACAGCAGAAGGCTGGCGGAATGACGTAGACGGGACGGACACGCGAGGGCAATACGACAAGTCTAGGCCGCAGCAATGACCAACTGCAGGTTGAGTCATGAGGACACTTTGTTTGCTTAGGCCGTGATCATCACGAGCAGAGCAGCTGAAAAAAATATGGCGTCCATGTATGACCGAGCGAGCATCATCCGATAGGCACAGCCCGAGTGTCTCATCTGAATCTCGTACTGTAACGGCCATCCTTGCCGATCTACGAGTTACGGTACATGCAGTACACGCTTGTTGTTGTTGTTGTTGTTGTTGTTGTCATTGTCCCCTTGTTGAATACGGATTCACATACAGAGTAGCAGTTACAACAAGCAACACCGGGTAACAATAACACACAAGATGAAATGATGAATCAATAAAAGAGAGGACAAAAAGAACAAGAAACTCCAAAACATACAAAAAAAGAAAAAGAAATTGCCCACTATCAGAGTCGAACTGATCACCTTGTCATGTCAAGTCGTAAATACTAGTGACACGCTATACCGCTTAGCCAAGCGGGCATTTGGACTTATTCATGCATCGTCGCCACGCAAACGCAGTAATTGAGCACTTTGCCAGCAATTCTCATTCAATTCCTTCGCATTCATTCAAATCATCTCAATGTTCATTCAGCCCACTCTTACCCACCCACCCATCCATCCATCCAAGCAAGGCGACAACTTTCAAGGCAGCAACTTCAAGGCAGAAGCCGTAAATTAAAAAGGTATCCAAAGACACACCACCTCGCATCGGCATCGGCATCGCGCATCGAATGGCATCGCCTCATCTGGACTCGCCTCGCCTCTCGCAGCCACAGCCAGATGAGGCCTAAGGCAACTCTCTCTCTCTTCTCTCCCCCACCCCTCTGTCACAAATCACCAGGCACCAACTTTGGCGCTCTCTCTCGCCTTATTTGCTTGCTCGTACAAGTAAACATTCTGACTATAATCAATGTATCAATGCATGCTTATGTTGCATCGAGCTCAATTTCAAGGAGAGAGAGGACGCTATATCCGGTGGCAACCGGAACGCCCCAGTTGCTGCCTTCTTCTCTTCTTCTCCTTTCAGCTCACCAATGTATGTAAAACGTAATTATTATCTTTCTCAGCTTTCGGTGTCAGCCAATTGTTGCACACATTCTTACTTTCTTACAATCGGGCTTCGGCAACCAGAGAAAAGGGGGAGGGTGGGATGGAAAACTGAAAATAAGGGAAGAAGAAGAAAAAGAAGGGCAGCAAATAAAACCCACCCGACCAATGGCGGATGAGAAGACGAATGATACACAAACGATCAAACAAGCGTGCTCCGGTCATGTAGACAAGAACACCTATGGGAAACCTTCCCCCCCGCCGACGTATCCGCTCAATGGACGGTTTTGTCTTATCTATCGACCGCTCTTGTGACTCCCAAGGCAGCCCTTCTTCATACAGAAATGTCGGGGTCCTCTATTCCCCAAGGCTGCGACAAGTGAGACAAAGCCGAGTCCGAACCGCCTCACCTTCGAAAGACACACCCCTGGTCGGCCCAGCTGCACTGCGTTTGCGTTGCGTTGCGTTGCGTTGCGTTGCGTCGCGCTGTGCTGTAGAAGCAACGAAAGAAAGAAGAAGCGAAACCAGGCCTGCAATCGGCCCTTTGCCGACAAATGGCAATCTGGGTCACAGCGTTTGTGAATTCCAGCTCTCTTTGTCTTTTCTTCTTTTCGTCTTCGCTTTCGCTTTCCCTCCCCCCCCCTAAAGCAAAACCCGGTCCCTCGTAGCCTCGCACGCACATACGTGTAAAAGTACGTCGTCGTTTCGTAATCACTTTGCTCCCCTCTTGCTTTAAACTCCAGGCTCCCAAGTTATGAGTCTTCTCAACTCGGCCATTTCCTCTTTGGGACGTGCACGAAAACGAAGTAGTAGAAGCTTCGTGCCACCCGAGAGCTGCCGCATAGTTGCATACGAGTATAGCCTTAAACACCCCGACGTCTGTGGCGCCCAAACCAATCTAGATATTCATCTAGGCCGTACTGGTCCGTTCTTCACCTCACTCCGCCCGTGGATTTGACGCCTGATAGTCGCACCCCCTGCCTGCTGAATCCCCGAAGTCCCTGTCTCCCCTGTCTCAGACTTTCTTCTTCACCATTCCCCACACGACACTCGTATACAGGTACCACTTGTAAGCTGCAGCGGTGCCTTTTTTTTCTTCTTTTGTTTTGTTTCCAGACTGGTCCTCGTTCTGTGCCGGTCAGCGCCTTGAAGCTGTTGGGCGTTGCTATTTGTTGAGTCGGTTAATGCACCGGTTTTAGGTTGTTATTTTATATCGTCTTGATAAATCCCAAAGGATTAAACGCCCGTCCCCTATGGCGGTAGCCTCTAACAGTTGCTTGTTTCAAATTCCCCGTGGCACACGGACAAGGCTGCGGTCAACAATGTGGCTTTTCTGCCATTCCCACGCCTCGTTGGATTCAAACTCTTTTATTGTGATTGTGGGGGGGGGGGGGGGAATGCCAATCTCGCGGGAGGGCTACGATACGCAGCGACACCTTTTCCGATCAGACGGAGTACTTGCTGTAGCACTGCGCCCGCAACCCCACGTGGCAGCAGTAATAGAACAAGAGATGAAAAAAAAAGGTTATAATAACGCCAGTCGTATGGCTAGAGAGGCCGAAAGTCTTCGGCATGGAGATTAGAACTTAGCCCCGCATGGCATCATAGCGCTTCAATGATGAGAAGAAAACAATTCAAACTTAGATACTCTCAAGTCAACGTGCCTTCGTTCTCGCCCCCTTCTGAGCCGCCATGTAGCATAGTTTCTAAACTTGAATCTGTTCGATCATGGTCGATAAGGGTATGACGTTGGTACGGACCAAGTTGGTGGTCATATGCTGTCATGTTTATCCCCTAAGCGTATTTGACATCCAAGGTGAGGTCCGATTCAGACTGGCAGAAACAGTCTTCCGCTAGCCTATGATCATCGAGAGAGGCGCGTGTAAGCGCCATCTTGTCCTTAGGCAAACACAAGTAGGCGAAGCAATGCGGTAATGTGTGACTGCAACAAGCAGTAGTGGGCCGGGATTGGGATACCAAGGGCAAAGGAGAACTCTGTGAGAGAACTTGGGCGGCTGCCCGCCATCAAGCCACGGCCTAGTGGCGTTGCTTCGCAAAGATCTGGCGCCATCAAGCTTGACATTAACAAGGCAGAATCTTGCTCGCCGGGTCTAGGGGTTAGCTTCCTCTTCACTTCTTCCTCCCTGATGGCAGTGCATCGCATCGGAGCGGCAGCTCCTTTGCCAGACGCCGGGAAAGATGCGATACCCGCCCAAGACAGCACGAAGAGGGGGGCTGCTGGCGTTTACCCATCCACTCATCAAGCCTGAAGTCGGCGATGGCTGCGGCACCTCGTCGTGATCTGTGTCATGATACTGGCACGCGAGCCCAGCTAACACGCACCAGTGTTGCCCCTAAGCCATCTAGTCCCCGGCCCGAAAGGAGGGCCTAGGGCTGGTTGAATCTGTCCCATCCCGAAGCTCCCATTGGCCCTTTTGCCCCAAGAAGCCATGGGAGTGAGTCCTACGGCGGCCACTTTTTGCTTTGTGAGCAAAGAGACGGCGCCAGGCGTTTGTCCCCAGAAACCCGGTTGTCGTGTCCCCCCGCTCCTCCGGATCCCGCAGTCCATCTCATGCGATGCTATCAGTTGCTCGGTGGGGGGCGCATTCCGAAGTCCGGGTGGCTTCAATGGCTTTCGGCCCGCGTATACTTCCTCCTCTTCCGTGTCCTCTGAGTTTATGTAAGGGGACAGACAGAGACGGACCAATCTGCCGCCGATGACATATCCTGCGCTCTATGCCCTGACAAATAGCACAGTCGTTCAAGCGTTAGAATTGCCCCGACTCAAGTGCCCAACAGACAGGCCAAGTCTCTCTCCCTCCTTGTCTCCTCGTTAGTCTGAAAAGCAATTACGAATAGGCCGTCTTTCGGGGAAATGCCAAAAAGGAAAAACGGATGGCCAGCTTCCAGAGAAGGTATGCCGCAGTAGAGCCATGGGTAGTGATGCTCCTAGCCGCGGATAGTATTTGGCCCCCCATGTCAACTCTTCACCTCCATAGCCACCCTACCAGAAGCATGCAGGCGATAAACACAGGCAACCCTTCATCCCAACGTTGAAAAAAAAAATTGTGCAAGGAGTTTGCCTTGACGAATAGCTACCAGGTCGGGCCCTCTGTGAAGGGGTATGCATGTTCGTCAGTCAACGATCCAAACTCCGGGGAAGACTCCTCCTAGTACCTCCTCGTAGCAGCAGAATACAAAATCTCCGCCAACAGCAACTCCGCCAACAGCAAAGGGGTTCAGCCAGCCAGCTAACCCACTTTGCGACGGAGAATTGCGTATATCGCCGCCCTGGTGATTTGCGCAGACCATGCCCTTTGACTGCGTGCCCTATGCTTATTACAAATGGCCATCTTCTCCTCTCCGCTCTTTTCGTAAACCTTGTCCTGGTCCTGTGCCTCGCCGACCGAGATTGGAAAAAATTAAGTGACAGAGAATGCCGGCGCCTGTATGGCTGGAGTTACGAACGAATCCCGAACAGCCAGGAGTTGGCCTGTCAACTCTTACCTTGCTCCAGTCTGTCTTCTTACCAGTGTCTAACCACGTTTCGTATGGCAAGATGCCCGTTCCGGCGGCGTGCAGCAAGCAGTCATGGTGTGACAGCGACAGCCGGCCTATCCCCCCCTCGCTCCGCGGCCAGGGTGTCAACTGGGCCAGGGCCTGGAGAGTCCACGAGATGATGTTGCATGTGGCACGTTCTCAAAAGCACGCGAGGGCGTGGTAAAATAAGTCCAGGGGGGGCGTATGTTGAGACATCGCCCGGCCCCCTAGTCGTCGATCAAAGTGGATAATTGCATTTGCTTCACCTTCTCACACGCCCCTTGACCCGAACCTCTCATGGCAGATTCCACGTACGAAGTACCGCCTGACCTAATGGAAATGTACGCTTTGCTGCAAGCCAAATTAGCTGTGGATCTGTTGTCGAAATCGCTTTCTGCAGCTCGGGCTGGTTGGTTAGGTACTGCAGTCTCTGAGCCAACTTGTTGAGAATCGCCTGCCTTCTCTTGATTTGGATCTAGTCATGACGCTGCAGTCATTGGCATGATTGGCTAGGAAAATGTCGCAAATGTCTCGCCTGTTGCTCGAAGACACTAAGACTTTTGGGCCACCTGCAACCTGCATCTCTCTCTCTGGCCCCCAAATTCCCAATGGAACATCGTTTCGCGTGGCCATTGACATGAATGGGTAGAAATCTTGATTGGAGTCAGGCCCTGAAACCCCGGCTTTGGAAATTCATCGACATGTCCGTGTCGGAGGCCCGCGGGTACTTATTACCCTGCTCTCGGGACCGAAGAGAAGAAAAAAAAACGTGGGTTTCGATAAACCCCACAATGTATAATCGAGAATGAAACACAGTGCCGAAAGTTCTTATTCTGACGTCCAGGTAAGACTTTGTACGCATTGGCCAACCTCAAGTCTAAAGACAAGAATGAGGATGAAAGGGGGGCAAACAGACTTTGAGACGAATGCAACCTAAAGGGACAACAAGTATGATTCGACAACTTGATCAGCGTCATGAATAGTTCAATGGAGCAGCGAGATTCTTAGCATGCCCCGTAGCAAAGCGGAGCCAGCACAGCGACACAAGGGACCGGAATAGGGTTAGAAACGCATCCAGTTGATTGACGCTACGGACCTCTCCGCAAGGAACCATGACATGGAGGAGGCTGAGTCCGATATAATGGGCTGTTGTTTATGCTCTTGAGTCTAAGCTGTCAGCCCCCTCTAGCACGGTTAAAGGATGCCATTGCAGTTCCAAAAGGTCTCAGATATGGAGACCAACAAAGCCAACATGACTATGTACAGCGCGAGGTCCACGGCGCCCCTGGCGGTGCTGGCAAGCGAGGTATGGAGGCCCTGTTGTTTAGGTTGTAATAGGAGTCATAGCTTCAAGCATTGTGCTTATACTGCAAAAGAGTGCCTGTAAATGCAGGAATCCTTCGTCCTGTAAGGTGATATTCATGGCTCGTGCTGGCTCACGGCTCTGCCATGGGCCAGGATGCACTCGTACCAACCCAGGACTGGCAACAGTAGCACAAATGCACAAAGTGACTTTATGATTTGAGCTTGATGGGAGAGTCCTATACAGATCAGCCGTGGGGTAGGTTGCCACCGCTGGTCTGCTTCCAAGATTGTTGCTGTCCTGCCAAGCCGGATGTGACGCCGCATGTGAGTATGAATAGAGTGTTTCCTGTTACTAGTTTGCCACATTTGCAACTTGTTGAAGCAGATAGACAGTCCGAAACACTGCTTGTGCATGTCTTGGGGGTGTAAAAGCATAAGCACTGGCGTCTATCTTCAGCATTGGCCAAGTTTTGGCTTGATAAGGCGTTCTTGTGCCGATGCAAGTCACGTTTCGTTGCACGCCACTTGAAGGAGCCCTGGCAGATCAGTCCCTGACCATAGAAGCGATGGCCTTTGTCAATTGGCGAATCCATCTCGATCTTGCTTACTCTTGTCGTCATCTAGCGCCGGCACCTTGTTGGGTCCTAGGAGACGAACTGCTCGGGAGAGACATTGGCGATGGGGGATTCGAGCCCAGGTACAGCCGGGATGTTTACTAGTACGAGTGCTAGCACGCGGCAGGCATCGAGGGGGCCGTTGAAGGCGAAGGGGGACTGGCTGGCTGGCACTCTAAGAGGGGGGACACCAGACTATGGATTTGAAAAGAGGCGGACTGTGCGTCAAGAAGGGGTCATCCGATGTGACGATGTCATCTTCCGATTGGGGGCCATGCGCAAAAGCCAGTCACCAGTCGACAGCCGTTGATCAGAGGGCTGTGGCTTGCACCGCTATGCCAATGATTTTTTGTCGTGGCCTGGAACTAGCCTGAGGCGGGGAGCAGCCCAGCATGCAGCGTCCTCGACTCGATTGGGTTGAATAGACGCCGACCTCGTCTGGCGGCGCAGGGCTGAGGGTGGCCGTGGCAGTGAATGTGCTGCCGGAATCCATCTCGATCGAGGCCTGTGATTGGCGTTGGACCTGCAACCGGACGCAAAGCTGAAGTCGCCTCAAGGGGTTTGTGCTTGGAATCGGCGGCTGTGGTCGCCGATAGGCCGCGTGCCCGGGCCAAGACAAAACAGATGGGAATTTTTAGAAGGGCAGACAGACAGAGTTTAGGGGGATTGGCGCCAGTGTGCTGGCACTGGATCGTTTGGAGTCGGTGGTTGTAAAAATAACCACATAGCATTAGCAGCACAAATGACGCCGGCGATGGTGTTGAGGTGACAGTGACAGTGACAGTGCACCTCTCTCGCACTGACTCACCAGATGCAGGCAAGGGCGATCGACCAGAAGGGCAAGTACAAGATACTTGCGATCGCGCTTCATATTGCCCAAAAGGGAAAGACTACGTACCGTGTACCTTTGGCCGCCACCAGATCTCTGTTTGGCAGTGTAAAAGTCCCCTTTTGGGCAGCCTCCGAGGCACAGCTCCGGCACTCGTCCCGTTTCTTTGGCGCGTTGGACGGCCAGGACCAAAGCATCCGCTGGCAGCGACATGCTCGTCCTGCAGTCAACAAGCTGCACCGCGCCTGTTTGGCGAGTCTGAGCGCTTGTGGTCGGCACCTGCAATTGGCCTAGTATACGAAGTACCTGGACTGGGTGGCAGCATCTCGCGATTGTACTGCCGAGAGAGAGCGCTGTATCTGTACTCCGTATCGGGCAAGGAATAGTACCTTGGTTCTCTTCGAAGAGGTACTTCAAGTATCCCCTCTTGGAGCGAAGCCGACGGCTGAGCCAACTTGCCCACATGCTAATGTACGAGTACTCCGTACAGCAGGTAGCATTGCCCCAACGAACCATGGGGAAAAGGGCAATTGGCAGCGCTGTCTCCGTCTAAACGCCTGGAGTGGGCTTTGAGAAGTGCCAATTATGTCTCAAGTCTTGACGTGCAGGATTCAGCCCATCAACAGTGGCTGTTTCTAGAAGCGGTGCGTCCCGAAGCCTCGACTTCCATTTCCAAGTGGGCGCAGCAGCTTGAGACACACGGCGCGGTACCTTACAGTGTGTCTCCCGTCCTCTGCTAAACGGCACACTCACACTCGTGCTCCCGTATATGCACGACTACAGTATGTACATACCTTGGTACTTGCCCATCTGCCGGCGCAGGCTTGCTGCCTCAGGTACTCCGTACTCGACTCGGCCCTCGACTCGGCCCTCGCTCAAATCTCGTCGCATCGTGTGCTCGGCTAGCTTTTCTTCCCCCCACCCCTGCTTCTAGTTTGTCTCACAAACACCAGCTGTATGCAGTACGAATACTGTGCAATCTATCCCAAAGTACGAGTATACGACTTACGAGCTACTCTAATCGGTGCGTACGAGTATCCTCTTCTCTCCACGCCGACCCCCTGCCCTCGTTTCTGCCCCGTCTGACCCTTACCGCACGAGTGTGCTATACAGTACAGTACGAGTACCTCGTCCAGATGGGGGCAGCTGGACAAAATACTATCTGTCAACACCCGCGGCATGTACAGAATTGGGTACCTTGAACCTATCGTGAAGCAGACAGCGGGTACCGGGATTGGGTTGCATTCACGGACTTCCGCCTCCAATCTCGCGCAATCATGGGATGGATTGCTTACGGGTACAGCACAGATCGCGACCAGGGAATGCAACCAGAGCACTCCGTGCCTCCGTAGGCTAGCATTCTGGATTGGGACTTGGCTTGGCGATACGGGGGTACGTACCGACCGGTCCTCGTCGCTGCAGAAAACCGCCAGCTCGTGGGTAGAGGTACGAGAGACAACTTTCATCCGGGCTTACTCGCACGACGAGATGTGGCCCAAGGCCATTTAGAGTGCCCTTCGAATGATCTGCCGATCCCAACTCGGGCAGATATGCTCCGTAACATGCTCCATGCCGCCTACATACATGGACCTGGTAGATACATGCCTACCTACCTACTTGTACCTACCCATGGGGTCGCCAGTTCGCGATTAACATGGAGGACAGATCCGTGTCTGGGCAGAGTCCATCGTCTGGTCTGGATTTGCAGCTGAATGGACGTCCCTCGCAGGTACGACGCTTCTGCCCGGTAATGCCCGTGCGTTTAGTACCTACATCATACGTACTCGTACATCATACATGGAGGCCGAATCTACATGCAACGCGCTCTCCCGACGCTTCTCGCCCTGCCTGGGCCGCTGCCTGTGCTGGTGCTTGTGCTTGTGCTTGTGCTTCCACAGAGCCTTGTGCGAACCGTCTCCATGTACGAGACGAAGACTAGCATTGCATTACAGTAGCATTGCACAGCGGCTATTGCCATGGCTGCCATCTACTGCTGCTGGCTGGCTGCTCGGGCTCCACGAGTGCGTTCGGCTCCGCCCTGGTGCCAGTTGGCCTATCGCTCATGCAGCAAACAAGACGACAAGGATCTTTTGGCTTGCACATGTACTCGTACGGAGTCCAGCGTCGTACCCCGAAGTCAGAACTCCGTGCTTTTGGGTGGCAGCTGGTAGGCTACGATACATACAAGTGCTTGCCTGCCCATGCCATGCCATGCCCATGCCACGCTCATGCTCATGCCCTCCCCCAACTCCAACCCCAATTCCGTACCCTTGGCTCAGCCCTTGCTTGGCTCAGTGTGTGCATCTGGCCTCCACGCCTGTTGATGTTTTCTCCTCCGGGTTCCCTTTTCCTTCCTCAGATGCTGCCGGGGTGCCTGTGCCTGTCGGCTGGGCGGACAAGCCAAGTGCCGACGCCCTTCGCTGCTCACCAAGCATCGCACCCGCGCGAGGCCCAACTGCATCTGGCTGTAATTCTCGTCCGAGGCCCTTTTGCCCACACAGAGTCCAGTCCAGTCCAGCTTCAGCACAGTCCAGCACCAAGTACGAAAGTAGCGCCGTGCGACGCGCTTATTATCGCACAGGTCCAAGAGCTGGTTCCAATCAGGTACCACACAGCACTGGCATCTGGTAGGGCAGGCCTTGTTAGCCTAGCTGTGAAGATGCCACAACGGCGCCGCCAAGCCGTCAGCAACCACACACCCAATTTTCTTCATCATCAACACCCACAGAATGCAGATGAGCTTGACCCCACGCCAAAGGGCTCAAGGCTCGCCTATTGCCACACCCCCGACGCCTCGCCTCCCGAAGACTGACGCTTGAGCTCAACCTTGCATGGCAATCTACTCCAGACCAAGCGGAATGCACTTATGCAATAAGGCGGTACACCCGCCCACATGCCAGCCTCCCACTACGCGCATAACACATCCCGCCTTGAACTGCGACCCCTGTTAGCGCATATACGCTTTTCCACCCAGTCCACGTCCGAACAACTTCAAGCCCTGCAAGGCATGGCGCCGGGATGTCCACAGCCTCCGCACACACCCATGTCAGGGCTCTCTCTCTCTCTGCCTTCACTCCTCCTCCCCTCACTCTCACTCCCCCTTCGTCAACTCTGTCTGTACTTGTACTCGTACTGGCACGTCGTACCTTGCGTGGTTCTGTCGACATCCTGGCACCAGCACGCCTTGGAGCTAGTTCGCTCAGCCATGGGAGTACCTCAATCTCATCCGTCTGGATGGGCTGCCAGGCCCCCCCTTCGTCATGCACCTGGGCCAACGGGGAACTCGACATCATCTCCACCTCTCGTGCTTTGCCATGGCGCTTCGTTCATATAAGTCGACGTCTGGTCCTTGCTAGAACAATCGTCCGAGTCTCAGATCGTTCATCCAAAGATAGACTTCTTATTCTAGCCTCTAATTCTCACCACCGCAATCTGTGTGCGAAAACGCGACGCTCAACGCAAAGCTACAAGACAGACACTTCCCGTTTTCTTCTACCTGACCATCTCTGCGCCCAGAACGAACCGTCACTGCGTTTGCCTCGACTCTTGGTTTCTTGCCGGTCTATGCCACCGGACGTTCTTGTATGATAAAACCTTTCCTAATAATGCCATTCGTCGCTCCTAAGCGGCCCCCTTTTCTCTCTTTTTTTTATTCTCTCTTTTTTTTTGGTCGGAGCACTTACACCAAGTTTAGCTGCTGAATAAAGCGTCTGCTGCCTTCAGAGCCTTTCCCCCCTCCATTATTAGTGGGAGTCACCACACTCTCGTGCTTCCCACCCCCGAATCTGCGTGTCACAGCCCACGCCACCGCAGCCTGCTGCTTATGTGAAGGCACGGAAGCTGCTTCAGCCTTACTCTGTCTTACTTGAACCCTGGCTTTATAAAACCAGGCCGACCCTCAGCTCGACTTCTCTTTTCTTCCCCTCCTCTCCCTTCATACACCTCTCAGCCTTCTTGCATAATTAGACAGGAAGGTCACCTTCAGAGTCTTCTTAGCCGCAAGGTTTAAACTGTCCCCTTACCTGCCAGTATGAGGTAAGAAAGCTTCATTACTTCGTGTTACTGAGTAGAGCCTGATCATGTCTCTCAGCGCCGTTGCCATCCAGTTCGACCCGACCTTTAGCGTGGGCTCTAGGCCAACATTTGCCTGGCCAGGTAAGACGACTCTTCCGCATGGCCTGACCACAGAGCCTATACTGACTCCCCTTTCCTCCTAGGAATGTTTGAATCTAACAACACCACATCTACCATGATTGCGCAAGACTTCTCGTCAATTCTTCACCCAGTGTCTGAATCCAGCGTCTCTCCTCAAAGTGTGCCAAAGACACTTCCCGCAAGCCCTTCTAGGGGCATCCTCACTCCCGAGCAGCGAGAGCTGAAGAAGCAACGAGACAGAGCCCGCCGGGACTCCAGAGCTTCCACACGAATCCAGCGAGGTAGCAGCAGCAGTTCATATATGAGCTCACCACCGATGTCAGTGTCCGATGTTACAAGCACCATGGCTCTCCCCATCTATACAACAGCTCCGCCGGCCATGTCTCTCCTCAGCGAGCCAGCTCCAGCATTGAGCGACCCATCATACATCCCCCCTTACAGCCCACACATGCAGGAGCAGGCGTTTACTTCTCCGTATCAACAACCTTTGTAAGTAGCAGACACTGTGAACACGAGCCATGTTCAATGTCCATGTCAATAGCTGCTAACATCTATATTTCCAGGCAATCAAACTACTCCCTGTCGGTAGAATACCCGCCCACCTATGCTACCTCAAACGCATATGGGTAAGTTCTTCGCAACATTGATAACATCCATCTCGTGTCAGCCACAGCTCTAACATATTTACAGTATCTCTCACTCTTCCATCCAGACCACGGGACAAGACAGCGGCATGGTGTACCGCATGCCCACCATGCAGTCTGGCAGCGGGGCTTCTTCTGCCGGCAGCTCCAGCAGCCAAGATGGCGCTGGCCACGTTCGCGTGGTACAGAACAGACCAAAGCCGCGTTGCTGGGAGCATGGGTGCAACGGACGGCAGTTTTCGACTTTTAGCAACCTCCTACGACACCAACGAGAGAAATCCGGCCAAGCAGCCAAAGCCACTTGCCCCAACTGCGGCGCTGAATTCACCAGAACCACAGCGCGAAACGGCCACCTCCTACACGACAAGTGCAAACAGCGACGAAGCTCTTGAAACAAGACGACTTTCCAATCGAGTTTCGCATCGAATCCGTGATTCATTCGCTTTTAACCTACGAGGAGGGAGGCGACGCACCAGTCGCCACCCGTATTGCGGTCTCTCACGCAGCTTAGATAAGCTCATCCGTGGGGTTCCTTGTGTCACAGCGATGATTCGCGGACATATCGTTGGTGATGGAGGTTTCGGCTGCGATCTTCGATTCACTGCGCGTTACCGGCTTATGCCTTTCTCCTTTTCTTTTCTCTACATTTTCGGACTGCGGCTTTTGTATAATACTGTTTTATTCCTTTTATTCCTCTTTTGCCGGTATACTCAAGGTGTTTGATGGATGGATTATGAATTACGGGTCAACGTGTTGGGCAAACAGCGAGACCTTGGGAACAATGATACCAGGGTATAAGAGAAACGGGATCAATTTAGAGCACACACACACACACACACACACACACAACTAGAGAGGTACATAGACAGGATGGAACTGTCCGCACCGTTTGCGAAGGAAATACTTATTTTGGGCTGTATTTGTTTTATTTCCTTTTTGTCATTTTGTTTCCCCTTTCTTTCATGTTGTTTTTAGGCTTTAGGCTTACATCCCCCCTTTTGAGCCACATCCCTCTTAAAGGGTGGCGTATTATGACGATATACGATTTGGCACAGTTTGAGCCCACAATCAACTTTGTTCACATGTCGCAGTATACATGTTAATGAAATCGTCAACTCGTCTAAACCCAAAAATGGCTTTAAGTGATTGATCACACCGAATTACAAATACCGACATGACTCGCTCGTTAATCTCCATTAAATCCGGCTAGAAACTTACGATGCGGCAGCTACCCACGCCCTTTTTTTTCAGCCATGATTTTTTAGTTGCCTTTAACTTAAAGTTCGCAAGACATGGGCCACTAACTAGGCTTTCGGGTACGGCAGACGCCCGATGCTGTCATTACGCGTGCCATGGACAGGTTTGAGACTGTCTCAGCTATAAACAGGAACTGTGTGTAAATTGGGGCTAGAATCAGAAACCTCTCTCTCCAACTCCCGCGGATTCGCAAGGTAATTCCAAGTTGCCCGCGGTAGACCCCAGCCAGAGCAAAAGGCGGAGGAGAGTGACAACAGAGCCGCCCACGTGATGCAACATGCTTGCCCGTAGCTGTCATTTGTTATGATGATGCTTTTCATGCTGGCATGGATAGGTTGTTTAGTTTGGCTGCTTTAGGTACTAGGTAGTGGTTTTAGCAGGTCCGAAACTCATCGGACGGTACGGGCTGGGTACCTGGTCTGACGCTGCGGAATGCCTCAGTCAGAGAGGTACAGCACCGCGAACCCGAGTCCGTGCATCGCGGTACCTTTGTACCTGAGGCTAACGCCAGTTTGCTACTACCTAGGTACTCACAAAGCACGTACCCGCCTAGCAAGATGACAAGGGGCCCGGACGGGAACGGGCTTGGGAGGCGTGGGCAATCTCACTGGTCGAAAATGCTCGGAGGCGGTCGAGTGGCACGGTTATACGATAGGGCCAGTGATCGACAGCCGTCCGGCAGGCTAGAGCCCACAGGGCATACTCGAGGTTTAGCTTTGCTAGAAGAGATGTGGCACAGCCGCGTTGTAAATAGATGGCTGTCTAAGTTGCAGCTTGTGTTTTTTGGCAGCTTTTCCTGGCGCGCTGTTTCTAAATAAAAATGCATCGCATTGATGGCTTCGAAGTCTAGAAGGGTCTGGATGGATGAATTCGTCAGGCACTGACGAATAACAAGTGCCAGCGGCGTCGCGTGGGGCCACGGCATTTGAGCGAGCACAGCGTCGTAGCTACGAGGGCTCCCGTAATCTGTACATGCGCGAGCTGCATGTATGGAATGCTTGGCCTGCCAAAAGAGAACACTGGAAATAAGAAACAGTGACAGTGCACTGCATATTCTGTACGCAGGCGGGATATGAAACGTCCTAGCTGGCCCGGCAGAGACGTTTCGGTGCGTTGCGCGCACCCATCACAGTCACAAGATGAGATAGCGAACCCTGGCCATGCCTGAGCTGTAAGTCCCGTCGATAGCAGCGAGTCGGGGGCTGAACGCGCGAAGAGGCAAGTGGAAGAACCTTGGTATCTCTCTCTTCTGGATGATTGGACGTCGAGGCGGCATCCCATAGAGCTTGGTATGTCTGTGTGTTTTGTGATTTGCCTTGAGAAGGGAAGGGGGCGATTGTTAATAAGGGGCCGGGGCCCAGCCATGCCCAAGATGACGATTTCCTCGAAAAAGGAAAACCCATTCTTGAGACGAGTCAATACTTGTAGACGTGCTGTACTCGTAGACGATGCACCCACACGGGCCGGGACAGCACAAAGTCGCAGCGAACCTGCCTAGAGGGTAATAAAAAGTCGGGTAGGGGTGTCAGTTCAGGTTGGCGATGGAAATAAGAACGTAAAAAAAGGGCCCTTGATAAAACAAGTCCAAAAGAATATGGGAGGGGGGTGTCGAGCGGCAGGTGCCCGAGAAGTGCAGAAAAAGAACATCCTTGTAGTGGGGCTGGGCATGTGCTCTTGATGAAGAGCCACGCCCCTCGAGGTGCATATGCGGTTGCATATCGCCGTACCCACCTGAATCCCGCATAAGTGAATGAACGATGCTACTCCGCACCACAGCCCTGTAGGAGCTCCACAGCCAAAGAATGCAGACATGGAATACGCTCCCCTTGCTCGCTTCTTCGCGGCCGAGCGTAAAGGTATTGCGCTTGTACATTGTTGGCAAGTTATCGCGCACGGCAAGGGTCGATCGCCCATGGGCTCCCGTGCCGCTCTACCAGACGAGTACCTCTGCCTGTGCGAGCTTTCAGGATTTCCTCACCTACGAGTGCTTCGTACACGTATATACTTACGACGGGAGGGTGGGCCGATGGACGGGCCAGGCTGATCCGCATTCCAAATCGCTGGTCGTCTCTAACCTGAGCAAGGTGCATGGCATGGCATGGCATGGTTGCTTGCTTGAGCAGGCCCTGCGTCAGATGTGCCGAGACAGTGAAAGAGAAAAAGCGACGACGCTGGCTGGGAGCGATGCCGGATGAGAGAAGCTCTAGGTAATATTAGGGAGTGGCCATCTTGCATCCCGTGTCCCTATTAGGTATGATAACTACCTGTACCTACTTGGTCCTTTGAGGTGAGATACCTTACTACTAGAGGAGTGTTGATACTGACCAGGTACTTAGCTACCAGGTAGCGAGAGTAGCGAGAGTAGCGATACTTGAAGAATTACAAACAGGAACCTTGGTAGACAGATCAGAGGCGTTCTGGTTTTCTTTGACATCTCGCTACCTATTATACGATAGATACGAGTAATTCGTACTGTGCTGTCTGCGAAAAGCAGTTGCTGGGGTGTTGGACAGCCACCCACTCCCCTTCCCGCCAGCTCTTGGCAGCATGGCTGCTCAAATGCAGTAATTTCGACGTTTTGCCCCCTTCTTTTGCTATGCTCTATCCCCCACCCTTACCCCCCTCCTCTTCCCTTCCATGTTTTAACAAAAGTATACTGCAAAGCTAACCGCATATTATTTGGGCATCATGTACGCTCTAGCTGCTCAGGCAATCATTCATGCCTGTTGAACGGCGACTACCTCGCTCAGCTTGCCCCTCCCTTTGCCCGTGAAGACAGGACCGGCCTTGATGAGCCTTTTCCAAGACATTTGGGGGCCGTTGATTCATGGGCGGGGCCGGACGTTGCAGTGTGGACGTGTGGCTTACATGCACGTTACTCGTACTTGTGCTTGCTTTGCACTGCACTGCACTGTACGTCAACACAAGTCAAAGGCAACGCAGAAATGCCAGCTCGAGCAAGTATTCGTAAACTTGGCAAGATCGAGCTCCACAGGGGCCAGGGGACAACATTTGATACACAAGTACAGAGCCCCGAGTACTCCGTACATGTACTGAAGAGAAAACAGCTATTCCATTCGAAGCGGCATAGAATGGCACTAGCTCTAACATGAGCTCGCCGGAGACAAAAAGACGCGAGGAGCGAATGCCAGATGAGAGTGCTTACGGAAAACCGCCACTGGTCCCGCAATCAAGGCCAGCAAACAGGCATCCGAGCGCAACATTAAAATTTACCTAGCGCCTCAGGGATCGAGCTCTCTCCTAGGATACTGCAACTTTGGGTCAAGCTGTTTGATGGTGGACTGGGCCCCCCCTAGCACACTCGAGTCTACCCTGCCGGGGATGCAGAATCAGGCACTACGGCTGTCGCTGGCCTGTCGCGCGACTGGGGCAGTTGTTGGTGGCTTCACACTTGGAGCGCGAACCACGAACCACGAGCCGCGAGCCGTGAGATAGGGATGTGCTAGCACCAAGTACTTTGCGCACTCACGCGGGATAGATGATCCCTGCTTGCCACTGCTACACAACAGCCGTCATGGGTTTCGGAGGCACTTTTGGGGGCAAGTTGAGTGCTACCGCTGTTCCGCTTGCACAGGGTAATCAACTCCCAGGTCAACTAGTCACTGAGGCTTGGAACGGGGGTATCCACTGGCCACCAGGAAGCTCGCTATGGACCACTCCCGGCCCCGAGTGTGCTCTCGTCTCCGGCCGAAAGTGTCCCGAGACTGTCCCGAAAAGCGGATGGGGTAAGGGTCGGCGTCCCGACATGTGCAAAGTATCCTGTGTGTATTGTTGCTGCTAGCGTGAGGAGAAACAAGTGAGCTCACTCTCGCATATCTCGCATTGGTACACAGCATAACTAGCTGGAAATAGTATCAACACAATAGTGCCCCAAGGCTTTTTTTGTCTTTCACTTTCCTCACTGCCTCGTTTCTTGTTTACAGCAGTAAACCTGCAGCGGACCCCCCTCCTTTCATTCGCTTTCTGACGCTTAGAAGACGCGTATTTCCACCCGTCGCTTCCCCCACAATGGGCCTATCTCTCTCTCCTATTCATCAGCTTACAGGAATGAGAGTGCCGTGTCTGCTACGCGTTGGGTGGCCAATCCCAGCTTGCGAGCCCAGCCGTCTCTTGCTCTCGGAAGGGGATACTATGCGCACTAGTAAGGGATATAGCGATGCACGTTCATGGGTAAGACTGTGGCCAAGCATCGTGACCTGAGATAGAGCCAGGTGGGTAAATCGGCGAGGGGCAAGGATTCGCGATAATACCTGTAACTCAATCGGCGTAGATTCTGTAAAGACTGCATTCGTCGGCTTGGCAGCAGCTTCTTTTTCTCCTTGTTTTTATTTATTTTCTTGTATTTATGTATTTTTTGTTTTTATTTTATTATCCCCCCCTGCCCCTTGTCCATTTTCTCTTTTCCCTGTTTCCTATCCTCGGCATTGTCAGTAGTAAGTTTCTCCCCTTGTTCAACTCTCTACCCTTCTTTACCTACCTTCTTCTTCCCCCGAATTGTCTCCATATCCTCGTCTCTCTCTGCTGCCCAAAAGTACATACAGTAACACGAGCAAGCTCGGCATGCCGCCCCAAGAACGTACAAACGCACCGCTCCGGTGGCTGACCCAAGTCCCCTCTCGTTCTCGCTTTTTGGGGGGGTGGGCAGGGGAGACGCACCGCTAATCTATTGCGTCTAGGGGCGCGTCGCTTAGCGCACTTAAGCGCTGTATGTCGCTTACTGCAGCGGGACTGGGCCTGAGCCGCTGCCTGAGGCTCCGTCAAGCCCCCCGAACAAAAAAGCCAAGTCCCTTGCCAAAATGGCCTGATCTTAGCCGAGCCTCTCTTTGTTGTCATATTTTGGGGCAAGGTTCAATTTCTCGCTGCTCGTATCTGAGCCGTTCTGCCCGGTATTCGTACATGTGCGTGACGTTGTTGTCCGAACTCCGGACTTGTCCCTCCGCACGTCCAGACGGCGGAAAAGGTACCTGACCTCTGTCGTCCTGTACGAGTACACGTACGTACACGTACCTTTTAGTACCGGGCCAGCCAACCATGGGCCCTGAGTCACACCCCCCCGCAACGGCACCCGGTTCTTTCTAGCACTGGTTTGCTTCTTCTTTCTTTGCTTCTTCCACCCCACTCGCCTATTTACGACGAACCGCGACGAGCAGCCCAGCCTCGCCTCCCCTCGGCCAAGCACGGCCTATCACAGCCTGCTATTGCGCCCAGCATACCAAAGTCCTTTGCTCGACCTTGCTCGACCTTGCTTGACCTGGGCAATGGCTCGCAAGGTTTTGGTGGCACATCTGAGCCTCGTCTGCTAACTCCGCCCGCAAGTTCCAGGCCGCGAAACAAGCACCAGGACGGTAAACAAACCGGAGAGACGGTGCCTGGCCCTGATGGTGTCAACAATGGCCACCACCGCCGCCAGAGTGCGCACCCGCAAACAACATGTGTTTCGCTCCGTCTTCCCGCCCGATGCCTCGCAGCCGGTTTCTCTAGCTGCTGCCATCGGTGAGGCCGGTGAGCCAATCCGGGGCCAGGATGCACCATTGCCTGTGCCGTCGTCTTCGTCATCATCATCATCGCGTCCCAAGAGGCACGCCGCCAGTCATAGCGGTAGCAGTGTCCACGGTTCTGCGGCTGTGACTGGCCGACGGACGCGTGGCAACCATCCTGCTTCTGCCCAGCATTCGTTGTCCACTATTGTCAGCGATCAGGTGCGCTGGGATCGTGCCTGGCATGTAGTCACCTCGCGCATTCAACTCCCTACCTCTGTGGCCGTCGAAGATTCCTTTGGTGCTCTGGTGCCCGAATCCCAGGATCTCGATGTGACCTTTTACGATTCTCTGGCCCTTGTCCTGAATCCTGCTGCCACCGTCCCGCAAGCTGCTCACACTGAGGATATCTTGCTGTGGCACTCTCAACAAGTCCGTCAGCACTTCCTCCACCATGTGCTCCCTTTGCTTGCCGCATGTACCTCCAGCCATCAGCGGAGCCACTCGCAAGTTCTTCGCAGCATCATACGCACCCTGGAAGCTGCCCACAGACAGTACCTATACGGGCTGATGCTCGTCGTTCGAGGCTTCCGCGATGACGCACCCGCAGAAGCGGCCATGGCCAAGTTCAATCGAGACATGCACGCTATTGTTGGGAATTCATGGACTCCGGAGTTAATGACTGTTCTCCGTAGTGTTTTGCATCACAGTCTACGGATAATACTGGGCTCTAGTAGTCGCGACAGTGGCCTTGGACCGGGATGGAGCCGAGAAGCCGAAGTCCCCAAGGCACGCGGTGAACTTCTCAGCCTCCTCGAATCCCTGCACCAGGTTGGATTGGGAGGCGACAAGTTTCACGTCTTGTTTGCAGAGATGATGGACGCCTGCATGCAAGACTTCATCAAAGATTCCTATAGCAGAGTGTGGAAGGTATCCACTGGTCGACGCAATGCTCGAGTGCCAACAGGGCCCGTCTGCTTGAATCACTTGTGCGACTGGGTTGAGAAGCGCTATGCTCGGCTGGCAGTGGAAGTCCTCCGGCGCCTTGATGGCCAAGTGGCCTGGAACGACGTAGAGCGGTGGAGAGACGTAGCCACTGGGCGGCTCGCGACGCTGCGGATGCACGAGCTCTTTGATATTGTCCTACACTGGCCAGACAGCAAAGGAGGCCTCGACGACTTGGCATCTTCCGTGACTACGCCCCAGCGTCGCCTTCAGCTCACAGATGCCTTCTCGGCCACCCTCCAGGCCAGGCTGTTACACCCCGGCTGCTCCACACTGGACATTCTGCAGACCTACATATCCATGATCCGGACATTCCACGCGCTGGACCACTCCAAAGTCTTGCTTGACAGAGTTGTGCCAGCGCTGAAATCATGTTTGTGGAACAGGGATGATGCTATCCGCATCGTCGTCACAGGCCTGTTGGCTAACCCGAACACTGCACATACTGAGGAGAACCAGGATAAGCTGGTGGAGCTTGCGGTTATTCTCAACGAAGCGTCACAGCAACACCAAGGCCACGCTAACGACGATGATCTTGGCTGGAACGACATGAGCTGGCTTCCGGACCCTGTGGACGCGAGTGTCAACTACAAGCGGCCCAAGAATGAAGACATCATAGGCACACTGATAAGCGCTCTTGGCTTACAAGATGTCTTCATCAAGGAGTTCCAAGTCATTGTTGCAGAACGATTGCTTTCCAAGCAATCCGGCTTCCAGCAGGAGATTAAGGTTCTGGGTCTATTGAAGAGGCGGTTTGGAGAAGCAGCCTTACAGAACTGCGATGTCATGATACGAGACATTGTAGACTCCAGACGCGTGGATTCAGTCCTTCGTCGGAACTTGAGAAGCGATAGCGCCCTGGCACCACACTCGCTAAAATATCATTCCAAGATTCTATCGCGTCTGTTCTGGCCGAGTCTGCCTAAAGATCCATTCACTGTGCCTTTACCGGTAGCACAAGTGCAAAAGAAATACGAAGCTGGTTTCGAGCAGCTCAAGTCTTCACGGAAACTCAATTGGCTGGACCACTTGGGATCAGCAACAGTCAGGCTGGACCTGGATGATCGCTCTATCGAATTGGACTGCAAAACGTATGAGGCAGCCGTGATTTACGAATTCCACCGTGACGATGACGGATCAGGGTCATCTGGCTCGGCTCAAAGAACATTTAAGGAGTTGTGGGAGAAGCTCATGATTGACGAGGACCTTTTAGAGGGCGCCCTTAAATTCTGGGTATCTCAACGAGTTTTGAGCGACATCGGTAACAAGACGTACGTGGTGCTAGAGACGCTTGATAGCGAATCGGGAGACAAGGACATGGCGGAGGATGACACTGGGGCGGGCGGCGATGTGGAAAACGAACAGCCGTCACCAAAGAAGGCAAAGAGCATGAGTGCAAAGGAAAAGGAGCAGAGGACCGTGTACTGGCAATTCATCGTCGGCATGCTGACCAATTCAAGCCCGGCGATGCCCCTTGGGCAAATCGCCATGATGATGAAGATGCTCCTCTCCGATGGGTGCCCCTGGAGTAATGAGGAACTACAGGAATTCCTCGGCGAAAAGATTACAGAGGGCGATCTGGAGCTCGTGGGGGGGAAATATCGACTACCAAAGAAATGATCGTCCTCAGCTTCGCTCTAGCTTGATGGGAAAAAGGGACCAATGGCACCCTACTTGGACGATGAAATGTTGCCGTGCGCACGTTCATTACAAACTCTCAAACTCTCAGGCGCCGCCGCCATGATCAACAACAGTCTCAGAAGTCCGGATCTTCTCGATAAACGAGAACACACGAAACACGTGTCCAGTGTACACATGCTTGCCTATCTTTGGGAGGGGGAGGAGATTGGCCGACAATTGATTCCTGCAAATTGAGCCAAGGGAGCCCAGACGTCTGTTCAAGGGAGGGACTGAGACTAGCTGCAGTCATGCTGCAACATGAGAAGTGGCGGCGGGATTCGGTTAAGTCTTGGGTCGGCGCTTCGGTCAGACGCAGCCGGACGATGGCGATCAAGTCGTCTGCGTCAGAAGATGTCACTTTTTTTCAGCGATTAACTTTGGACACCTGTGAAGGGTTTTAAAAATAAAGCAGAAGTAAAGACGTTCCGGCCCTTCCATATATGAGAGAATTTGCCTTGTCGACTTGTGGAGTTTGATTAATACGAGGCAACGACGTGGAGTGGATTGTGAGTTTCGGAGAGAGTGACCTGATTCAGAATAGAGTTAAATAGAGTACAGAGTATTACGTCGCAGAGCCAGATCCATTGGGATACAAACGAGGGTGTGCAGCATGGCGATCCAAATTCAAACCCAACGTGTACATTCTTTGCTTTGAGGCATGTTGGGCTGGCTTTCAGTAAAATACATGTTAGCGCCAAGATTTAGTAAATCGAACCGGCCTCACAAGAGCAGCAAACGGCGTGAGCCTTTTTCGCTAACATCGGAACGAAAAAAAAAGGGGAAAGAGGCTTTTCAATAGCCCACAGATATTGGAGAAGCTGTTGGCTATGCATCTAGCTCATACTTGCTTTGTCTTCTTTTGAATACGACTCTGGGCGGTAGCTCCTACTAGATAAAGTATATGACGGATAAACCTGCGGAGTATGAGCTCAACGAGACGAAGTTTCAAAAAGTTATCCGGCGGGAATGGATGACGACTGTTGTGTTATCTATGTGTGCAAAGTCTCTGCTGCAAGGATTTGGAGAGGGATAAAAAAAAACAGATATTACCGCAGCAGCCGCTTGGCCAGAGAACAGTGCGGCCGGCAGCGGGGATCTTGTGATTCAAGTTTCCAGTTTCGGGGTTGGACAAAGACAGGGCCCGGATAGAAACGCAGCCGAGAGAGAAAAGGGAAGTCGATCAACAGACGGCCAGAGGGCCTTTTTTTCTCCTGTCCTATCCTTCCCATGTTCTCACACGGAGCAAGTCAGGCAGTGGTACAAGTGGTAGTAGTGGTGGAAGTAACATTTGCTCCGCAGACGACAAAAAGTTGAGACACGCCGGCACGGAACCAAGAAAAGCAGAGCCAAGCGAGGTACTTTGCACATGCACCAGATAGAGTAGGCGACAGGTCAGACGGCTGGCCGCATAAGAAGGAAATATGAAAGTCGAATGGGCCATTCATGGAGACGACGGAGTGGAATACTTAGCACGCCACTGCGGTGCTTTAGTCTCGGCCTGTTGGGCTGCTGTTATTCCATGCGGCTGATGCGAGAGCAAAACGACGACGGTCCTAAAAGCCCGAGAGGAATGTTTTCCCGGACTTTAGAGTTGTATACGTATGTAGCATGGACCAAGGCCCGAAAGACGCCGTTTTCGGTGGGTTGTTTGCGCATACGCCTGGTCGCGTAATGATGAGAAAAATAGAGAAAAGATTCCAGTGCATTAGGCGAGAGAGAGCTCCTCACTCTTGGCCGTGCTAGCCAGCGAGGGGGCTGGATTTTGAATGCTTCAGACTGCCTCGCCACAAACCATAGCGTCGCCCCTCCTATTTCATCACAAAGCATCCCTACAGCATCTTACCCCTCACAGCCATGATGGAGACCCCCCAGCGGCTGCATGGACAGTAGTGCGGATGCTTGGGAGAGGACAGGCAGATAAACCAAAGGCCTACAGGAGGCTGCGTCAGAAGCGAAGAGGGAGCAAAGGGAGCATAAGTATTCCGTACGTGCTGCGACTTTCATATGGAGACCATGGTAGAAGAGATATAAATGATGCAGCATGGCCGGATCGGGAAGGTCTCCGGAGGCACGGACAAGTCCTCCGGCACTGGCCCGATGCGTGGGCTCCGACGGACAGCACGGCCTACTCGTACATGCGCATATGTAATACGTAAGGGCCGTGTGAAGTGACTGTGTAAAAGGCGCTGGTAGTTGAATAAGGCGCCGCTGCTGATTCTCCAAAGCGGCCAAGGCGAGGAGGAGGGAAGAGGGAAGAATTGATCCGTCACAGCGGCGTCGCTGCTAATCTAGTTCGTCTCACAGTAAAGGCGACGACCTGGCCAGAGCTTGAACCCGACTGGCTGCCACACGGAAGCAAGAGGCGTGAGCACGGTGCGACACGCAATATTGGAATCCCAATCACGAGGCCCATAGCTGACGGGGTCTTTGATTGTTTCGAGCTGATTGACGTCTGGCTGGCGCCATTTCATTTCCCGCAGGCCGCTCGGGCAGAGACGACTCATGTGATGAGCCACGCCCTGGCTGCTGCCGGTTTCTTGGTTTTCTTGTGCTCGCTCGCTCGGTAAATGCAGGGAAGCCTGCTCGGGGTGGTTTTTTTTTTTTTTTTGGAGTTTGCTGCCAAAGATTGGAGGCTGGCTCCACGGCTTGGGCGTCAGGCAATGAAATGCAGCTTATCAGGTGAGAAGCCCAAGTTGCCATTTGGCTCTTGCATCGGGCTAGGGGGTTTCAAAGCTGGCTGGCCTTTGGATTTTTTGCCTCTTCCCCATGGCCGGCTGGCATGACTGAGGTCCACAGCCTGTGCATTTCTGCGCCCCGCGCCAAAGGTTGCTGCATGCAAATGGCCGTATTTGTCGTCCAAGGCTTTTTGCAAACACCGGCTCGCTCGCACTGCGTATTTGCAACCCAACTGATCCATGGCGAGGTGAGGTGAGGTCGGGTCTCCTAGCGCCACAGTGTAGGTCGGTGCGACGACACGGTATCGGGGTAGCTCGAATTTTAAATCTTGTCAGGTCGGTCGGTCAACAATGACAGACAGACAGACAGACAGACAGACAGACAGACAGACAGACGGCCGGCCATCCAGGTTGGAGCAAGGGCAGAGCTGAGCCGGGCAGAGCTGAGCCAGAGCCAGAGCCAGAGCCAGAGCGACTGTCGGTGGTTGAAACGGCTATGGCGGGCGACTCGCTTTTGCGGGCTGCCGACGCCGTGACTCGCCCAGCAGAAGCGGCTCATCCGACGCCTTTTGCCGCTGCTTTGACTTGATGTGATTTGGCCGCTGCTTTTGCCTGACTGGAGCCGGACTGGCGCCCTGAGGCAGATGCAGGGCCAACAGGGAAGGCCTGACTGGGTAGCTCCAAGGTGGTGATGACCTTGACGCAGGTGCCCATGCCAGGCCATGCCATGCCATGCCATGCCATACCATCCCATCCCATCCCATCCCATCCCACGCCTTACCATACCTTACCATACCATACTAATGCGATTCATGACTGGGCACTTTTTAGACTTCCCATCTTTTCCTTGTCATCACGCGTGCTGCCAGCTCCATTTCCAGCTCCAGTGGCAGCTCCATCTCCATCTGTCTATCTCCTCTTCTCTTTCCTTTTCCTCCCTTCCCTTTTTCCTTCCTTCTTTTTTCCCCCCAACCTGCCCAGCTCAGCTCGGCTCGGCTCAGCTCAGCTCAGCTCTGCTCTCCTGCTCTTACCATTGCTTCTGCTCTTGCTCCCGCTCTTGTTCTTGATTCCAGCTCTCGCTCTTGCTCTTGCTCATTGTCGGGCCTACGTCTGCACCTGTCCTCTTTCCTGCCTGTGCTCTTGCCGCGGCTTATACGCTTCTGCTCTTTCTCCAGCTCTTTCTCCAGCTCCTACTCCGGCTTCTGTCTCTCCTCCTTCCTCCTTCTGCTCCTGCCCTTCCGCGGGCGCTTCTCCCTCCGCTTGCCTCCGCTTTGCCTCCAGCTCCCTTGCACCTTCTCTCGTCAACGCCCTCGCCCTTGACCTCAACCCTCGGTACACTTCAAGGGCGCTTTCGCTTTCGCTTTCGCTTTCGTTTTCGTTTTCGCAGCTGCCCAGCATTCTGGCTCCCAAGCATCGCTCTCTTGGTTTGGACAAGACCAAGTCCGCCATACTCTTCCATCAGCATAGCCATCTATACTTGCCGCGTCTGGCGTTTCATCCAGAGCCCGGAGAACCCGAGGCTGCGAGTACCGCGTTGAAAGACATCCCGTCGTCTTCCGCATACTTTGTGGTTGCAAGGCCAACGAAACCAACCGCCTTGGCTGAACTGGATACAGTGGCTGAAGAAAACTTGCTGGACAAGCACACTCGGATAACCTTAAAAAACCATATGGAGACCTGAGCACCTCCCATCCAGGCACCTACATAGGTACTTGATCCGGTACTGCGGAAGTCAACACGACAAAGCCAAAGGCCTTTTCACATCATCACAACGCCGAAATCTAATTTTTTTTAATGGGCCTCGATTCCAAGTTTCGATGGACTGAGAAAAAATTAAAAACAAATAATACGGTCCACTTGAGCACTCTGATAACTTCAGGTTGATTACACCTATCTACACGAAGATTGCCCTAGGCATATATAAATACCAGAATCTTCTTCCTCGAGGACAGCCAGAACCTCTTCATCAGTTCTGTACTGGATTCCAGCCTTTGCCTCACCTCTCCATATCACCGGCCGCTGCTCTTTACGCTGCTCTGCTGCGCTCTGTCCTGTTCCCTCAAAAAAATCTATACGCTGCTCTGCTGCGATCTGTCCTGCCCCCCCAAAAAGAAAAAAAGAAACAAGAAAAAATACCCTGTCTCATATCAGGACTTCCCAAGTGCTACCCGGGAGGTCTTGCCTGAGCTTGGATGAGTCTTTATCTCCGCCTTCTTGAAAAAGTATTCATGACATTATCAATCCGCCGTTCTAGACACAGACCTTGGATCCTTCCCTCTGGCTGAAACACTACGGCAGTAAAGATCCCAGACACATTCTTCGTTGATACAAACTTCCTATAAGAACGCGAACTCTCGGAATACGCCGTATATCTGTCGTTGCTTTGGACAAGTCCACTTGCGGTGAAGTTATACCTTGGACATATCTTTACCGTCACTAGTTCAACTTCCCCAAGCAAGCTCCGTCTCTACCGTCAGCGTTATTGCTTATTCTGGATATCAGAAACTTGAATCGTCTTGATATATTATCTATATTTCACGTCGAACAAAGAACTCAGGGTCTCTGAGAGTCGATACCTGGATGAGCTTGGCCTTCCCACCCCCTGGCGACCCTGAAAGCTACAGGTTCGCACCAAGCTGGATACAGCTTGTTGTTGAACCAATGGAACCCCATACCTTTGCACCGATATCCCATCCTGATCAGTATTTCTATGGACCAACTGACTGGAGACGCGAGCTTGGTCATCATACACCAGTACATCCACCATGGGCACCAAACCAGGTTCCAGTCCCCCATGGATATGGAATGCACAGACCGTACGCCGTGGGCTTCGACTCACAACTTCAAATGGGCCCGCCCGGCGGGCTTCCGGTGCCCGGTTCGGCGCCTCGGTCCTATCAGCCATACTCTCATCCCATCTCAATGCCACATGCTCGACCATGGCCTGAGGGTTTCTCGCAAATGCCGGTTCCGGTTCCGGTGCCTGTTCAACCAAACCCTCTTGCAGTTATGCAATATTCCCAACCCGGCTTGTATCCCAGGCAGACGTCGGAAAATGAGCTGGGTCAGGGGCAGAGTGGCGTAGCCCTGGAATCAGATGCGCAAACTCATATTGCCTATCCACCACAACATCATCCAGTCCCTCCCATGAACCAATTTCCCGGATCCTTATCCACGCCTCTGCAGACCAGTCCCATTCCTCTACAATCAGCCCGCCGGCTAGGCTACCACTCTGTATCCGGAATACCCCCACGGGTCTCGCGGGCTCCCCTCTCGCCACTCCGTAAGTAGCTCGCATTCTAGGTTTTCTTCCACCCTTCCGATCTCTCCCACACTTTCTCCTTTCTCAACAAATTTATGACATGTCTGCCTTTCTTTATACTAACCAACAAGTAGATGGCCCCCCACCCTATTACGCCGACCCATCTGGGCCCCCGCCATACACGCATCGAAGACCGGGCCATTCTAGGGCACGCCGGTCTGCAAATAGCCGTTTGACAGCTGCAGATATGAATAGGGATATAGAGGATAACGGGACACTTGATGCCAGTGGCCCTAGATCGGACCGAGACCGAGTAGTAAACCCGCTGCAGGTCGCTGCGGGAACTGCCACCGGGGCCACGACTACGACTGAGCAGAGAACCCATACCTTGGCGGAAAAGATGACCGTGAAAATTTGGCGTTCTCTTTTGCAGAAAGTCGAGCTTCAAGACTTGCCGGAGAATGAGAGAAGTGTGCACTGGCAGACTCCTATGATCTCAGCAGATGGAGAGCTAACCTAGCGTATAGCTTGCGTTATTTGCTACAACGACTACGGCGCGAAAACCCCTGAGGGAATTAACGAGGAACCTCTGCGGCTGCCAAAATGCAAACATGTCTTTGGAAACCACTGCCTTGCAAGGTGGTTTGAGGATTCCGACAATTGTCCATATTGTCGTGACAAGCTGGAACTGCCTCCCAAGCATTCGGATCGCGTCGTCAGTCAGTTTTTCACGGCTATGATGAGTGCTCGTCATCAGCTTCCTCCTGGGTAAGCACGTCCATCTGTCCTTCCTGCCCCCTCACCCCCTTTCTTTTTTTGCCTAGCTCTCTCTCTCTCTCTCTCTCTCTCTCTCTCTCTCTCTCTCTCAAAATGTTGAACAGAACGTCGGCTAATCTGACACTATAGACCAACGGAAGAGATGTATCTGAGGTTCATGTCCAACCTCGTAACTGCTGAGGGGCTTGGTGGAAGCCAAGAGCAAGAGCTTGCTATGGAAAGGCGTCCGTTTCATGCCACTGGTGATTCTGATTCATCCTCGTATGACGGTGAAGCTGTGTCATCAGCCTCGTCGTTGGCAGCGACTTCCACCTCGCCGATTCGAAACGCCCAGAGAGATAACGCAAGACATTCTCAGTGGCTGCCTCGAGTGCCCCAACAGCGAGGCGCACATCCCCCTACGAGCCAGGAGAGGGAAACTTCTCGGCATCGGAGATATCGATCGTCACGCGGGAATACTTGGTCGGTCACAGCCAATGCAGACAGTGACCCGTTGGAGCCAACTCTTTCACCTTTACAGGCCCAATCACATGATGCGACGCCATCAAGTTTGACGATACCCGCGGCCAATGGTGAAAGCAGCGAAGGTTCCAGAAACGCGGCAGATCTCCAAACTCAGTCAGCAAACATGGCAGTGGCGTCCGCAGTACAGAGCAGGATCCGACCGTGGTGAAGAGATGGATGTTGAGAACGCTGTGGGGGTGGCTGGTTGGCCCACCAAGTTGTGGGTGAGGTAACCTTGTGTCCATGGTTACAACGCCTTTCTGTTTTCTGTTTTCTTCCTCTGGATTCGGAAGTTGTCTCTTATCGCTCGCTTTCGTCCCTGGGGCTTTGAAGTTTGTTTTGATAGCGATTTTAAGCGTTTACTGCATACGAGTGTGGAGGCGTGCCGGTTGTACATAGATGAGGATATAACCTTTTGTATATGGAGTTTAGGCGTGTAGGTTAGCGAGCATAGCGAATGAAGTCGTAGTCATTCTACCTTTTTGGAAACTCTGATAACTACATGCTCGTCACGGGACCGACAGAAAAGCCAGCGTTGATACGAAGGAATCCCTAGGTAACATGCAAGCTGTCGTTGACTTATTTGCCTTAGGCATCTTCTGCTTTATTAGCGCAGACGAGTTCAGTATTTTGATTCGAGCCGTCGTTTGGCGGTGGCTTGCGACAAAGTTTCACTGTAAGTGTACGTAAGCCACGGCACGCACAGAGGAAGCGGAGCCGGAGGACGGCCAAGTATTGATGAATGCCGGCCGGTGAGATAATTGAGACCGACATGGAGACGAGATGCCACCATTTGATTTCACATGAAATTTAGAAAGAGTATGGGGATTTGTTGCAAACAGACGTCCGAAACGCGCTCAAGAAGTTTCCACGTCAGCTTGTCATCATCTTTTTAGAGTCCAACGAGCAGGATAAGAGAGAGTTGGCGATAGCAAAGCCACGATTAGCAGAGAGTTTAACGCTGGTGGAGGGCTTTCACCCTTGTGGTATCAGTTATCTCATTCTTGTACGGGGGACGGTTCTTGGTCAATAAATTCACACGTATCAGCATTAATTTAGTCGACTCCTGACACGATACGCTCCTCGCTTATGTCGCATAAATCCAGTAAGTCTTCCGGAGAGGAGACCCGGACGGGCAGGCGGAGTGCCCAGAATCCCGATCGTGAAAAGCGGTCGCGGCTAAGTGGCTATTAGTTGGGGAAGGATGAGTTTCGACATTTTACGATGCGAAATCCGTTGGGGGCTGGTACGGGAACGGCATTCGTTGCGGCCATTTGTCTGCCTGGGTGTATGTAGATTAAATAGTCGATGTTTTTGGATTTCCCTATTTCTCTGCTTTGTGTTTTTGTTTCATTTAACGGTTTATCCTCTACACTTTCCACATTGAAATAAACTCAAGGCTCTACATTTATCTATAGAAAGAGAGGGCTCCAAGTCATTATATTGTATCGGCGACACAAGGGGAATTGAGCAAGCCTCTATCAAACCCGGAGGTTTTTCGGTGGACAGGGTTGAATACGATAATTTAATCTACTGGATTGTGGGTTGAACCTTAACGATATTTCTATCGCTACATCTCTCTGGTAATCCCCTCGTTGTTATTTTCTTTTGACTTTAATTTTGCCTCTTTCCCCGCGTTTGATTGGAACCCTGTTGAGACTATAAAGCCTTGGTAAGGTGACGACATCATTTTGCTTTTGGGTGCGTGGCACCACTTCCATGATCGACTGGCCCCAACAGAAAAAAAACACATAAACAGGGCCTGACGAGCTTCTGAAGCCATGGCGCTCAAGCTGATGCTGGCCACGGCTCTCCTCGGCGGCGCTGGATGGACGTACTTGGGCCAGGATGTGTGGTCTCGAGCGTCATTTGTCCAGGCAGCCACGGTGCTGCTACTGGCGCAGGTGTTTGTGTTTCACGGCATCTGGTCGCTGTTTGTGTATCCATTCTGGTTCTCGCCGCTGCGGCATCTACCCACGGCGCCCGGTGGCCATTGGCTGTTGGGCCACGGAAAGAAGATCTTGGCCGCTAAGCCTGCGGCGTTGTTTAGAGAGTGGTAGGTTCCATGTGTAGTCCATACTGTTTGGCATTCATGATGGCTGACTGGTCAACAAAGGGCATTAAACATCCCCAACGAGGGACTTATCCGCTACTACTGGCTCCTCAACCGCGAGCGTCTGCTCATCACCTCTCCGAAGGCCCTGGCCGAGGTACTTGTAACAAACAATTACGCTTTCCAGAAGCCTGAGAATGTCAGGTCTATGCTCGGCCGCGTTCTGGGCTATGGCGTGCTGTTGGCCGAGGGAGACGAGCACAAGCGCCAGCGTCGCAACTTGATGCCGGCCTTTGCGTTCCGACACATCAAGGATCTGTATCCCGTCTTCTGGGACAAGGCGCGGGAGGTGGTCCAGGCCATGACGACTGAATGCGGCAAGCTCGGAGAGGCAGAGTTCGAGGCTGGCGAGTGGGCGTCCAGAGTCACCCTCGACATCATTGGCGTCGCCGGCCTCGGCAGAGACTTTCACGCAATCCAGGATGACAACAGCGACATTGTCCAGACGTACAAGTTTCTGTTCAAGCCTAGACCGCCGGCCAAGTTCTTAGTGTTCCTGGCAACTCTGGTGCCCACATGGTTACTTCAACGAATTCCCCTGGAGCGAAACAGGGCCATCGATGAGGCGGCTCAAACGATCAAGTCCGTATGCCGGGATCTCGTCCGGGAGAAGAGAGAAAAGATGATGACCCACAAGGGGCGCACTGATGTGGACATTCTCTCCGTGGCGATTGAGAGCGGCCAGTTCAATGACGAAAACCTGGTTGATCAGCTCATGACGTTCCTGGCCGCCGGCCATGAGACGACATCGACGGCGCTGACGTGGGCCATTTATGAGCTCAGTCGCTCGCCCGAGATGCAGACGCGGCTGCGCAACGAGATTCGTGAAAAGCTGCCTTCTACGGACGATGTCGACGCCAAGATTACGAGCCTGGACATTGATCACATGCCGTACCTCAACGCAGTGTGCAACGAGGCGCTACGAATCTTCAGCCCCGTTCCCCTCACCATTCGCGAAGCTGCTCACGACACCACCATCCAAGGCGTACCTGTCAAGAAGGGCACTCGCCTCACCATCTCCCCCTTTGCCGTGAACGTCGACCCGAAGCTCTGGGGCTCGGATGCTTCCCAGTTCAACCCGGACCGATGGATTTCTACCGAGGGAGTGTCTGACGAGAGCAACAAGAGAGCTGCGAGCGGCGGTGCCGAGAGCAACTATGCGTTCCTGTCGTTCCTCCACGGGCCGCGCAGCTGCATTGGCATGGGCTTTGCCAAGGGGGAGTTTGCGTGTCTCTTGGCGGCTTGGATTGGCCGGTTTGAATTTGAGCTGGTGAATAAAGAGGAGGCGGACCTGGATAAGATTGATATCAGGGGTGGAGTGACGGCGAAGCCGGCGAATGGGTTGTATGTGAAGGCCAAGGTGG
Source organism: Trichoderma aggressivum f. europaeum (assembly GCF_033847375.1). Lineage (NCBI taxonomy): Eukaryota > Fungi > Ascomycota > Sordariomycetes > Hypocreales > Hypocreaceae > Trichoderma > Trichoderma aggressivum. The sequence continues at coordinate 1,549,774 of NW_026946367.1, forward strand.
TGCCTGGGTACTAAGAGACCTGAAGAATAGAGGGAGGGACGACAATTTGTGAAAGAGGAGGATTATTGAATTCACAAGGGGAGGAATCGACGCTGAGTTTGTGAAGTGGAAGAAGACCCATTCTTGGTAACAATACGGAAGGATGTGAGGTTGAAATTGAAGTCAAGAGGGGGAGCAGCCCTTTATAGGTGTTCAGTAGACGGATTACGACATTTGTCAGTCTGTTGGGTAGTTAGCTGTTCCAGTAGGTGGATTTTATAGCTTGACATCATCATGTTGAGTAATTCAATTGAGTCGTTAACGGTATAACGTTTTAGTAATCATGAACGATGGGTAATTACATGTACTCGAGATGCGTCGTTCGCATAGAGTTTTTGGACCCTGGATGATAACTCAGGCGGGCCGGCCACAAGTCCACAAATACCAAGGACATGGACCCTGAGCAATTGCTCCGGATGAGTCGTACGCATAGAGTTTTTGGGTTCTGGATCAATTTATTTAACAGCGAGCCACGAAGTCCACAAGCACGAGGACCCCATACAGATACAAAAGACCCCGTACCCCGTACCTTATTGTGAGGTTGATAAGAAGACATGCACTCTGTATGTACCCTTTCGAGGATCGACATCCCTACCTTGGATCTTTGATGGTGTGCATGTTGGAAGCCCGTTATGGCGAATTCGGCCTCGATGCTAAGGCATGCATACATGAAGAAAAAAAGGCGTCATCGTTATCCAACTGCAGGCCCTTTTTCTTTTTCTTACTGGCTGGCATGTGTGTGTGTTTCTGGGCTGTTGCGTGTGTAAGCGAATGAGTTGTGAGAGTGAGAGTGTGAGTGGGTTCTGCAGCGCTGTAAGTTGCTTGTCCCCTCGGTAGTCACGCCTGGGCTCCCTTTGGCCTGAGACAGATATGATTAGCGATGAGTGAGACGGAGGTGTCCAGCTCGACGAAAATGGCATGATATCTATCCATGTATCCATGTAATGCTGGCGCTGCAAAAGCTCGATTATTATCGCTGGTTTGGGCCACGATGAGATGACATGCCCTGCAGGGTAAGTGTGCGTGCGCCCCTCCCCGAAGCTTGTCGCCCTTTTTTTGTCACCCTGTTTTGGGATTCTGGGCGAAAGATGCAGAGCGAGGTGGTGCCAACTGGCAGAAAAGCGGGGGTTTTTCGGCGAGCAAAAAAGAGTCGGGTAGCGGTCAAGTATCAGATGTACGATTTTTTGTTTTGGTTGTGGTCAGACAGAGTGAGACAAAATGTCGCCCAACTGTGTGTGTCTCTTGCAGCGTCGGAGGAGGGGGTTGAAACGGGCGGCTGGAGGGCGTTTGATTGGTGGAGAGGTGAGTGGGCAGGACTGGACAAGAGAGGTACCCGCTAAGGCAGTAGAATGTATCCGGCGGTGCATGTGGGAGGGACTGATTTGATGCGAGGGTGAGTGAATGGGAGCTATTTGGGAGTTAGTACTGGATGTAGATGGATGTGTGTCTCACTTGGGAGCTGTTGGGAGAGGGGGAGGGAACGTTGGTGTTGCCATCGGTTGAGCACTAACAAACATGGCTGTTGATACAGACCTCGGAGGTACTATAGCTATCAGCTATCACAAGCTGGAGCTAAAGTAACTCGAGAGCATGAGTACCTATTGACAACGTTTGTTATGAGCGGCCCCACAGGAGCGTAATGCTAACAGACATGGAGAAGTCTCGTTATGATTGAAGTCGATTGTATGAGACATCTGGAAAATGGACAATACTAGTATTGAATGCTGGTTATGTCTAGTATAGTACATGTTAATGCTATTATTAATGTATACTTGTATGTAGATGCACTCGTTTGCTGCAGTCGCGCGTGCTGCTTCCTTAACCTGGGTGCTACTGTACGCAAGGTAATACGAAGAAATCCACGGACATCAATCGCGTATCACAAGCACCCTGGCACAGACCAAACAATCTTCGGTTTCCCTCCCCCTTGCTTGCTACAGTACGAGTAGACATCGACAAAGACGGATACGGTACAACAGTTGGACAAGCGCTCGCCGTACACGCCCGGCTGAAACAGCACCGCTCGCTACCCCAGCTCGTTTGCATCTTGTGTCTTGCCGCCAGATCTCGATAGTATCGCCAACCGCTTGCCCCCTTTTTTCTGTCTGGCCCAGCTCTTGTGATCGCTCGCTGGCCAGCTGAACTCGCCGCTAAGGCCCATGGCGCCGCAGCCTGATTGGCCCTCCCGCAGCCACAGCGACCGGGCTGGCCACCATCTTCAGGCCCCGGGACGCCTGAATTGCTGGCTTGTTCGTCGCCCCAGCCACCGCCTGTCCACGGAGCGGGTCGGGTCGACTGGGGGGTTGGAGTTGGAGCGAGGTTTGGCGTCGTGCTAGTTGCATCAGCTCTTCTGGAACCAAAACAAAAAAACACAATCCGGGCTTCGACTCCCTCCTTCACCAGCAGCACGCCGAAAGTGAAAATCCCATCGGATCGTGCTACTGGCAGAGCGAGTGCCCAGCCGCCCAGCCAGGTCCCACGATGCCTCATCCCCGCCGCCGGAGCCCGGAGAGCTCCAGGAGGCGGAGGCGCGAGAAGCGACTGTCGCGCGAGGAGAGCCTGTACTCGTCGCCTAGCAGCATCACGCCTCAGCAGATGCCGGGCAGCTACAGCGCCGACAGCCCACAGCAGCAGCAGCAGCCGTATCAGCCTCCGCCTCAATCTCAACCTCAACCTCAACCTCAACCTCAGTTTCACTCCTCCCAATTTCAGCAACAACAACCACACCAGCCTCCGCTGCCGCTGCAGCAACAGGCCTTCCCCTCACCGCCGCAGCAGCAGTATCCCTATCCGCAGCAGTACCAGCACATGTCGCTGCCAATGCCGCAGCACCAGACGCCCACCCAGGATGCGGCCCAGCCTCGGTCCCGGGCCTCGTCGGGCTCGCTGTCCTCGTCGCCATCCTCCTCGTCCTCCTCGTACACGGAAATCTCGCGAGTGTATCCCACCTCCCGCTTTGGAAGCTTCATCAGCACCTTTGTCAAGGCCCCGTCGGAAGTGCGCCGCCGGCATCGCCGCAGGGGCAGCGGCACCAAGAAGCGCCGCGGCGTCTTCTTTGGCGGCGGCAGCAACTCGTCCCACTCGTCGATCAATTCCGACATGGCATACGGCACCGGTTTCGTCAAGAAGGAAAAGGATCGGTCCACGCGCTACAGCAGCTCCGTTGCGGGCTCCGCCGTATCGGGCTCTCGACAGCAGCAACAACAACCGCAGTATCCCCCAGCCGCCGCCTCCAGGCCGTCCCCTAAACTACTTAATGAGGGGAAGCGTAATAAGACGGACGAAGAGATTCTTGCCATTGGGCGTCAGCTGTCGGACCTTGCCCGGAGGTCCAACGAGGAGGACCTACGTGCTGTGGGAAAAACCCGGCCGTCCGGACTAGCATCCACTGCCGCCGCCATCAGTGCACTGCGAAAGAGCAGAAAGGAAGCCAAGAAACGAGGCCTGGCGGGCTCCAAGAAGCACCGCGCATCATCTTCTGATGAATCCGACTGGGAGTCGGCCTCCGACGACGACGGCGATTCTTCCGAGAGCTCCTCAAGCGATGACAGCACGTCTGCTCTGGCCTACGGCGGTGATTCTTCGCGCTCCAACGTCGCACTGTCCGGTTTCGTGGGAGCCGCCGCCGGGGCCGCCACCGGGGCCGCCGCCTCTTCCGTTGCCAGCTCCAGACCTACGTACCATAGCAGGAAGAGTTCAGTTGTGGATCCCCGCCTCTTCGGTCCGGTCAACTCGTTGCGTGGGCTGGTTCACACCCCCTGTGGGTTTGGAGATGAACAACCACCTCCGGCTTCCATCAACTCAAATCGTTACGACAATGACCGACCGGCCACTGGTGAATCGCAGGCCGATTCCACCCACCGCCCGGCACCCATCCCCCTCCAGCAGCCAATCCCCATGGTGCCCGTCTCTAAAAAGGTCTTTGAGGCCGGTCGGCGAGATTCGCGAAATAGCTACCGCCGTCAGCTGTCATCTAACAGTGGGAGCCTTGACCCTACTCTGAGCGGCGGTGTTGCGGCTGCAGCAGCCGCGGCAGCAGCTGCCATGGCGGATCAACGAGGGCCTTGGACCGAAGACCGCATTTATCGCGATAATGTTAAGCTCACCCGTCCGGATCCAGAGGAAGATTATTTCCAGCGGGACCAGGCACCCTTTGAAGAACTGGAGCGGCGGAGGGCCAATCCGGAGGTATACTATAACCGCCGAAACGATAATGACTCCCCTCCACTAGAATCCAACCGCCAAATGCCCGACTATGCCAAAGACTCGTCTGACCTGCCTAGAGATGGCCGGACCTGGATGGAGCTTCATCCAGAAGAGCGCAAGGAGAGCCTGAAATACCAGACTACCTACGATGCTCATATGCGGGATGCGGAGAAGCGTGAAGCCCAGCTACGCGAGGATCAACTCCGTAATACCCAGAGGCAACAGCAGCAACCCCCGCAACCCGCTCGTGCGACAAAGGCAGGTGACCGGAATGTTGAGACGACTGCCCAGCCCGTTGCAAACCCCATTGTTGACCCTTTTCAATACCAGGTTGCCGATGATGCTTTCAACACTCCCCAGTTCAACACGCCCCGCCGGCAACCAACACCCGAAATCGTCACCGTTGATCGTGTTCCCAACTTTACCGGCCCCTCGCCAGCCCCTGCCTCTGCACCTCCTCCATCTCAAATGCCGTTGCGACCGCACAGCAATGCGGACATCAGGCTCAGTCGAAAGGACTCGTATGAGATTGAGAGAGCAGCCGAAGAGAGGAGAAGGGGAGGTGAGAGTGAGTCTCGGGGTAGAGACCCCAGGGGTGGGTACGAATACGAACAGGAGGAAAAGGATGCTCGGTCTATCCTGGATGAGGCCAAGCATTCGACGATCCCGGTCGCTGCCGTTGCCGTCGCCTCCGCCATTGCTGTTGAGGAAGAGCGGTCGCGAGAGCGTAAACGCCGTGAATACTCGGACGATGGTTCTCGAGATCGAAGCAGGCCAGCAAAGGACGCTGTCCAGGAAGATGCCGACAGATATTATCGTGAGTCTGTGATTGCGCGAAAGATTGCCTCCGATGAGATTCGGTCTCGCAGCCACTCCCCTGATGAATCCGTGGTGGACAAATGGGAGAAGCCGTCGGCCGAGGAGTCGTTTGCCATTGTCGCACCTCCCAGCATGGAAGATAGGGAACATGACGACGACGACAGCAACCCTTATGCCCCTCCCAATGCCGATGTCAGGATTGACAATGAAATCTTCCCACACGAAACTGACCGGTTCCGAGCCACCAATGGGGCTGATGCCGCGAGATTCAAGTCCCGGGACGCTTCATGCGAGCGTGAACGTCCCTTGCTGAATATCGTTCGTCCCACTCCCGTGCCCAGCCCTGATTCCACATCTGTAGGGCTGAAGCGACCGGCGGAGGTGCCTGCATCTCGAGAGATTGAAAACGAATCAGACTCAATTGCGTCATCCGACGATGAAGAGTCTGATGCAAAGGGCGAGGCAATACACTCGTCACCAAGCGGCAAGTCGGTCACTTGGGGCGAAAACTCGACAAAGCGATTCGTAGTCGAATCTCCCGAATCTCGTAGCCGTGCAGAATCCCCAAACGAGTTGGCTGAGGCGGAGGAAAAACCCAGGCCCCGTCTCAGCAAGATTAGCCAATGGGGCAAGATCGCCGCCATGATGGCCGCTGGCACCGCCGAACCGACCACTGAGCTTGATCGGCACACGGCGTCGCGGAGCCGCGATCTGCCTGCCGATGACGATGTCAACGGCGCACCACCTGTTCCTGGCCCCAAGCCGGCTAGCCCTGAGCCTGAACAGATGCCTGGGACCTTTTCCGATGATCTCGAGTTCGCAGCTACCGTGGCAGCCGGCCTAGAGAAGAGCGGTTTCGATCCTAATATTGTAATTGACGATCCAGATTTCCGGCGCCGAGGCTCTCGCCTGAGTACAAACGTGACCCCTGTTGTGGACCGTGCCGATGCCGAGCGATCAGCTGAAGAGCCTGTACCAGCTCCAGAAGGCGATCTGGCAAGAGACAGGGAAGTAGTCGCAGACGACGAGGAGCTCTCGTTGGCTGATACAGAGGAGTCGGAGGATGAGAAAACCCAGAAGCAACGGAAGCTCAACGCACTGGAAAAATACCTTCAGATGCGACAGTCTGGTGAAATCAAACCGCCCTCTCAGCCGGTCGAGCCGGTCGAAACGCCGGTGGTAGTGGAACGGCCAGTCACACCTCCTCAGAATAATGAGCGACGAAACATGCTGGAGAAGTTTCTCCAGAGACGACAATCAGGCGAGATTCAGCCTCCACGAGAAGTACTAGAGTCGCGTGGCTTGGAGCCGGTTTCTGAGGCCCAAGACGATAACGAGGATAAAAAAGCCGAGAGAGAGAGGCTGGAGAAGTTCCTCCAGATGAGACAATCCAACCAAACCGAGGAGCCCGAGACAACAGAGGCTGGACCAAGGCACGAACCTGACCCTGAACAGCCTCCGACAAGGACACCACTCCACCCGGAAGCTCTGGCCAAATTGGATGATAGTGCCTCCGATTATGCTCCTACCAACAAGTCAAAGAAGAAAAAGAAGAAGAAGCGACGGTCTTCCCGTCTTGATGACGAACGTTCCGGGCTGTCCATACCGGGCGACGAGGGTACTGAAATCTCAAGGATTTCGGTGCCTGGTGACGAGGCCACCGTCTTTAGTGTCGAAGACTGGGAAGACTGGGACAGTTCGCCAAGATCTACGCGAAGGTCTGTGGTGGCTTCAGAGCTGTCCACCTCTAGCAGGAGGAGCACCCGGCCGAAGCGCCGGAGCGGCACAGAGAAAGACCTTCGTCTAAATGACGGCAACGAGCCGCCGCCGCCATATTCGAGAGATGGTCCCACAGACGATCATGATGATGAAAGAAGGCCGAGAAGCCGGGAGAGCAAATCTTCACAGTATAATGATAATAGCGAGAAACCCGTTTCATCGCGCAAACGCAAAGACTCTTCCGGGAAAAAGTCTGGCTTTCTTTCAGGCATCTTCAAGTCCGGCGGCAAAGAAGTCATTAATGAAAAGGGAGACTCTTTTTTTGAGCAAGCCGGCATCCTTGGCGCGGGTGCCGGCCTAGCGAGCCTTGCTGCATCCGCAGCAACGGCCTTGACTCGCTCAAATGCCGCCGATGTCTCCTCGGACCCGGAGAACATCTCGCGAGATCTCCCTGGCTCGAGCCGGGAGGATGAAGATGTCTACCCCGTGATTGCTCCCCGAGCAATCGCTATTGACCCTTACTATGGTGACCTGCTCCCTCTACCTCCAAGCGAACCGGGTACCCCCCTAGATGCTAGTCTTGACAAGCTGCCGGGCCTGCCCGACAGTCGCCCTGGGACACCGGATGAAGATCGAAGCCGGAGATTCGAAAGAACCCATCGCCGGCAACGGAGCAATCAAGAGAATAGCTTGTCAAGCTCCCGCAACAGGGCACACAGCAACACTGCTGTCCCTCTAGCACTGCTCAGGGGTATCGGGTCTAGCCCTTCCAGCCCAGTACTGGCCTTTAAGCCTCCCCGTACGCCACCGCGACCAACCTCCTGGGATAGCACCAAAGAGTTTATGCCTCTGATGCTTCTCGAGCATGCCAGGCGCGGATCAGCGGATCTCAAAGGCGAAGAGCTACCGCCTCTGCCGCCCAGTGAAGTCTCGAGCGAAGCCGAGGGCGGAGCAATGTCTGACCGGGAGGAGGACAAGTCATCTGCACTACGACTACGTCCTGAAGACTTCCGAAGCCCCATGCCTCCAAACGATGGGTTCAGCTCTACTGATCATCAACTCCGACTCCAGACCGACATTCCGACAATGGGTAGATCTGTATCCGACGAGGGATCCGAAGGTTCCACGCCAAAGGCAGACTTGGTGTATGAGCTGCCGGTTCCGCCTACTAACAACAACACTCTAGGCGATTACGACGAACCTGCTCCCGTTGAGTCGACGCCTTCGTCGGGCCAATCGGCTAGGACAGTGGATGCTCAAGCCATACCGAGCCCTACAACTCCTACACGGCGCTTCCTCTCTCCCAACAAAGATATTCGCCATCATGCCGAAGAATTGACATCAGCAGACGCTTCCGATGACTTCGAGACCGCACGCACCTCGCCTGCTGATATAAATGACGATGATGATCTATTTGAACCGCCGCCCATTGAGCCATCGATGCTTGGCGCGATTCCCGAATTTTCAAGACCCGCAAAATTCTTTGAGGACAAGGTACCGGAACATTCAGAACTGGCGTCTGTGGATAAGGTGATTGAGACTTTGCCTAGCATTGAGAATGTCCCAAAGGACCAGGCCCAGGCCCGCCAGGGGAGCCCCAGCTATCTAGACCCCTTACTAGAATCCGCCGAGGAATCGTCAACAAAGGGTAAGAACATGTCCCTTTTACCTGATGCGGATATCGACCCCGACTTAGCTGCTCAACCTACGGCCGACGAGACATTGGCCGCATTTGTTGGAGTTCCGGAATCGGTTCTTGCCAAGGAGTCTGCTCTGGATACCGACAGGGGATTCTCAGACGAATATACTCCGATCAAGGAACGCAAAGCACAGCCTGTGATGGTTGAAGATGAGTCGGAACCAGAGCCTGAACGTTATGCTTCTGGACCGGAACTTGAGTTGGGCAAAGAGCCAGTGGCGGTTTTTGAGCCTCTTGATGAGGTTGCTGAGGCACCAGACACTGAGACTTTCGACATTGTACCTGTGTCTGAAGAGCTCTCGTATGACGCCATTGCTGAATCAATTCAACACTCGGATTCTGAAGAGGTTGAAGAAATTGTCATTGGTACCATCCCGGCTGCAAAGTCTCGCACAATCACTGAAGCTGCTACCGAAGTAAAAGCTGAGCCTGTCTTGGAGGAGCCTGTGCCTGTCCAAAGAGATGCCGGGCAGGAATACCCGAGGAAGCCTGAGCCATCTCCAGTTATTGAAGACTCCGAGGAGTCGGAAGAAGAGGAGGAAACGGAGGAGGAAGACGACTCTGAAGATTCTGAAGAGTCGGAGGAAGATTCTGAGGAAGAGGAAGAACACGCTGTTGCAGATGTCGGAAAGCACGTTGGGGAAGAGGGCCACGCGGTTCGCGATATGACGGCGTCTGTCGAAACTTTGGGGGCTGTTTCTGTTGTGTCATCGAGCTCTAAGAAGAGCAAGAAGAAGAAAAAGAAGAAGAAGAAGAAGAGAAAGAGGAAGAAGAAGAGCAAGGCGGCAACCGCAGCAGCAGAAGCCCCCCATGACACCCCCATTCAACATGCCAATGAACCCGCAGAGTCTATCATTATGCCAGTCGTGGAACCTGTCACTGAGATGCCCTCCGATGCCACAAAAGAACTTGCTACAGAGCTTGATCGAAATGATTCCGAATCCCTTACACAGCCTCCACCTGTTGATGCAGTAGAAGCAGTGGAAGAAATACCTCTTGATCTTGCCAAGGAATCCTTTACTCAGGAGCCTGTATCCGAGGCCCCGGACCAGTTCACACGAGAGATTGCGGAGGAACCTATAATTGAAAAAGCACAAGAAGTCGCCGCATCTCCCGAGTTCACTCCCCGCGAGGGCTTGGAGCCTGTGTCCGAGCCTACACCTCTGGCTGAGACCGAAGAGCCACAAACTATACCATCAACTGCTGTCGAGAGTACAAACAACGATGCAGGCGGCTTGGAGGATGAGCTTTTGAAGTGGGCGAATACCGATAGTGAACCGATTCCACATTCAGATCATACCAGGGTTGACGAGGCAGATACACTCGCACCAGAGCTGAGCGATGAGCAAGACAGTGAAAAGAGGAGCATTCAGGTCGAGGATGAGACTATTGCTGTCGAAGAAAAGCCCGAAACTCTTGCTCCCCTACAGGAAGAGTTTCCCTTACAGGAAGAGGTCTCTGCTCCCGTTAGCGCCGAATCTGACCTAGTTTCCACTGAGGAGGTTCCTGCCGATTTGCCTGCTGAAGGAGAAGACTATGACTCTGCTGATGAAGATCGAGAGGTAATGGTGACTGATGAGGTGGAGCCTGCGGTGGAGGAGGCGCCTATTGAATCTCCTGCTGTAGCTGAAGAGCATGTCGATGCAGATGTCACTGACTCACTGGCCTCAGATGCTGAGGAATTAGCATCTGTTCCGCGAGAAGAATCGCCTTCTGCTGATCGCGAATGGGCTCCTGAATACGAAGACGCAATGTTGCCCACAATCATGGAAGAAGACGGTATTGAGGGTGAAGACGAGTTTGATCGAGATGCACCCTTCAGCGACCAACTGTCCCCTATCTTGGAAGAGTCGTTGGAGGATTTACTAGAAGATTCGGCTCCTGAAAAGACACCCGATCAAGAATCCATCGAACCAACACTGGAGACTATACCAGAGGAATCAGCCTGGAGCATTGGTCGATCTGAGGACCAACCCGAGCAGCAGATCGCTGAAGAGACCAGATATCTGGAGCCCATTGGAGGGAAATCCGATGCTACAGCCGTAGTAGAAGACGTCTCTCTTGAACCACAAATGGATGAAAGTGTACCGCGATCCATTGGTGAAATAGCCGAGACACCAGACAGCAAACCTCTCGGCTGGGCTCCTCCTCAGCTGCCATCATTTGTCTCTGACATTTCTGAGCCATTGTTCACTCAGGATGATGCTCCTTCTGAGTACCCTACTCAGCAATACCCTGCTAGCTACGAGCCAACACAGATGGACGAGAGTTTTGCAGTCCCCGAGGAGCCTTCTCGAATGCCACCCCCAGTACCTGATGCTGCAGATGAAGGAGACTCCAAAGCTATCGAACCTGAATACTCTGAAGTCCCGGTAGTCCCTGAGGAACCTTCTCGAATGCCACCTCCGGTACCGAATGCTGCGGATGAAGGCGATTCCAAGGCGGACGGGTTTGAATCTCCAGAAGCCGTCGTAATACCAGAGGAGCCTTCTCGACCGCCCCCCTCCATTCCTGGCATTACAAACGAAGCTGAATCTTTGGATGCTGTTGAAGCCCCCGAGGAGCCTTCTCGACCACCACCTCCGGCACCTAGTGCTGCAGATGAAGGCGACTCCAAGGCTGCCGAACTTGAACCCTTGGAAGGCCTTGTAGAGCCTGAAGTTGATGTTCCAGCACTGGAGCATCAGGGTGAACTCGAGGAACTCACAGATACCGCTGATATCGCCCCATCTATTGAAGAGCGCGAACTGGTTGACGAGCAACTGTCTACCGCAGCCCCCGATGCTACTATCCAGGAGCCTGAGCTCAAAGAAACTAATCCACCAGAAGAGGGAGACAACGAAGAAAGACAAGAAACTTCAGTCTCTCTTGACCTTGAGCCGACAAAGCAAAAGCAAGAACCTGAGATGACTCCAGACGGACATGTGGAGCCGTCCTCTCTCGAAGCTCCTCTTGAAGCACCAATTGAGGCCCTGCCAGAGACAAGGGAGATTCTTTCAGCTGATGAGAGCCAGAATATCGAAGAGCAGGAGCCGGTTGCCATCGACTCTGCGCCTCTGATGGAGTCTGAAACATCCCAATTGCCTACTTTACAAGAGGAACACAAGGCACAAGATGGCATGGCAATTGAGCAACCCTCTGGTCAGGATTTGAACCTAGATGTGACTCAGCAAGAAGAGCAGAGCACACTGGATTCAAGGCCCTCCGAGCTACACGATGAATACCATGAGGCCAAGGATGTGGAGCCTGTATCTCTGCAGGAACCGGAGACAATGCCACTCCAGGAGGCCGAACGAGAACTGGATCTAGAACCCAAAGCAGAACAGGAGGCTGCCGATGATGGATTGCAGCTACCAATGAACAACACCGACTTGGAAAATGAGGGTTCTGGAGACAAATCTAGGGAGGTTGACGTCGATACCACGTCTGATACGCATTTAGAAACTGGAACTTCCGAGGATGCTCGACCAATTTACGAAGAGGAGCATAGGCCGGAGATGGAGAATAACGACACTGAGGATCTCGACGCGGAAAAGAGAGAAGAGAAATCGGAACATCCCGAACGATCTGTAGAACTTGATTCGACTGGTACTTTAGACCCCTCAGTGGAAAACAGCTTTCCCCAAGAATCTAATATTACATCTGAACTGGAACAACCCACACTGGAAGCTGAAATAGTTACACCGTCAATTACATCGCCAAACGCAGAGGAGAAATTGGAGTCGGAGCATCCCCTTCAAACCGAAGATTCTGAACAAATGAATCTCGCCCAGGATGGTGCTGTCGCTCCTGTAAATACGGAGCTTCAAGATCCTAGCGGAGAGCTTGAGCCTGCTACAGAGGCCGAGCAACAGACTGAAGAACCCCTGGCACCGCAAGAGGCTCAGCCACCAACTGAAAAGGAGATTAATGAGCCTGGAAATGAACGCCAAGGATCAGCTGTGGCTGAAAGCCTAGACCAATTCGAGGCCCCGGTAGAGAGTATTAAGGAAGACTCGATCGACACCACGTTACCGGGTTCGGATCCGGTTACGGATGCCAATGATGCTTCACGCTTGGACAATGATACGTCTGTGGTTGATGAAGCACGCTCTGATCCTGCAGATGTTGTTGACTCTGGCCTTTCCGAGACGACTCGGGGCATCATCCCGGTCGTCGAAGACAAGGAAGCAGCTGGTGATGTTGACGATTCACAGCCAGAGGTCCCTAGTGCAACGACAGATGCTCCTGCTGAGGAAGAGCCCAAGCTTGAGGAAGCTCAGCCAGAATTGAAACCCGAAGAACTTCCGTTGGAACAGGCCTCTGATGAACACCAGCAAGAACCAAAGTCTGATGAGCCTGAACCAGAGTCAGTAGTTGAAGAGTCTGACAAGGGACTGAATCCTGTCTTTGAAGAGATTCAGCAAGAGCCAACACTTGAAGAAACCCGGCAAGAGCTAACACTTGGAGAACTCCAACAGGAGCCAGTATCAGAGATCCAGGAGCCCAAGCTGGAAGAGCCTCACCATGACTCATCTGACGATGAAAGTGAGCACGAGTCACAGTCCAAGGAGCTTGAGCCGTCTACGACAGACTCTCCACTGCAGGATGTAGACGAGGCAACGGCTAAAAAACTTGCCAAGAAGGAGAGGAAGAAGGCTCGAAGACGTGCTCGTGCAGCAGCAGCTGCTGTCGAGGAAGCTGTCGTAGATCCAGTCGCGTGGAAGGATGAAGCCCAATATCAATCTGCTACTGAAGAGATATACAACTCTCACCCTCTTGATTCAGCCAGTATAGCTGAGCAGGATGATCTTGTACCCGATATCCTAGAAAGAGAGACAGCTGTTGCTCTGAAGCCTACGGAAACAGTTCAGCCTGATACTCAGGCTCCTGAGCTCGACACAATTTCGGAATCTCACGCGTTGGAGCCGACTCATGGCAAATCGATCGAGCCTACTGTCGTTTCAGAAAGCGATGTACCACGGGCTGAGGCAATAAGTCTGCCAATTGAAGAACCGCTGTCTATTGAACCGGTTGATCAGCCTGAACCTGAGGCTGCTTTGCCGACTGAACCCCAGGAGGAGATTTCCAAGGAGCCTACAGAGGAGCGCCAACAAAAATCATTTGTCCCTGATTCCCCCGAGGTTCGACAGTCAAGAACCTGGGAATCGGACAAGTCTCGCAAAAACTCATCCGTGTTCTTGTCCGTCCCTGGAGCAGCAGACTCCTCAGGAAGTGAAGAAGACAGCGACGATGACGCTTCGTATGTCTCCGATATGTCATACCAGCATAGCGAAGTTGGGTATCCCAGATACGGTGGACCAAATGACTCTACGTCAAGACTTACCGGCTTTGAGGTGACTGGTACTCCGCGCGTAGAAGGACATGCCCACAGAGATCGACACAGGAAGAAGAAAAAGAAGAAGGGAGGCAAGAAGCACAAGCGCAAGAAGTCTCGCAGTGGCGGAAGTGAACGCGGAAGTGAACGCGGAAGTGATCCGTCATCCTCGCTGCCGAGTCTTCCACAGACTTCGAATCCCAACCTCGCGGGCAGTGTGCCTAATGCCAATGACAGCCAGCCCTCTATTTCCGATGAACATGTCGACAAGGAACAGAATCCATCTTCCAATGTCGGAGAGGGTGCTGCCGCCGAGCCCCCAGCCACAGGGGCCGGTGGGTCAAGAGACATTGACGAACTTTTGTCTGAATTTGCGGATGATCCTGAGCCAATAGACCCTCCGCAGAGCCAGCGGGCTGGAAGCATCACTATACCGCTAGATACTATCCCTGAAGATGCTAGCGGAGAAGATGTAGGATCTCCACGACTGAAAGAAGCTACAAACCCGCCTGACAACCAGGATTCCGAGCTGTCACGTCCTTCTGGAGAACAGATCGAGGAAGAGCCAGAAAACGCATGGGATATGTTTACGGGCAACTGGGGCAAGTCTTCTGGGAAAAGGTCCGAATCTGACCTTTCGAGAAGTCTAGAGCTAGCCCCGGACGAGAGACCGCCTCAAGACTACCTAGGTGGTAAGCAGGCTCAGATGATTCAAGATGCAGCTCTGGTTGAGGAGCCCTCGGAGATTTCTACACCGCGAAGGAATAGCCAAACAGACAACACGGCAAGTGATGAGCCTGCAGGGTCAGAACTGCAAGTTGAGAAGCGAGCCTCATCCTTTTCTGGATCCCAATCGCCAAAGGGAAAGGATCCGAAAAGCATGAGGCCAGGCTCAGCATCCAGCCAAGGATCTAACCAATGGCTCGGATTCCTGTCTGAACGGTTCGGCCCTAAAAAAAAGAAGACTAGGGACAGAGACAAAGACCCTATAGGGGAAGATGACAAGGAAGACCCCAACGAGGAGTCTTTTTTAGGGAATCCAGCTCTTCGGAAAAGCGGTGACGAGAGGAGCTGGGAGACAAAAATCGAAACAATCGATGATTTCTTGCAAAGGAGTGGCAGCCCTACCACACCAAAGAGGCGCAAGAGACGTCAAGCACAATCCGACACACCTACTACACCAAAGCGGACTGAAAGCATTGTGGAGGCCGGAGATGATGGGGATGTCGTTGAAAGGAGGTTTAAGCGTGGAGAATATTTTGGAGGACAGTTGGTCGACAGCCCAATTCTTGAGGCAATGGAAGTCTTGGGGCCTTTTGAGCTACTGAAACGGAATGCCCAAGTGGAGGATCCGATCGGTGGGCTTCTTCGGGAAGCATCGGAAATATCGGTGCTTCCCCCAATGGACATGATGTCTGAAATATCTGACTACGATTTATCTGATTATAGGTTGTCGCCACGCGGGTTGCCCTCCGTTGAAGAGCTGCCGGAGGCGGAAGCCGAAGCGACAGCCTCGGAAGTTGGCTTTTACAGAGACAGTGGGTTTTCCGGAAGCCCCCCAAGCCGATCAAGGAGACACAGCACAAGCACGATCCCCTTTGAAGACAACGAGGAGAAAGTGCGCGACAGCGGGGTCGATGCAGACTGGCTAGAAGCCGCCATGGCACAGCTCAAGACTCCTGAGCCGATGAACAGGACGCCAGAGCGCCAGCCCCAGAGACGCCTACGACGATCTACACTGGGCGGCCAGAAACTGCGGGAGCCTACGTCGCTACGAGAGGCGGCCAAGGACCCTGAAAAGAAGACCATACCGGGTACCAGGGAACGAGTGTTGACGGGAACAGGAACACGACCGGAGACTCCAACGGGGAGAACCAGTCCCACTAGGAAAGGCTACGGAGCCATCACCGGGATGGGCTTTGGACGGCTTGCAAACGGAAGGGTGTCGCCAATGCCCGCGTCCATGTCTACGGAACAACTCGACGCTCCTCCAGCGCTGAAACGGTCGGTCACATCACCAGTTACATCAGCACCTCTACGAAGCCTGCGACGAGCCGTCAGCGCGCAGATTGGGCCGGGGCTCCAGCGCCCGGAGTCGCCGTCAGTGCCGCTGATGCCAGCGACGGAGCAGCCTCGAAGCGTCTCAGACAGCAAGATCCCGTCAGCCACAAGACGCCAGACGGGAGATGAGGCGCGGGCCGACCCCGGTCGAGGCACGCCCAACAGCGGGCTGGTGCGACAGCGGACCCCTGAAGGGCTGAGATTCTCGCGCCAGGACGGCAGCACAGTGCGGTCCTCGTCGAATCCAACGCCGCCGCTGCTGAGACGGGCGGAGAGGCGCTTCTCGCTGCGCCAGCCAAACAGCAGCACCAGCTCCATCGCGCCGAACCCGATCCCCAGCCCGATGCCCGCCACCGACACCAGCACCAACCCGAGCCCAATCCCAACGCCAACGCCAACGCCAACGCCAACGTCAACCTCAAGACCAGCAGCGTCGAAGCCGTCGTCGGAGGCGCCCGTTGCCAATGAAGGCCGCGCGCGCGCAAAGGACAAGCCCGACGTATACGTGAGTGAAAGGACTCTCTTTGAAGCTCTCGTCACATGATTTGTGCCCGCAAATGACCCGATCCACCGGCGTGCATGAGCACGGTCCGAGCTGTGTTTATTTTTTTTCTCTCTCCCCCCAGCGCCCAGCCCAGCCACCCAAACTGGCAGCGCCCTCACCGCCCAGCCTCGTGATTTTTCCCACCCCCAGCAGCTCCGCCCAACTGCTGCGAAAGGTCTGCACCCTCAGCTTCTGGCTTTTCTGATTGCCTGCTGCCGAAGTGCTTGCATGTCGTGTTTGGTCATTTGCGGGCATTCTTCCGATTGTGTTTTTTTATTTACCGAATTATAGCTGTTAATTTTATTATTCATTCTTCTCATTGCATTTTCTTCTTACTGGCCTCGTCGGCGTCGCTTCGTTCTAACACATTGGGCTTTCTATAGGATGGTTTCGGCGAGGGCCGCATCGGCTCGCCCTTATCACCAACAAGGCCTCACAGTATGCGTCGGCGTCAGAGCATGCAAGTCCTCGAGCTCGAGGCCCGAGTCGAGCAGCTCATAGCCGAGAACCGCCTGCTCTCCGATGCTCGCCATAGCACCGACCAGCACCTGAGCCATCGTGTCGTCACCGCTCTTTCCGACCGGGACACCCAGATCGAGAGTCTCAAGCAGACGCTCAAGTTCCTGCGAGGCGAGGTCTCTCGCCTGACCGAGGTCAATGATGGCCTCAGCAGCGCCAACGCCGAGCTGGCCAACAAGGACAACAGCCGCTACGCGGACCTGCAGGTCCACGCCGACCGGGGCGAGAACCAGGATGCCCTGATGCAGGCTCTGCGCGACAAGGACGCCCAGATTGCAAGCCTGACGGCCAAGCTAGACGCCGCCAAGGAAAAGATCCGTGAGCTGCAGCGTCAGATTCTCGAGTCCAAGGCTGCCGACGTGCAGTTCCTCAACATCAAGGATGAGGACTACTTTGACCACCGCTGCCAGCAGCTCTGCTCCCATGTCCAGCAGTGGGTTCTGCGCTTTTCCAAATTCTCCGACATGCGGGCCTGCCGCCTGACAAGCGAGATCAACGATGAGAAGATCATCGACCGCCTTGACAACGCCGTCCTGGATGGCTCTGACGTCGACAGGTACCTCAACGACAGAGTCAGGCGGCGGGACATTTTCATGTCCATGACCATGAACATGATTTGGGAGTTCGTCTTTACCCGCTACCTCTTTGGAATGGACCGAGAGCAGCGACAGAAGCTCAAGTCGCTGGAAAAGCTGCTGACAGAAGTTGGCCCACCACAAGCCGTACGCCAATGGCGTGCCGTTACCCTCACGTTGCTCTCCAAGCGCGACACATTCAAGAGGCAACGAGACCTGGACACGGAAGCCGTGGTCCAGGCCATTTACCAGACACTATGCAAGGTCCTCCCGCCGCCTTCCAACCTGGAGGCCCAGATCCAAGCCCAGCTACGCAGGGTCATGCACGAGGCCGTCCACCTCTCCATTGAGATGCGCACGCAAAAGGCCGAGTACATGATGCTGCCGCCTCTGCAGCCGGAATACGACGCAGACGGCGAGCTTGTCCAGACTGTCCAATTCAATGCGTCCATGATGAATGAGCGGAGTCCGTCCTCGCTGAAGCTGACCAACGAAGAGCTCGAGGCTCGCGGCGCCATTGTGCGCGTTGTCCTCTTCCCTCTCGTCGTCAAGAAGGGAGATGACGATGGCTCCAACGACGAGGAGATTGTTGTCCATTCCGCCCAGGTGCTCATTGCTCGTAGCAAACTCACGCGCCAACCCACGCCATCTGACGGGGGGAGAGTTTCTACAGGCACTGGCCGTCTGAGCGGCGGTACCAATTCTCCTAGCACTAGAACGTCTGATGTCATCTAAGGAAGACGACGAGACGGGGAGAGAGATGATGATGATGATGCTTATGATGTCCTTTTTTTCTTCTTCTTTTCTTTCTTCCATTCATACGTACGGCTTGAGAAAAAAGTTGAGCGATGGTGTGTTTTTCCTTTTTTTTTCCGTACATATATCTGTTTTACTGGGTTACTTTTTTATTGTTGTTTTCATTACAGCTATGTTTTTCCTCTTCTTTCTTCTTTTCTATTTGTCTACTGGACGGACTGCGGGAAAGCAACGCAACATGTTTCAACATGGTTTGATGATACGATATCCCATTGGAAAAAAAATTTCCTTGTTCCTGCGAACGGACCTATCTGTTTTTATCTCCTTTGGTTTTGATGGATGATGAAACCTTTCCGTCGGACTTCTGGAGCGCCATGTACTTAATTATCGACAGCATTTGTGTGTGTGTTTTATTCGATTTTTTTATGCCATGAATTCCTTTTTTTTCACTTATGCGTCTCTTCTTAATTTTGTTTTTTTTTGGTTATTTCTGTTTTTGGCCTTGGGTCTAGATTACGATTTGATGAAATGAAAAAACTAGAAAGTTCTCCACCAAAGAAAAGACACATAGTATTGACATTCAAAGTTCCTTTTTCTCTACCGTAGCCCAATCAGTCGTGAAGACTAGGTGCCCGTATAGATGCCACTACCTATCTGATAGTATCTAATAGTATCCTGCAGGTCTGAGCGAATTGGCCCGGAATGGTCTCGAGATGACGGAAAACCTGCATGCGTTTGGGCATTCGTCTCTCCACCTTTGGGCATTTACCCGCCCCGATCCAGCGCCTCTTTTGGGCAATTCCCCCTCTTCTGTGTGCCCTTTTGTGTTGTGTTGCGTGACTTTGTAGGGACGTTGGAATGGATTTGTTGAGTTGCTTTGGCTTCATCTCATGTATTCATTTCTTCTTCAACGGCAAATCAATCTTGCCGCACATGGCTAGTCCAGACGAGATGCATCATGGGCCCCCCTCAAGGCGCCTTGTGACGCTCAACCATCCACCTCCACCCGTCGAGCGTCTTGGACACCTCGCTGGCGTGCTCGTCGCCGTGCATCTGCGCAACCATGCCCAGAAGCCACTGCAACCACGTCGTGCGGCCCCATTCGCCCCTTTGCAGGTCCCGTGTCACGACGTCGGCCACGCGCGCCAGCACCAGCGGCGAGACGGCCCTGGTCAAGCTTCGCTGGACGCTTGCGCACCGCTGCAGGCGCCGCAGCTTCTGGCGGTCGTTGAGGTGCGCCGCCTCCAAGTACCACTGGCCCATGCGGTCGACGAGGGCCATCTTGGCCTGGATCTCGCGGGCGATTTCCTCCGGAGCCGCGGTGGGCGCCGTTGCGAGCCGCGTGAGGTCCATGGCTTGCCAGTGCACCGGCCGTGTGATTTCTGCATCTTTGATGATGCGTTCGACGTAGGGAGCCCATGCCTCCCAGCCCCACGTTGTGATGTGTGATTCCTGGCCGAGTCGTAGTCGAAGAGCTTCATAGAGCTGTAGGGCGAGTCTGTGATCGTCACATGACGTGGCTATTGTCCGCGCTGAGTCGATGGATATTCGGGAGAGTGGAAGTGAGGATACAGCGTGAATGAGGGCGTCTGTTTGATTGACGTCCTTGAAGAAGCTGTAAAGCTGTGTCAAGATGCTGCTGGCGTTGGGAAGGCCATGGATTGTGGAGAACAAGGCCACCCATCGTTTTGACAAGGAGCTGTACTGCGTTTGTGTAAGCTCAGAGTGGGCATCATCACTGATGGTGCCCGCTGATCTTAATCGGCCGACTATAATCTGCCACAGTTGGATATGTCGTGGATCAATCCCATGAGACATGATCAAATCTCGGTAAGATTGTGTAAACGCTTCATTAGTTGTTGTTGGATTGTATGCTTTGGCCATCAGCCATGAAAATCGTAATTTCCGACTAGTCTCCAGGTCCTGCTCTTGCTGTGAAAAAAGAGCGGCCATGTCGGTATCCAAAGTCTGTATTTGCGCGGGGCTCAGCATCGAAAGGGCCTCTCCGAATTGAGCTGCGGTGGCTGTCCAACGCTTGGGAAGATTGCCGCTGCTCGCTTGAGCCATGACAAAGCATTGCGCCAAGGTTGATATCTGATCCATGGGAATCTGAGATCGCACCCAGGCCGGCATCAAACTCATCATTCGTTTGAAAAGCCTGATGTTCTGGTAATCACCTCCCGTAGTGGAAACAATATTGGCAAATGCCATCCAGAGATCCAGCACAGCGACATTATCAGGATTCCTCTTTTGGGCAACACCAAGACCGGTCAAGACGGTGCGGCGAATTCTAGCGACGAATCCATCTGCCATTCTCGGGTCTGATATCTTGTCTCTCAAAATTTGATCGAGGGGCTCCATGGAAAGACGCAATTCTTCGACAGATAGGGACGCAGTTTCCATCCTGAGGCAATAGTCACGCCGAAACAACTTTCTCAACTTCTCCAACGCTCCATCATCCACGGTTTCAAGAAGAAGAATTCTGTCTCGTAATACCGCCAACTCCTGGGGTAACTTTGTCGGTATCGAGACATTATCATAAGTATATTCGGCTGCGGTAGCTCCTCCGCTTGATATGCTAGAAAAGGCAATGTCTGCTGACGGGGGCTGAATAAACGGTTTATCGGCATCCGACTTTTCGAGCCACGATATTAGGCCATCAAAGAGCGCCGAGGGATTGATTGCCTGCTTCTTTCTCTTTCGTTCCTCCATAGTAGATGGCGGCTCCCATTTCCATTCGCTGGGAACCCAGGCAATGTCAAAGTGCCATAGCGGGGGATACGTTGACGACGAGGGCATGATTCCCGTCATGCTACGCTTGCCCAGCTGGCGACGGCGGCTCTCGAGGGGCCCAGAGTGCGAGCTGAGTCGTCGACACGACGCGGCAGGGGGGAATTGGCGGTGATAGTGCTCAATGGCCTGCCGAAGCATTGAGTCTGTGATCCAGACGGCGGACGAGTGAGAAACACGTCCCACGGGACGGCATTGCGCCGCGGACCGCACTGGCATTGCAGCGCCGCGGACGAGGGGATTTGACGGGATAGCGGTGAGAGTTATCGTCGAGCCATTGCAGTGGTGTTCGGGGTTGGGAAGATGCGACAGCGCCTCGGCGTCTTGGTGAGCTGTTGCTTGCTTGGATCTTGGGAGCTTCCATCAAGAATTCGATACATGGGTTTCGATGGCCCGCGGGCTGTCGGGAAAAACTGTAGTTCCGGTGGGGGTGGGTGGAGGTACAGTAAAGCACCAACGTGGAAGTACCTGTCAAGAGGTACTAACAGATCAGGTACGAGTACAGAGGCACGGATGTACTCCGAATGGTGGAGGTACCTTCAATATATTTGGGAAATGTCTCTTCAGCATCCCAATTGTGCTATTCAGCATCCCGTATCGTAAATACCTCTAGTCCCTCTGCGTGCTATTGATACTCGAGAAATATAACTGCAGTAGTAGATGCTAGAGAAATATGGCCATCGTAGTATTACTAGGCCGGTAGATGCTGGAGAAATATGACTATAAGAGCAGATGTTATTTTAAGAACTGGACTTTTAATTACTCGAGCAAATGCTTGTCGTAGTAAATCATCGACTTTCTTTCACATCCGGATTCCATGCTCAATCTCCACGCAACGCTGGGGTCCAGTGCTGAACAGCTTACCGGTACTCCCTACCTAGTAGAATTAGTATCTGGCACGGAGCACCGGGTACCTGCAATTTGCACGGGCCATGTACACAAGGGACCCCGTACCGACTCCTTACTGTAGACGCACTGCCTGATACATACAGGTCGCATGTCATGCACCAATCGGGACGCCATGCGACATGCGAATATGGAGAAGCCTCGACGCTCCTCCGCCAAGGTGCCAGTGACATTAACATTAACACATTCGCACCGCCTCACTCAGCACACGCATCCCCCCGTCTTCCAATCTCGGAGCCCCAAATGAGCTGACGGGGCCGATCCATGCATGGCCGATCCATCCTTGCACCTGATCCCGAGCGACCGCAAGCGACTGTGAAGCTGCTGGTTATTTGCGTTCGCTAGTCCGCAGGGCACGCGAACCGCCAACCCGCTTTCGCTTCCCTCCCCTGAACATCAAAAAGAGTGACTCTCTTCTGTTTCACTGACTTCTCCCTGAAACCAAACAACGAGGCAAGCGAAAGACAAAAACAAAGCTCGAAACAAAACAATCAACAAAGGCGCACGACGGGACCACGGAGCTTGGCCGGAGCTTGCGCTGTACCTACTTGTATCAGCTCATCGCAGCGCATCGCATTACTTCGCATTACACCGTTCCAGTACCACAGCTTCGCCCATATCCACCATCGCATTCCTCGACTGCCTAGCTCGCTGCGGGCTCCATGGCTCTGCGTGTCCCTTCGTTGTTGCTGTCCAACCTCGAAAGTCGCTTATGAAAATTGCTGATGGAGCCCGTGGTATATGAAGAGACGCCTCTAGCCGACTACCTCAGAGGTATGTTGAGGCTTCCGCATGGCCGCCTGCTATCCCCCCGAATCCTGCGCATGCTGACCGGTCGATGTGACTTGTGAAGATGGAGGTAACCTGTCGGAGGCGGAATGGGCTCCCATGGACGGCACTCCCGATCACCAGTTGTCAATAGCGTCCGATTCCTCGGCTCCTGCGAGCCCGACTCCCTTTGCGCCGTCCGGCCGTCCGTTGGTCAAGGCTCGATTTCGCAACGCTCCCAGCAAGCTGGATCTTGCCGAGCAACCACAAGCCCAGCAGCCCTTGACGCTGCAATCACTCAAGAAAAGCTGCTCCGTATGTTGAACGCCTGATGCTGTGGAAGCTTCACCGCTCCTGCTCCACACACACCTCATGAGCTAACCTGACTTGAACCATACCATGTAGGCCCTTCTGGCTGCGAGCCTCGATCGTGCAGACAACGCCCGGTTCCTCGAACAATTCAGATATACAATCATTGCCTCGCAGCTGCTCAACGGCCATTCCCTGCTAGGAGGACACCGTCCGCCGGCCCTGAAAACGCCGTCCTCGACCGCGGATAGCAATGACCAATCTCTGCTCTCGACCGAAGGTATTATAGTGTCCGTCGTCGGAGCGCTAGCTCTCGCAGTCTTCCTAAGCTGGGCACTGAGTAGTGCGCCATGGCATGTAACGAAACGACGCCTAATACTGGTGCTTATTGTTGCTGCAGCGGCGGTCTTGGTAGGACAAGTCTTTGTGCGACGACAATGGCTTCGCTACCGGAGAGAACAGTCCTTGGCTGAAATATCCACATTCATATCGAACTCGCAAAACCTTGATAGCGCAACCGAAGCTACGCTCTCGCTGGTCCAAGAAGTTGAGCTGGTCTCGCGTGGATACCGAATGTCAGTTTTCTCTCTTCTCTAACAGCCATAGCCTCTCCGGCCATGGCTGTACTTTATATACATCACAAACTGACACCCCTACAGTAGTGTCCCCCTTCCACCGGTCAGTCGGCTCGAGGATCGTACCCAAAGCAGAAAATGTGTTCGGCTGCGCAAGGCGCTCAAAAACTCGCTTGCAGAGGTTCTGCAGACGTACAACCAGGTGTCCGATGTTGTCAGGGGCTTCGCGGAGCAGATGGAGCTGGAGAAGTACTACGACATGTACGACGTGAGCGACTTTGACATTTCGGATTCCCGCCTGGGTTTCAATGCGGCCGAGTTTGACGACCTGGAGTCGTTGAGAACGTTGAAAATTCTTGCCGCGCGGTTTCATACCACCCGAAAGATGCTCCTCTGCGCCCTGTTGGCTCTGGATGCGAATGGGGAGGCCAAAGACCTGCTGCGTTGGACAGCTGCGGTGGAGTCGCTGCAAAGCGTCAACATCTCGACCAAGTCTGTGTTTGAAAAGCTGCAAGGGATACTAAGCGAGGAAGAATGTAAGTGACTGACACCACCCCTCCCTTTTCTTCAGCATCCCTCGTGATATAGGCAGAGTTTCTAACTATTTACAGCGTTTCCCGCACCACCAACTCCACAGATGCCCCTTACGCCGGGCAAAGAGAGATGGCGCTCCCAGCTGCGCAAGCTCAGTTCCATGTCAACCGGAATCCGAGGCTTGCAAGCCAAACTTCACCTGCTACGAGAAGAATCCGATAGAGCGCTAGACGACTCCAACGACATCTCCGAACTGGGGCCCAATCTCATGTCACAGTATGACTCCATTGGAGTGGACCTTAGAATGCTCATGGCGGCGTGGGAAGAAGGCAGAGCCGCTTTGGCCCAGGGCATTGACAGGAACGAGAAGAGACTTTCATCAATAAGCACGTTGCTATCGCCCGCCAGCTCCCTGAGCGGACTCACTACAATCGGCGAGGGAGGTGCCGCAGAGGCCTTCAAGGCTTTGACTGGCGAGTCTCCGCCGGCGTCCGATATCAACGACGCCGAAGACGACCAGGAGATCTTCGAAGCTGTAGCAAAGCCGCGACCTCGGAGCATGCTGACGCGAGAGGAGAGAATTGCAAAGGTCAAAGAAGAGAGGGAGCAGAGGGCGTTGGCACGTCAGCAGTTGGAGGCCACCAAGGGCATGCTGAGAGAGCTGGAAACGGTCATCAGCCTACGGCCCCAGAAACGAAGCAGTGCTCCTGCTGGAACCCGCAAGGTCTCGATGTGAGCTCTACTCACACACAAGTCTCGACGACGAACCATTACTTTCCTACATTTTACGTTACATGTACAGGCGCATGGCAGCATCACATCTCTCGTTATCGTTTTACATTTCTTTCTTTGTTGATCTGTCCTTGGTTATTTTTCTCCTTTCTCTACTTCGTACAATGGGGCAAGACACGGTGCAACGGCTAGGGGTTTCGGGGTGCTTGCTTTTGTATTTGTTGTGATTATTACTCTAGATCCCGGTCAGTTTGGTGGCGGCGGCAGATGTCCTTTTTTATTTTTCTCTTTTGTGTTGACTGGCTCGGACTCGTTTAGACAAGGCGTATGATGGGATCGAAACGCACCACAATCTTTGTATATAACTACTACATGTGTGTACTAAACATTTGGCAGATTATCATGGCACGAGGGGTGTAAGTTGGCATGCGCATAGATGGATGAGATGATGGGGCCACCAAATTGACTGCCGTGGATGCAGTTATTTTAGACCAAGGAACCGGAGCGGGAGGTTGCATATACTTGTATGCTCTCAACATTCATTACTTATGTATTTCATCTCTTTACCTTATGCTACTATGTGATGTCTCGTACATGTCTCCCCTTGCTGCCGTCCCTGCGTCTGCCAACGCGAGGAGTTGCATGTTTCTCACGCTTGATAGGTGCCTCTGAGTACCTAGTACCTTTACCGAAATTGTATAGTGCCTCTGGCGTCCACTGTAGCCTGTAGGCTTAGGTGGTGCTCCCCTGTGCAGCTGCCTACCTGTGTACAAGGTAGAGGTAGCTTCCAGCAGTATCAATGATGGACAGTACCTCGCGTGTAGGCTGCCAATCCACGGCACGCAAGGTACCTCGCATTCAGCTGGGCACTAAAAATGCCCCGCGTAAGGTTGGCGTCGCCCGCCAGACGCGTCTCGACCTGCCCACAGCTTCGAGCCTCGTGTTAAGTGCTTTTTCTGCCTGCTACCTCGAGCTTCCTCCACCAAGAACGTGCATTTTCCTTCTTCACCAACCAACACCTGCGACTCTGGCCCTCCAGTTACGCACCGATTGACTCCGACTCTCCTTCAAACTCTTCATCAAACTCTTCTCTCTTTTAAATCTCTCTCCTTTACTTTTCATCACACATTCATCCAGTACGTGCTGAGCCCTGCAGCAAATTGCGTGCATCCCCTCCTTGTTTTTCCCCCACGCCCAAACTGCCCAATTCAAGCCTCAGAGCAACGGCAGAAGCACATCTAACACGCGGTAGAAATGTTGGAGGCACGGTTGGAACAGGCTAGCATCCTGAAGAAGGTACATTGACCCAATCCCACATCTTTCCAGACGCCCTCGTGGTCCCTTACTTGGCCAATGACCCGCGGCTGACCACGAAATTGATTCTCGCAGGTGGTTGATGCCATCAAGGACCTCGTCCAAGACTGCAACTTTGACTGCAATGACTCCGGCATCGCGCTGCAGGCCATGGACAACTCGCACGTCGCCCTCGTGTCGATGATGCTCAAGGCCGAGGGCTTCTCGCCATACCGATGCGACCGCAACATTGCTCTTGGTGTCAACCTGACGTCTCTCACAAAGGTGCTACGGGCCGCCCAGAACGATGATATCTTGACGATCAAGGCCGAGGACGCTCCCGATGTCATGAACCTGCTGTTCGAGAGCAGCGGAGAGGACCGCATCAGCGAGTACGACCTCAAGCTCATGGACATTGACCAGGAGCACCTGGGCATTCCTGAGACCGAGTATGCGGCCACGATTACCATGCCTTCGGCCGAGTTCCGGAGAATCTGCACAGATCTGGCAGCCATGTCAGAGTCAGGTATGGAACAAGAACAACGCTCCTGGCGCCAATCACTTTGAGAGGGATTGTGTGCGTGTTTATCCAATAATGGAGAAGCTAATGTTTCATCTCGCTGGCAGTTGGTATTGAGGCTTCCAAGGATGGTGTCAAATTCTCCTGCAACGGTGACATTGGTAATGGCTCCGTCACTCTGAGAAGCCACACCTCCGTCGAAAAGCCCGAGAGCAATGTCGACATTGAGTTGACAGAGCCCGTGTCCCTGACCTTTTCCCTCAAGTACCTGGTCAACTTCTGCAAGGCTGCTGTCCTGTCCACCCAGGTCAAGATCTGCCTCTCCAGCGAGGTGCCGCTCTTGGTCGAGTACAACCTCTCCGGCAGCAGCTACCTGCGCTTCTACCTCGCACCAAAGGTTTGTCTTTTCCCCTGCTCTCTACTACCAAACTTGTAGCATGCTAACGTGGAGTCAGATTGGTGACGACGAGTAAATAATTACACCCACACTCCCGATTCAGACGACCCAACACACAATCTCCGCATAAAACCAGACCGGGCCATAGGCAGGAGACGACACACAGCCCTTCAATCGCGGCTGGTGTTTTCCCCGACGAGGACAGAGAGAGGAGAGGAGAAATGGATATCGAGAATATTGTCAAAGGCCTTTTTCCTTTTATTTTCTAATCATGATCTGTAGCAAAAGAAAAAATGAAACGAGCACGTGTTTAGCCTTTAGTCTTGCCTGCCGATAATTATCTCGAAGAACCTTGTCGAGTCCCTTATGGACTGCTTCTTACTCCGTGCCCTCTCCCCTCTGCCCTCTTCTCTTCTTGACGCCTAACCTGCTCCTTGGTGCTTATCTGGAGCAGAACGCTCATACAAGCGGCTTAGACCGGATCGTAGCTTCGGCCATCGGCGGGGCGTTTTTCCTAACCCCCGTGATATGATACTGTCACTGTCTCTGGCGCCCTTTTTGCTAGCTCTTAGACATACGCCCTGCCTTTTTTTTTTTTTTTTTTTTCTTTTTTTTTTTTTTTTTTTGAGTTTGAGTTTGAGTTTTTCTATGCGGCTGTCGGCTCAGCACAGCAAAGGGGCGTCTGCTCTCCTCGACGGATACTAGTGGTGAGTCGCGTGCTGTTTTTTTTGCCCACCTCAGCGGCTCTGGTGGCATCAAGCTCGCTCCGCTGACGGCGGAACCCTTTCGCATGGGGGATCCCGGCAACGTCAGTTTTATTATTCATCAGCTCTGATCCTCGCCAGTCTGACCAGCCTTGAGTGAGATCCAAGACGCCTGGACCAGATTTTGCCCCCTTTTAGTTGTTGCATATTGTTTCTTCCTTGTGGCCTCTTTTTTCGCCTTTTTTCTTCTTCTTTCTTTCTAACATATAGTTTTCAAGGCAACATTGCGATCTCTCCGGATCTCGGCGCGCGGCAATAGTGCTTTTTCTTAGTTTCATACACAACAAAAGAACATAATGTCTTCTGACTCACTGCTTCCGCCGCGAGTGTTGGCAGTTGCAAGCCATGTAAGTCCCTTTATTGTCATCATGAAGTCTTTGAACATCTCATTGTGGGTTTCAGCCGGCTGACTGTGTTGTTTTCGCAGGTTGTCTCAGGGTATGACTTGGAAATAGACAGCAAGCGTGAAAATGCTAGTCCATGAGACGCTGTGGGCAGTTGAGTTAACGTAGGCTTTCAGCAACGTGGGAAATAAGGTCGCCGTCTTCGTGCTCCAATCGTTGGGATTTGACGTCGCTGCCCTGAATACGGTGCAGTTCAGTGAGTTGGCCCGGAACGTGCGAGGGGATTACGGCCACGAGACAATGCTGACTCACTTTTGTCTGTCCTTCCTCAAGGCAATCACACGGGCTACAGACAATGGACAGGGACGAGGGCCACGGCACAGGAGATTATCGATCTCTACAACGGCCTGAAGCAGTCGTACCTGGATGACTTTGACATGATGCTCACTGGCTACATCCCCGGCGCGGAGGGAGTCACGGCGGTGGGAACGATTGCAAAGGGGCTCAAGGAGAAGTTTCAGAATTCCCCGGGCAAGTTCTTTTGGGTGCTGGATCCTGTCATGGGAGACAACGGAAGGCTATATGTGGCGCCGGAAGTTGTGCCCGCGTATAAGGCTCTTCTCCCATATGCGGATCTGATACTACCGAATCAGTTTGAAGCCGAGTAAGTACGATGTGATACAAGGTTGTCAGCTTTGACGGTTCCCATATCCATTGCTAACCTAACCCTTCTGCTTATAGACAACTCTCAGACGTCAAGATTGTCGACATGGACAGCCTCACCCAGGCCATCCAGGTGCTTCATGACAAATTCAACATCCCTCACATCATCATCACCTCCGTCAGCTTCACAACCCCAGACCATCCGCCCTCGCACCTCACCGTCATCGGCTCCACCACAACTTCAGATCGCAAAGCCCGACCCTTCAAGATCGTCTTCCCGTCCATAGACTGCTACTTCTGCGGCACCGGCGACATGTTCGGCGCCCTCATCACAAGCCGCATCCGAGAAGCCGCCAACGCCGTTCCCGGCTTGAGCAGCCGCGCCAGCTGGCTCAGCGACGACGACGTCGCGGCGACGGATCTGCCGCTGGCGAGGGCGGCGGAGAAGGTGCTGGCGAGCATGCATCAGGTGTTGACCAAGACGCGAGATGCGATGCCCGAGGTGATGGAGAGGACGTGGGCTTTGCTGCCGCCGGAGGATCGGAATGACACGACCAAGGCGCATTATGTCAAGTCGAAGGCGGCGGAGCTACAGTTGGTTGCCAACTTGGATAGCTTGCGAACCCCGAGCGTATCATTTTCGGCGACGAAGATTTAGACTGGGGGGGTTGATACAAAGGGGAAAAGCGAATTGGATATAGATGGAAGGGGAGGTGGGTGGCGTAGAATCAAGTCTTCTTTTTGTTTCTAGTATTCATTGTTATAGACCTAAATCGGCAGGACATTTGTCTTGTCTTTTCCAGCACTATATTCTGCACCTGACCCGAGTCGGCGCAGCTTTCTTTTTCCCTCGTGCCGTATCGTATCGTAATATCGTTTTATTAATCCCATTGTATTATCCCCTCTTAATTCTTGCCGGTGCTTCCAAAGCCACCAACCCCCCTGACGCTCTCCTCCAGCTCCTCCACCTCGACGACGTCGGGCGTCACGATTCTCTCCAGCACGAGCTGGGCAATTCGATCACCCTCCTTGATCTCGTAGTCGGTTTCCGCATGGTTGAACAGCAGAACCTTGACGGGTCCGCGGTAGTCAGCGTCGATGACACCGGCACCAGTGTCGATGAAGTGCTTGGACGCAAGGCCAGAGCGGGGAGCAATACGGCCGTCTTTTATAGTGATTAGCCTTTTCGTCCTCTTTCTCCAGAGTCGGGTGTTTCGAACTTACATGTTCCCGCAGGCGTGGCAATGCTAATGTCCGTATCGACGAGGCCCTTTCCTCGAGCTGGCAGAACAGTGTCCTTTGCGGCGTACAAGTCGTACCCAGCGGAAAAGGCGCTGCCGCGCGTGGGCAGTCTGGCCTGCGGCGAGAGCTTCTTGACTTGCAGGGGGACGGGGGCCTCCATTGTGGTTGCTACTGCTACTGCTGTTGCTGCTGCTGCTATGGCTTCTTCGACGGCAGCGGGTTCGGGGATTGTTTCTGCGTCGTCGATTGTCTTGATGCGCTTGGCGGGAGGGGAGGTTGTGCCGTTTTCGGGGACTGCGGACATGGTTTGGGATTAGAGTGGTGGAATTGGAGGTTTTTGGCGTAAGAAGCTGGAGAGAGAGAGAGAGAGAGGTGAGAGAGTGTGGGAAACTAGATGTTGGGAGGGAATGAATGGGGGTTTATTTAGAAGAAGGGAGAGAGAGAGAGAGAGAGGAAATCAAAGGGCAATTGGCTATGTTTGCTTTTTTTTCCGGCTTGCTTACTATTCCCGTTGGTAGCGCAACTCTTTTCAGCTGAGAAAAAAGGAAGTCGGTGAGAAAAAGGCGTTTCTGTCTGGCGGGATTGGGATTGGAGGGGCGAAGACGCGACGCGTTGAGAGTTTTGGTGGTGGGGGAGAGAGAGGGAAATTGGGCCAATTGAGGCGGGGTGTTTTTTCGGTGGTTGCGTCTCACAGGGCGGCTTTTGGCTTGAGCTATGGGATCTCTCCCTTGCATTTGGGCTGGGAAGTAGATAGTTGGATGTGATTGGATTGGGTTACGGAGGACTTTGTAGTGTTTGTTTGGATTGGGTATCAAGGCGGTAGGGAGGAATATTCATCAAGTGTGTTGTTCAAGGGAGAGCTCACTGACTGTCCAGCTTACGGTGTCGTGGATTGTTAAAGCTTCACAGTACGGATAGATGATGGTACTAAGTGAGATGTGTTGTTCAATAATTGGCTTGCTTATCACTGTCTTTCGTATCATCCCAAGATGGTCTAATCGTCCAGCTCTCGCCCAAAATCAACCAGTCGTATCTTGGCAGCATCCCTGGGATGGAACTGCGCAACCTTGGATCTAATGAGAAACCTCGCCGCCGCCGTCTCATGCGGCAGCTTCACATAGGCATCCGAGCTGCTGCCCTTTGCCTCGACAAGCTTGTTGAGCAGCTCCTCCGTAAGTTGTCGCATCTCTGTCCCAGCCGCCGAAGCCGCGTCCCTCGGCTTTGTCTTTTTCCCACCACCAGCTCCGTCACCGTCGCTCGGGCCCCAAATCTCGTCTATACGGCGCTGGCTCTTGTCTTTGTTGATTTCGCCCTTTGGCTTCTTCAGTTTCCCCTGCGCGTTGAACCCCGCGGCGAGATCTTGGGCGTCAATGTCCATCAAGTCTCCTACCACAGGTCCGCCCAGAGCTTCTGCTGCGAGCATTACCGCCAGGTGGTCATCGATGAAGCGGTTGAGGGCTTTCATAAGCTTGCTCGTCTCTTTATTGTAGCCTTGTTTCTTTCGTCGTAGCTCTTCGATTCGTTTCCGCGCTTCATCCTCTGGTTGCGTGTTCGTTCCCGATTCGACTTCAATGCGCAACGACTCAATCCTCTGCTTGAGAGCTTCATTGAGGAGCTGGTGATCTTTTAGACTGGCTTCATCTTGCTTCAATTGCCTTTGTTCCCTCTCAGTCGACTCCGTCTGTGAGGCTAAGAATGCCTTGGACTCTTGAATTGTCTGGTGTGTCTTGCGTAGAGCTAGGAGCGCTGGGAGCACCGATCCCGGGAAGGGGAGGAAGGGCTCAGAGTTGGTAACTTCGTCAAAGGCCGCTTTGAGGAGTTGGGCTTGGCCGGCGGCAGTGCTGGGCGTCTCGAGCTCTGCAGAGCGCAACTGTGACTGCTGCGTTAGACGCCGTCTCATGTGTGTTCTAGTGGTTCGCCGATAGCTACCTCGTTTAGCTGAGCTTCATATTCGCGGACTTTGCGCTGGAGCTCCTTCAATGTATGGTCGATATTGGTGGCATGAGCCTGGGCTTCGGAGCTATTGCGCGATCTGTCATCCATGGCCTGTATTTACTCGGTTTGATTCGCGTGCCTCTGACTTCATCTTAGCCGAGAAGCTGCTCGACCTAGATCGAGGTACGGGATGTCACAGTCTCCAAACTGTGTGGGTTTCCCCCTGCAGCAACTCGATTTCAGCGCTGACAATGCGTCCGGGTCCTGTGGGGGCGCGACTCTCCCCACCAAAAAAGCTCCCTGTCCGCTGTAACTTCCTCCAATCGCCTGGAGATGCGGCGACGTGGCGCACTCCGCACTGTGCAGCCCGAGCCGCACCTTGTTCTTGGCGGCCTAGTGTCGCGCATACAGTCGCCCAATCGGGGTCATCACGTGACAACGCCGCGGGCGACCTCCAGCAAGAGCAAGGGAGGCATGGGCCTTTTTGTTCTACCCCGACGTCCCATCAAAGTTTCTTCTTCAAGTTTCTTCTTCCACCCGCCGCAATCTTCTCCTCATCATCCCTCCTGCGACGCGCCCAACCCGACGCCATCGATCCGATAGCAACAGCGTCCTTGTGGAATTGCCCCAGCGCCCTGCGAGATTCCGTTCCGCCGCTGATTCTAGGTCTCCTCCACGTGTGCTTGTCCGCGTGTTCTAGCTACATAGCCTTGCTGGAGTTGCTGGCTGGAA
This sequence comes from Trichoderma aggressivum f. europaeum, assembly GCF_033847375.1. NCBI lineage: Eukaryota > Fungi > Ascomycota > Sordariomycetes > Hypocreales > Hypocreaceae > Trichoderma > Trichoderma aggressivum. The sequence goes on from NW_026946367.1 coordinate 1,582,532, forward strand.
GGCAGCTTTGTTCTCTTTCCTTTCCGCTCCGTCCGCCTGTCCCTTTGATCGGAAGCCGCCACGTTTGCGAAACACGTGCAGTCCATTGCAATCGTCGAGGCGACTCCTCTACACTCGAGAGACACGGGCTGTCGATCGATCACTAACTTTAAACGCGCGAGGTGCTGGTTGGTCTTGCGTGAGCGCCAACTTCGGGAACTAGAAGGTCTTGCCAAGAAGGAAATCAAGGTTTGAGCTGAGCGCATTGTCTCTTCATTCTCTGCTTTCGAGACACCTGTCCCAGTAACGATAATTCGCTGCACCATCCTCTCCATCACCACCACTTTGTCATCAGCCACTCAGTTTTCATCATCGCCCTTTCTTCCCGTTCACCACTTGGGCGTTCACCGAAGATCCCTAGCAGTCCGACACCTTTTTTTGCCAAAGTTCTGGATCATCTAGACGCGGAAGAAGAGAGTTGCACCCTTTGAGAACACAACTCCTCCCACTCTACTCCGTTACACACAGCCTGGGCAGCGCCCTTTTGCGACACCACCAAAGTCACATCACGAATCCTACACACACGAGAAAGCCGATCCTTATCATCACCGATTCCAGCCACTACACCAGCACGTTTTCCTTCGAAAACCCCCTGAGTGTAGATATAAACAATCGAAACAAGGAAGAAAAAAAATAAAACAGAGCGAAAAGAAGACACAAGATCTTTGGTCATCGCCAATTAGACGATACTTAAATCGTTCCAATTTTTGTGAACCACACTGTTCCTCCTTTTGCAAACGGCATAAAACTCACTCCAACGCAAATCACAATGTCTTCCTCACCCCCACAACCTACTCAATCGGCCAAGCGCCCTCTCGAAGAGGCCTCCTCGCCCTCCCGAGCCACCGACCAGCCTGAGGCCAAGCGACCCGCCTTGGACAAGACGTCCAAGAATGATGAAGAGACGGAGAGGCTCGATCTCGCGCCCGAACTACCCGTCGAGACTGCAGAGGAGAATGGCGAAGAAAGCGCCAACGGCGTCGCCGCAACTGAGGACTCGGCCCCTGCAACCGATGCCGGTACCGATACCAAGGCCACTCCAACTGTAGCGATATCAACGGCGGCTTCATCTGCTGTGGCCGCCTCGGCCGCCGCTCATGACGAGAGCTCGTGGATCCATATTCGAGCAGTCATCTCCAGTCCGGAAGCTGCCACCATCATCGGCAAGGGTGGCGAGAACGTATCTAACATTCGGAAAATGTCCAATGCCAAGTGCACCGTCAGCGACTACCAAAAGGGAGCCGTCGAGCGCATCTTGACCGTCAGTGGCATCGTCGATGCAGTTGCCAAGGTGGGAAATAGATCCCCTTTCCCCCTCGTGAATTTTCCTGTAAGCTGTTGGACTAACATTCTGTTCTCTCCTTTCTTTTTCTCCCCCGACAGGCTTTTGGTTTGATTATACGAACATTGAACAACGAGCCGCTCAACGAGGCATCCACTGCCTCCTCCAAGACCTATCCCCTCCGTCTTCTGATTCCCCATATCCTGATCGGTTCTATTATTGGCAAGGGCGGTTCTCGTATCCGGGAGATTCAGGAAGCGTCGGGCGCCAGGCTGAATGCCTCAGACTCATGCCTCCCCATGTCAAGCGAGCGCTCCCTCGTTGTGATGGGCGTTGCCGATGCCGTACACATTGCCACTTACTATGTCGGCAGCACTCTTCTTGAGCAGCTCAATGAGCGATTCGGCGGACCAGCCGCATCCGCATACGCGACCAGAAGCGGCGCTCCCGTGGGATCCATCCCTGGGGGTATGCAAGTGGTCCCCTACAGCCCCCAGCCTGCATCAGGACACTACGGACGAGCAGAGAACTACGGTCGGCATCAAGAGCGCCGGCCTCATCACATGCCACCCGCGCCCTACCCCCAACCGTATCCTCACGGTGCTCCTCACGGCACCCCGGCGATTCCCATGCAGTACGGAGCGGGCCAGCCTGCCGCCTACGGAGCGGCCGCGCCTCACGTACAGCCTCACATGGCACCCCATACCGGCCCTCAGGCACACGGAGCCCCCCAGGGCCAGCCCATGCACGCCGGCATGCCTGGAGGACCGATTACCCAGCAAATCTACATTCCCAACGACATGGTCGGCGCCATCATCGGCAAGGGAGGCCAGAAGATCAATGAGATACGGCAGATGAGCGGCAGCGTGATTAAGATTAACGAGCCCCAGGACAACAGCAACGAGCGGCTAGTAACGATTACGGGAACGGAGGAGTGCAACCGCATGGCCCTCTACATGCTGTACTCTCGACTTGGTGAGACGCAAAACCGATCCACGGGAGCCTAAGCTTCTAACCAGTAGCGAGCGACAGAATCGGAAAAACACCGAATTTAACCACTTGCAGCGGCGACGAGGACGACGAGGTTTCTGCGCCTTGGAGCACAGGCGAGCACTGGGAAGGCCAACGCAGTGATGAAGCTGACGACGATGAGGCAAGGAATCTGGGACGGGCTGGATGCACTTTGTAACGTGTTGATAAGGGATCAATGAGAGGCTATATGATCATGGCAGCTACAGATACTCGGTTTTTCTTTTTTCTCTTTTCCTTTTTCCTTTTTGATTTTCTAGTTTTCAACCCTTTCTTTAGCAGTCTAGAAACGGGACGTGTACTGTGACTGGGACTGATTCAGGGGTGGGAGAAGTCGGGGGCAGATAGTGACGAAGACTAGAAAGGAGCTCAATGGGATAGTTGACGGTTCAAGGGCGGGTTTGACGTTGAATGATTTTTTATCAGAAATGGGAGTCTGCGAAACTGGCTTTTGATAAGGAGATGGGCCACCATTTGACATGATGCCACGGGACTACAAAAAAGTACAGATGTTTCATAATATGCAATGATTTCTCCCTGTCTCTGTTGTATTTTCCATTGCTGTCCTTGGGCTTTTCAGTTTCCTCTTTTCTTTGGGGTGGAACGGCGAACCAGTGCCATCTACGTGTACATGGTCAAGCAGCAACTTGGTAGCAAATATCCAGCTAATGGGCCTCTCATTCTGGATGGGTTTACAAGGGAATGTCTATCCAGTAAAGAAACATCTTTTGTTCACATCCGGTTTCTGCTGTCAAGCATGGCGCTGTGATGAGTAGAGTCTCTGCACCATCGTGTTGAGACACGAAAGCAAGACCGGCCCTCCCGAGGTCAGCTTTCGAGGGAGTCGATGCACCTCTTCTCCAAAGCATTTGGTAGGTTGGGTCACCTATATTGACGCTGTAAACTCGGAGTATCTCATCAATCTCCCAACAGTTGGTTGCCAGCTGCCAGCCGAATGCCTGGCCGCCGCGCCTATTTAAGCCCTCTTCTCTTCTCTTCTCTCGTGCTCCTTTTTCTCTTCTCTTCTTCTCCTTCTCCATCTCACTTCCCTTCATTTTTTGTTCAGCCACTGGCTGATACCACGTCAACTTGCTTTTTACCTCGTCTCCTCCTCTCCTCCTCAAAGTTGCCTCCAATACGACATAGTATCAAGACCAGCATCACCACCTCGCGAGTGTGGCAGAGATCCACCCTGACGAGGAAGATGGAAATAGAAGTGATGTACTCAAAGTACGACGAGTTCAAAGAGCTCATGGCCCTTTGGAAGTCCATGTCACGGGGAATGGAGGTAGAACCAGACTACAAGAGATTCGATGAGTTGATGAACTTTTGGAAGTCCATGCCACTGGCTATGCATGTGTCATGGCACGAAGCTCTTGAAACCGCAAGCGCTCTACCTGAAGGAAAACGCTCGCTATCTAAACTGCGACGCCTGGTTACCAAAGCCCGCAATGATGCAACAATCGACCTTTGCGACTTGGAATTGAAACTACAACTAGGGAGCTCGAGAGTGTGGGATAAGTGGATTGAAGAGAAGGACCTTGATCACAAGATCCCGGCGATCTTTGGACGGCTGCTGGGTATGAAAGAACCAGACAAGTTGATGGACAACGTCTGGCAGAGTTACTTCATCCCTCTAGCCGCCACACGGCAAATGGCGTCAGTTTGCGAAGTGGTCAATGACATTTTGCAACTGATGCATGTGGGACGGCATTTCCTGGGATACGGCGACGTACAGGAGTCAGTGGATACTCAATTCGAGAGTTTCAAGTCCTGTCTGCGGATGAATCTTTTTCGAGCCTGGCGCCACAAGTTGAAACTGGAGTTCCCTGAATTGCTGGACAAGCATCTCACTGATGAAATGCGTGCCGCATTGGGCGAGGAGTTTTGTGATTGGGTAGAGGAGCAGGACAATTGGCTGTGGAGCGAGGAGGTGTGATGAATCTGGGTCCAGCAGGAAACATTCTTCTACTTTTCCTTCGCTTGGGGACCATATTGTTTGGACAGCGACTTGCTAGCTACAGTTGATGCTTGGGATATTCTTTTACTAGAAGGATATTAAGTTCCGTGGTACTCGACAACCTCTCAAGCACAGATTGATTCTTGCCGTTGCTTTCATTTTCTTGCATCTTGAGCATATTCCTTCAACATACTTCTCCGAGTATCTGCTGTCATAATTGGTGCTCACGTATTTAGACAGCAGCAGGCCAGGCTTATAATCATTACACATTGATAACATTGAGAAAGGGGTGCACAGGAAGAGCTCGTTAGAAGCAAGGTCAGTAAGCAGAAGATGAGTCGATTGATGGGTCCTCCCCCCCAACCAATATGATGTAGACCACGGCTTACCATTGATACAACAAAGATGAAGAGAGGCGATCCCGCAATAGGCTCATACCTGGCCCAAAAAACAAGCAAACGATGCTGGAATATCACCGATCCAAAACCCCCTCCCCCCGTGACGTATTCTCATCAGTGACAATCGCATCCATACCAGACGTCCTAGAGACCCCCCCCAAAGCATGTCTGGCGCCCATATATTCCCCGAAGAGAGTCCAGCATCGACGCCCTTTCCACTCTTCAATGTAGATGGGGCCTCGTTAATCCATGTCCATCTCGTCCTCCACGTCCATTGGGGACGTCTCCATTCTTCCAGATATCTGCTCTGATATCAAGTCAAGGACGTCATATGTGATAGATGTCTCTTGTCTAATCTCCCCCCCATCAGCTTCCCAATCCTCTACCTCCCGAGACTCCGGTTCTCTCCACTCTCCTCTCCTTGTTACCACAGCCATTCCCATCGTGCGTGCAACTGATCTTTGGGGAAGTGGAGCTGCCACCTCCGGGAAATCCTCCTCCCATGTCCTCATCCAGTCGGTGTAACGGCCTCCAGTCAATGCTATCTCCAACTCTTGATACCAGATCATGGCGGTCGCCTTCATGTCGTCGAAAGAGGCCAATTCCTCCACGTGCATATCGCGCACACTGGCGAGAAGATGGGCGATCAGTATCCGGGTTCTAGAATCAGGACTTTGCCGACGAAGCTTAGGCGAATAGTAGCCCTCCCAGAGTTGCTCAGGTCGGGGGTTCGATGCCGAAAACTCGCTGTCGTTGGGGGGGCCCATACCCATCAGTCTGGCCAGCTTGATGGGAAGAATCTGGCACACCTCCTCTTCTAGGATAGGATTGACGTGGGAAGCCGTTTGGACTCTAGACTTGATTGAGCGCAAGTCACTCTTCCTGCCATCGATTGCGCGTTTGACCAGCTTTTGGATTTCACTCGCCGGCCTTGGGCCTGTCGTGAACCTCCTGCGGGCCTCCTCTAGGCCCTCCTTCCAGTAGAGATGAACCTCGGGTCGCGCGTTGTCCTCAACGAAGCTCTCCCAGTGCGCCATCATCTCCTCGAACTTTGGGTAGTCCGGTTCGGGGTTGGAGTTGACTCGCTCCAAGGCATCTTTGGGGGTCAGGGTCATGCTCCGCTCCCAGTGCGGCAGGATATCGTCCAATGGATCTACTTTTGCAGCACGCTCGGATTCGGAGTCCATGTCAAGCTTGTCTCGCCCAGTTGCAGGCTACGGGGTAGTCGCTTTAGAAGCCGTAAGAGGTTTTTAGTCCGGGGGAGACAAGCGAGGAAATGAATGCCAACGTGGACAATTGGGAGGTCGCAAGATGACAAGGTTAAAGAGAGAAGAATGAAGTTCGCTGGAGCGGAGAGAGAAGGCAGCATTGATTCTCAGTATCGCGGCGGTTGGCAGGTGGACGAGCAGAGCAGCAGGAGCGAAGGAATATTGTAGATGGCCTGACGCAGCTGTATAAATCTGATGGAAATGTTGATTCTTCCCAACTCCATTTGTTCTCGCCAGCCGGCGGTTCAAAATCCCGGTCCAGGCTTGCCAATTTGCGTACCAAGTCCCGAGGTTGTCCTCAGAATGTAGCATCCTCTGGGCCCGATTCTGTCTCTGCGTCTTCAATTCTGCTTGTTTGGAAGGGGCTGTTCATGAGGGGGCCTCGGATGAACCGTACAGGACTTGGGCATCCTCAGCATATCTTCATGAAAGGTCAGCTCAGATGTTCCCCATGCTCTCATGTGACCCAGGTTTGTTTGTTTGTAGGAGCTCCTTCTTTCTAGTTGCAAGGCCCTGAATGGTCCTTTCATCGAGGCTTCAGCCTGGGAAGTTTGCCTTCCTGCGATGCCATGACCCGTTTGCAATCCCATATTCTTTATGGTCCCTCCATGAATGACGGGATTTTCCAGCTTCCTCCTCGGCAGTGCAGTGCACTTCTTTGCGTGTAACTCTCGCCAGCCGTTGATGCGGAGGCACACCTCCAATGGTCCGAGGTGGTTCTTTACTGCGACTGTATGTTGACAAAAGCAATGCAAGAGACACAAAGGCGCCTCATCCGCAGCACAGCTCTCTTATGACACTCTTGTCCCGTTCATCGGAAAGAATGGAGGCCACACGAAGAAGCTCATCAGAAGGAGGATCCGCAAGTATGGCCTCGTATTAGCGGCGCTCTTGCATGGCATGACTGCATTTCTAATACAGAGACTTGCAAATAACTTGTCGAAACTGCGCCCTCCTTGCCCAAGTAATTCGGACATCTTGCTGCATCTCATTCAATTTGCCTCGGGCCATCAGCTATGCCCCATGTCGTCCCTCGGCTGATAGCGGCGATTTGCTTAGAAATGAGATTTCCCAAATGGGCAAGTTTTTCGGGAAATAGCTAGAAGAAGAGGTGCGGCTTGCGGCCATTTCGGGCTGTGCGGGTGTTTAGATTGCACGGCATTTCTCACGTAGGACGGTGTGCCTGTAGATGAATATAGTAAGATATGTTGTATAACAATCAACTTGAAGGGACGACAACTTGGAAGTTGGCGCTGCTTATCAATAGTAGAAGATGATGTGATTCTCAACTCACTTTCAACCACCTATATATACTACACTAGCAAGTGCTGCATTAAACCCTCAGCAACTCACGTCACAACTCTCACAACACAAACTGCGGCACTCATCCTTCAACCAACATTTACATAGATACATAGCTCCTCTCATTTCATTTCATTTCATTTCATAAACGCAACCATGTCTGAGCTCCTCGAATTCTCCACAATCACCCTCAAAGAAGGCTCCACGCCGCCCCAATCCCTGCTCAACGACCTCAAAACTCTCGCCTCAATCCCCGGCGTCATCGCCTTCTACTTCGGCCGCCAACTCGAGAATCCCTCCAAATACACCTGGGTCGCCCGCTGGACCTCTCAGGCCGCTCTCGACGACTTTCACGCCAGCCCCGGCTTCACTCTCTGGGCCGCCTCCTACGTCGCGCCGCTGGCGACTTTCACAGTGTTGACTTGCGCTGCTGTCCACGGCGACGCCATTGCTCCTCTCGAGGCCCCTTGCACCGAGTTCCTCTTTAGCTATGGCGCTGACGATGACTATCTTGATGCCCGGCTCGACCCTTTCCTCAAGGCTATTTCTGACGCAAAGCTGCCCGGCATGGGCGGCGGCATCACTGGAGAGCTTGCGCCCGTGAATCATGTCGGCGTTGAGCAGCCGGAACCCAAGATTGTCGTTTTTCTGCTGGGCTGGACCTCACTGGCCGATCACCAGGCTCAGAGAGGCGAGGGTAAAGGTATACATGCTTCATCATCGTCAATCATATTCACCATCTCCATTTGCAATTGATGGATAATGAAACTGGACTGACGCAAGAATGACAGTGATTGACCAGCACATCCACTACATCAGGTCGGGCCGCAAATCTGTCGAGTTGGTATGGACCAGCTACTCTATTACTCAGGCGTCAAGACTGTGCTGACTTTGTTACACTTGCAGTTCCATGTAACGCTTCAGAAGCTATAAAACCAACCAGGATGAGAGATTCGCATTCGGTTAAATACCTGATAGCTGTAGCCTGAGCTAACAAATACAAGATGGCCCTCAGTTACGCGGGCATTCACCACCTATACAAAGCGAATGAGAAATGTCAATGTCTTCGTGCAGTACTCAGATTAGATATCCAGTATGTCATTGCTGGGCCGCATCTGTGGACACACTTTTCAAGACAAAGACTGGTCTTGTAGGCGTCGTGAGAGACCTTGTGCTGTTCCAAGTTGTGTTAACACCCCCAATACAGTACATCAGGGAAAATGTAGTTGCATGTCAACAGATACTAAAGAAATATAACCGTTTAATAGCTCACTCAAAGCGGCTACAGAGCGGCAAGATAAGAACGATTATGCAGAGACAAGCCACGACACGACTGTCATCCTCATCCGCACGGCGTCAGAGGGAGAATTTTTCCAATTGGACATGCGAAAATGTGTCTTGTCTGATATTATATAGAGGGGACTGTGATCAGCATGCAAGCGGGGTGGTGTACGATTGACCTCGGCAAGTTTTTCCTACCTATTAAACTACTCTAAACAAGCCGGGTTCCAAAAGACTAAGCGAATTAGGAAGTCCAAGTCTATAAAGGAATCCCGACTTGACAGGTGCTTTTGCCGGGTATTATTCAAGACTGGAGAACTGCCAAGGCAGCTACTAGATTTAGCGTAGGGCTGACGAGAGCTTCGTATAAGCTTCAACTGGAGGTAAAAAGAACCTTAGCCGTTGGTTCCACTTTCAGAGACCAACTGTTTGCTTTCATGGGGGCAAACCAACTGTTCGCTTCAGAGACCAACTCAACTGCTCGCTTCAGAAGCGAACAGTCGGTCTCTGAAAGTGGAACCAACGGGCAATTTCAACCTGGAACTCCTAAATAGTTCTTGTTAACCTGTATATCTCCTTGCAATGTTATAATATAGTGATGTTTTAATTTTATTCTCTACCTATTCAGTCATAGGTAATACTATGAGTCAAACTGGTAATCATAATATAGATATATATGTAGTACACTGTATTGTATTGCTTATACTAGGTGGCCACCCCCCATGTCAACTGAGACCGAGAGCCCGAACCCGAGAGTCCGAGCCCGGCACAAAATCATCTCTTCAAGTGCTGGTCAGAAAAGGCACAGGTCATCTTTTCTGACCACTACTTGAAGCCATGACCTGTGCCGGGCTCGGGCTCAGTTGACATGGGGATGCTGGCTCAGTCTGTCAACGCAGTCATAAAAGTCAAGCTGTACATTATACAGCTCGTGTTTGCTTAGCGGAAAAGTTAAGCCGTCCATACATTGTACGTGAAGAGGTTACATCGGTCACCTATGGTCGACTTGTCTTACTGCTTCACTCTACTCGTATTGTATTACTTACCATATTCCGTAAATAGACCGAAGTAATAAGTAGCGGTGTAGCGTGTTTGTCCAGTCGCCCAGGATTGCTATTATAGTGACCAGAGTTGTGTTAACATATTGAATTGACAAACTTATAAATACTCTTCTTGATCCCCTTGAGAATTACAATTAAAAGACATCACCATCAACAATTACAACAAACACTCTTCTCTTCACCACCAACAAACCGACAACATGAAGGTCTCCATCTCCATCTTCACTATCGCCGCCGTCATGGCCAGCACCGCTTATGGATGCTTCAGCTGCCACGTATGAGTCTCAACTATTTTAATTCTGCTCATCATAACTCTGTAATTAACTATTATATAGGACTGCCCTGGTGATCAAGTTTGCTTTTTTGCTGCGACCCACGGCACTGGCGGTATTGGCGGATGTGTTGAGCCCACTGACAGCATTTGCTTCGCTGGAGAGGGATTCTGCGATACCGACACCTGCGAATAAACTGCATTATGGAATGGAGTTGGGATAGTTTGCTTCCATTGTTGTGATTGCGTGTGGAAACGTCATGTCAGAGAGCTGGGCACAAAGAGGAGAGTGATGGGGTCAAAGAAGGGGAATAAGCAGGCTTCTAGCCAAACTCATGCAGCTACCTAGATATCCAACAATCACAGTGTTTTATCTCTGAACCTTTCAGAATAAAGAGGAAACCTCTTCTTTTACAGACTTCCTTTCAAACAAGGTCATAGCTTGACCTGATAATGCTTTCTTCCAGCGTGAAAGCATCTAGGCACCTGACACTTGGTGTTTTGTTTTGGTATTGGAGGCTGAGAGTGTGCTGAAGACCGAGCCTGGTAGTGAATGTTGATAATGAAATAAATTATAAATATTATGTATACAGCATGATTATATATTCACGTTTTTTTGGCCACCGTTTTATATGAAAAAGTAAACTCCCAAATCTATATAAACCAGGCTAGCTCTCATGCAACAACCACATTAAACCTTACAACATGGCATATCAAAAGCCCATCGAAACAACATGAGCGGATGATGAGGCAACATCTCTATTGTTCAACATGGACGACAAGTGTCCAACTTCCAAAAAAATCCCAATGTAGAATTTTCAAAACACATAAATCAACGGCTTTCCCTTGCCTCCGGTTTCGATGCCCCAGTTCCACGCAATTGCTGAGGCGCTGGACAGCTACTATACCCTAGTAGGTACATGTACTCTCTTAGTACAGCGCAGCCCACTATTACCGGGTAGTCTCAGCTACCTTACGTCGACATCCAACGGCGGCCCGATAAACATGCCATCTTGACCACATTCATCAGCTTCATCCTCCCGTGCCGGCTTCACCAAGCATCATGAACTCACTCAGCTGACACGCGAAATCCTTTTCAATCCATTCCCAATCAACATCCCAACTTCACCGAGCTTAACAACACCACAATTCCAGCTCAATCGGGCATCAGCCTTGTCACGACGACGCAATCCCAAGACCATGGACGAACCATCTTCAGCCTCGCAGGCCACCAACCAGCCCGTCACGCAAATCCGGCTCCTCACCCTCAACTGCTGGGGCCTGCTCTTCATCTCCGACCTGCGCACGCCGCGCCTCGCTGAAATCGGCCGCCAGCTGGCCCTCCTCGACCCCCCGCCGGACATTGTCTGCCTCCAGGAATGCTGGACCCGGGACGACTACCTCGCCATCTGCCGGGCCACCGCGGACATTCTCCCTCATGGCAAGTTTTACAACAGCGGTGCCTTTGGCGGTGGGCTTGCGCTTCTGAGCCGGTGGCCGGTTGAGGCGAGCTCCATGTTTCGGTATCCGCTGAATGGGCGGCCCACGGCGTTTTGGAGAGGCGATTGGTATGTCGGCAAGGGCGTGGCGTGTGCGAGTGTGAGGATTGGGCCGGGGAAGAATGATGTAGTTGAGGTCTTCAACACTCATGTGAGTTTGTTTCATCTCCATCCCCCGTCTTCATTTCTTCACTCTTCACCAAAAACTCATACCTCTATATGAGTTGTATGTTTGCGTGTAAACGAACCATCTCAAGTGAGAGAAGAGTCTGCACACAACACATATATCCTATTCACCCCCTCGCTCTCCTTCACATGAAACTCTTTATCCTCCTACTAACTCCATCACAGACTCACGCCCCTTACGAAAGCCCCCCCAACGACACCTACCTCTGCCACCGCACAGCCCAGGCGTGGGAAATCTCAAAGCTCCTCCGCGCCGCCTCCCTCTCAGGCCGCCTCGTCGTCGCCCTCGGCGACTTCAACATGACGCCAAGATCCCTCGCCCACCGCATCATCACCGCCCGCACTCCCCTCCGCGACACCTGGCGTGTCCTTCACCCCGACAGCTCCCTCGGCACCGCCGACGACCCCGTAGAGAAGGCCAGAGGTCTTCCCGTGCCCACCGCCGGCTTCAACCTCAAGTTCAATGGATCGACAAGCGACGGCCTCTACAACACCTGGCGCTGGCCCAAGAGCGCTCGGGAAAAACTAAAGTCTGACCCTTGCCCCGTCGACCCAGACAGTCCGGATCCTCGGGGCAAACGCCTCGACTACGTCTTCGCCTCCACCGGCCTCCTCCAACCCGAGACTGCCAATCCCCATGCCCAACAACGGCAACAACCTCGGGGCTGGGTCGTCCATTCTGCATCAGTCGAAATGACCCAGCGTCACCCAGACCTCAACGTCTCCCTCTCCGACCACTTCGCAGCCCTAGCCACCCTCAAACTCCACGAAACCTCACCTTCCTCCCCCGTCCCCGAATTAGACGCCCAACTTCTCCCCCCCGGAGATACCAACCCCGAAAGCGCCAGCCTAACCCTCTCCGACTACGACGAAATCCTCGCCATGACCCACGAATACACGGCCCGCGAAGTCCGCCAGCGCCACTGGCGCGCCATCCACTTCTACGCCTCCGTCCTCGTCTGGATAGGCTGCCTCGTCGCCGTGTGGTTCAGCCCTCGCAACTTTGTCGCCTTCATCCTCATGCTCGTTGCGAGCCTGGGCCTTGCCACGGGAGTCGTCGACGGCCTTCTTGCCCTCCTCTTCTTTTGGTCCGAGATTAGGGCTCTTCGAGAGTTCGAGTGGGAGATTCGTACGGCTAGGTCGCTTGCTTCGTCGGACAGCACGGCTCAAACGCCAGCAGCCAAAGCTGGCTAACCGTCATCCCGCTACCTATCTGTATATTGAATGAACCGTTTCCGTGTAGTTGAATCGATGGCAGATACTTGAAGAACTGAGCGTTTATTACTCAAGTATATGCTTGTAGTAACAAGTGGACGGTTTTGATGCTCAAACTCTACACAGTCGCTGGGGCGTTGGATGACCACCTCGCGGTGCTGAACAGCTACCCCTTTGTATAGGCTTTTCAAACGACAAAACAGCAAGCGATACCATATAATTAATACCGATTAATCATGCTGTATCCATTAATTCTGCTATGCAGTTTTCCTATGTTTGTTTCATTCGCTGGTCAAAACATCCCCTTTCCACCTCGCCATGTTCCGCCCAAGGATAAGAGCTTCAACTCCATCCGTCCTTCAAAATGCCTTCCTCCTCACGCTATGCCATTCGTAACCCATAAAGGCGCTCTGCTTTCTTACCTCCATGGCAGCCCCCTTCATGTTATCATCTCGTAGAATAATATCTCGTGGCCGCTTGGGTACTCTCCGCCCGTACTCCCTCATAAATCTCTTCAAAAGCTCCTTTTCTTCATCTAGAAACGTACTCACCGAGTCAATCTCCAAGTCCCTGCTGCGGAGAGCCCCTGAATCATATGGGGCGTGAATCATCCGAATCGCCACGTTTTGTATGCTCGGTCTAAACTCTCGCAAAATCCACCGAACCTCGTCATCCGTTAGCCCAGGCTTTTCGGCCACCGACTCAATTCGATCATCAAGAGGCTCTGATTCATCAAAATAGTGAGTGTCTTCGAGGCTGTCAATGTGCGGGACGAAGGGTGGCGCTGTGTTTTGAAGGGTATCCCACGGCACGCTTTTGAAGAATCGATGCGCCTTGATATCCTCGCCGTCGTCGGGGAAAATGTATCTACCATACATGTCGGTTGATACCGCCGCTCCTGGTTGGTGCTGATCAATCATCTGGTATCGTTTGGAACAGAGCCGTACTTCCTTGTCCTGAATCAGGCGGTAGATTAAGTCTTTACATCTATCACTGACGAGAGGTCTCATGGGAAAGCGAAATTTTTCTCTATGCGCCTTCAATAGCATTAGCAACCATACGAACATAGCCACCAATACACTTACCAAGATATTTTGCTTTGTCGGCTTTCTACCTTCGTCCGAAAGAAAAGGAGTGTGTCCATAGAGACACTCGTACAGAATGATGCCGATGCTCTACTAGTCACATCTACCGTCGTAGTAGGTCTGGAAGTTTTGTGCTTGAATCACCTCGGGAGCCATGTATTGACTTGTGCCAACGACAGAGTTGGCTCTCGTACGGTTGCTGCGCGTGTTTCTCCATCCCAGAATAGCAGCGAGATCGGGATCACTTCCTAGGTTGCGTTCGTCATGTCGCCCGAATTCAGCGGCCAGGACTTGAGCCTTCTCGACCTGCGATTGAACGCTTTTGCAGTCTTCTTGGTCTTTTTCATCGCCTTGAGCATCAAGGTTGAGTTTCCGAAGCAGTGCGTATCGATGGTAATTGTAATATGACGCGTCATGAGGCCACTTACCATCAAACGCAAGCCCAAAGTCGGAGATTTTAAGATGCCCCGAGCTGGAGATGAGAAAGTTGTCAGGCTTGATATCGCGGTGGATAAACCCAAGGCGATGGGTTTCTTCAACGGCCAGAATCATCTCAGCAATGTAAAAGCACGCTACAGCCTCGTGCAGTATGTTCTCTCGAATCAGCAGCCCCAGAAAGTCGCCGCCTGGCATGTACTCCATCACAAGATAGAGATTTGACATGTCTTCGAAACTTGCAATCAGCGGGACCACCCTGTGTGAAAAAGAAGATGTGTTAGCTGGACAATACATGCATAGTGAGAGAAAGAAAAGAAAATCATGAGCGTCATTACCAGGTGGATCCTTCATAAGAAACGAGAAAATCTCTCTCGGCGCGGAGATGGCCCTCTTGGCTGCTTCGAAGCATATCGGACTTTCGTATGACCTTCATCGCATAGACTTGGTTTGAGAAATTATACGGCGAAGCTGATTTCTCGCGTACCAGCCTGACAACTCCAAAACTGCCTTTGCCCAATACCTTGAGCGGCTCATACTTGGACACAAAAGGGCTTACGTTTTGTTGTTTGGCCTGGAGCGTGCATTTGGATTTCAGCGCTCGTATGTCCCTCAGGCGACAGCTCTCCGAGTAGTAGAAGGAGCTGTAATCAACGGCACTGTTTCCAGAGACGTGATTCGGGCCATAAACAAGACCTTCTTTGAATTGCCGCTCTGCAAATTCCTGATATCTGATCAAGCGGCGCTGGGATTCACCGCAGAGCTCGTTAAAGTGAGTCTCGAGATATATCTTGGCAGCAGCAGCTTTTTCCACTGTCAGAATGGTTGGCTTCGGTTTGTCCGTCGCCGTTTCTTCGATGGTCCCCAGCCCTGCGCCTTCTGGGCTGGATCTGGTCCAGCGACTCTGACGACTCAATTTCCTCCTTGGACTTCCTTTTGCTGAGGGTGAGCCAGAAACACGAGAGTCGATTGATGTCTTCCCCGTCAGATTATCGTCTGGGCTTGCCAGTCTACTGCTGTGAGTAGATGACCATATATCATCCTGTTCGCTCGAATCGTCCGATTCGGTAACACTGGTGAGTTCTTGAAACGACTGATGCTGCTGCAGAGAGGAGTCTGAAACCACAGCAGTGGAGCTTGGTGAAATCTTGGCATCGTTTGATCGTATCTTTCTCATGAAACCCTTTGTCGCTGGGGGCCTTTTTGTTTTCCGTAGCACCGTAGCACCGTTGCTCGAAACACCAACGGCGGGATTCTTCCCCTTGTTCAAGTTCAAGGATCTCAGCCCTTCGCTTAGAGACCAGTCAAGAGGAGTGGAACCTTGCGAGCCTACCAATTATCAGCACTGTCCAATCTCTCAAGCCATACATGCAAGACTGAACTACCATGGTCATTTCTCCCCTTTACTCCGATGGCCTTGCGAAATTTATCAGTCCATTGCTTTGAGTGTTTTCGATGAAGTCTCAAAAGGTCAGATCCTGCGAGACCTTCCGCTGTGTTGAATGGGGGCCTAAAAGAGGGAATATGAGATTCATTGGGCCCGTTGGGAGGAGGATCCAGTCCAGGTTGATTCCGTCTTGCATTGTGATTCTGAGGCAGCATTCTGTGCCAGGAATATGGAGGAAAACGGGCGACGGCCACGGGATCCGGCAGCCGAGCGGAAAGAAAGGGACAGGGGATGACGATAGAGATGATGAATTTTTTAGTATATTTCTTGGATAGTTGATAGTTATGAATGAATGAATGACCACGTCAAAAGTATGGAACCGACCTGGTGAACAAGTGGAAAAGGAGAGAAACAGAGCAGATGACGATATCGGGAAGAAGGAGAGAAAAGTAAAGAAAGAGACATGACGTCGTCCATCAGGCACTGTTTCCAGTTTTGGACGCACCGATCGATCACTCTTTTCCAAGCAGAGCAGCATTGAGGGAGTAGCTATCCAGCACTTCCACATTCATGCTACAGATGTCCAGTACCCAGTTTGATAGATCAGGAGGTGCTGCTTCATCAACGTCCGCAGCACACGCAATGCTTATTATATGAGAACAAAATTTCATTTCGTTTTATAGACGTCTAAATCGCCCATCGCAAACCCTTAAAGCACCCAAATTTTTTATCAACAGCGGCGACATTGTACATAGGAGAGACCAGAGGAGTGCTCGGCTTGTAACGCTTACGCTCAAACAATTCCGGCTCCTCGCCTTTGAGAATCCCAAACCCCGATTTGCATGCGACATCCGAATGCAACACGGCACTCCAAGCCATGACAGAGCTGCAGGCCCTCAGACTCCTCGTCAGGGGTCAACATGTCAAAAGGAAATAACAAAAACAAAATGAACCATGCCCAGATTCCACGTCGTCCAGAGGGTAGGGGTAAAGAATTAGTACACGCAACCACGGAAGTCATCCAACGCCGGTCCCAAGTTTACATTGACTTTTGATTTATTTGATCTCGAGCAGCTTGACGTCGAAGGTCAGCTGGCTGTTGGCGGGAATGCCGGGCAGGCTCTTGGAGCCGTAGGCGAGGTGAGCAGGAATCGTCAGTCGGCGTTCACCACCGATGGCCATGCCGACAATGCCGACGTCCCAGCCCTTGATGACCTGGCCCTTGCCGATCTTGAAAGAAAAAGGCTTGCCCTTCTTGTTGGCTATGGTTCATCCACAGTTAGTCGCTGCGTAAACAAAGAGTCGAGAATCGAGCTTACCATCGAACTGCTGTCCATTCTGGAGCTTGCCAATGTATCGGACGCCAACAGTGTCGCCATTCTTGACAGTGCGGCCCTTGCCAATGGTGCGGTCGTCAACGGTGACGCCCTGGACAGACTTGACACCAAGAGAAGCCTTGCCGGCCTGCTTGGCCTTCTCAGCGGTGGAGCCGGTAGGGCCCTGCTCCAGGTTCTTGGCGAATTGGACCTTCTTTGCATCCTTCTTCTCCTCCTTCTCCTCGGCGGCCACAGCCTCGCCCTTGTTGTTCTTGAGCTTCTTCTGCTGCTTCTTGGAGAGCTTGGAATCGGTAGCCTTGGCGATGAGCTCGTCAAGACCCTCGGCCTCAGCAGCGGAGCGCTTGTTCTTGCCCTTCTTGTTGTCTGTGGGGACCAGCTTGGGGACCTCCTCCTCATCGGAGTCGAGCTCGGTGATGCGAGGATCCTCGAGATCGTCAAGATCGTCGCTCTCCTCCTCGCTGTCCTCCTCACCCATGGCATATTCCAGCTCATCGGGGGACAGGTCATAGTCATCCTCGCCATCCTGGTCCTCCTCATCCTCGTCGTCCATAATGTAGTTACCGGTCAAGTAAACGGTGTGTGTTCCGGAGACGACGAAGAAGACCTTCTCGCCTTGGTTGACGGTAATATCAAGAGGCTGCTGGTAGTTCTAAATCGAGGTGTTAGCATATCGCATAGATTTTGGACATGCGAGTCTTGCTCCGAAAAAAACTTTGGAGAACTCTGATGGTGTAGTAAGGCTTACTCGCTCAGTGTCGAGGGTGCAGAGAACGAAGTTCTCGAGGTCACCTCCCTCGCTGTCGTCGTCGTCCTCGTCTTCTTCCTCGTCATCTTCCTCTTCCTCCTCAATGGCCTTGCCCTTGCCCTTGGCGATGGCGTTGCTCTTCTTGCCCTTCTTGGACTTGGCGCCGTTGATCTCGGCATCCTCCATCTCCTCGTCCTCGGAGTCCTCACCGTTGGTGGCCTCGAGAAGCTTCTTGATGGCAGCAACCTGCTTCTGCTTCTTAGCCTTGGCAGGGTCGCTGGGGCCACCATTGGCCTCCTCGTCCTCGTCGTCAGAGTTGCCGAGAAGGGCGCTCATGTACTGCTCGTGAAGCTCATCATCCTCATCCTCGTCGAGGCCGGGGAAAGCGCGCTTGATCAGGCGCAGAGTAGAACGAGGGACAGAGGGAGCGTTCTTGGAATCATCGAGCTTAGGCTCCTGAGTAGGATCTAAAGCGGCCATGGTGATGCGGAACTGCGGCAAGGAACGCGGGCGGTTAGCATCAACGGCGCAAAACCAATAGCTTCATTTGTCGCCGACCGTTGGATTCTAGGCCAGAAAGAAGGCATAGTATGCTCGATCCAGCCAGCCTCTAGATGAACGGCAACAAGAGTTAAGAGAGAAACAACTTACAGAAGCAGGAAACTCCAAGTTGGCCGAGATCAGCACCTCTCCAGGCGGGACCTCGAGGCCATAGACGGGACCGGGAACAGCAGCCATTGCGACGGGGTTATTAAATCTTAGTAGTGGTGGTTACGGTGTAAATCCAAAAGAATTGGTACAGAGTAGAAGAGAAGGCGTTCCGGAGAGAATGTGGTTCTGCGAGTCCCAAGGCTTGGAGATGGCGACGTGAAGAGGAAGAAAAGGCGAGGCAGGCGAGAAGCTCAGAAAATTTCTTGACTGCTTTTTTTTTTTTTTTTTCTTTCTCCGTCAACCCATTCAACGTTGTCTCCACTGGCAGATTTGGGCCAATAGAATTGCGCGATAAGGCGGTTATCGTTGATGGATGTCGCTGGCTAAGCAACCGACCCCGCCGAAGCGGAGCCAATGATGCACCAGAGTGGGTCTCACGCCATTGGCCGTCTCTGACCGCCTGCAGATTACAACCAAGCTATCAAAGTTGATGAGACAGTCAGTTTATAAGGTCATCATCATTCATCATGCAACAGCTGAAACCAAGGCCCTGCGGCTTACAATTAAATATTTACATTCGTATTTAAGTTCATATGCTGTATAGTGGTTATATCGCGTATCTGATATTCTTTCATCTAAGGGATTTGTGCAGTAAATGGGTAATTAGACAAACACTCAGATCTATTACTTCTTATACGCATTGAACCCCTAGCCACAACAGCGTCACGTTTGGTGGACTAGTCGTCTAAACTGCCTTTTAGAAATTCTAAGCAATTACTATTGCACATGTTTGCAATCAAGTTAAAAAAGTTTTGTAGTCCGGATACTACCAAGTTACCATAGCTCGGGCGTCCAAATCAAGAGGAGGTGTCTTTCAGCCTACATACGTTTCGTGGGTGTTGCAGTATAGGCAGCGCCTTGACTCATCTCTCGTACATACATGCTTCTAGATACATAAGAATTCCACATGATCAATATTCTGACGAGGAACAAACAGTGCATTTTCAGCGGACATACTCTGCACGACTCAGTTCCCTATCACAAATGCTTAAAAGCCATCACCTACCCGACAACAATACATCTCGACAAATCCTCCATCCTCTCTCTTCATGGCACCATCAAATGCCCAAGTCAGCCATCAATTAAATACAGTCACAAGGCATATGCATAACAATCATATACTTTCTTCATTTCAGGCACCGTCGTTTACTGATTGGCTGAGGCTTCGAATTTCGCATCCGACTCGCCGCCCGGCTCGGATGCCCCACTAATCTCCGCTCCGCCTCCGTAATCCAAGAACTTGTTCCGCGCACTCGGGATTTTATAGTAGATGCAGCTCGGAAACATTGCATTAGTCGCAGCCTCTAAATTAGAGCCCAACTTTGGGGAAGCAGTCCGACGGAGGCCTGAAAAATCGAGACTGTAAAATGAATAAATGCATACATTCAGCAATATACATTCAATCAGCTCATCAAGTAGCGCTTTGTATGGGGACCCCTATCCGGCCAGCAACCGAATTTGATGACATAACTATAGTAGCAGTTACTATGAAAACCTATATGAATATAGTAGCAGTTACTAGAGAAACATTACATATAGTAGCAGCTACTAAAGAAATATAGACCCGCTTGGCATTTATAGTATACTGCACTTGGAGAATGGAAAGCATCATGATGGATTTGTTTATTATAGCTATATTATATTACTAATCCCGAATCCCGGCGCAGAGTATATATATTACCATCATGTATCTTCAGTGTGTTATTCATCAGTGCGCTGATAGATGTGATTCCCGCTCCATGCTTCTTCGCTTTGGGGTATTCCATACCCGTAAACTCCAATTAGATCCTTCTCAATAGCTCCCATAAATGTAGCTGAAAAAATGTCCGCATCCTTTCCAATTTATGTTATTTACTCCTGCTTGAAAACGTCGACCGAACACAACGAATGATGCTTCAAACTCGCTCATAAGTGACCGAAATGAATATTCAAAAACGAATGATGCAGAACTCTCTCAAGCAATATCTTCCACTGTTACAAACTTTGCCCGCTGCCGAAGAGCCTTCTTGCTGACGGTATATTGCAAATCGGCAGTCCAAAAATGCGCAATTTCCGCTTGGGCGCAAGGAATAGCGCCGTACAAAGGAGCTACCATAGGAACAAGGAGATAGTCGACAAAGTTCTTCTTCAATGAGCGCTGGGAGAAGCACATGCCGTCAGCCAGTCCGGCCTGGATCATGTCCCTCTCACGGGTGCGCACGCAAACTCGGTGGTAGCTTTCATAAAGAAAGATGTAGACAGCCATCTCCATAAAGCCCATAGTGCGAAGAACGTTGCATGTCAAAAAGATCCATGATAAGTTGTTGGGATCATCGCTACCCTCAGTGACAAACGTATACAGAGCAGAAGCGACTACCAGGATCAGCATCTGGAGGGGAAGAAAGTGTGCTTCAAACAGACGGTGGCCCATGTAGAAGATGTGCTCCCAGTGAGGCTCCTTGAGTGTGTCTCTCGTGATGTCGGAGAACACACCATTATCGACTGACACTTCTGCCGTCTCTTCAACCTGAGATTCGGGGAAATAGGCGTCCAAATCATCGCCGCTGGCAGATCGGTGCAGAGGACGGAAGGCTCTGGATGTGTACTTTCTGTCCTTCCACATCGCGGCTGCCTTGCGCAATGCGAATCCGCTGTCCAGAGCACCCCACATGTGTCGAAGTGCTTGGCTATATCGTGCCTTGATGTCCAGGTAAGCACCGCGCAAGCCCCCTTTTCCACCTCCAGTCACGTTGGTCTGGCTGACTGGGCTGAGAACAGTGCGACATGTGAGATGCCCATTCAGAGCAAAGAAGCATTTGATGAACATGTGCAGATCCTCACCAATGGCATCGGAATCACAGTCCCAGCCGCCGACACGATCAACAAGGACCAGCGGCAGAGAGTAGACAGACGTAGGAGGAGCAATGGCAGAGCCCTTGTACAGACCAGACATACCGGCAGCGCACCAGAGAACATCGGCAACGCGGACAAGAGCAGTCACGTTGTGGGCGTTGCGGTCGAAGATGATGGGAGCCGCATATAAAGTGGTGGAAGCGGTATCCGGATGGATCATGTGCAGATTGGAAATTTGGGCGAAATATCGTGACGAGAGGTGGCTGTCAGCTACAGACACAGACATGGTCAGTACACAGCATCTGCATAGGTGAATGAATTGATGCGTTCCGAGAAAGACAGCAAGAAACAGTGAAAATCGTCGTAAACACGTCTCGTGAAAGAACCGCCAAACTTACCATCAATGCCTGTGACAATGACGTTCTTGCGGACAAACATGGGATACTTGGAACTGAGCTTGCGGGCCGCCCAGGCCATGTTGCTGCCTTTGCCGGCCGCTTCACCGGGAATGTCTCCTGGATGCAACGTATAGTCGATGGACCGGAACTTCTTGACAAACTGCTGGATAAGACTCCGAGCCTTTGATTCGCCGCCAGTCTCACGCAGCTCCATTCCAAGGTAGACCTGAATTCGACCGCATGACCAATTAGCATCCAGCCCACGCTAATCATGTCGCGCAACCACTCTACGTGGGGAGCGGCAGGGGGGATATCAAGCCGTTGTACGGCGTATCTCGACTTACATCGTAGCGGCTTTGGGCCTGGGGGTGAGAGGCCAAGACGTCCAGGGTCTCGCGGAGGGTGTCCATTTCTTCCTTGTAATTGGGGATGACGATGGCGTGGATGATGGGGCTTTCAGGCACGTCCTTCCCAACAACATAGTATTCGGATGGAGAATCGCTCAGCTCGCTGTCCGTCGAAGAAATGCCGTTGTTGTTACTTGAGGCCAACGTCTCGGAGCTGGCCACGGACGATGAAGAGCTGTTGCGGCGACGGCCAGCGTCCTTGTACTCTTCCATGGCTCTGCTCTGCACTCCTCGCTTCAGAGAGTGCGTAATACTCCAGATGGACCAGCACGCTCGAATGGGAAACATGGCAACCATGAAGTGAATCAACAGGCAATAGTAGGCGAAGATGAGAGTCCAGATACCAGCTCCAATGTTGGTTGTATTTGATGAGTATGTTTCGCCTTCGGTGCTTGTTCCCACGAACTTGAAGCCGTGCTGCTCAACCATCGATTCTCGGGATATGACCCAGTAGCAGAGGCCGATGAGGACCAGCATACTCAAGCCAGTGGCACATCGCGAGCACCACGTGAGGAAACCCATTGTGTTTGTAAATGAGGATCAGATTGCGAAAAGGGGGTGACGAGCTATGTGCAGGAGGAAGCCGGGAGAATCGCCACGAGAATGGAGGCTTCCAAGCAGAACAATCGACCGGTGCAGGTCTGAACGGAGGAAGAAGAATTAGAAAAGAAAAGGAGAAAAGAAAAGAAAAGGAAGAACGGTATCGAAGAGACGGGGACAGGACCCAGTCTAAGCCCCGGCCAAAGGCAGAAACCTGGATCTACGAAGTAACTACACGCACCGGGTATGGTACCATAGGCATATCAACACTGTTTATTATAAACTACATGAAATATGGATCCTTAACGCCGGCAGTAGGAGCGGAAAGGAGGATACGGGAAGTCTTTGCCAGCGTATGATGGCCGGTCCGAGGAGGAGATGTCATATCTATGCACATGATTCTGCCCACATTAAGCCGTTAGCGGATTCAAAACGTAGCATGGAAAGGAGATTACCTGTGATCTGAGACTGCGCGTTTTCGAGCGAGTAATTGGATTCGTTGAACGATGAGAACCCTGGACCCTCTTGGCAGTGCTCATAGTCCTAGTATGCCTTTTTCGTACTAATTTGGCCATGCACCTCGCCATGTGCCAGATGAGGTGACTGATAACAAGGCTGTTAGACCCATTTTAATAGAATTGTCCTATGATACAAGTGGTTTGAGAGCTACTAATGTAGAGTAACGATACCACTAGGTACTAGAAGAATACAGCTGTAGTAGCAGATACTAGAAGAATGTAGCTATAATAGCAAATAACAGAAGAAAGAGCAGCAGTAGCGGATATTCAGGGCATTGGATAGTAAATAAAGGCTGCCTTAAGCTCCACGCAGTCGTTGATATCGTTAGTCAAAAAGGGGGGACGAATGTGTCTGTCGTCAGCCCAAGCAAGCATCAAGACAAGAACTCGGCGAGAAGATGAAGGTACACAGCCTCCTGCAAGGAAGAAGTCGTCCACATTTGCCCTTGTGCACCAACATGGGTATCCAGCAAGAAAAATGGACGTCGATACATGTGCAAATCCCTCATTACTCCCGCAGGACCCAAACGGTAGACATGGCACACTTGGAGCAAAAGCTACATGTACTAAGATGCCGCGCTACTCTGTAGTATCACGACGACATGCGTTCTAACGTGAAGCTAGGACTAGGTAGGCTTTATGTGCATGAACTATGCTTGCTTAAGATGGGCGTCATTGTCTCAAAAAGCCTGACAAGTCTCGGGAGATGCTCATTGTTGCAGCTGGATCTAATGTGCGAGTGACGCAGATATACAATGAATATCGTTGTGTTAGCGGCTTACACCACACACACACACACACACATTCTGACAGCTGAGCAACACCATCTACATCAAATTGCAGTCTATCAGCTGGATTCTCACCAACTAAACATCTAAACACCAGCAACTTTGCCACGGTCTGCCTCTGTTTCTTCTCGACAGTCAGGCAAATGATATGCAGACCATGGTTGAAGTACCCGATATGTCGCGTCACTGGCATCGATCACGAATCATGGATATTAAGATGTTACATGACACAAGCCGTCACCTCCAGGCCACCCAGCAAGTCTCTCGCTATCTACCTAAATAGCAAAACCCCATCTCATCGTCTTAAAGCCCTCCATGGCCTATAGCAAGCTCCGCATCTCACCCCGGCATGGGATCCAGTTCTCAGCCCACGAACTGTGACACTCCTCAACGTTCTCGCTTGGCTGCCCAAGAACTACTGGACGAGTCGCAAAAGCGTCTGGGCCAACCCAAATGCCACACGCCGCGGCATGTGAACCCCAATGGACGGCTGTTTCTTCACAACCAAGGCGGCTGTTTTCCTTCTCTTTGCCTTTGTTGGTCCCGTGAGCTTCATGTCGTCCGCGGCTGGCCGCTAAGGGATCGGCGTTTACAAAATGCTCCTATGAGGGCGCTGCTTTGGCGCATGCATGCCAAACCCCGGGAATAATGAAAAAGGGATCCATGGTAGAGTGGCCAGAGTGGCCAGGGACCCCCTAGTTAAGCAGCTTGGCAGGGAAAACGGAATCAAGATACAGAAGCAGACAATCCGCACGTATACGCACCACGCTATTATACACCTCTAGAATGAGACTCGTAATCTCCTCCGGTATGCCTGTATTATTGCGGTCCCTATCCATTCATCTATCTATTATTTCTGGGATGAGCCGCGCGGCAGCATAGCCGCATGACGAGCGTCTCTCTCTGCTTTCCACATGTCCCATAACTTCCAACTTCCAACGGCCGCCCACTTAGACTAGAACTCCAACACCGCATTTCCAAGGTTGCGATACCTTGCATGCTGCTAGTTGCAGAGTGCATGCTGCTAATACGCTCTGAGCATCGTCTTGTGCGGGAGCAACGCACTGCCGAGATACGCGTACGTCGAACGTACGCCTGTGCTCCATACACGTGTGAAGCATCACCTCCTGCTTTTGTACCATCACAATCTTCTAGGGCGGGTTGATGGTACATGTGTTTTATCCATTTCAGCCACCCGATCTGATTAGGTTCATATTTGCCTCGAATGCCATTTAACAAGGAATAGATTTGCTATGCGGGATTTTCATCGATAACCAGTGGTGTATTTACTACGAACATACCTACCTGTAGTAGGTAACTCAAATACCTTGGTCTATGTGTCTTCTGCGGTTGCATTCTTTAAAAGCTTTACTTAGCATTAATCTTTATCTTCAGGAGTCTCGTCTATTGGCCTCTGAGGATCATCGGTAGCCTGATTCCTATCCAGATGGATAGATATAAACATAAACGTCTATAGCAGATCAGAATCAGTAGTGGAGTAGTAAGTATACTTATGTATATAAGTAAGTAGGTACCATGAAGCATTTGGTGAAGATTTACAGGGGTCTAGAGGATATTGAAGCCTCCATGTTTTGGTGGAGCCTACCGCTAAAGTATTGGCCACCGTGTATCGTTGTGTTCTTGCTGTATACGACCTCTGCTGCGCTCTTAACGGGTCAAGCATCCAATCCTCAGGAATCGAGGACGCCAACGGGGCAGGCCGCTGCTAAACGCCTGCGTTCATGCTTTACTGGGCCAATTGGAAGACGAACTGTTCTGATGCCACGACTGGGCGTACGTGCGGTGGCCTCAGCCATGATATATTGGAAGGGAAAGCTGCTAATGCCCATCTCCGGCGCGCCTTTGTCGACCATCTTACACGATTCGTAGCCGGTAGGGGACCTGCGATGGGTGATGGATAGAGGTCCAGTACATCACTATGGAAAACATATTTGCCATCTTGCCCAGTTTGGTCGTCTTCCTCCGTCGCGAGGTCACAGAAAGGGTGGCTATGATTTGATGGAAATTTGGGGATAATGAAGCGGCAGCGGAGATCGATCTGCCTCTCGGGCGTTTTCACCACCAGAAGCACTACACCTGCGAGCAGACTATAGGGATCTACGAAGATAACTGATGATACCAGATATATATTACTCATGCTAATAGTTTAGATGAATCAATAGTATCAAAGCCTCCATTCTAGCCAGAAACAATATCAGGATTACCCGCCTGACCCTGTTTAGTACATGATTGATTAGTATATGTAACTTATCACTCTTACTTTTAGAGATGGGCGACTTACAAAAACTTGCAGCCTACGCTGGTATATCTTCCATTGTTTACCATCAAAAACAAGGTCATCCAAAAAGGCTTGGTATGATGTATATATCTGACCTTCGCGAGCGCCGTGGCCGAAGAAGGTAGCAATCACGTACGTGTTCACAGAAGCGTTGACTGTCGTCGAGATATTTACGCTTTGGCTGCCAAAATGATGCATAGTGGTGTAATTCCGCGCTGTTCGAGACGCTGAAAGAGACTCGACGAAAGCTGGGATCCCGCGCGTCGGCTGGGTGCCGGTAGCACTGTAGTCGACTAAAACGTCATTTGTGAAAATAGTATCAAAGAGAGTATAATCTGGCGTATCGACTCCGAAGGGGTATAGGTCCACAACTGACCGAACCTGAATGGCAAGGTCTGTTTCGTTGCCAAAAATGATGCCACACGCACCATAGGTTGGCAATAGGGAAAGTAAAGTCAGACCAAGTTGTGTAAGTTTCATATTGATTGACTATTTGTATACTATATCGATTGTTAAGGCGACAGAGGCGAATTCCCAGATTGAGGGTGCTAGCACGTTATTGATATAGTTTTGGTTTGCAGAATCAGCAATACCGGGTGCCTTGGGGTAGCTAATTTAGTAGTAAGTGTTACGATTCGGTTTCCCTTATAAGCAGGTAGTTCTGTCGCTGATATTGCCACAAAAGAGACTATAGGCCGAATCTTTTGTCCTGTTTGGCGCTACAGTATAGCAGAACGTAACATCAAGGTGATATAACAGGGATTTGATTGAGCTCCTTGGCCGGAGCATGAGGAAAAACCCGAGACCGATGGCGAATGAACGCACGCCTTTGATGTGAAATAGATCATCTCGGACATGTCTTCCGTCTTGGCGCAAAGGTTTCGCTTTATCGATAATCAGTAGTGTATCTATTGCAAGCATTGGCTTAAATAGCTTGAGCTTTGCTGATATTTGTCATACAACCTCTACGGTTACGTTATGAAGAAGCTCTACTGACCACTGGTTTCTGTTTTTAAGAGTTTCGTCTATTGGCTTCTGAGTACAATCGTCCGTAGCAGCTTATAATCAGCAATGGGGTAGTAAACTATATAAGTCCTGTCACTCTTATTCAAGGTATGGAGTATAGGCAGGTCTCTATTCAAATCACCTCACGCATCTCACTTTGACCTCATCTATAGAGAATGTAAACCTCTATCGCGCCTGCTGTGGATGGGACTGTTGTTCATTTGTTTCAGCTTCCATTTCCTTACTAGAGGGGCTGTCACTTTTGCTCACTTAAGTGACATACTCCCCTATCAGTGTTACTTTCACCTCTATGTCTAACAATGGCTCATCAACAATGACATCGAAAGCTAACACAGTGTTCGCTGATTGCTTTCGATATATTTCCCATTACTAAGATCTTGAGCTATTTAAGGAAGATTAAAGTTGTAATAGTTGATGAGAATAGCTATAGTAGATGAGAGTAGTGCTGGAAGGAACTGCTAGGTAATGATAGTAGTAGGGAGTAGCTCATACAGTAGAAATCCTTTACCCAAGTCCACACTTTTGCTACTCGGTGCCCCTGGCTGGTTTGGTCATATGAGGAGATGTCTGGACATATGATATCCCCAAGGATAGTATGTCTATCGTTGCAACTGCATGTCGATTTTTGATATCAGAAGTTATTTTGTTCATCAAGACCATAGCTCGAGCTTGATCGATGTGACCTCTACCTCTTCGAGCATCGGGGACTACAGCTATATTTCCCCAGTGTATTTTGCTGCGTCTATATTCCTTTCGTACCCTGTGCTGCATCTATACTCTCATTATATAGTAAATTCCAACATATTTAAATTTGAGAACAGGTTGTTCGATGTTTGCTCAAAAGCCAATCTATTCTAGAAGAGTAGTAGGTACGGAACAGGTGCATCTTCAATTGAGCATTTGGTGAAGATGTACAGGGGTCCGGAACACGCTTGAGCCTATTTCGGTCAAGCCTACCTGTGAAACACTAGCCAATTAAAGTACGCGATAAGAGGCGCCCCCACACTTTATTTTTTCTGCCCGCCCAATACTTCGCAATCAGTTCAAGGCCAGCCAAAAGTGCAGAATCATACAAACACAGAATCACGAGGGCTGCCGGCTCCTCAAAAGTCAACAAGATGGGGCTGCTTGCTGAGTCAAAGTCGTGAGTCTTTGAAAGAGCAGTTCGCTGCTCAGGCAAAGCACTAACCTCAATGCAGGCGCCGGAGAATCCAGAACGATCCCAACAACACAAGATGGACTCGCGACACCACCACCTTTGGCCAGAAGATGCTGAGATCGCAAGGCTGGGAGCCTGGCCAGTTCCTAGGAGCCAAAAATGCGGCGCACTCCGAGTACCACACCGCCGCGAATGCGTCGTATATCCGAGTATCGCTCAAAGACGACATGAAGGGTCTCGGATTCAGCAAATCGAAAGAGGACGAGGTGACCGGTCTCGACGTCTTCTCAGACCTGCTGAGTCGCCTTAACGGAAAATCCGAGGCTGAAGTAGAAGAAAAGAGGCAAGCTAGGTTGGAGGTGAAGATGCACCAGTACGTGGAGCAGAAATGGGGACCTATGAGATTCGTGCGAGGAGGCTTGTTGGTCGGCGATGCCATGCAAGAGGACAGCGACAGCTCAGACGAATCAGAAAGTTCTACGGCGGCAGATGACAAGATACCCGCGGCTACCAAGGAGTCGGAGAAGGAGAAATCCAAGAAGAGAAAGGCTACGTCACTTAAAGATGACGACGAGCTGTCTGAGGATGACGAAGTTGATGAGAAGAAGAAGAAGAAACAGCGAAAGGAAGAGCGAAGGGCTAAAAAGCTGGCCAAATCCGATTCAAACCAGTTCAGCGATTTAGAAAAGGCCAAGAAGAAAAGGGAGAAAAGGGAGAAGAAAGAAAAGAAGAAGTCAAAGAAGGGCACAGCTCTGACTAAAGAGGAGGGCGACGAAGATGCCATGGAATTGGATGACGCGTTGAACAACTCATCATCAACTTCAAATGGTGGTCCAGAAAAGTCAAAGAGCTCTAAGAAGGACAAAAAGGACAAGAAAGAGAAGAAGGATAAGAAGGATAAGAAGGACAAGGACAAGAAGAAGCGAAAGAAGAGCGACACATCTGATACGGAGATGCCCGACGCCTCGTCTGCCGCAGCATCGCGTTCAGGGACAGCTACTCCAATCACCACGGGCACATCAACGCCTAGAGGCGGGTTTGTTACTCCTCGGTCCCGGTTTATTGCTCAGAAGAGAGCTGCATTCATGGATGCTCAAGCATTGAATCAGGTATTTACATCTGTTCGACTTTTCAAAAATAAGTTACTAATCCATATGGCAGATTTTCATGGTGAAGGCGTAATACACAAAAGTTCAAGCGCGGCGTTGATTTTATGATGGGTCTTGCTACTTGTTCTCGTCTGCTCAAGGAGGCTCAAATCGGAATTCTATACAGGGTTAGACTATAGAAGCTTCTGATGATTCTTGCGAAAAGAGCATTGTTGGCGTTGTACGAGCAGACAATGGGCCATTGATTTGAGATTTTTGCAGTAGCTTTTGATATTGTTTGCTGAAATAAACCAAGCATGAGATTTCCAACTGGCATCGGAGACGTGAGTTGAGTGGCATCGGTTACTGCGATGCTTTTCGGATATAGTGTTGAACTGCCACCGCAATTAAATATTTAATTAACACTTAATTGACTTCAATTGCATTGTATCAATCCTCTTCTCCGTTTTATTCCTCAGCTTTAACCTTCAATACAATATGATGCCTCGAACACTGTATCAATTACTGCTGCTCATAAGAGGAACAAGCAGAAGCGGGCTAAATCTGCGCTAAGCCAAATTCATCCACCGCCTACCCTTCCAAGCCACAGAAAACCAATCAACCGGCAGAAAACAATAATTTTCCTCGCCCATCCAAACCACCAAAATTCTTGCGACGAGCAACGAAATATACCCCAAGATCCCCTCCTCTTATTGAGCATACAACCACCAAGATTATACACCAATTCCTACAATCAAGAAGAAAAAAAAATCTCGGAGCACAATACAAAGAGCCAACAATGTCGGGCTCCTCGCCTGAATACCTCCGGTTCACCGGCCACCGGTCCTTCACCCGCCGCCTCACCATCGCGACCCTCACCGGCCGTCCCATCCACATCTCCAAGATCCGAAGCTCCTCGCCCACGAACCCGGGCCTCGCCCCCCACGAGGTCTCCTTCCTGCGCCTCCTCGAGGCCGTCACCAACGGCTCCTCCATGCAAATCTCGTATTCGGGCACAACCATCACATACCACCCGGGCCTCATCACCGGCACCATTGCCGGCCTGGGCGCCGCCGACGGAGACGTCATCGAGCACAGCATCCCCGTCACCTGCACCAGGGGCATCTCCTACTTCTTGCTGCCGCTCTGCCTCCTCGCGCCCTTCTCCAAGGCCCACATGAACGTGCGCTTCTCCGGCCCCGGCGTCATCACCTCCTCCACCGAAACGGGCGACGTCTCCGTCGACACTTTCCGCACCGCCATCCTCCCCCTCTTCGGCCTCTTCGGCATCCCGCCGGCCCGCATCGAGCTGCGCGTCCTGCAGCGCTCCTGCGCGGGGCCCGGAGGCAAAGGTGGCGGCGGCATCGTCGAGCTTCGCTTCGCCAGCCAAGTCCGTCTGCCCAAGACGCTGCATCTGCATCGCAGCCCCGGCCGAGTCAAGAGGATACGAGGTGTGGCGTACTGCACCGGCGTCTCAGCTTCCAACAATGCACGCATGATACATTCCGCACGCGAGATTCTGAACCCCTTCGTCACGGATATTCACATCGCGGCGCAATACGACCAGGCGCCGCTGGTGCCTACGGGAGACAAGGCGGGCAGCAAGAGAAGACTGGGTATAGGCTACGGCCTGAGTCTCGTAGCAGAGTCAAACTCCGTTGGCGTGCTGTACTCGGCAGATGTCGTCGTGCTGCCTTCGGGTGGTGAGGTTCCTGAAGATATCGGAAAGAGATGCGCCTACCAGCTACTGGAAACAATTGCAAAGGGAGGCTGCGTGACCCCCGTTTCAGCAAGCTCCGTGTTGACTCTGATGGCCATGGGCTCTGAAGATGTTGGCCGATTGAGGATTGGTAGAGATATCCTGGCGTCGGAGGAAATTATTGAGCTCGCACGAGACTTGAAGACATTTGGCGCAAGTAGCTGGGGCCTACGAGACGTCGATGATGATGACAGCGGCGATATAGTCATCTCCGTCAAGGGTACTGGCGTCGGTAATGTAGGAAGAAAAGTTGCCTAGACTAGATTAATTAATTTCACGGGGAGGGTTTCCCCTTGTGCCCTTTGGCGAAATCACAGCGGTATAAAAATAGTCTGCAAGGCTTGCTTTTTGGGATTAATTGGTTTGTCGTTTCATGTATGGATGCTAGTGTATATCAATACATATATATGTTCTAGCCGGTCGGACGAGCCAACGAAGTCTGTAGAGTCGCGCCTCGGCGCCGACCCTGCATACTCGCCACGGTTGCTCGATAGCCAATCGACTGAAGAGACAACGCAGTTGAACCTCCAGTGTTCATCGTAGCGTTCCTCAGTGTGTGAATGATGTGATATTCGTTCAGAACAGCATTGCCGGAGCTCATAATGTCGGACAAATGCGTTCTTGGCGGCTCGTCAGAGCCATCTCCACCCGCAGCTCCAGGTTGGTCGTTCCGGTCTTCAGATCCCTCGCCATCCCCCGGTCTGTCCAGCTGCTGCAGCTCGATTTCGTCCGTCTCATTGATCATCATCCCCGGCACGTGTCGAGAAACCCCGCGCTCCTCCGCGTCCAAGTCTTCTGCAGAACGACCAGCGACAGGCTCCAGAAAAATCTCAGAGAGAAACGGGCGAAACGTCTTGAGAGCAACACGCAGGCTCTCCCGATGGTTGTGTATTGTAAGCATCAGACACTGCAGGAAAAGGATAAGCAGGTCTGCCATTAAATAATACAGTCTATAAGTGGCCGGCATTTGGCCGATAAAATCGATAACCATCCCCCCGTGCTGGTATCCTCGGTGGTAATCGGGGCCGGTAGGAAGCGAACCAAAAAGATGCAAAGCCATGCACAGCAGGTTAGGCACCAGTATCAAGAGGACGTGGAGTTGGGTAGCTGGCATCAAAAGCGCGAATGATTCGTCTTTTGGGGAGAGATACATGTATTGGGGCGCGGCTCGTAAGAAAAATCGAAACATGGAACATCTGGACGACGCAGCATGTTAGCTTATCGTTGCTCAAAGGATTCCGACATGAAGAGAAGAAAGGGGAATGTGTCCGCCCAAACGCACTCCATATAGTACAAAGAGCTCAGCTCAGCAAATAAGACGAGGTCGAGAGTCTTGAGCAGGTGGGTAAGAAAGGCCAGCTTCTTGGCCAGCCCCGGATTCTGCCTCCTCCTGCTCCTCCTGCTCCCCCTCCTCCTGCGCTGTCGCCCGCTGCCGGACCTCGAGCGCTGCCGCGACTGGGGGCGATCACGAGCGTCCGCATCTGCCTCTGCTTCATCGGCATCGGCATTTGCACCGATGCCAGGTGGTGAGAGCCGGTCGGGAATCCGCGCGGAGGAGCTAGACGCGGCATCATGGTTCATAGTCGCCTGTCACCGTCCGGCTCGGCAGAGGGGTATGCTCTGCATTGAAGCAGGCACCAGACGACTCGAGCTCGGAGAATCTGCACTGGGCGGGTATTCTTTCGCGGTTGGAAACTTGGGAGAGAAGCTTGGAGGAAATCAAGGTCACGATCAAGCGATTGAGCAGCTCGATGGTGGAGTCTCCGTCTGGCATTCGTTACCTCTGCTTGGTTCCTGGTGGCTTAGCTGACCACTGTCAGGATCAACACTAAATCCGACCGACAGCTTCTCGAGCCTCTCGCAACCTCTCGGTACGTACTCCGTTGCCGACGTGGGTCCTTCCCCCGCAATACAGGGTCTTGTTGTCCCCACGCAGCTCCACATCAAGCCCGGTACATGAATCAACGCCAACGAAAGCATACATGGGCCTTGTACATGGGCGTTGCCCGGTGTCTTTGACATACGTCACGGCACGATGGATGACGCTATGGCATCAAACGCCACTGGATAGACAGGCAACAGGTTCGACAGGGCAGGGAAAGTGAGATGGTTGAGGCGAGGTCGAGTCGATGGGCATCGCGTCGATTGATGCAGGTGCCTTGAGCCATGACTCCCTCGACTCCCTCCTGCTAATGAGAGACCAATGTAGTCATTGAAGATTGTCAACCGCCAGAGGAACATAGCCATAGTAGCAGAGGATGGATAATTATAGCAATAGTGTCAAATAAAGGAGAAATTTAGCTATAGCGGTAGATACTAAAAGAATGTAGTGATAGTATAGCCCCCTCTCGAAGGATTCAGCGTTCTACATAAGTCGTATGTAGTAGTTGCAGCCCAGACTCTCCGCTTACACATTGTACATGCTCGCCATTACAGTTCGAGCATAACGCACCCAATGCTACAGTACATGCGAGGTCTCGTGCGCATTTGTAAACAACATCGAACCATTTGCCAGTGGCTTATGCAATCCAAGCCGCCTGCTTTGAGTATCGATCGCCCCTCTTCTTGTCTCTCCCACTCCGGCCGCCTGGCAATTTAATTCCGGGCACAAGTTGGTTGGCTGCTGATACCATGTTAGCGCCGATCGAGCCTCTAGCCGCAAGCCCGCCAAACGGCATGTCAATCGAGACCTTGACGGTGTGTGAATGGTGTGGCGAGCCGATATGGCCATTGGCCGGCGTCATTGGCTATCCGGTTGATGGTCAGAAAGCTTGTCCTGGGCTCGCTTTCTTCTCTCGCGGAAGCTACATAAGGAAGCTTCCCCTCCTTCCCCCCCTCCTCTCCTGTTCCAAGTTATCATCCAAACTCATTGCATCTAAACAATCTTCATCTTAATTAAAAGCTACAGAATCCTTCAATCTTGACATTTGAGATCCTCATCCTCAGCCAATATGAACAATCCCGAGCAGAACCCAACGCCCCCCGCAAACCAGGGCACCCGCCGTCGAGTGCGTCTCATACCCTTCGCCCGGCCCCCCACCGAACCCGCGTACTGATGATTATTCTCCAGAGCTCCGGCTTCATGCCCGCGTTTGAGGGCCTCTCTCAACATCACCAAAACGCCAGCAATACTGCCCGGCGTCAGAGTATGACTGACCAACAGTCCAAACCGGGCATCTTTGGCCAATTTTTCCACAAGTTAGTTCATCCAAGCCGTTTAATTTAACCCATGTGCCTTATCTAACCATCTATTATCATTAGTACATTCGGAAGAAATGCCAAATAATTTGCAACACCTATATATATGATGGCGTCTTTGAACATGAGAGCTGTTATTGCAGCTTGGGTTGTGTCTACCTCTCTATCCTAAGGGTACCGTGCGCATCGGATTTTATAAAAGAAAGCCCGTGGAGTCGGAATGGGAAACAGAATGAGCTCAGTGTAAACATAATACATGATTAGTATCGTACAAGCGAACGTGCGCAGTCCTGTCGGCTTGTGACGCCCTCCAATGATTGAGAATTGTTGGACCCATAACAGAGGTTAATAAGACGCTGTGGAGAATCCAAATAAGAGACAACTATTCAACGCCCTAAATTATCTATCCAGCAACACAGCGATCACGTAGATTTCTAGTGACGGGATAGAACGCGAAGGAAAGCCTTTGAGTTGCTTCTATGGAGATTAATTGAGGGGGCCTCTCTGTAAGCTGCTCACAGGTCGTTTGCAACAGATTGATCCAGAAGAGACAATAGTGAACGTAGCGACCAGTCCATATGTGGACCATACTAGAAGTAAAATAATAACAATACAAGCAAAATAATCATTGAATCTACTAATTAAGCATACATGATTACAGGCTCAAAGACGCCGATGATCTATATGTTGGTACTTGGGTACTTCCGGAGCACCAAGCGGGCGCTTATCGATAACGCCATGGTGGGAGCAAATCCGCTATTGGTACGGCAATCGCAACAATCTTGATCATCGAAAAAAAAAAAGTTACAGACGCTCAAGGAGCGAGTGCTAGAGGCACTGCGCTTTATCTGCTTCACAGAAAATGTCATGCCGGCCGATATTGCGCGACCTCAGGTGTCGAAACGACATCGTCTGCCGCTCATGTTTGGCTGGTCGTGCAAAGCAACCTCGACAGGCGTGGCGGCCGGCTTCATACAGCACTCAAGCCTCTCAAACCGCGAGCAAAGCAAGGCTACGACCTCGATCACGGCCCAATGAGGACATCACACGCCAGCCTACGAGAGAGGAGCTGGCTCGCTACCTAGAGGGCCTCAAAAACCTGCGGACCCCCGACAGGGCAAAGACCAATGCGGAAGACTTTTCCGTCCGATTCTTCGAGCAGGGCGACCAAAATCGAAAAGAGCTGTCCAACGAACAAGCCTTTGAGGAGTCGCTAAGTGGCATCAGTGCCTCCGAATTGCGAGACGATCTTCTCAACCTCAGGGCAAAATTCGGGAATCAAGACGACAGGGATGCCTTTAGGGACGTACTAAAGGAGTTGGGCGAAGACTGGGGCAAGATCAACTCTGCGGAAGATGTCGAGAAGGTTATAGCAAAGATGGAAGACTACACACGATCGATCGATGCCGAAATAGAACAAGCAAGCACTGATCTGCCGAGAGGAGTGCTAGAACAGCTTATCGGGGACGTGCCGGAATTGTCGCTGGAAGACGCCGATTCTTCTGGCGAGACTCGAAACTCGATACCGCAAGTCCGAATAAATCTCGATGAGATGAAGGCAAACAGAAGGCGAAAACTCAACACATTCAACTCCGTTGTCACACGCTTCATTCTCGCAGAGAAGGAATCAGGGCTGAAGCAAAAGGCAGTGCAGTCCCTATACAAATCGTATCATGCGACGAGACCGGCGTTGGCCCAAAACTGGAACGATGTTCCACCCGCTTTGTGGGAGGTCCTCTGGAGAGCATTCTCGAGTGAAAAAGACAGCCCCAGCAGCATATCACGGATAGCCCGGCTTGCTAGAGACATGAGCGATGCCAAGGTTACCCTTCGTCCTGCGCAACAGGTCCTGGCTATCGAAGCCATCTTTGTTGACGGATGGGAGTCCAAGGCCGTTGAAAATTGGAAACGATGTATCAGCACCCTGGGGGCCGAAGACTCAGAGACATTCCAGGACTTTTGGGAACTAGGTGCCAGGATGTACTGCCGTGTAGGCGATCTGGCGCAAGCCGAACGAGCGATAAATAAGCTCCTTGGCCGTAACATGAGTCCGCGTATCTTGATTCCTCTCATCCGAACATGCTGCGAACAGGGAACGGAGGAAGGTCGACAGAAGGCGTGGGCTACCTATCGCCAAATGAGGGAGCTCCTGGGGAAAGAAATGACACTTACCGACTACGACCAGGTGATTTCTTATTTCCTGACTGCCCATCAAGTTGAGAATGCCCTGTACGCCTTCGTGGACATGATGAGCGACGGTCGGATTGATATGACGAGGCAAAGACATCTGCCTTCCGTCATTGCTAACAAATTCTTCCTGGGCAAGTGGCTGAAGCGACTTATCGGCGCCGGAGACTTGGATGGAGCTTTCAGCGTCGTCGAATTTATGAGAGGAAAGGGAGTCGAGGCTTCACCGATACAGTTGAACGGCCTCATTGGGGCATGGCAACGGTCTGGGGGCGCTGACGATCTTGAAAAAGCCGATACACTTGGCTGGGGCATGATTGAGTCCAGGCTAAAGTTTGTCGCCGACAGAAAGTCCGGTAGTGGTGTCTCCAGCAGCTATAACATGCCATTGCCAAAGGACACTCCGGCAGATTTACCGCGGGCTACTATCGAAACGTTCTCTCTCCTGGCCGACAACTATCGCCAGCGAAATCTTCATGAACGCTTAGAGGGCTTGTGGGATGCCTTCCGCACAGCGGAGATAAGCCCCGACGCCTTTATGATGAATCAACTCGTCGAATCACTCATCCATGAGGGCCAGACTCAAGATGCATTAGCTTTGTATCACTCTCTCATAGAGAGCAACAAAGTAGTTCCTGACCCATACACATTCAGCGCCCTCTGGAAGACACTGGGGGCGAACCGATATCATATCCGGGATCCTGAAACCCGAGCCAAGGAGATCGAGGCCACACGAGCCATGTTTAAAGAAACTGTCAAGCACAGAGATGTATTCCAACCCGATGGGATCGACGGGCAACTCGCTCGCAAAATCCTCCACACTTTCCGCCGCCTCCAGGACAACGCCGGCTTCCTCGTCGCCATCACCGCATTCAAAGAGACGTTCAAGTTCCTCCCGCCCGAGACGCTCGTCATGGAAATGGTCCTCGGCACCACAAAGCTCACCTGGGACACGCCCTCCCAGCGCGGCAAGCTCATGGTGGCCAAGCGGGAGATTGACCGGGAGCTGCTCGCGTGGGCGGACTTTAACGCGGCGAACCTCGAGGGCGACGAGAAGCGCGGCGCGGCGCTGTATGCGTACTTGCAGAAGAAGTTTTGGCCGGTGGAGGGCAGGGAGGAGGAGAAGAGGAGGATCTTTGTGGAAGTGGCGAGGCAGATGGGGGTGTATGAGCTGTTGGGGCCGAAGAAGAGTGCTGGTGGGAGGTGAAAAGGGGTATAGACTGTATATTAGAGATATGATGAACGAAACTTGGATGGATCATCTCCAATGACGGGGGGGTTTTCTGGGATATAGATGGGATTCACGCTGATAAACTGTATCATACTATTACATAGCATCCCTTACGGATTGTAACATTAAGAAAAGTACACTCTTGACTTTTCGCCTCTTTATTTAAATATGAAAGTCTCTCTTAACCTTCCAAAACTCCAACGCTATGCAGGTATTAAAAAAAAAAAGATAAAACAAAGCCCAGCATCCACCAAAACGACAAAAGACACCCATTCACGTCCTCCTAGAACCACGGTGCCCCCCCTCCTTCTTCTTCCTCGACCTCGTAGAGTGAGCCGGCGGCGCATCAGCCTCGAAACTACCATGTCTCGCCTTCTAGCTAAGATCCATGCCCTCGATGCCATCGTCGTCCAGCCTATCCCCTACGGAGCTGAGACCCGAACTAGGGGACCTTCTCATCTCCGGGGCCTCGGGCTTGTTGTCTCCGTTCTGCTCCGTCGTTTCGTGGGGCGCATCTGACTCCGGCGCTCTCTTGGATATCCATTCGCTGATGCTGGTGATGGGCCCGCCTTCGACGAGGATCTCGTTGCCGTCGTTGAATTTGCCAAAGATTGTGCCTTGCCACTTTGCGTCGTCGCCTGTCTTGCTGTGCTTCTTTTTGAGGGCTAGACAAATTGCCGTGTTAACCAGATGTTTGCAAGATTGAAAAAAAAAAAAAAAAGGATCGAAGTAGAGAAACTTGGGGAGAAATGCAATTGTCTCTTCTTCTCCTCGTTTCGCCATCTTACCTGCCAGATAGTCTGTAGCGTCAGACTCAGTATCCCCGCTGCCCATCTCCATCATCTCCTTCATGCGCGTCCCGGCAAACCATTCAACAAACTCCTCCACTCCTCTCACATCCTCCTCTCCCTTCCACAGCTGCTCCGTCTCAGCTCTCTCCGGCAGCAGAGCCCCCACCTCCTGCAGCGCCATCCTGACGTCCACTATATCGTAATCGCCCGCATCGCCGTGGTTGTTGGTCGCATTGTTCGCCGTCTTCTCGCATAGAAGCGTCAGGTATCGCGCTGCAATGTCTGTCAGAGTGTCGAGCACTGCAGGGCGCGTGCTGTGGTAGCCCGTCGCGCGGAGGATTTGGAGGATTGAAGGCCGCAGAAAAGCGTGAAACATGGATGGCGGACGAGCCATGGCGAGAGCTTGTGTGTTCTTGAGGCTTGTTGAGAGAGAGAAGAGAAAGGTAAGGCGGCCTCGGTGGCTAGAAGAATTGTTCCAAAGCTGTCGCATGTGCTCTCAAGGACGTCATCGACTCTGTCGCACAGAATGGCTCGCACAGCGCATGTTCGCCTGTGATTAAGCTGGTGCGCGATACTGCTGGGCGGGTTGTGCAAAGGGCAAAGCTCTTGGTTGCGGTGGATGAAGAGTCAGATTATTATAGCGGGAGGAACTGATAAAAGTGAAGCTCGGTGCACCAGTGAATTGAGATTCCCGTTCAGATCAGCTCCAGCTCTGATAAGGACCCATACAGTGTCGATAGAAAACCAGCAACGTTCACACTGTATCTTATGCTAGGTACGAGTCTGTAGGCATGCTTGTGATAGAGAAATACGAGGCCTTCCTCTTGGTTTTGTCTCATTAATAAAAGAAACAACGACTGATTGCTTTTTTGTTACTTCATTTGATAAATATGTGTTGCCATAAGAGCCCAACAATATGCCATAGCC
Source organism: Trichoderma aggressivum f. europaeum (assembly GCF_033847375.1). NCBI lineage: Eukaryota > Fungi > Ascomycota > Sordariomycetes > Hypocreales > Hypocreaceae > Trichoderma > Trichoderma aggressivum. The sequence goes on from NW_026946367.1 coordinate 1,622,171, forward strand.
AACAATGCAATTTGCCAAGTTCAAGTCACTACCGTCGAAAAGAGCCTCCTAAAGTTCCACATGTTTGACAAACTTATATACATGCGCAAACTCAACATGCATAACATCCGAAAAGTAAAGGGGAAATGGAATGAAAAGAGAGGAATGGGATTATTTTATTTCTCTTCAGAGATTCCACTGTACTTGTTGATAAAGTTCAGCACCTCCCTGTGCCAGACCAAAGAGTTCTCTGGCTTCAGCACCCACTTATCACACATTGTCAGTATCCATACCGTATCACGGGGCGAAGAGAACCTCTTTGACTTACGTGATGCTCGTCTGGGAACATGACGAACTTGCTTGGCACGCCACGAGCCTGAAGGACGTTAAACATGGCCAGCCCCTCGGAAATGGGCAGGCGGTAGTCGAGCTCGTTGTGTATGACCTGCGAAGCGGGCAAATTAGTCTGTGACGGTAGACACGTGGAACCATCTCAAATCCAGCTTACCAGCTGCGGCGTGGCCCAGTTTCCAACGTGCTTGGCGGGATCCCACTTCTCGTAGCCCTCCCTGTTCTCCCAGAGGGTGCCACCAAAGTCATGCTCAGGGAAGAACAGCTCTTCCGTAGACCACTGGTTGAGAGTCGAAAAGACTCCATCGTGGCATACCAATGCCTTGAACTTTCGTCCAAGATCATGGCCCTGGATCCAGTCTGATGATAGTTAGATTCACGCTTCCGGAGACCATCTCTGCTTTGCTTGGGGACGACTCACTAATCATGTAGCCTCCATAAGACGCACCGAGAGCCACAGCCCTGGTTGTGTCTATGTAGCTCACTTCCTTCTCCAGATACTCAAAGCATAGTTCCAAGTCCACATAAGGATCGCCACCCCAGTTGTTCTGGATAGCATCGGTATGGTCTTGACCATAGCCCGTGCTACCAGTCGGGTTGGGGCTCACAACGACGTAGCCCTGCTCGGCAAAAATGGCTGGGTTCCACCGAGTGCTCCAGTCGTCTCCCCAAGCACCTTGAGGACCGCCATGGATGAAGAAAGCCAGAGGATACTTCTTGGAGGAGTCAAAGGTCGAGGGTAAGGTGACTAAAGCATGGATGGGATAACCCTTTGAGCCCTTGTACCAAATCTCCTGGCACTGTGATCTGTTGAGGGAGAAAGTTCGGCCCTGTTTCGAGCTTGAAGAGATGGTAGTGGCCGATTTAGATTCAGGATCAAGGATCGAGTAGTTGGAGCTTTCGACTCGCGACCTCGTTGTAATCAACAGCGATGAGCTGCTACCGAGAACTCTCGCCTCGGCGACAGACCCATCCTCGTGGATTGGGGTAGGAAGAGATTTGGCTTCCAGCGGTGAGGATGGGAGCTTCCACAGGACAACGCGGGCGTGCTTCTCTGCCGCAACATACAATTCCTTGTTGTCGTGGCTCCAGACGATCCAATCGGGCCTACAGTCCCAACCTCCCTTATCATCCTCTGTCTCGTAGAATTCCTGAACGTTGCTCAGATCGGTTACATCCGGAATCAGCAAGAGCCTCGTCTTGTCTGCCTCATATTGCTGGGATTTCATGCGCAAGAAGGCAACCTGCTTGCCATCGTTCGAAAAGACGGGAGAGCTTGAGTATCCGAGCAACCTTCCCGTCTTTACAATCTGGGGGAAGCTGGGCTTGTCCAAGAATGAAGCCAGGGGAACAAAGTAGAGGTCAGTCTTGGTGTTTCTAGCATGGTTCAATTCAGGATCCTTTGCGACAAAGACAATGCCAGTCGAGGATACATCGAAATCGCCGGCACCTCCAAATGGAGGCACAGGAGAGCTGAGAGCAGTGCCGGCAAGCAGGTTGGTAAGGGCCGAGTTTCCAAGAGTCCATTTCCCGTCAACCTTCTCCAGCTGGCCGTACCAAAGCGAGTTTTTGTTTTCGGTGTTCCAGGAGTCCCAGTGTCGCACAAATAGGGACGTGTAGATCTTGGCTGATGTGTGAGACTTGGGTTCCGAAGCCGGGGTGTACATTTGCCCATCGGGGGTTGTCAGAGCGACAGCGCAGAAGGCCACCTTGTCTGCGGACAAAGGCTTAGCCTTTAGACTGGAGATGCTTCCGCTGAAGCGTTGGATTGTGTTTGACCTTTATTGGACACGGGGGTGAGTTTCTCTAGCAGCCGGTACGGTAGATGGGGAAGTTCGTTTCACTTACTCATTTGGATCGAGAACATGTTGCGCCACCAGTGCCGAGGCACCGTTGTCGAGGCTCTTGACATAGGCAATCTCCTTTTCGCCGATCCAGATTGGGTCGCTGGCTGCGGAATCTTCGGAGATCAGGTGCGACGTTCCCTCTTTGATGTTGAGGACGCGGATCTGCGCCGTCTTGGAGTGGGTGTCGAAGGAGTATGTCGAGACCTAAGATTGAGGGCCAGCGTGAGCAGTTGTCCACGACCCGATTCATTCTGATTCAATCTGAATCTCATCCGACTCATCTACACGCATGATGATGCGATACATCCAAGACATTGCGTGTCTCAATTGAAAGCCTCATTATTTTCCTGCGCAGCTCCGACCAACAAACAAACAAACAAACGCAAAGCTTACCGTGTATAAGACGAGCTCGCCTATGGCATTGGGCACGCCAGGCGAGCGCCGTGGCGCCGAGAGGAGCACCTCTGGCGTAAACTTTTCGGCCTGTATTGTCATCATAAAGGGCTGCTCAAGACCAATTGTCGACGCAAGAAAACAAAACAATAAAAACGATGCCAGCGAGGGCTAATCGATGGTTATCTATTTATCACATCATACGAGAACCCCGATGGCTGCAAAACCCCCCATCAGACCCCTCATCTGCAACCCCGCACTCAACGATCAAAAAGACGTGCATATGTGCTTGCTAGATCAGAATCCACTGCTCAGGGACCTTTTTAGCCTGGGGGGCCCTTCGGTGTAATTAATAATGGGAACGCAAAAGGGACTTTTTGTATCACGGCTTGGGATTGTGGAGGTTTGTCGTTGTGATAACTGACACCCGATGAATTGGTTATGCTGAGCTGTAATACGTAAGATGGATACCGAGAGCAGCAGCAAAAATACCAAGAAAATACTCCAATTTGCATCGTACATCTCGCAATTGTAGAGTTGATAAGGGCAATTTCTTCACAGCTAGCAGTTCAAATCGTCCATGCGGCATCCCACCATTGGCGATAGAAGAAGTGGCAACAGTAGCAGATGCAAAAGACAAATATCGAGAGTAGCGGATAGCAGAAAAAAGTAGCAAAATAAGCAGATGCTTGAACTACTGCATCCTACCTAGTCATCTCGGACCGACAAGAGGAAAGAAAGCAAATTCACCGCACAGGCCCGCTGTCTTGTTTGAATGAGCGGATGCTGACTTGTAGAATCCATTGCTGCTACGGTGCCGGCTTGCCGAGTCCCAAATCTAGCTCGAGTTTGTCTGATCCATTGGCGATAATCTCCACTCTCGAGACATCCATTTTATTTCATTCAGTCTGTGACTTTGGCCATGATAACGAGAACGTGACATGAGTGCTCCGGAGATTCTCTCTCAGCGCTCTATTGGAAGAAAAAGATGAGAATTGATTGAGTTCATGGTGTAGATATCACTCCTAAGAAGACATTGGGATTTGACGACCATGTCCAGCCTTGACTACATCTCCGCTCCATCTTTCCATGATCATGTGTTATAAATATCGCTCAATATATCCTCTTGTCCAACGCCGTATTCATTATATCTCAATGTATCCCATCCTTATAAAACGCCGCTCTTGTGTCAAATTGTCACCCTTGGGGGCTATACTATCGCGGGGAAGACACCGGCACCTAAATTCCAAATCCAAATATCATGGCCCCCACCCTTCATTTTCTAGATGCCCCAAAATTCGTTCGCTTCTTGTTCGTCTGCGCATCATTCTCGCTATCTTCCGTGTCTCTCTTCTTGGGCTTGCTCGCCTTGTTTCCGCCCGCCGATGTTGGCGTAGGATTGCCCGATGCGCTGTCCCGGAACGTGGTGGATAGGGGTGTCGGCGCAGGCGTTGAGCCTACTGAGCCAGGGGCTGAAGAGTCCTATACAATTCCATCCAGTTAGCGAAGAACGGGAATGCCAGCCAAGCCCGGCAAGCTGGAGACTCGTATGTTCAAGTCTCCCTTCTCAATGTCATCTTACCCCATTATTCGGTCGGTATGAGATGGATGAGCGCGAAAAGACGCGGTTCTGCTCTGCTGGGCCTGTCTTGCGTCGCTGGGCCGCCGCACCACTCGTGCCCTTCATGTAGTTGTCGAAGCCGGTAATGATGTTACCGCTGGGGGTGCTGTCGAGGTAAGCCGACTCCTTCTGGATGATGCTGTCTTCCATCGCCGCCTATGTGAACGCCATCGTTTAGCCCGCGCCGTCGTACGCAAACGCCGTGAATGCGCAAAAGAAGAGACAAAAACTCACCAGACGGCGCTCCAGCTGCCTACGCCGATCGACCAAGTCTCGCACGCGCGCCTGTGCCTTCTTGTATTCTGCCATGGTGGGCTGCGCCTCGCTGGGTCGGGATGCAATTGTTTGCCTATTGTCAGCCATGCGCCAGCGCTTCTATTACAAGCGGCTGTCGATGCGATAGCGATGCCAACGTCAAACTGGTTGATGAAACCGGCTCTGCGATTGGTACTTTTGACGTTGTCACGAGAAGATGAACTTGCAAAAGGCAACGCCGACTCTGGGATACGCTAAGCTAGAACGTGCAGCATATGCCACTCTGACTTCCAACTAGGCCAAATAGAGTAATAGTCAGTGGCGCCCAACTTGACTGCTCTTCAACACCACAAGTATAAGTCAAACAGGATGTCTCAGAGGTTATATTAGGGAGTAGTTATTGCGTAGATTGCTACTCATTGTAGCGCTTCCTCGAGTGGAAGATATTCAATTTAGGATTATGTTATAATCGTCTAATATTCGATATTGTCTGTGATACTGGAGGCTAGATAGCAAAATTGGGGTGCTGAATACCTGGGCATTCCCCCATATCAAGGTATATTAGATGAATTGCCGCTTGGGATATTTTCTAAAATGATTGAAGAGCTGCCGCCTATTTATACTGGCCAAATTTGAGTGCCAAATGTGCATCGCTTTTCTTTTACCAAAATCTACTTTCGTAGTTCTATCCAGTTTCAATGTCCTTTTTTCCCCTCGGCTCTCTTCCTCTGCCAGGCAGAGCTGCGAGCCGTTTCTTTCATATTCTAGAGACAAGCGCTTGAGTAGCAGTTAGCCCCAATTGTTGATATGAGCGCTAGTATCAGAAGTTCTCATCTGCTTAGTATCATTTGCGAAACCTCTCGAGCACGGATGCCTTCAGAGCGGCGAGCTTTATGCTGGGTCAAGCATCGTTCAGTCAAAGTTAGCGATGAACTAGAGTGGCCACTCCTTTCACCCTTCCGTCAGGAGTTTACCCACCTCTTCGTTGTCAGCCGGTGCCTAGCTAGGACTTCGGAGCACGCGATTCATCTTCCAAAATATCAGCCGACTTGCCACGGTTTGACGGAGACGAGGGCGGAGAGGAGCTATTGCGTCTCTGCCTTTCGGATTCCTTGCCCCTAATTGGGGCTCCACGATCTTTCTGACGACGATCACCACGCCGGTCACGTCCGTTATCATCCTCCAACTCTTTTGTCGTACCACCTTGCCGGCGATCTTGTCGGCGTTTCGCGTGTGAATTCGATCCAGCACTATCGACGGATCGATTGCGGCGGCGATTGGGGCTGCGGCTGCGGGCCACCGAAGAACTCCGCGAAAGGGAGGATGGTGTAGCTGAGTAACGTCTTCTGCGCTCTACGGAGGGACTTCTAGAGGCAGACTGCCGTCTTCGCTTCGGTGGAGGTGAGGTGCGCTCTGAAGATTGTGAGCGTCGGTTTCGAGCATCGCGGCGATCCCTGCCATTGCGTGACTGTCGCCTTGGTCGGTAGGCATCGCCGCGAGGAGACCTAGACCTCTTTCTCGAGTCTCTGTATCGCGCGGGTGGTCCTTTGCGGCGCGGAGGGCTCCTAGAGCCTCGATCGCTACGAGACGCACTGCTACTTGGCGATCGAGATCGCTCTGACGCTGACCCAGATGGTGAGCGGCTTCGTCGCCGCTGCCAGCCACGATCGCGCCCTCGGCCACCCCGAGCTCGGGGGACATAGCTGTCTCGCCGGTATGGATCTCCAGAAGCGCGGTGCCGAGGCTCGGGAGAGCGCGATCTATTCGCACTCCAGCCATGGCCTCCTCTTCCACGGCCTTCAGGAGCCCTATCCCCACGGCGGCCCGATCGATCACCTCTATCATTTGCTCGGTCTCGACGATCTCGATCTTTCAACGCTGCAACCTCTCGATCACGGCGGTCCGAGTCGTCGCGACGTTTTCTGGCATTTTCGGCAGCTCTATCGGCTTCAATCTGTGTTGATTGTTAGATCCAGAAAAGTAGGATTGGACGTCCTCACGACGGGACACCGACCTTTTCCTGCATAAGCTCAAGCTTTTTTGCTTCTAATAGCTCTTTGGGGACTCCCTGAGGGTTACTTTGAGCACTCAACAGCAATTTCCAAAGCTCTTTGCAGAATGGCCCGGTGTCTTTGTCTAGAAACCCAGTAAGCTGTATTTGAAGCGATTTGATGTCGGGCTGGTGACCAAACAGTTAGCATGGAAAGCCGCTACCAAGTCGAAGCGAGGAGGATCCAACATACATGTCTAGGTCCGTCAATGAGATTGAAGCACAGCTCAATGACGACGTCGTCTTCGCTACCCAGGATTTCCGAAATCTTGTTGGCAATCCATCTGTGAGATTGGGCGTCAGGACTGCAAAGGCGGGATCCGCGATAAGACATATTGGGGCCCAGTGACAAACTTTTTAATGACCTGAAGATTGACCTTTTGCATGTCAACCTTTTGATTGAACTCGGTAGGGAATTTGGTCGACTTCATAAGCCGAGCATCTCCTGCGGAAGCCATCGTGGCCTGCGTCGCGACAACAAAAAAAAATGCTATGGCACGCGTCTGGGAAGTTGGCAGGATAAAGAAAGATTAGCAAGGTGACGTCTGTGCTGCTGTTAGTTGGGAAAAGAGCCGGAGGTTAGTGCTTCGTATAAGGAAACACGCACGGGCCAGGTAGAGAGTGGATGGTGTAAGGCTGGCTGGTCGAGCTAAAGAGAAAGTTAGTACTTGGTGGAACTCGCTGACTGCAATCATTTAAAGCGATGTTCGCGTACCTAGCAAGTACCTTTTCGTCCAATTGCTAAAAATTGAAGGCTTCAGTGAGTGCGTAGGCCTCTGATGTTCCTGGACCCCGCAAAAAACGCCCCGGAATGTTTGCCGTTGGTGATGACAAGCTCTAAAACAGCTGTGCTGAGTTCGCAAACCATCTGCCTCTAAACTGTCAAGATCAACCCTTCGATACCATCTCTCTTTTTCAGTTCAAGGTCCAACTCTTTCACCACTCTGGTTGGGACATAGGTATTACCGCTTAGGATGGATACTCTTCACGCACCGACTGTGCCCTCTGGGCCGACATCAAATCTCAGCCAGAGAAACGGCGACGCAGGGAAGCAGAGCTTCGCAGAACTCCAGCGCAAGAAGGACGATATGGAGGCAGAACTCAAAGCTTTGGGAAGTGTCCTTGATTCGGTATGAGTCTGCCCTTGATTCTTGATACAAATCATAGTCGACAATGATTAATAATAATGATAGCACGGCGTCGATATGCAAACGCCGCTGTTGACTAGAGATGGCTTTCCACGTGCCGATCTCGACGTTGCTCAGAGTATATGAGACGAAAAAAGCTTGTTCATGAATGTAGTCTAACATGTATGCCACAGTCCGCACAACAAGAGCGCGCATCATCCGCCTACGTAATGATTACAAGGATCTCATGACGGCGATAGAAAAGTATCTGCACGAACATTTTGCAAACATCCAAGATGGTGATGAAGCTCCTAGTACAGCTGGAGATGAGCTTCGAATTTTACCGGATTCTCATCCCGAACAGTTGGATGAGCCGTTTGCAAAGGTCAACACCGTTGCGGCCAACAGTCCAGCTCAGCAGGCTGGCTTACAAGCTGGTGATGAGATTCGTAACTTTGGCTACGTGAACCGATCAAATCACGATGGTCTCAAAAAGGTGGCAGAGTGTGTTCAGGGTAATGAAGGAGTATGTCCAAAATCGTCTGGTACCTCTTTGGTCGACGCTAACAATCATCAACAGAGAAACATCTTTATCAAAGTATCTCGACCTGATGGAGTTGCTCGCCGACAGGAGCTGAGATTGACTTTGACTCCAAGGAAAGACTGGGGTGGAAGGGGAATGCTAGGCTGTCACATTTTGCCTCTGTAGCCTGTCATCGGGATGCAATATCCTCACGAATTGGCCGAACCAGCAGCTCTAGCTTGGTGGAAGTTTGGTCACGCCCGTGTCAGTGGCGCCATACCAAGACCAAACAGTCATTGTCGAATTATTGCCGTATTGCCATCCAGCACGCGCTTAGGCACCTGTTGGCGTCACCATTGACAGGAGATTGGCCACGTTATAACGATCTGTTGAGAGAAGAATTGGACGGGCTGGATTAGGCACCAGAAAGATGCTGACAAAGCCGGGGCGACAACAGGGGGTAAAAGTTGCGTCATGATGCTGTGCAGAACTGCAGAAAGCCAAGATATCAAGATTGGTCATGTGAAAATCGCTCGATGGGATGGATTGTTGAGAAGAATGGCGCTTCGTATTGCCGACTTGTGGCACTGCTAACTAGCCCGAGTGCTACCGCTGTATGCGAAGGCAGCAAGTATTGAAAACACAGAGTATAAGGCAGAATGGAGATTTCAGTAGTAGCAATACACACTATGCCGGAATTAAGCACTTGAAAAGCACCAGGTAGTTTAACCTGGCTCTCAAAGTATCAGTTACAATAAATAACAAGCATTAAAGTGAATCAAGATGGAGCAAACAACTCCCTTGCTCGCATCAAACAATCGGCGCTGCAGCAGCAGCTCGTTCACCGCACATTCGTTGGGCCCTGAGACATCAATTTACTCCTGGGCGCTTGCAGCTGCTCTGCATTGGTCGTACATACAGCCTCCAGCCTCCAGCCTCCAGCCTCCAATGCCTGGTCGGTACCGCCTGGGCAGCATCGCGGCTTGCGCTACGAAGGACGGAGAACAGACCAGAAGAGAGATGGAGCCCAGCTGGGTCTGCAGGCCCCAAACAGGCAGGCGGTAGGCACCGGAGCTGCCCTGCAACAAGCTTTTCCTGCCGGCGCTTCTCGCCGCTTGGCTGGCGCGGTACATGGCAGGACCTCTGTCGCACGGCAGAAAGAGGCTGCTTCCAAGGTCCTCGCAGGTAGCGGGCGAGGGCGGTGATGTCACGTGCGGGCAGCCCACCCCTGGCGACTGAATTTTTCGCTTGATGATGAGAGGCAAGGTCTTGCTCCCTTGTCTCCAGTTCCCCGCCGCCTTCAAAAGAACTCAGGTCAAAGACCATCCGGTGCAACTTTTCGACGTCCACACCACCCTCGCGTCGTCCCAAAAACCCACAAGGTATGTGCCCGGCCTATTGGTTTTGCCTTGATTTTTCCCTCGATCGCGCCCGTCTGGATGAGCTGCCGGCCGTTTTAGATTCGCATGCGCATCAACAAACCGTTACTCGCGTTGAGGATTCGAAATAAGACAGACTAACGCCATCTCGCAGGACCCCGCCTGTTTACATCACCTCACGCAATCACTCGAGCCGTCAATATGGCTGAGCAACAGACTCCTACCTTCAAGCTTGTGCTTGTCGGCGATGGTGGTACCGGCAAGGTGTGTTATTTCTTGGTTCATGGATACCAATCGGCGCTGCCTGCAAACGAGATCGAACACGATACTCCTGCCTGTCGTGGCGAACGATGTTTTTTGTTTCTTTTCCCTGATGGCGATCTACGCCTTGGCGTCCATCATTCGCTAACAAACCTTTGACGCCAATAGACCACCTTTGTCAAGCGTCACTTGACTGGTGAATTTGAGAAGAAGTACATGGCCACCCTCGGTGTCGAGGTTCACCCCCTTGGCTTCACCACCGTGAGTCTCAGCACACCGCCGCCGTCGATAGCGCGCCATATATACTGATATGCAGCCAGAACTACGGCCAGATCCAGTTCGATGTGTGGGATACCGCCGGCCAGGAGAAGTTCGGTGGTCTCCGTGATGGTTACTACATCAACGGCCAGTGCGGTATCATCATGTTCGATGTGACATCCCGCATCACATACAAGAACGTCCCCAACTGGCATCGTACGTTACCCCCTTGGATATCCATCTTGAACATGAACAGTAATGGATAGTGGTGCTGACACGTGGGTTGCAGGTGATCTTGTCCGCGTTTGCGAGAACGTCCCCATCGTTCTGTGTGGTAACAAGGTTGATGTGAAGGAGCGAAAGGTCAAGGCCAAGACCATCACCTTCCACCGAAAGAAGAACCTCCAGTACTACGACATCTCCGCCAAGTCCAACTACAACTTCGAGAAGCCCTTCCTGTGGCTGGCCCGCAAGCTGGTTGGCAACCCCGCCCTGGTTAGTACTCCCGTTGACATGAAGTTTCAATATATCGTGACAATGCGCTGACTCGCTGTCAATATAGGAGTTCGTTGCTTCCCCCGCCCTGGCTCCTCCCACCGCCCAGGTCGACGAGGCTCTCTTGGAGCAGTACAACAAGGAGATGATCGTGGCCGCCGCCTTGCCTCTTCCTGGTGAGCTGTCTGACGACGATCTGTAAACGATTCGTACGACGGCAAAAAGTGTTTTATTGATGATGCTGGGACATCCCGGATTACTTGAGGATTAAGCCATCGGCAGCTGGAATGATCGTTTATGATAAAGGAAGGGGATTTCCGGGTTTACATGAGCTCGACTGGAGAGGGCAAGGCTATAATACCCTTGGTACCTCGTTGGGGGTAGATTATTGGGGCGTCGCCGCAGGGAGTGCGGCAAAAACCAACCTAGCTAGACTTTTTTCATATTAAAGACACCTATTTCGTACCACGATGCCCAATGTTATGTTATGGTTTTACCTTGCCTGGCTCCTCGAGATGGTGACAGTGAGTTGTGAAGTAAACATATCACTATCTGCGGAGTAGCAACTAATACTAGGTACTATAGATATAAGTAAACTGTCAGTTGCTACTGTCTGAGACATAAACCATTTCTCTACTGTTGTCTATCTACTACTACGTATGCTAATCCGCAGAACAATGGCAACATCATTAGGTAGCAGAGCATGTGAATCGGCAAATGCTGGCTGACGGCGTTGTTTGTCTGGTTCTCGTCGAGCAAGATTGAGCAAGGCAAGGAATGCATGGGTAGATACAAATGGTAGTGGTAGTAGGCAGTACAGGCTACTAGGTAGGAGCTGCGAGCATCCATCACCTGCGCAGAGATATCAGATCTGCAAGAAACAGCTGTTTCGGCCGGTCGGTGCTTTGTTGTATGAGTAATTGCCTTGCCTACTACCTATAGGTACTGCAGCACTGCATGTACGATAACGGGCCTACCTGGTCTCGCAAGACTGGTATGTACATGTACATGTAGTCAGCACCGCATATGATGGGAGCTGTCTAGTACTTTTGAACATGATGCATTGTTGGTATAAGCAGGAATATTCCATACGTGTATAGTACGGAGAAATATCTCCATGCACGGATAATTATGAGGAATGGCTATTCAGCGGCTGAGACTTTGAGTATTGGAAATGGATGCAAGGGAAAGTCATCTATTTACTGCTGTAGACATTTAGCTGAGTGGTAGATTTGCAGTTCTTTAGATATCTGCTACTATCCCTAATCTCTGTTATGATACTGATGTTGTTCTGATATGTGCCATTATAGCTATATTCCTCTATTGTCTGCTATTATAGCTACATCTTTCTAGTGTTTCTTATTACTATGACTACATTCTTCTAGTACTTACTACTAGTAGTATATCCTTTTTGAACTACTATATGCTACGCAGTACATGTAGCCAAAATACTTGTTCTATGAATGGAGATTGTTCATCTGCATCTCGCTGCCGATGCCTTGCACACCACACACAGCTAACTTTTGAACCTTGACATGTAACATTTCAATAGCTGGAGCACTGACTAGCCACTCCCCTGTTCTTGACAGCACCACACAGCGAGACATCTAGACTTGTGGAATGCATGTTCGGACAACGCATTCATGTGCGAGGAGCTCCGTAGTACTCCATACTGACTAACGAGAGTCGGTCCAAGCAAAGATCCAATACGGGCCCCCTGTCTACGAGTAGTACTACCAAGAAGTACCACGGCCTTGCCTAATTTTGGGTACGCTGCAAGTAGAACCCAAAGGCAGCACGAGTAAGTAACATGCCTCTTGCTAATGTAAGCAAGCAGATTACATGATTCAAGTGCTTTATGTAGGTAGGTGGGAGGTACGCCATTGCGATTTAGTCTCTGCATTGCAGAATTAGGACAGACCTAGGCTAAAACAGACTGAGATGAAGAAGAAAAAAAGCAGTCAGAGAGGCGAAGATGAGAGGAACGGGTTGGGCACACGAGAAACGGGGGGGTGGTGTCTTTGACAGGGTAGCATTTGTGGTCTCTCCCTGCTTGGGGTCAACTGCGGTGAGAGAGAGCCAAATGCTGTGGCTGGGGGGGACGTGCGGGTTGCAGGACGCATGTACATGTAGGAAGCAGGCGGCCGGGCCTGGACACGTACGACGTGGATGGACTTGTGCGGTATGAGTAGGTATGCCATGTACGAGTAAGGCAATGTAGAGATGGAAACGGAGCTGGGCATGTAAGTTGAGTTTGCAATGCATATGGGGAGAGCCCATTGGGTGTTTGATGCATCACTGGCTACGGAGAAGCTACGGATGAGATTGGATCGGTGAACTGGGGAAGAATTGGGTTGTTGTTTGGAAGAGAAGAGATGAGATGGGAGATGCAATATGACGTGATGTGATGTGTTGTGATCTGGAGAGAGACGGAGAGTGGGAGATGTGAGGGGAGAGTGTGTGTGTGTGAGTGAAAGTCGAAGACGAAACGAGGCAGAAGCAAAGGCAAAAGGCAAGAGGCAAGCAAGAGAGGCCAGATGGGGAGGGTGGTGTCAGGTGAGGCCCCCAGAAACAAGAGTCAAAAAGGCGGAAGGCATTCAATTAATCGTACATAGATTAGGCTGGGCGAATCTGCCGAGGCCAGCGCATAGCATTGGGCACGGCTGCTTTGCCGTTGAAGAGGCCGGAGGAGCGGACGGCCGTGATAGGCCAATGCCGTTTCGCACGTACGGAGCAGCAATGCAAATGCAGCATGATATGTATCCTGGGCAAAAGGGGACCGGGGGGGGGCCCAAGGCGGTCAAGCATTTTGCGAGTTGAAAGGGCCACACGAAGAGAGGGCTTTGGGTAGAAAGGATGGCGGCCTTGCCAGTTAAGGTTGGCCATCCGTAGCAACTCCATAACATGGTATCCGTACAACGCACAACGTGGCGGCTCCAAAACAGGGGGGGCTGGGCGCTAAGACGATCCACCGGGCGAGAGTCCTTTGTGGTGTTCGTAAAGCGGATGCAGCAGTGGCATGGCATGGATGGATGGGATGAGGGAGACACGTTGGAGTGCTTGCATGGCGGTGTCCCAGTTTAAGCGTGGGTGGATGGTGTGAGGTGACCTGATGAAGAAGTTTAGCTGCTTGTGCTTGTGCTGTGCTGTGCTGTGCTGTGCCCGTCCCTGTGCTGTCGATGCCATGCCGCTCTGTTTGCTGCTGTCGGATCATGGCGGAAGTCGATGGTACCCTTGCAAGACTGATTGATTAATTGATGTGATGTGATGTGCTTGTCGGGTAGGTTGGTTTGTTTTGTTTTCCCCCGACTTTTCCTTGTTTATCGACGACGAACCCAATGCGGCCAAAAGTAAACAAACCTAACAAAGCTCTGCTGCTAGTATGTAACAAAAAGCCGCTAGCTGATCCGACTCAATTAGTACTATAGTACGAGTTACATGTACAGGTAGGTAGCTTCAGGTGGTGGCAGCACTACAGTGAAAACAGCAAGACGCTGTGGGCGGGGACCATGCAAGCACTCAGCAGGCAGGGTATCGTGTACGCCTCTCATGCGTTCGTTGGCCAAGCTATCCTGGTCCTTTTTTCCCTTGATGCATGGCTCTCGGCTCTTTTGTTTTACAGGAAATGCTACAGGTCAAGTACTGGTATTTTGCCATGTTCTTTTCCATGGAGCAGTACTTGCACTAGGTAGGTATAGTACCTCTTGCTGAAAGAGAAAGAGAGAGGTAGAGAAGAAGAAGAAGAAATGAAAAAGGAGTAGCTATATTTCTCCTAGTAGTATTTGCCTGATGGCTACATTTCTCTGATATGTGCTATCAAAGCAGCTACTTAGTACTCATTTACATATGTTTAATATTTCCTTCTACGACTTCATTCGTCCAGTAAGGAGTACTCTGTATTATTTGCATCGCGGCATGCTTAACAGCAAAATTGGGCTGCTGAATACATGCTCGTAGGCACTCCTATCAAAAAGGAGCAGTCGTCTGCATCCAGCGACAGGGGTCGTGAATGGTCCGAGCCAAGCTTCGGTGCAATTGGCAAAAAAAGAACAACAAAAGAAGTGATGAAGAATCGCAGCAAAATGGCTTGGGCGATGCATCGTTTTGACCCTTGCACGTGCAACGCGTCTTTGCCATCAATTGTTTCCCTATTTGGACATGCCAGCGCCAGGCGCGCGACGTGATTTGCCGTGAATGGAGCTCGAAAGAACGCGGATCGACTTGTGCCTCCTTTTTTTTTTTTTTTTTTTTTTTTTGTTCTAAATTGCTAGCAGAGAGGAATTGAAATTTCGAGCGCCCAGAGAGCTAGAGGGGTGCCTCTGGGAGGTGACTTGGGCGCCTGGCGCCCGCCGTACCGATACCAGCGGTCGGAATGCCGTTCTATGGGGCCCGTGGATCGCTGGCGAAAACTCCCCCCTGGGGCCACCCACGGCCACCCACGGCCACCCACGCCCCTCCCGGCTCCAGCGCCAGGGGACCGCCCGTTGGCGTGCTGTGCGTGCTGTAACCTGCTGTACTATGCGCTGTCCACGGCAAGCAGCAGCGCTAGCGGCCCCCTGTACCCAAGGTACTCTACCTGATCGCCTGCCGATGCGACTGGAGCTTATGTACCCAATTCAATTCCCACCGCCTCCTGCACGTCCACAACACACACGCCACTGCCTTACCACGTCTGGTCCTTTTCGCTACTCGTACACGTCGAGACAGGCCATCAGTGCTATTTTCTATTTTTTCCCTCCTCGTCCCCTTGGCCCAATTGTTGTTTATCTTGGTCTTTAAACCTCCTCCTCCTCTCCCCTAATCCCAATCCTAATCCCATCCTCCTCACGCCGCTCTCGACATCCCCGACAGCCCGACGCCCAGGAGAGTGATGCCTCTAGCTCTAGGCGCCTCCTAGATCAACAACCCGCGACACAAACAACAACAACCACCACCACCACAACAACAACAATAACTGCTCTCCACCCCCATCATGTCCAACAACCCTCTGACGCCGCCTGCATCCATGGCCGACCTGGATCATCATCACCATCAGCATCTGCGGCATGTCAGCTCCCCGTCGCCTATCCGAACCTCTGAGTACATGCCCGGCATGGCCCAGAGCGCGCTCCCCACCGTCTCATCCCCCACTACAGATAAACATCCCAAGGGCAAGAGAAAGCGAACAGCGTATGTCCACCCGATGCTTTGCTGCTTGCTGCTTGCTGGGGCCTGGGAACCATAGATACAGGTCACCTGGGCTTCGGCTTCGGCTTCAATTGGCCCCGGATGTTTTGCAGACGGCTAACATGTTTACCTTTCCTCAATTAGCACCAAGGACAAGTTGATTCTCGAAGAAGCATACTCCATCAACCCCAAGCCCGATAAGCAGGCGCGTCTCGAGATCGTGAACCGCGTCTCACTTAACGAAAAGGAAGTTCAGGTATGTCATCTGCTTGAAAATTTCGCACGTCCACTCCTGGCTGCCGTACCGGGATCCGGGGTGGTCAACGCGTCTGCAAATTAGATCAATTAAAGATTTATGCAACCCTTTTATGCTCAGAGACAAACATAAGCTGACAAGGCTGCTTTGCCGAATTAGATCTGGTTCCAGAATCGTCGACAGAATGACAGGCGGAAATCACGCCCGCTGTCGCCGCAGGAGCTGGCGGCCCTCCGCTTCAGCGGCATGCACAACATCGCGTCAGACCCCATCACCTCCCGCAGCATCGTCGTCGAGCTGGATCCCGCCTCGTTTCCCTCCGCCGAGCATTCTCCAATCCTCGTCAACCATCCTCTCTCACCACCCTCTCACCATCCCAACAGCCCTCTGCATGTACACCCTCACCACGCTGGTGTAGAGGCCATTCATGCCACGCCGGCTCCCCGCTACGGCTGCCCGCCCTTCTCTGCCAACGGTCTGCCGCATGTGACACCACAACGGCAATTGTACCCATCCGCACAGGATGAGGTCCATCATGCTTCTCACTCTGTCGGCTACCTGGCAAACCGATGGAACCTGGGCAATTCGTACGCCACGCCCCTTCCTCGTGACAATTCTGTGAAGTAAGTTATTGCGTGTTTGATGGGAGTGTGTGTCGTCTTCATCTCGCTGACTTTGATTCCCAGATTCGACCCCTTCTACCCTTCCTCTTGCTCATCTAATTCATCTAGAGCATATCAGTCTCAGATGCGTCTTTCCCTTTCCCTTGAGGGCAAGGCTGAGCTGGTGGCCAACAACGAGTCATCCCCAGTCCGTGAAACCCCGTCAAGGCCTCCGTCTACTCTGCCCTCTCTGTCCCAGTATCGGCAGCGTAGCCTTCAGCGTAGCCATAGTGCACTCCCTGCTGTCACTTTACCCCCCATCTCAACCTTGACCAACTCACTTCCACCGCGCCTTGTTCGTGGCCGATCCCGTGATGTTCATGCTTGGGAGCTGTGTGCCGACTCCGAGACTCGCGATGAGCTGACGGCTCAAGCTGAGCACGAGTCCAGCGGTTCTGCCATTGCTGCCATCAGCCTGCTCCGCTCCAGCAGCGGCATCCTGCAGCCTAGCAGCATTAAGCGCAATGTCCCGCTGTCCAAGTACCAGCGCTCTCGCCAAACCAAGAAGCCCAGGCTCGGCCGCACCGCCTCCAGCGTTGCTCGGCTGGAAACATGCTGGGCAAACGATGAGAGGCCGCGCGAGTCCTTTCACGCAAAGATGAACGTCTCCATGCTCGTCTCCCCGTCCGACTCGGACAAGGAGAACTGGAGCCCGCGAGACGGGGCAACTTGTGCTGAAGGACGACGCCAAGTGGCTCCTGGCAGCCCCATTAGATCGCAGAGTGCGAGACGCATCGGTCGAGCGCTGCAGGGCCGAAAGAGCCCAGCAGCGTTCCTGGTGCGGTCTGACGCCGTGCCATCGGAGCCTTGCTCTCCCGTGAAAACGGGCATCCATGGCTTCCGGGATCTAGAGGCCAAGGCAGAGTCCCCACGGGACGATGAAGTAAGCCGGTTCATGTGCGGCGAGGTCAGCCCCAGCAAAAAGGGCGACATGGACTGCGTTGCCGGCTTGCTGTCTCTGAGCCAGGGCGCTTGGAGGTGAGTGAAGCGGGAAGCGAAGAACCGCGATAAAAAAAGAAAAAAAAAATCTTGCTTGGAAAAAAAGAAAGACAAGAAAAGCATCACTGCACACATTCATTTGATCATTCCCTTTGTTTTTTATACGAAGGCATGAATTTCTAATTCTTGTACTCCCCTTGACGAATTTTGACACTTTTTCTTTGTCTTTAGAGGGCGAGAGGGAGATCTGCATAAGAGGATATTTTACCATATTTCTCTCCAACTTTGGGAGAGACAGGAATGTTTGCTGGTTTGAACATTGCGGATAAGGGAGTTTTTGTTTTGTCGTGGGATTGGCTTATGGCTGGAACTGGCAACAGTTGGATTGATTCTCCCAGGCCAGCTGCAGCAGCATTTGAAAACGGCGCACACGGAGCGGTGGGAATATCAACTGGCGGGGATAGAAAAGAAATTGTTCCATCTACATTGTTTACTTGGCACCAATGCATGAGAATCAATGGTTTTAGAAAGCTACTGCATGATTTACTTTACTTGCCTCCTACTTGCCTCTGAAGGTCAACTTGCTTGAGGGACTCTAAACTCTTCAATCTTTCATTCACTTGAGAGTGAATCTAGAGCTTTCGATCTTCATTCACTTGAGTCGGCATCTTGCATTGACACGTAGACGGGCGGTGAATACATGTATGCAAATGGCCGCACACAAGTGAATTGGCTCCAAATTGTCTATATAGTTTCGGCTAGTTAGCTGGCTAGAAGCTCAATCCCATCCCGTAGATTCTCACTCATCAACTGAACTTGAGCTGGGACATCATATCCTTGGCCGTTGTCGCCATCTCAGCGATGACGGCCAGAGACTCCGAAGATGAATCTAGCAAGCCCCCGGACGTCATCGCGTACCCCTGCGAGCAGTGTATCAACTCTCTCATTGCTTCCGGCACTCGAATTCAATGTGCCCCCGGGGCGGGTGCGGGCTGCACCACATGCCGTGTTCGACATTATACTTGTTCGTGGCTGAATGAACTTTTTGCCGCCGAGCCAAAACTCCGTCGCGCTCTGCGCGAACTCCAATCTGGTGCTGAAGACGGAAAAAATCATATTGTCGAAGATGTCCGCTTTGAAGAAGATTACCGGACGATAAATTAAACCTCGAACCAACACTACAGATACAGACTGAGACCTAGAACATGACTGAATTCTTCCCTGGAGATTCTCTTTTAGAGGGTTCGACAATGCCTGATGCCCCGACTCACTATCACTACGGGGATTGCTTGCAATGTCCTTCTTTCGACAAGAAGAGGTACGTTTTCGGACACTCGGTCTCATGTTCTGAACAGCGCTTACTCTGATGGCGTAGCGCGTGTGAAGGCCTTCCGGGCATACCCGATGGACGTCTTTTACTACTGAACCCCTCATCATCATAAGCAGCCCTTTGTGGTGTATGCATACAGAATCAACAATGGCAACAGATCGCAGGTCAGTGGAAATACCTCACGAAGGCACGACTTTGGAATGACTCGGTCGGCCAGCCAAACGGGAATAAACTGGTTTCGCAATGGAACGGATGGGTGTTTGATCGGAACAACCAAACCTTACTGAACTCATGTTGATGCCTAGCAACCCGAAAGCAGCAAAACAGATGTCGTCTTCGACCGACGTACATGCAACTATTATCGAAACCAACCAACGCAAACATTGGCCGAATCTGTGCAGTTATGAAGCAACAGGCCGCGGCAGTCCTTCCACCCAAAGAGGAATCTGAAGTCCCTTGTGCAAACAATGTCGACGGAGGGGAGGTTTGTACACACTTTGTTTCGGAGCCTGCTTTTCAAGGATCTGTATTCACATGGAACAAACCGCCGTAGAACTCGCCAGCGAGTTCATACTTGACAGAGCAAAATGCAAATCAGAGCCGAACCACATGACAAACACGCCAGCAAGAGCTCTTGACAGCACATACTTGGAAGAAGCATCCAGATGGTCGACCCAACGGGCGATGCTTCTTCCGCGCGAAAACCAAAACAATGACATACGCCATAAGCGCCACGACAATCACCGTTTCATCCAACAGAATTGACAAGGAACGCGGCCAAAGACGGGGGCAGGGCCGCCAACTGGGTTCACCTCTGGTTCATACGCGTAATGTCTGGACCAAAGATATGCAGCAGACAGAACTACTACGAACGCGTGACGAAAGACTACCCCGACCTGGACACAGCTGGATGAATCTCCCGACGAAAGAGACAAAAGGAGAAAAACTCCGTCCCGAGTCCGGCTCAGCGAGATGATGGACCAACTCGAAGTCGATCACGGTATTACTTTGTCCCTACTAATTTCCCGCTTTGCTTCAAGTACTAATGATTTCCCTAGACTGCAAGCTCATCCAGGCAATTCGCGAATTGCCGTCGACCGAGACAATCAATCTTTGCAGGGAGTGGGAGAACACTCCGCCGAAGCAACGAGCCGCAAGACTCCAACGCCTCCACCGGGATGCCCATGTTATCAACAGTCTTACGTTGCCAGGCCACGATGGCTGGTTTATGCCGGACTGCAACCAAGGCCAAGTCACCAATCAACAACAAAGCGTTGATCCCACGGATGATTCATCTGGCGAGGATTCGTCTGGCGAATGACCGACCCTACTAATGGCCCTATTGAAGATGCCATCGATCCCAATGTGTTCAAAGTCAACATGAAGGGAGTTGACTTCAAAAAGCAAGACCTGCTTACTGAATATCGGGCGAATGATTTCTCCCAAGTCCTACGTGACGGAGAAATCCCTCGACTCGCAGCGATTTTCAGGAGCCGCAGGATATATTTGACGAGCTGGATAAGGAAGTTCGCCGACCCGTGTGATTCATCCTCTCACAGCATGCCAAACGAAACGCAGTCAACCAGCGTTGTGCGCTTGTGACAATATACCCGTGGATGATTACTGCCTCACACATACCCAAAATATACAGCCCCTTGGGCACCGAGAATTTTACTAAAGAAGTCGATATGAACCTTACTGGACCGACAAACACCCTCCATCACAGCCTTGATGATTTGGCTCCGCCTATTCTTGCAACTATTGATACCAATGCAACAGCAACACCAAGAGATCTTTACGGTATGGGGGAAGAAGTTTGTCACTGTTGTTATGCCCTATTGGGCCTGGGAGGATTCACATCTAGGCGTTGGAGCGTCATGGAAAGGTGTCGTTTAGTACATAGCAGATGCTAGAGGAACATGGCTATAATAGAAGAATATAGCCATAGCAGCAGATATTCAACAAACGGGCATCTATTGCATGGGCCAGCACCCGTGGTATTACATAACAGGTTGTCCTTCTGACTTGAACTCAACGTAGTCGCTGAGATGCTGTCCCTAAAAGGCTCTACGACACTGAAACTACAAGTCACGAATAATTGATTTACTAGAAAATTTACTCAAAACATGTGTGGCAAACGAAAGATTCGTATTCTTTGCATTTCAAGCGACCCAAGATCGTTGCTCAAGTCGCTTCTAGCGATGTAGTGTCATCTAGTCTAACAAGACTGTGGTTTAAAGAAAGAGCCAAAAAATCTAACCAAGGAGGGACATTATCCAGAGGAGTCCCATCCGTATTCCAACGCCAGAAAACTCCAGACATATCCTATATCTATATGTTCAGTGAAAGTGTATAAGAATCAGTGCCGGTGTAAGCATAGTCTGCAACCAAAGCGCTGACAAGACACGCTCGTGTATAAATCGAGAGAGTAGAAAAAATTGCACGGTTGTCGAAATCACATGCCCAGCATGCTCATTTGCCTCCTTACGGGGCTGGCGGCAGTGCTGCCCTCTTCGCTCGCATAGTATGCGCTGTCAGTGTCGATATCCCAGCTGTCGTCATTGTCATCATCACCATCAGGTGAAATGCCGGATGCATCGAAAGGCTTCTGAGCAGCGGCTCGGACGTTCCACCGCAGAGTGCGACTGACGCTGTCGAACCATTCCGTGTCGGTTCGGGTGACAGTTGGGAAGGGATACTGAGATGCCGTGATGGTAACGTGATCACCCTGCTTGAGCTCCACGCGTCCCTTGCCATCGAAAGCACAGTACGCGGTAGCTCGAGAGTTGCGCGGGACGGCGACACGAAGCGCCATGGTGTCGGAGAGAACCATGGGGCGGAACGAGAGCGTGTGTGGGCAGATGGGAGTCAGGAGGATGGCTGGGATATCCGGGTGGACGAGGGAACCACCAGCCGAGAGGGAGTAGGCAGTCGAACCAGTGGGGGTGGAAAAGATGCATCCATCAGCTTGGACAACCGTCAGGAGTTCATCATCTCCGTACAGCTCCAGGTTCGAAACATACGGCGATGGGCCGCGGTCAATGACAAGCTCGTTGAGAACTTCAAACTGCTCTCCCTCATCAGGATTGCCGTTTTGACCCTCTCTCCACACGGTGCAGGTGAAGCGCATGCGGAGATTGATCTTCATACCATCATCTCCCATCACGCGGTTGAGATGCTTCTTGTAGTTTTCAAACTCGAATGTCGTCATGAAGCCCAGGCTGCCCAAGCTGAACGAGAGGACCGGGGGCACGATGCGCTGGAAGAGCCACGAGGTAAAGAGGACAGTGCCGTCACCTCCGAGGGTGAGGACCAGGTCGAATTTCTCGGGCTGGCTCCAGCACAGATCCGGAGTCCAGTACTTGAGCATGGTCTCGAATCGCGCATCTTGAGCGACAATGCCGGCAGAGTCGAATCGCTTAGAGTTGCGCAGCTTGGCGTCCACGTAAACGTTGACGCCAACGTCGGACCCATATCGGGGGGTTTGCAAAAGCCACGTTGTCAACTCTCGCGTCAGGTAAACAAGCTGGTTATCCCGTGCCTTGGTAACAATCATGACGTTGCGCACAGCGCGCTTGACAGGGCGACGCTGGAGTTGCTTGGAGATTTCGCGAACGCTTGTCGCGGTCTGGACCAAGCGAGAGTGCGACATGGACTCGTCATTCTTGATCTCGTCCAGGACCTTTTCAAAATCGACAGCGTCGTCGAATCGCTGGTGGTAAAAGCATGGCGACAACAGATTGCTGATTGCCGTGGTCGGTGTATTTCTCTTCTTTGCTAGGTCCTGGAGCGCATCGACGAGCTGCTGAGGGCTCGCGGCGGCGGAAGAGCCGCCGTTGCTGTGAGGGAATAACATGTTGTTGAAGGAAAGAGCCTCGGGCTTTCTGGGACGCGAAACAGAAGTGGTCGATGCGAGTGCCTTGAGAATGGTTTGGCGAGGAAGTAGGTCGTGGGCAACAGTAGGTTGGTATCGTTCGCGTGGTTGTTGCTGGCTGGAATCCGGCGAAGGCGCAGTGAGGCTTGTTAAAATTGCGGTCTTGGGCGAAGGCACAGTCGAAGGTTCGGCCGGGGAAATGATAACAGGCGTGGCGGAAGGACCCGTGGCACCAGAGCCACCTAACGATGGAATAGCAGTGTATGGGATGTTCGAGTCGACTTCATATCGGGATGCCTTTGTGACGTTGACGGACAGATTATGAATGCCGGACGAGGACTTGGGGCGGCGGTCAAATATATCGGACTTAGCCAACAAAAGCGAAGCAGCAGGGCGCTCCTGCGAGTCAACTCCGCTGCCCTTTTCGGGCGAGGGGTGGAGGTCGGTCCGAGGCGATACGGCGGCCATGATTACTCACTCTAGCGAGCGTCGGTAGCGGCTACAGCGCGTTGCAGATGCGATTGCGAAAGCGATTATTAACCCCGGGCGGGCTTAGGCAGTGGGTGCTTGGAAACGCCGGGATTATGAGGCGCAGAGATGATAGCGGAATCCCGTGTTCCGTGGAAAGCTGTAGAACAGTGTAAGCCAAGATTGCGACGGTACAGCGGCGAGTCCACCACTGCGCAAAGGGCCAATCGACAGGGACTGGGCCTTACAAATCGGGAAAGGCAAAGTCAGCCAGCGCTTTGGGGATTATGCGGAGGATTGGCTGCCACTTTGGCACACAGTTGCTCGTACGGTGATGCAGCTAGCGTCACAGCGATCCCCCTCATCCAATTTTGCAAAACGGCGATGCGATGCGATGCAAGCACGACACGCTAGGCTCCAGCGGAAGCGTCGGAGCGAAAAGGGTTGTCTGCGTAACCTTGCAGTTTCTTGTTCGCGCTGCGACTGTTGCTTATTCAGTGGGAGTTTCTCCGCAGGGCGGGTTCCAACACCTATTACCTCTTTCGACAAATGCTGAGGCCAGTGAGAGCAAGTATTGCCGTGCTAGCGGTATCGAGGTGAAGAGTTGTTCCGATGAGCAAAGTGCGATGACGTGAAGTTGCAACAGACCAGCTGTAGCGCAAAGCAATGGAATTGGCGCTGATGAGGAGAAATGAGGTGCAAAGTGAAGCTGAAAAATCTCCAAATCGGAGGGAGCAGAAAAGGGGCAAGTCTCTTGACACTAGCAATTGAGTGGAAGGAACGAGCCGACGCCAGGTCTGGTCTTGCCACAGCTGTCGACGGTTGTATCGATAGCAAAAGGAGGCCGAAAGAGGCAATAAAGAGAGTGGCTGGAATTAAAATAAAATGATGTAGAATAAATGCCGTCAAGAAAAGATGCGCAAAAAAATAACGGAGGCGAAATGAAGCAAATCGAAAAGACACGCTGTAAAAAACACTTGCAGGAACTTCCAGAGTTCTGCTTCCGGCACTGCGACTCCAAGCCGTTTAGGTGATTGGCGATTAATCTCGATGCGTGCGTCGACAACGAAACAAACAAAGAAAAACCAACAACAAAGAAGCCGCTTGGCGCCAGGAGTCTTTTATAACCGACAACCAAAGATACATAAAAAATAACAACCTAATTCTCTAACCGCTAACGAATCCCATCATCTATCATAGAGCCTTGTCGATACATTGATGCAGCCATCGTCACAGCTCCTAAGCTGTCGCCAGCCCCCAGAAACATTTGGCGTTGGCGATGAGCGAAACAACAGCCACCGTCCCCTGCCCACCGCAGTAGGAAGCTAATAGTACGGAGTAGCGGGACGCACCGCAAAACGCATCCCCTGAAAATGAGGAGCGAAGGAACAAGACTGGGGGAGACGCTTTGAATGAAGGGCGTTGCATCTGAGACGCAGACGAGCATTACGCCCGGCAATTGAAAGTGGCAAGGTATCTGATACGCGCCGCGTTTATAATACT
Organism: Trichoderma aggressivum f. europaeum; assembly: GCF_033847375.1. NCBI lineage: Eukaryota > Fungi > Ascomycota > Sordariomycetes > Hypocreales > Hypocreaceae > Trichoderma > Trichoderma aggressivum. Next base: position 1,646,908 of record NW_026946367.1, read on the forward strand.
ACTGCACAACAGAGCTGCCTACGGGTATTAGTTACCTACCAAGACGGGGACAAGTATGCGCCCCCATACTGTAATCCGACGGCCAAAACCAAACATTGAACACAAATGGAAATCAAACCAAGCCGAAATGCTACGCTGCGGAGAAAAAAAAAAACTCATCCCATCAAGTGCCCTGTCGCAGTGCACGTTTCCAGTGGCGAGTACGGAGGCGATACCTCCATGCCAGATACCCGCTGGTTGATAGTGCGGCGCCTTGGCAGTCTCACCAGCCCCCAGCTTCTAAACATGGTGTTGTGCGTCCGGATTCGAAAAGAGCATGTTGGAGTAGCAGACAGCTTCCCCTTTGCTCATTTCTCTAGGGAGTATTATTATCCAGATACTACGGGTTACTCTCTCTCTATCTGTGCTGTAACGGTCGCTACGGGCCCTGCCGCTGGTGGCCGAAACGCCGTTTCATATTTCACACCAGGGGCTGTTACGAAAAAAACACAAATGCATATCCGAGTGCTACCAAATTTAGACATGGCAAAGCAGAGACGGGGGAAGAAATGTCTCGATTTGCTGTACGGTACCCCAAGTTGGCTATCCAGCATCCCACGTAGGTGACCATTGATTCCTCTTGCTACCCAAGTTCATATAACGAGTCCCTTGTAATGTACCCCACGTGTATATTCCCCCAACTTTTTTCATCATCAAAGAATTCAGCCTGTTTGGCGCACCCTCTTCGAGATTGCAGCGACATATCCGGGAATTATTAATACAGCTTAGCGAGCTGTTATCTCGACCCAGCTGACCTGTTTGGATGGCATCTCGTAGGAATATCACAAATCCAATAGCGTTTTCCCGTCCCATCCCTTCTGTCCAGTCTCGTCGTGTTCCCTGAGGTGATAGCGTCTCACTAAAGCTGGCTCCCACGCATCACCTGTGAATTCAATTGTGAATCGCCCGTCTAAACCAGGGCGCTCCGCACCATCGCAAAAATGCAATGAGCTAAACCGTCTCTGCTGGCGCCCATGATATCTATCGAAAGGGGAGCCAATGGTAGGGAAGAAATGATGTATCAACAACGCCAAATGCTTCACCTCCAGTGGAGACCTTCGGCTGCTTTAGCTTCCAGGACTGAGCGCATAAACTGTTGCACATTTTCGGAATCTGCCCCGTAGCCTCCCATTTCCGCATCGTCTTCGGCCTCCTGGCTGCGGCAGCACACTTTCTCCGCCGCCTGGAGAACCTTGTCCCACTCTTCAGCTGAGAAAGAGCCCTCGCTCTCGGCCAGGAGAAGGTCGCGGCCGGCCGTAAAGCCCAGCACGTGAACAGATCTCGCTTGGTCAATTCCCGCGGGCGTTGGGTCTACCTTGACGGTGCTTTCATCATCATTCGTAATTGCTAGGCAAGTTGCTGAAGCCACCGTCTTTAGGGGAATTGTTGCCGTTAGGAGACCCAGAATCGCGGCGTGGAGAAGTGCTGGAATGATTCCGAGATTCTACGGAAATGAGTGTGAGATTAGCCGATCAACAACCAGGCTCGTAAACGAGAAAACGAGAAAGAAGACGGCATCACTCACCAGCCGGGGCTGGAGCACTTTGGTGTTCACATAGGCGTTTTCAGGCACCTCCATGACCTGGAGCGTGACTTGAATCACGCATCTCGGAAAGTTTCTGACCGGGATGAGATGTCGCAGAGCAGGCTGCAGGATAGCCTCCAGCTGGCGCTCGGCCGTTCCTACAAGGCAGCGATAGATGTCAGCCGGACGAATGAGAATCCCCGTCGCTGTGATATCAACTCACCTCCAACTCCTGCTGCCGGCCGCACATTCACATCCACCAGCGCCTCAAAGGGATTCTCATCTCGACGCTGAGCCTCTACCGGCCCGTTGACGGCCGCTGTGATTGTGTAGCCGTCGAATGCAAAATTTGCCGAGCCGTCGGCCTTGGGGAGATGTGACAGCTCAGCTGTAGGAGGAGCCATGGCTGCAAAAAGATACGGCGCTGTGGTGAAAGAAGGACGAGGATGAGGCTGCAAGTGCCTGAGACTCAGATATGCACAAGATTGAAATTTTGCCCGTGATGAGGAGCCCGGCTTTGCTAGTCTCGATCTGCCAAAGTAGCCTCTCGGTTTAGGTACCTGGACAGCGGTTTGGCGTGGCTGCTGCTCCCGGGTTCAGGTACTAGCAGATACCTTGTGGGGACCTCCCATCACCAGTGACGTGGGGTTGAGCTGCTGGCACTTTCAGGTACCGATTTTCGCCATCCGGGTAGCTGCTCAACTTCTTCATCCTGCATCTTACAAAGCACAGCTTCAGCATCGGTGAATCAGAATCAAAATCAGAATCAGAATCAGAATCCGAACACGCGCGCCATGGCCTCCGAATCACCCGCCCAGCCGGCCCCTTCACCATCCCTGGCCTCGGGCATCCCCAACCTGAAAGACAGAATCCCCAAGCTCGAGCCTCGCAGGAGGAGACCCGGCCCCTCCAACCCAACTCCTATTCCTCAGACTCCCGCTCTCCCTTCGCCCCCGGACTTGGCGGACTGGAGCTTCAAGCTCCCGAGCAGGCGCATTCTTTCAAAGCAGGACCATGAGCTATTTCTGGCCTCTCCAACCTACAGCCTCGTATCGGCTTGGGTCTTTGGCCTATCCGAGTCGGTAGTGGACACACCCAAGTCTGCCGTCAGGGACGAATCCCTGAGTGAGGGCGTCAAGACGATTTTAAGCATACTGGACCAAGCGGAAGCTTTCGTGTCTCAGTCACCACCCAACGAGCAGGGCGGTTCTCGCTTCGGCAATAAAGCCTTTAGAGGCTTCCTGGATTTGGTCAAGGATAAGACCCCAGCGTGGCATCAAAGCCTGGGTCTGCACAACACGGACGCCATCGCCGAGGCATCTGCCTATTTTGCCCAGTCATTCGGTAACCGGAATCGAATCGACTATGGATCAGGACACGAGCTCAACTTTATGATGTGGCTGCTTTGTCTGTACCAGCTCGGCATCCTACAGCGCTCCGACTTCCAGGCGCTTGTTCTTCGAGTCTTTGTTCGCTACATCTCCCTGATGAGAGTCGTCCAGATGGCGTATTATCTGGAGCCTGCGGGTTCCCACGGTGTTTGGGGGTTGGACGATTATCAGTTCCTGCCGTTCCTCTTTGGCGCTTCTCAGCTCCTACACCATCCGTACATCACCCCTCGCGCCATTCACCAGGATCTCACGGTCGAGGAATTTGGCGATGACTATCTCTATCTCGGCCAGGTCAACTTTGTCAACAGCACAAAGACGGTCAAAGGCCTACGATGGCATAGCCCCATGCTGGACGACATCTCGTCTTCAAAGTCGTGGACTAAAATCGACGGAGGCATGCGTCGTATGTTTGTTGCCGAAGTACTAGGAAAGCTGCCGGTGATGCAGCATTTCATGTTCGGGTCTCTTATCTCTGCTGCTCCTGGTATGAGTGAAGAAGACCCGTCTGCTGCTGGTGAAGACAGTGGCGAGGACCACTCCAACCATGGCCACACAGGTCACGCACACGACGGCACGGGCTGGGGCGACTGCTGCGGTATCAAAGTGCCCAGTAGTATTGCTGCTGCCCAGGAGATGAAGAAAGGAGGCCATGTAGAAACATTGCGAAGAATCCCCTTTGATTAGTGGTGAATTGTCATGTGCCATAGTTGTATGTTACGTGACAATATATTACCTGATTCGAGAGAGAGAATGAATTGCAGGATGGTCTTGCACACTAATAAATATGTCAAAAATCCTTACAACCAGTCCAAATAAGATACGACTGCCACATGATATACTAGCCATTCCGCTTACAATTCTCTTTCCAAGTGTTCAATAGCAACCATACGACTATATGGATACTGTTAAGCATGTTATAGCTTGCTCCTATGGAGTCTACAAGGCCGTTCAAACTTGGCCAAACCCCCCCCCGTCTTGTTGTAGAGAGATTGAACGGGAGCTCAGCAATCTTTTGATTTGGTGCCCAATGTCTAATTATCCGAGTATCTGTTATTATCTTTACTTTCTCTACTATTGCTACTTTCTCTACTATTGCTACTTTCTCTACTATTGCTACTTTCTCTACTATTGCTACTCTCTCTACTATTGCTACTCTCTCTACTATTGCCGCTTTTCCAACTTCTACTGCTCTCGCCATACCCTTCAAGTAGAGCAAGTCTGGTGTGCTACTAGACTGTTCCTTTTCGTTGTTGAAATGGCCACTGGGTACCCGCTTAAGCTCGCAATTTCGAAAATTGAAGTAATTAAAGTGGCCAAAAGTGGCATCCATCAAATTACTCCGAGACACTTATTTCACATCTGTGCACTCTTCTCGGGGTCCTGATGAACAATTACTCTCGCCATGAATCTATTGTGGGGGTTTTATATCTTATAGTCTAGAGAGATCCCGACAAGTAGACATGTCTGTCCATACACTACTGACCTATTAATACACTGCCTGGTATGGACATGACTTGGGATACAAGCTGCTGGATAACAAGCCGCGCTATAGCGGCCCTGCTTTCATGTGTTGCTTTGACCACGCACAAACATGTGGCTTGATGAGAAAATAATCTGCGCACGTGGTGCGTGAAACCGCTAAAAAGGCAATGGATCACTATCGGACGAGTGAAGCTGACTTTTGATCTCATAATGCCCCAAGCTTCTCCCCTCAAACACATGTATTATGGTCCGTGGCTTTCCGGAACCAACCGCTTTCTCGGACCAACAGTGGCCGGCCGTAAACACGCCACGACAAATACCAAGCCGCTGGTGCGGTATCATTCTCAGACTCCATCTTAGGCAACGGTATTTTCAAGGGCTATACTGGAGTTTCACACTGAAACGAGTGGCTATCTAGTATTCCATGTTAGCCGTTAGTTGATGGCAGAAGAGTCTGGAAGAAATAACGCCAGTAGCAGGTATTAGAAAGGAGTACTGGTAATAGCAGCTACTGATGGGAAAGGACAGGGAAGGGATGACAACTTAGGCTAGTGGAAGATGGAGGATACACAGTCGTAGTCACCGAGATATACGACCTGCGTGAGGACGGCGATTGGGCAAACTGGTAACACGACGCAACGTATTCCGCGCATCTGTGCCACCATAAACTACCACACCAAGCAGGACCCGGTCAAGGCTTCCCCAAGCCATCCTCGTGTCTTGTGTCGTCCGAGGCGGCTTTAGGCGGATTGCTGCGCATTTCGGCCATTGATCAGATTCCCGGACCAGAAGCCGGAGTCAATACCGCAATGGTCGTAGTGTTGACCGGGCAGCTGTGATGAGGAGATGGGCCTAACACGGGGTATAAACAGTGGAGGATTTATGGGTGTGACAAGTGGTTACATGCCTGTCAATAATCTGGACAGGCCAATATGCAGGACAGCAGCTCGGTCAGGACGCGGGAACAATCCAAGCTGCATCATTGGACGCCATCAGCCGCAAACTGCCAGTGTCAGCTCGTCCAGTCAAGACCAAAAGGCTAGCGGCCGGCGCCACAGTTGCTCAGACTAGTTGGGTGCATGTACGAGCACTCACACAACAGGGCAGAGGCGAAATGACAACTCGCAAGGTTTTGCTTTTTCCTACTTCCCTTTTCTTTTTTCTTTTCTTTTGTTTTGCACTCCGCCTGCCCTCGTGATCCTTTAAGTAGGCGAGTATCACATATCGTAAATGCCCTAATAGGAAACCGGCCTGGAAATTTTTTGACGATGGCGCTGAAGGAAGCATCTGTTTGGCCTGAGACAGACTCCCGTCTGCATGATGAATAGAGCATGCGGTAGCCGCTCATGACTCGGGCTGTGCCGTCTGCTAAAAGGAAAACCAAATCCAGTATGGGACTGTATGACGGCTATCTTGTGTGGCGGGTGGTGGGGACGAGAAGAGCGCGACTGTGCAACTCCATCTCGAGGGAGGCGAGCCAGGGACGGAACAAAAGCAAGAAATATGTATCACGTATGACCTCCTATCCATGTGAAGCACTGGCTAGCGACTGCAACGCTGCCTCCCGCGCCTGGATTTTGCGCCACGGCAAGGTAGACTGCTGTTTCTATTCGGGGATCTGATTCCAGTGGCATATGCTCCGGCGACATTTCCTCAGTCGAGGACCAACGCTCCCGAATCCAAGAACTGGGGACCAGGTAGAGGTGTGGTCCTGTCAAATCTGCCGTATGTGATTGTTGTAGTGATCTGTGCCGCATGATAGGTCGCACATCAAGGCCAAGGCCAAGATCGAGGAGAGTACTAATACTTCTCGTCAGCTCAGTTGCTCACTGACTATCAAGTACTACTAAGAGCACCCTGCTGAAGGGGCAAACGATATAAGGGCAGAATGTGAGATGTGAGCGATGATGCGAATTAGATCGCCGGACTGGCATGCTGGCAGCGGCTTGCATGAGGGTAGTGGGACCGTCGCCCTTGGTCTGCCTATAATTCGTTCGAGTCTCCCTTGAGTCCGTACTTGGTAGTAGTAAAAACAAACCACCAACCTGATCGGGGTGAGCGGAGAAGGGCAATAGGTACGAGCATGTCCTTTGGCATAGCCATTCGGCGGAGGCGGTTCGTGTCGGTGTGAATCTGACGCCGTTTGTCGATGCGGCCGTCACATTACCCGAGCAACCCCCTCTATTATCCGCCTAGACAGAAGAGAAATGAAACGTCATGTCCATATGGGAACAAGCCACGATAGAGCAGACTCATATGCTAAGACTGGCTCTGAACATGCTGGAGGACACGGAAAATCAAAGGCTCGACGAAGTGGCCATTGGCTGCGCTGTTTCTTTCTGGAGTTGTACTGTCTTGGATGGCACGGCTGTGTGATGCATACCTCGGGTCTGAGGTCCTGTTAGAATGTACGAGTACAGTAGAAGCGCTTGGTCGCTCAGCCTGGACGCTGCCCGCATGTCTCACCCGCCCGATGCGCGCTCGCACCGGCAGGGGAGGCGAGCGGGAGGTGATGCCTCATCCCACATCCCAGAGCTGGCCGTCCTGCCAGGGCGCATCTCTCTCTGCCATCTGTTGAGGGCCTCACCTCACCTCACGCCACCCCGGTCGACGTCCGTGAGCCGCGGCGCTAATCTGAGCATTTTGTCTCTGCCCTGCGTCCGAAGTGGCTCTTGGCTCCAGTCGCTCCATTCTCCCAGCTTTTTCCTTCTCTTGCGCCTCGGGCTGCTAGTCGAGTGGCTTGGTGCACCCGAGCGCAGGCCGTGGGGACGGTGGAGGAGGATATCCGATTTGCTTGTTCTTGGCTTGGATGCTGGTTCCCAGGGTCTGGGTCAAGGGTCTGGGATGTCTTGGAGGGAGGAACAGCGGCCGGCCTTGGTCTTGGTCCTGCCCTTGGAGACACGATAAAAGTCTCCCTCGACCCCTCTGGACTCAGAAGTATTGGCTTCGTGCGTGTTGTATCGTGTCACTTGTTCGTTGTTCCTTGTTTACTTGGGTCTCCCGGCAGCTTGAAGTTGAACAAGGAGTAATTCTGCTAAGAGTTGTCGTTCTTGTCAAGTTCTGCAGTCCTTCAGCTGTCGCTCCTTCTGATCTTCTGCAGAGTCGGCGGTCGGCATACTGGCAAGAGCCCTTTGCGGCTCCTTCCATTCACTTACACTGGACGTCATATCGCGGTATCGCCACCAATTTCTTCTACCAGCTTGGAATCTAGAATCTACCTGCATCATTGCCGTACAAAATTGCGTCAAGAATATCTTCTTCATCTAAAAATCAGCAATTCAGCAATCCATCACCAGAGAACGCATCGCATTGCGCTGTTGCGACGTCTCATTTCATTTTGACGCGGCCCATCACCGTCGCCCGCAGGAGCTACAACGCACAGCATCGCGAGCTGCATCACTTTGACACATTCCTACGGCACGCATATCTTGCACGACGCTCGCTTTGGCGCCGGCGCGAACAGATTAGGTACCACGGACAGATCTTGCGACAGATTGGGCCTTGCCGTAAGGGTACCGGCCAGTTGTCTTTGATTCATCACTTGGCAGCCGCCCTTGGGCGAGGAGTTGCGGAGACTCGCCATCATTGTTTTGACTTTCTCACTTTTGATTCACTTCTGCTTCACTTCTCACCTTGTATGGCCATCTGCCTGCCACCCATTAATTTCGCACTCTATTTCGAAAAAACACTTCGCCCAGCTGTTCACTTTGCCCACAAACTTCTGCCAGTGCCTTCTCCCCAGCCCTTCTTCATCAAAACAGAAGCAGCAAAGACATTTAACGCATCATTCCCTGCCGCCCTCGACGCCGATTCCCATCCGCCATCTTCACTGTCTCTCCTTCTTTCGTTCAATTTTCTTCTTTCATTCTATCTCCTTCTCCCTCAAAATCTCTCCACTACGATGGCGACCGGGTTTGATCGCCTCGAGAGGCTATTCAGCATCAAGCGCAAACCTTCATTTGCCTCTGTTTCGGTTGCTACTTCTATCAGCACCCCGACAGAGCCCCAGTTTCCCTCTCCTTCTTTCATTCGCCCGACAGCCACTCGCATGGCAGCTCGGGAGGAAGTGCGATTGCGAATAGCGACAGGTCGATCTCCCTCAGCTCCGGATGTCACTCCTTCTCGACTAGACTCACTGAGTTCCCATGCCTCGAGTCCAGGCTTCAGTCGCTCGCCTACCCTGTCGCCTTCCCCCCGTGGCCCTCATCCACAGGCAGACTCTCTAGTCGCGAAGCTCCGCGAATATCAATTTCCTAGCCCGCTGAGCCCGCTGAGCCCAGAGGAGAAGGCGACACACATGTCCACAGCGTTCAAACCTGCAACAGAGATACGCGAGATCCCAAGTCCTCGCTCTCAGTCTCCGCTTCGTTTACGGGCTATACCACGCCTTGACACCCCTCCGTCGCCCGACCTGGAAGAAATTGAATCTTGTCACCGCTCCTTTGAGAGCATCAGAGTCCCAACACCCTCCTATAGCATTCCACCAACTCCTGAAGATTCACCCGAGATTCTACCCGTGCGCAACCTGCTTGCCGATTCCAAAATATTCGACACTGCGATCGATAAAGCTCTCTTTGAAGAAATTGAAGATCAACTCCTTCAGTCTCTCGATTACCCATCTTTGAACGACTCATTCAGCGACTCGTCACCTTCTGAAGCATCATCCAATAGCTCTACCTTGCGGGAGCCTGATTTCAACGAGTTCTTAAATCTAAGCGATGACGATATTGCTGAATTGGCGCCTGAGAATCTAGACTCTGAATCTGATAGCGGCACGCAACTGCGCTCTCCGCTCTCAATGGATACTCCCCCTTCGCCTAAGCCTTCTCCCCTCCTGACACTAACGCCTCCTCCTGTCAGCCGGCCTGCTACTGCCGCTGCTTTCGAGGCCGCCAGAATTGCGAGAAGATATGATTTCGACCTTGTCTATGTGGTGAATCTTTGGCCAGGCGGACCGCGTGGCCAAGTTTTCGACCTCGAGTCTGCGAGTTCTTGCAAGCGGCCCCTAGTTGGTCGACTGTTGGCAGCGCATGGCCTTGATCAAGTCCCATCGCCACTACAAATCTCTTCGGAGGCTCATGCCACCATGTTGCGGTCCAAGGGCTGGGTCGAATACAAAAACCCAGAAGCGCAGTTGCACGAAATCGCGCGCGGCTACGCATGCTCCTTCTACTCTGGCAAATATTCTCAAAGTTGTTCACGCGATGAAGACAGCCCAGTTTCGGGAGTTCGACTATCAGAGATGATCGACCGAGGCATCGTGTTTGCGGCATATAGAAAGCCTAGAATTGGACCATGCAGACTGGGGCACAGCTTTACTGGAGAGGATCTCAACTCTCTCTACGGAGACGCAGAGACGTTGGTGGAAATGCTGATTGATATCCATACCCGCAACCGTCAATACCAGCCTGATTCCAACAGCCAGCTCTGCGACGAGACTGGGCCCCTGCCTACGCAAGAGTTTGATCAACTGTCTCTCTGAATCGAAATCAACCGACACAATTCTCATATGTGTGCCTATAATTCTATGGTCATTTGAGGCATCAATTTTGGCCTGTACGCTTTTTTTTGTTGTTGCTTTCCGATATTTTGTCAACATAAACTGATGAATTACGAATGGATTTCCTTTGTCATGTTGTTCTTTTGAAGATACCTCTGGGGGCGGTTGTTTTTGTGCACTCGATACACGAGACGGTTGCATGTTACACTTGGCGTTTTGTGAGATTCTTCAGCTCTTCAGCTCTCTCTATCACACTCAAGGTGGATCTTTACCGAGTTATTATCGGTGGAATTTTGTTGTATGCATAGTCTGGAAGGAATATCTCCAGGAATTAATGATGGGCATCTGCGAGGGTTTGGCCGTCGACATATCTCATTTACAAAAGTAATCAGGCATATGAGACTTGACCGAGTTTAAAGCATACGATAGCTAGATACACAAGAAGCATTTTACTTCGTCTACCTAGTTCTTTAATCAAGGGAAATACTAGCCAGCCTGCATAATCGGTGCCACGCAACATGAAGCTTGGATGCAGGTCGCCACGGGACGCCGCAGACTTCATTGCACGGAGATCTAGGCACTGGCCCGCGTTCGGAGCGAACCTCGAGATCTCGTCATACCATTTATCGGCTGCGAGGAGAAGATGGATGTCTTACAGCTGAAGCAATGGCCCACCATGGGTCCTGTTGGCTGTGTGTTTTTCACTTGTGCTAAGGCGACGGAAAAAAAGCCACGAGTGAGGGCTCGAGCTTTTATGGCGTGATAACCCGCATTGTAAAGTGAAGGGGTTGTATATATGTGGGCTATGGAACCTCAGAAGAATGCAATATTGTACTAGACGAGAGCAAATCTAGTGACTTATGGACAGGGTGCCATGTACCTCGGATAGCACGTTTGCTGGGGCCACAGAGCGAGCGGCAGAGGCTGGTGACAGACTTGTTTGGGATGATCTGGGATACTGACCAAACTAATCCTGCCTCTCTCAAGGCCATGAAGACGGCGACTCGTTTAAGCCTGGCATCATCAATCAAGGCCTTGGTGATTTTATCAGATGGTGGAGTGATATGGCTATAGTAGCTGAGACTAGAGGGACATAGCTATAGTATACAAGATTAGATGAATATTACTATAATAGTAGAGATATGTTTGGATTCTGAGGAAGATCAAGGCACGACTATCAGCACGACTGTGGGTGGTTTGTTATTTGTACCAAGGGCATTGGATGAGGAGGAGGAGGGTGAGCTGGAGCAGGAAATGCGTAATAAGAATTTTACTTGGTATGGATATGGCTTCAGGGGCAGGCCGGAAACTTGAGCAATTGAGTGAAGATTTAGGGCCAAGGAGAGCAAGGTAGCATTTGGGCGTCAGAAAACATTGAATCTGGGTACCTACTAGGCACGATGGGAGGGTTGATTGCTGTGATATACTAGGTACTACCCATGTGAATGGGTTGCAGCTGGAGAGACATTTAGTTGCTGGGAGACTGGGGCTAGGTAGTTGTAGATATTTTGCCCGCTCATGTGTTGTAAGTGTGACCAAGTGCAATCTCAGTTGTAGCTAGATACTTTTCTGTTCAAACAGTATAACAATTTAGTGCTATATTTGCTTCCCGCCCTGTTTATTCTGTTATCCCTTGTCTTCTTGGAACGACCAATGCTAGACTTGGGGGATGCTAAATTAACGTAGCCAATCTAGAGCATTGGGTGATGACATTTTCATTTGAAGTGATGGTGACATCATAGTGTTGCACATCAAAAAGAGGGCACGCATTCCCTCCATCAACGAAAATGCAACCAATTGACATTTCACCTCATTATTTACTCGCTTCCTTATTTTTTCCCTCAAATGGGCAAACAGAAATATATCAGATGCTGCATCACTAGAGCCGAATCACTTTGTAGCAGAGGTACGGGATTTGGAGCGCTGTAATCCGCCCCTCACTTACCCTGGAATCTCCGGTTTCTTCTGACAAATCTAGCATCTCATTCATATGCACCTTGTTCACAACACAAACAATCGCCCTTTGTTCCTTTGCTCAACTGGTCGATAATGTCTGCCCACAGAGACTCCCCCGAAATGTCCACATCAACGAGAAACGTGTTGGGCAGAGTCAGGCGGATGGTCCCGCCGATGCTGGACACGTATCATAAGGGTATGCGAATGATCGATATGACAAGACGAGTCCGGCTTCTCAGTCCAGCTTGCAGAAGAAGTCACCCATCGTCCCTATCTTAAAGCATTGAGAATGAGAGACGGAGAAGCTGACACAAACTCACAGGTCAGCTGGGCCGAGTTGCTGTCATTGGAGGCAGCGAGGACTATACCGGAGCTCCGTACTTTTCGGCCATGGCCAGTGCGAGGTTGGGATGTGACATGGTGAGTGAGCGAAGTGTGGTGATGTTCTTCTCCATCATCAGACGCCGCCATTTGGCCACGGAGCAGAAGAAACATCAGAACATTCTCTGGAGATGAGATTGAGCATAGATGTGATGCTGATGCGAAACTCGACAGTCACACGTCATCTGCACTCCGGCAGCTGCGGCAGTCATAAAGACATATTCACCAAACCTCATGGTTCACCCACTCATGCGCCAATCTTCTCCGCAGAACAAAACATCAGAGGACGAAGACTCCAACCCCGACCACGTAGCCCGCAAGATCATCGATATGCTAGGTCGACTACACGTCCTGGTCGTAGGCCCTGGACTAGGCCGTGATCCGCTCATGCAAGCAACCGTAGCCCGCGTCATCAGGGCTGCCAGAGAGTCCAACATGCCCGTGGTTCTCGACGCCGATGCTCTACAAATTGTCCAAACCGATCCAGATGTGGTCAAGGGCTACAAAAATGCAGTCTTGACCCCCAACGTTGTCGAGTTCAAGCGTCTATGCGATGCCCTCAAGATCGACGTCGGCCACCAGTCCAGCGAGACGGGCAAGGTAGAAACCCTTGCTAAAGAACTAGGCGGTGTGACAATCATCCAGAAAGGCTCCAAGGACTTTATTTCCAACGGCAAAGTCACTCTGGTCAGTGATCTGGAGGGTGGGAAGAAGCGAAGCGGTGGGCAGGGCGATACTTTGACTGGAGCTGTAGCCACATTCTTGGGATGGCGAAGGGCTTATCTAGATGGCCTGTGGAAGAATCATGAGCAGCCTGCTCTTGATGCCGATGAGATGATGGGCTTGGCTGCGTTTGGAGGAAGTGCGGTGACTAGAGTAAGTTGTGCTCAAACGGTGAAGCCATATCTGGCTTTTCTCAGCAATACTAACGGACAATTTGCTTCTAGGAGTGCTCTCGGCTAGCCTTTGTCAAAAAGGGGCGAAGCCTGCAGGCAAGCGATCTCACAGACGAGGTACACACTGCCTTTATGGGACTATTCGGCGAGGTCGATGGCGAAGCAGACGCGGCAAAGCTGTAACCTATGATGTGCCGTTGATGTCATGTTCTTCACGTCACAGTCACACGGCGTTTGATTGTGTCGTGTTTCAGAGAGAAAACACATCGTAGCGAGTTCCGATGCCTGTTTTCCGAGCCATTCATGTACAGTAGAAGGCGAAATGGGTGTTGCAAAGTAGCCAGATACCCAACAATCATAGTCCAATGGGGCATTATATCCAGTCGCTCAGGCTATACACCCATCCCAGCTATACCCACGATGGACGTTGGACAATTGAAAATGACAAACAAACAACTACATCTTGAAGGATCGCGGGGTCATACCTGTGGCTGTTGCAACTTGCCGGACACGGCCTGTAGCACGAGGTTGAACTGACTATAACTCCCTGCCTGCCTCGTCTCAAGGGGTCTGGCTCCCTATCCTTCATCCTTCTTGAGAAAAGCAAGAAGCTAAGACGACTATCGAATCCCGCATACTCATTCTAGTTCGTTGCCACGCACTCTTCACAATGGGCGTCGACTATGGCTTCGATGTCTATCCCCCCCTCGGCCCAGAATGCCAGGACCTCTACGCGTCGTTCCTCGAAGAAGTCGTCCATCAATACAAGCAAGCCATCCACCCAAATACCGGCAAGCCCCTGATCCAAATCGTCGGCTCCCCTGGAACCCAAAACGCTTACATCTACTTCGACGTCGGCGAGGGTCCAATACTGCCATACAACATGGACTACTTGATGCGTTTTGAATCCGGGCTCGTCGATGATAATGTGATGAAGTATCTAAAGGAGGTCTACTTGATTGCCCGACGGTACTTCCCCAATAACGTGCAGTTCTGGGTATTGGGGGCGTCCCCGTCTCTTATTCAGGTGCTTGATAGGATTCCGAACATGAAGATGGAAGAGGGACCGCCACGGACGGGGGAGAGGTGGTACAAGGTGCGGGCTGAGCTTCTTCGTCTGGGAAGAGAGCAGGGACAGGGAACGAAAGATGGACAAGACATCAAGGATGTAGGCTCTACACAAGGTAAATAATATAGGCATCCTCTACAGCCGGCTGGATGAGGCCGAGGCCATAGACTGGCAAGTGCTGTTGGATCTGTTTACATCATTTCATCTACTCGTGAGATATACAAACTCCAATAATGTAAGCCATGTGAATCATGTCTCACCCCCAAGCTGAAATCTCGAATCCTCACACCCATAACACCACCCAAGTCCCAACAAGCCTCTCTCGGTAATATGAGTAAACGTAACACAAATAGAACAGAAACAATCTGTGTGCAGCCTAACCATGAAACAACGGCACCACTCATACAACGACAAGAGAAGAAATAGATCCTCTACTAATACTAAGCCACACTTCCTCCCTGTTCCATCAACCCAACGTCCACCTCGCGGAAAAAATAAGAAGAAAATATAGACCCAGCGTTCTATTTTATTTCCATGAAGCAACTTATTCCCAACAGGCGACCAAAACAACACAGGTAGACGCTGAGCCACATACTCTTCCACAAGGGGCCTCGCAATTGCCGCGCCCAAGATTAGCGCTTCGATTGAAGTGAAGTCGACGTCCTCCTCGCTGATTGCCTTCTAAACCTCGCATCCAAAAGCCTGTTTGGTCCGACGAAGCACCGGAATGGCAAGTATCATATCTGGTATAGCAAAGGAAGTGTCTCTACTGAAGAGAGATGAACTGAGAACCCATAATCCATATTCCGAACAACGCGCCATCCGTTCAAACCTTCCTAACAGAATCCATACTCCGCATCTCCTAACCGGTACTATCCATCCATCTTGAGGACATAGTAACTGAAATCCATAATTCATGACTCCAAAATGCGCCATGTGTTTTCGAAATCTGCAAACTGAGCCCCGTAACTTGCAACTCCTGAAAGATACTACTCATCTTTGATCAGTGTCTTGCGGATAGTGTTTTTGTTACGTGCTGTTGGAATTTACACCACGTCTTCGTTTTAGATCCGAAGTTGGTAAAGCAACCTACCTCAGCAGGCAGACATAACCTGTCCGCGAACCTGTGCAAGATTACTCTGCACATACGTTAGAATTTGCTTGATGCGTAGGCATGACTGGATTCCTGCGACTTGGGATCAACGGTACCTAATTCAATATCCAATCAAGCTCCAACTTGCGAGCCAATATTTCAATGGCCTTTTTTCCCAAGTTCTTAAAAGCGCGTCGACAATCAAGTGGCATGCGGTAAAAAAAACCCTTCAGCTTGAATCCAGACCGGTCCCCAAGAGCCAAGGTATATATCCCTCTATTTTAGGCTACTACAGCTACGTCCTATAGTCACAGCTACTATAGTTATGTTCATCTAGTCTTGCATACTATATCTATATTCCCCTAATCTCAGCTACTATATCTATATTTCCCTAATCTTATCTACTACAGCTATGTGCTTTTAGTCTCTGCTACTATACCTACATCACTCCACTATCTGATATCATCACCAACTTGGGGTACGAAATCATAGCACTCTTCTTTATATAAAAAGTAGCCGCACAACCCAATGCCTATGCAAAGAAAACCCGAGTTCAACTGTGTGACTGTGAATTTTATCAAGTTATCTATTCTTTATTCGAGCCTACGCACATAGTGTAGGACACATGCACGACGATTTCAAGCACAAGTCACCTCTCAGACGTCTCTGTCTAGATTTAACAGAACAAAAGGAATCAAGGACATCCATTGAGTTAATGTGCTCGTATTTTACAAGTGGTAGAATGACTGGCGCGTCTCCCTTTATAAGCCATGGCCCTCTCATTTGGCGCAGCCATCACTTTTTATCCCCCCCCCCCTTCCTCCATCTCTAGAGAACGACCAACAATAATTGGTATAGACAGCAGCACCCCTCCAACAGTGACCTTTTTCTAGTTCGCTCGACGCGCGCTTCAACTTATTATTTGTTTAGCCGAGGAAGCTCTTGACGAAGTTGACGGTGACGTCCTTGAGTCTGGCCTCGAGGTCCTTGCTCAGGGCACCCTCCTTGTCGATGGTGGCGAGCAGGTCAGACTCGTTGGTCTTGAGGTGGGCAAGGAAGTCAGACTCCCACTTGAGGATCTGGTCGACGGGGATAGAGTCGAGGTGACCGTTGATACCAGCGTAGATGAGGGGAACCATCTCGTTAACGGCCATGGGGGAGTACTGCTTCTGCTTCAGGAGCTCGGTCAACTGTAATCACGGCTGGTCAGCTACCTCACGCGGCCTAAAACTCACCGATATGCAAGGGGGATATAACTCACACGCTCACCACGGGACAGGGTCTGCTTGGTGGCAGCATCAAGATCGGAACCGAACTGGGCGAAAGCGGCAACCTCACGGTACTGGGCCAAGAAGAGCTTCAGGGAACCAGCGACCTGCTTCATGGCCTTGAGCTGAGCGGCGGAACCGACACGAGAGACGGACAGACCGACGTTGATGGCAGGTCGGATACCCTTGTAGAACAACTCGGACTCCAAGAAGATCTGGCCATCGGTAATGGAAATGACGTTGGTGGGAATGTAGGCAGACACGTCACCACCCTGGGTCTCAATGACGGGCAGGGCAGTCATGGAACCGCCACCGTGCTTGTCGTTGAGCTTGGCGGCACGCTCCAGCAGACGGGAGTGCAGGTAGAAGACGTCACCGGGGTAAGCCTCACGTCCGGGGGGACGACGCAGCAGAAGGGACATTTGCCGGTAGGCGACGGCCTGCTTGGACAGATCGTCGTAGATGACCAGGGAGTGCTTTCCATTGTCACGGAACCATTCACCAATGGAAGCCTTAAGGAATTGATTTGTTAGTAAAGAGTAGGAGGAATGGCAAAGGGAATGGATCGTGGACATACACCGGTGAAGGGAGCAATGTACTGCAGAGGAGCGGCCTCAGAGGCAGTAGCGGCGACGATGATGGAGTACTTCATAGCGTCGTTCTCCTCCAGGGTCTTGACGAGCTGAGCAACGGTGGATCGCTTCTGGCCGACGGCGACGTAGATGCAGTAAAGCTTCTTGGTCTCGTCGTTGGAGTCGTTCCATCGCTTCTGGTTAAGGATGGTGTCGAGAGCGACGGCAGTCTTACCGGTCTGACGGTCACCAATGATCAACTCACGCTGACCACGGCCGATGGGAACCATGGCGTCGACGGACTTGAGACCGGTCTGCACGGGCTGGTTGACGGACTTGCGGGGCAGGATACCGGGAGCCTTGAGCTGAGCACGGCGCTTCTCCTTGGTGTTGAGAGGGCCCTTGCCGTCAATGGGGTTACCCAGAGCGTCGACGACACGGCCGAGCAGCTCAGGGCCGACAGGGACGTCGACCTTTGCGGGCAGTTAGCATTGTTTCTGGCAGTGCAGCCTTATATAACTCACAATTTCACCGGTACGCTTGACAGTCTCGCCCTCCTTGACCAGACGATCGGAACCGAACAGCACGACACCGACCTGGCCGGCCTCGAGGTTCATGCACATGCCCTTGACGCCGGAAGCGAACCTGGATGCTGTTAGCTGCAAGTGTTGTTGAATGAGGAAGAGGAATGTCCACATACTCGACAAGCTCCTCGGCCTGGACGTTGGCCATACCGTGAACACGGGCGATACCATCACTGCCCTCATAGTTAGAAAAAAATTACCCAGAGTAGAAAAAAGCTCATCAGTCGGTAAGAAGCATGTCTTTTGATAACCCTCCATCGCATGCATCCAACGTTGACAAGGATTGCATCCGGCGTTGCGGCTTCAAAGAGCAAAGACAGCTTTTGATAGGTGGCCTCCACATACCCAACAGACAGGACACGGCCAGTCTCAGCAAGACCGGACTCCTCCTGGACACCACGGATTCGCTGCTCGAGGATAGAAGAGACCTCAGTGGGCGAGGCCTTTGCGTCGGAAGCGTAGGTGCGGACAGCGTTGATGGCGGCCGGTGCGGCATTTCGAGTCTACATTGGGTAAGGAAAAAACCATGTTAGCCGAACGGCCAATACAAGAGTATGGAGAACCCCGGCAAGGCATGAAAAAGCTCAAAAGGCGTGCTCTGCGGCTCGAAAAAAGTCCAAGATGAGCTCAATTGAGGTCGGTAAGCCAAGTTGCAGGCGGATGCGCATGGCTGTGATGCGTCCTCCTCGTTGTCCATGGCCGGGATTCATTTTTTTTCTGCCCCATCGTCGCCTCGGGCTTGCGGAAAAAAAGACACTCACCACGGAGACTCGGCCAGCAGCGACGGCGCCGACAGCGCGAGAGGACTGGCGGAGGGCGTTGCGGAACATCTTGAGGGAGGAAACTAGGGGCCTCAGAAGAGAGGGGAGCAATTGCAGCGGCGTGCAATTGGGGAGGGTGATTGAGGGTTTGTTGATGTCTGCCTTTTGCAGGAAGAGCAAAATGGAGATTTTCGGGAGGAGAGGCGATGGAGAGAGCAGAGTCTGTGAGGACCAAGGTGGGGTTCTCGGGTTGCCTCGCTGGCCAATCACGGCCACTTGCGCGGTTTTGCTGGAGGAGTCCGACG
This sequence comes from Trichoderma aggressivum f. europaeum, assembly GCF_033847375.1. Classification (NCBI taxonomy): domain Eukaryota; kingdom Fungi; phylum Ascomycota; class Sordariomycetes; order Hypocreales; family Hypocreaceae; genus Trichoderma; species Trichoderma aggressivum. The sequence continues at coordinate 1,665,730 of NW_026946367.1, forward strand.
CCGCCTTAACAATTTTCCATGGGCAGCTTAGTGGGAGGGAAAACGGAGGCTAATACTGGAAGGGGAGGCTTTTTTTGTGTGGTATTTGTTGGTGCCTTTGATTCCTGCCTGATCGTAAAGGCACGCATTTGCTCATCGTGGAGAAGGCAAGTGGCCAGGCAGGGGTGAAACCGGGTTGAGGTTGCAGTTTGTGACAGTGCTGGAGGTACGTACCAGAACATTCAAGTTGAAGCATCTCTTTTCTCATTGACTGGAACGCAGCGATGATTTATCCGTCTCATTAAAAGAACAACATGGCCTTTGATTGTGAAATGATAGGAATAACTTTGTAGAGGCTCAAGTATTGTAAAGATGATGATGGATGGTAAATGCTGTGTTGGTTGGTGAGAAACAGCTGCGGAAAAGCAATACTGTAGGCGCTCTTGCATGAAACTGATGATGCTGCATCACCTTGAAATAATGTGACACAGATATGTACAATGCATCATCTACACAGAACATGACTCATTACTGCCACAGTGAGAAATCCATTAAGAGAATTTTGACATGCCGTATCAACACTTCATGATATGAAGCCATTGTGATTCATCGTCAAGCAAATACATCGCTACTGGAGGGAAACAACATGGAGGTTTCTACAAAACAAAAGACAGCGGATAATCAGCATGAATATCCCCCACCACGACAACAAACAGGCACAGGCATTGCCCCAAAGGTATAAATGGTGCCATCACATTGCAGGGGCAAGTATATGTGAAGCCGGCATAGCGCCGGTCGGTCTCTCAGGCCGTTGCTCGACTCAAAAATCTTGGTACGAGCTGATGTAAAAATCAAGCGGAAGAATACATGACCATATGATCCTTTTTACCCCCAAATGTTCGCCATGCCCATTTCCTTCAAGACAAGAAAAAAAATATTTAATTCGGTTGGCTTTTTTTTTAACCGTTTATCGGACAATGCCATCGAAGCGGCCCTTGAACCACTTGACAGTCTCATCGCGCTTGATGCGGTGAGAAGAACCGATTCTGCTCTTCATGCGGCGGCGGCGGGTGACACGCTCACCGGGGCGGGTCATGCAGCAGTAGAAGTCCATGCCGTAGATACCGATGGAAGGGTCGTACTTGATACCGAGATCGATGTGCTCGCTGATACCGAAGCCGAAGTTGCCAGTCTCGGAGAAGTTGCGCTTGCGAAGCTCGTACTCCTTGACCTTGAGGCCACGCTCGAGAATCTCCTCAGCCTGTCCATCACTGTTAGTCAAAATTATATTCCTTGTTGGATTTCCAGGTTCAATTTACCTTGGGGCCGCGGACGGTGACGTGGACAGCAATCTTTTCGTTACGGCGGATACCAAAGGTACGGACGGTGTAACGGGCCTTGCCTGTAGTCAAAATTGGTTAACATCTTGGCCGTTTTGCCTCCTCATGGAAAAAATTGATTGCGAACGCACTGTAGACGGGGGTTTGACCAGACAGCTGCTCAAGCACCTTGGCGGCACGAGTGAGCCTGTCACCAGATTCACCGACGGAGATGTTCAGAACGAGCTTCTGGATCTTGAGCTCCCGCATGGGGTTGCTAGTCTTCTCGGAGGCCATTGCTGCGGTTGTTTTGCGACGTTTCTGCTGCTGCGCCGGAAAAAAATGGCAAAAAGTGAGGTTGAACAAGCTTGGCCGATTTTGTGAGGGCGGGAAAATTTCGAGGGTTTGTCTGCCCTCAAGCGAGAGCACAGAAAAGCGGGGTGCAGATCCAAACAAGGGCTAGCGTTTTCGTTCGCATCGCCGCTAGTGAGCTTGATGCCTCACATTGGCCCCAGCGAGCTATCACTAGCAAAAGCTACTAAACAGTACTCTATCATGCTCCTAAGAGCAGGCTAATGGTGAGTATTCAAAAAGTAAATGCAGATAGTACCTACAACACGTCTCCTTCAGCTGCCAAATCAGTCACGCCTCGGGATTGATGCAGCAGCAGCCAGCCATCCCCACCACCAAGTAAACCATCTACCATGCCACTTTTTCACGTTTTGCCATTTCACACATCTTCTACTTTGTAGTATTTATACAGGTAGCGACTAAAAAGTAAATGTCGTTTCCATTGTCTCATAACTTATTCATCGTTAAAGGATGTCGTAAAAAGAAAAGAAAAAGCAGAATGAAAGATACATTCAAGCAAGAAAAACCCGCCCAAGACATGAAATTGCCATCTGTTTTGAAAAGAAAGAAAAAACTCCCACTTCTTGCCTCTTCCCCCGTCATCACGGGCCAGCAACATGGCTGAATACCTTTGCAGCCAGTTGGCTCAACAATCTCGCCCTATCGGCTTGGGGAAGTTCCTATGTATACATTAGCGCTCAGGGATATCTGAATAATCAAGTCAGTCTCAGAATGATCTGAGATGCGTAAGTGGTGTTGGGTGGTTATGCAGCACTGTGCCTTACCCGGAAGACTTCGTAAACGCTCTTCCCTTTGGCGTCTCTGACGGCGCCGAGTCGGTTGCCGGCCACTGCTCCGGCGAGCAATCCAGGAACATTGCCAACAATGAATCCCAGAGCGCCGCCGCTGACTGCACCGACCATACCCCACATGGTCGAGCCGGCGCCCTGTTGATTTGGAGTTCCATCCTCTGAGAACCCCTCGTCTCGCATCATCTCCTCAAAGGCATCGCTAAACTGTGCATTTTCCGTCTCTTGGCGGCCGCTTGGGGTTGTGCCGCCGTTCCTGTTCTCAAAGTGCTCCCATGCCCACGAATAGCTCTGCCCCGTAGAGTCTTCTGCGTCTGAAAAGGGATCGGCCGCCGGCGGCACGTGGTAGTATCCTCGCTGGAGGTCGTATTCTCGTCGTCTGGTAGGGTCGGAGAGGGTGTAGTATGCGTCATTGACAAGCTGGAAGCGTCGAGTCCTCTGCTCACGGTCGGGCGAGTCGTTGGCGACCCGATCGGGGTGCGTTTTCAGGGCAGCCCTAGGAGAGAGACGGTCAGTTGGTCACCGCCACGGACGATGGTGTTGACATGGACGGACGGGGGACATACTTTTTATACGCATCTCGGATTTGCGAAGCAGAGGCCTTATCTGAAACCTCGAGAATTGCATCTGTGTGGTGTATAAATGTATTAGCAGGTGCCTTGGCACAAAGAGTCTCCAACGCAGAGCATTGTCTTGACTCTTGTCTTGGATCAATGGCGGGGAGAGCTTGGGCATTGCAGCGTCGACTCACAATAATCAGGTGGCGTGTTTCTCGTCATTGTGTTGATTGTCTTGGGAGGCTTGAAGAAAGAAAGAAAAATCGGCTACCTTCTCATCCCTATGATTTAATAGATGCAAACAAAATAGCCAAGGTAGTGAATTGATAGGTGCCTGATGCAGGTTCGGTGCTACACGCATGCAGGCCCAGCACGATGATTTATCCAGTAACACGTCAACGTCATGTGGCGAGACGAATATGTGGCTGGTGCCACGTTTGCGCATCTGCAGCCCGACTCCACAAACAGGTTCGTTCGCATCATGGCAGGTACATGCTTAGCTTGGCCGCGTGTGTTTTACGGGGGAAAGCTGTTATTAAGGTACACCAAACAAAGCGAAATACGGCCGACGCTGTACAGCAAACACTTTATTAAGGTACTTGCATAGTAGCAATTTATAAAATAACATTACTTGTACGCTGTTGAAGATGCTCTGTCGAGTGTCCAGCTTCGCCTCTAATCCAATAGGCTATCCATCCAAGAAAATCTCTATAAATAAAATGAGCAAAATAAAAAAAACCCGGCCTCCCTAGCGATGTTTCCTAAATGTGGCAATGTCATTATTCCCACTCTCTCTAAACGCCAACTGACCTTGCGATCCGTAATCTCATCAATGTAAAATTTCAGCCTGGAAGATCGTGTAAATACTGCTGTGCCCTAGTGATGGCATCTTGGGCCACTTGCAGAGCGTCGTCTATCTTGCCAACCTTTTGGTAGTAGGCTGCAAGCACCCACATGTCTCGGATGACACGTAAATTCGAGGTCGTACCATGTGCTGCCTCTCGCATGTGGATGGCCTGCTTTAAATTCTCTTCAACGCGGTCCCAGTCCTGTTTGCTCTCACATATTCTGGCCAGCATCTTGCGAGCATATGCGTGGAATCTGGCGTTTGAAAGCGCGCCTGACCAGAACTGGGTGGTATCCAGCAGGTCCAACGCCATCTGCTCCGCCTTCTCCTTATCATCCAGGTCCATTTGCGTAAACTCCAACATGAGAGCGTCGACTCTCAGCTTCTCCAAGTTGCCATCGTTGCCGTCACTCACCAAGGGTTCTTCGTGATGGCCTAGATTCTCGAGACCTTCGTACATAATCTCCCGTCTATTGGCGAGCCCGTTATTCCTACGCAATCTTGTCCGGCCATCCCAGATCAACTGCTCATATAGCCAAAACTCCTGAGGGGCTGATCTCTTAATGTGCTCCGAAAGAAGATCGACATTCCGTAGCCATGCTTGCCGTAACAGATAACAGATGAATTGACGGCCATGCTCGGTTTGATAGTCGCACGACAAGAGCTGTTGGAGGATACGGACGAGAGGGTGGGTTTCGGGGAAGCGGCTCCGTGCCAGGACAAGCGCATGCCGGATGAACATGCTGAGGAGCTGTAAATGACCTCGGTCGATCATGTCATATATTGTGTCAAGCATGTGCCACAAAAGGTCAGGGTGGTCCTCGGTCAGTACGTATTCCATGACGTAGAAACCCTTCCTGGCAGCCATGCCCGCTAGGTCACCTTTACCATAGGACCACAGGTCGAAAACCAACTCGAACGTCCGGTACATGGTGCGGCTGTCTTGAATAGGCTTGTTGGGAGTGGCAAGGTATCGGGACATGGGATCGGACGCTATGCGATACGACTCTAGTTTCTCCGAACTCCAAGTCATGACACCATTTAAGACGAGTTCCAGATCCGCGAGAGGCTTGAATTGGGGGTTTGGCACCAGGTCAAGGCCGGTAACTGCAAAGGTTTCTGGCGTCCTCGGTACTTCCTCGACATCGTCATCCTCGTGCTTTGAATCGGTCGAAGAAGAAGACGTGGAAGTGGGGGTGGCAGCGGAAGCGGAGGAGGGAGTAGAGGCTTTGGTCTCAACGGCTGATTTGCGATATGCTCGTTTTCTTATGTTCCACTTCTTGAATCTCTTTTTATACATTTGCTCGCTTTTGCATTGGGTTAGCACACTGGGTTAGTCCACCCCTCGCCTCGCTTGGTATTTTGCCCATTCTTTGCACCCGAGTAGTACGAGTAGTACTCGCATGTACCTTGGGTAAGGTAGTAGGCGTAGGCATGCGCAAGGAGGTAGGTAGCAAATAGCAAACAGCACACAGCAGGGCCGTGACTTACGTAGCAGCGAAGCCATACTTGGTCTCCATAATGGCCATGATCTCGTTCAACTTGCGGTTGTCGCCTATGTATAGCGCCTCAATGAGGTCCTTCCGCGCGGCCCACTCCTTCTCCGTGTGCTCTTTGACGCTCGGCCTCTCGACGACCGGCGGCGAATTGCCCGGCAGGCGAGGGGCCAGAGCCGGCAGACGGGGCCTGGCGGGATACATGGCGGGATGCTGGCCAGGTGGCGCGGTTACTGCTATGCTGCCCATGGATAGCTATTCTGGAGTACAAGTAGACAAGACATGGCCAGGCGCATGGCCATGACGGGCCCTGAAGGAATCGGAAGAAGAAGGTTTTTGGTGCAGAAGTTGAGCCACGATGCGAGTGGTCGTGGATTCCAAGGTACTAGGCTAGTACCTCGCTACCTCGTGCCTTACAGTGCCGCGTACAGGTACCTCGGCAGCTACCCGGGCCGGAGAAGCAGTCAAGTGATCTGCGTCTGATTGGCGGTAAAGGTTCCCTGCATGGAATTTAAGCTTTTTGCAGCGGTTGGATTGGCCGCGCATCACGTGGGCCGTTTGGCTGCTTGTACTGGTACGGATCCCACGAGACAGAGTTTGTCCGTCTATTTGTGGTTCAGGGCCAGTGGCGCGGAGTAGCGACGAAATTCGACAACGACAAACTGTGACGAGCATGTGGTGCCGTGATTTATCAGCACTTGGGATACCCGATGGCTACAAAGAAAGCTGCGGCAAGTACCGAGTATAAGTTGGGAATATTTTTTGGCTCCGTACAGAGTATCTATTGATTTTATAGCCAGACAGTCTCTATTTCTGGACACGCCTCGCATGTCGAGCAATTATTTCCGCTCATAGTCTACCAATATATCCAGCCGTCTTATCAAGGTACGATCACGGCTCAGCTCGGTAACATCGAGAGGACAAGCCGTTCGACTACCTACGATGTGCCATCACCCAGCCAATTAGAGCAGTGGATGTTCCACCACAAATCCGATATTGATTATCATGAATCTAAAGCACTTTGACCATCCAACCAATGGCTTTTCCGTATGCTCAACCGATCGAGATAAGCTTCGGGACGATCCGGGCCCCAGTTGGGAGGATTTAATCTCGGTACCAATATATAATCAGGCTTATCTTGATGGCCGCTTGCCATAGGTGCTGTGACTACTCCGTATTGGCTACCATCATCTTGTTTGAGCCTGACCAATTGACCGATCAACTATTTTGTGCGTCGCGTTAACGAAAGTGTGAATACCCTGGACAACCTCTATATCGAGATCCGACGGACCACTGTTAGGACTCAACTACCGGAATTAACATATACTTCCGTATGTATTAGGATGCCTCGCTCCAGTGTGCTGATCACGTATTATTATTAGCCATATGAAATACGTTATAGTGAGATGAATTCGGCCCTGGTGCGTACCTGTCTTGGCATAATCAAGTTCTGAGGTATTTGTGATCATACTCTCTGTGCAAACTACTTCACCACACAACCTCACCTAGATCAAACGCAACCGTTCTAGAACATCTCAATCTAACCTTTCACCGACAAATTAATATTATTAACACCGAAAATTTCGGAGGCATTACCCGGAAATGTTGTTTCCGCAACATCAGTCTCCATTACCATTACAACGAGACAGGCTTGTTAGCACGCCTCGTGTCAGACTGCCCCGTACCAATTACGCAACTAGACTCGGCGTAGATAAGCAGTAAAACTAGGCATCGACACCAGGATCCTCTTATACCAGCATTTTATACACAATGCAGCACTCAATCTTCAGGCCGGAACATACACCGTTTCCAGGATAATTCATCTGCTATATAAGGAACCCAGGCAGTAAAATGGCAGGTTGAGAGGATTATGTTACCAATTCCATATTGATAACAAGGCCGCATCTGTATTAGTGGCCCGTAATCATAGGCTGCATGGTAGTTGTAAACTCGTAATCAACTGCTCATCACTCAATGCATGCATTGTCAACTTGTTGGACTTATTTATACCAAGAATATGCTTCACTCATAATGTCTCAAGGAAAATCGAATGATGAAGCTTCCGCTGACATGCCGTAGAAATAGGTACACCTTGCGAGCATAGATAGGTATATATATGAAGCTTGAATGACCATGGTCCAAGTTCCTTTCTCTCAACCATCCTCCACCGGAACCAACTCTAAAGGAGATGGGTAAGATGGCCGGTACTCTTCAGAAAGCACTTCCACTGCTTGGGCTTGCAGCTAGTGCCACGGCTGCTTCCACTTCAAACATCTTTTCTGTCCCAGATTCCGCTTGGAAGTCACTCAATGACAGTGTCTCTGGTCGGTTGCATCTCGCCTCACCTGCGGGACTGCCCTGCTTTACCAGTTATGAGAATGCATGGGGGCTTGACGCAAATGCGCCCAACGCAGCACAATGCCAGATTGTAGAATCTGGGCTGTCGACGTCGCTGGATATCATCTCGAGATTTGGAGGTTACCATAACCCAACTTTCAGCACTTGCATGAGGCGCGGCCAGAGATGCACCCTGACCGCAACCGGAGGCATTCGCAACGATACCTGCTTTCAAGGAACTGTCCCCGACTACTATGTAGATGCTCGGTCAGTTGAAGACATCCAAAAGAGTCTAGTGTTTGCACAGCAGTACAAACTTCCCGTCACTGTCAAGAACACTGGCCACGATTACAAGGGCGGAAGCGCAGGCGTCAACACGTTTGCCATCTGGACGCACAACTTGGCCCCTGACCCGGTGATTACTGAAAACTTCACCCCCGACGGGTGTCCCAGCCCCGTCGGACCCGTCGTGACATATCACGCCGGCCAAATCGGCACCCACTTGTACAACAGCCTTCAGGGAACCGGTTATATGGTAAGCCTCTGCCCCCATCTCTATGCCATCAAAAGCAGCTTCTAACCAATACCGCATTCATAGTCCGTTGCTGGTTCATGTCCCTCTGTCGGACCTTCTGGGGGATGGATTGCTGGCGGTGGCCACGGCATCTTCGCGCCGTCGTTTGGTCTCGGTGTGGATAATGCCCAGCAGATAAAAGTTGTACTTCCCAACGGAACATTCGTAACAGCCAACCGATGCCAGAACCAAGACATCTTCTTTGCTCTCCGTGGCGGCGGTGGAGGTACTTTTGGCGTGGTGACAGAAACTACCACCAAGCTTCACCCAGACCAAGAGTTCTCTGTGAGTCTTCCCCCATTGGCTTATTCAAGCTCAAACTATCCGTATGGTATCTTGACTAACAGCAGGCTCTTGCTGTAGTATGTGTTTTTGCAAATGCCCGTACCGGACGCTCGCGCAGCCAACGAACTTTTGGTTGCAAACGCCGAGAGGTGGTCTGACGAGGGTTGGGGAGGTCTCTACGGAGTGAGGGGCATCGTTGCTGGCAGCAACATTTTATTCCTCGGCTACAATGCCAACCTCAATCTCGACGAGGCCAAGGCTTCTCTAAAGCCAGTGACGGACTTTCTTGCATCCTTGCCGGGCAGTGGGAACCTGACTAGCATCTTCAAGACCCTGCCGAATCAGTTCAGTGCGCAGAACGACCCCGTATTGCTCTCGATTCTCTCGCCTGAGGCTGGAGTTTCTTTGACTCGATCATCCAGATTGGTACCCAAGAAGAACTTCCAAACCGCGGATGGGCAAAAGGCGATTGTCGACGCCCTCATGGCTAACAAGTTTGGCTGGGGAGCAGTCATTGCATCGCCAACCAACTATACCTTGGCCGAGTCAGACCAGCCCGGCGGCCCGGGCGAGGCTTCGGTGTCACCAGCATGGGTAAGTCCAACTTGTCAATTTTACATGGGTGATAGAATCAACATGGAGCTGACACCTCGTTATAGAGAGATTCCGTGTGGCACTTGACTTATGGAACGAACTGGAATCCAGCGGATCCTGTCGCCACAAGCCCTGAAGCTCTCGCGACCAGGTTTCGGGAGATTAGCGAGGCAATGGACCCCATGCGTGCCATTACGCCTGGGGCCGGCGCGTATCAGAATGAGGCTGATGTTTATGAGCCGGATCCCATCGGATCGTTCTGGGGGGAGAAGAACTATGCCCGCCTCCTGGCCATTAAGAAACAGCTCGACCCGGATAACTTGCTGTCGTGCTGGAACTGCATTGGGTGGAACGTGAATGATGAACGACACGAGTGCTATCTCAATGTGCGAGGCATTGGGCCATCAAACTAAGATTTCGATGTTTATCTTGGACTTGGAATTGCTTCCATGTGAAGGTACTGGGTACCTATAGGGAAGCAACTATCCAGCACTAAATACATGTACTAACTACTCTCCTCTTGAAAACGTAATAAATGCTATCCGAGCTGCTGCGAGTCATTGTCCGGGTTGTTGTAAGCTGAAAATTGCATGTGTTACCATCAAAATAAAGCCTAGACCGGAATGGGATAACGGTATTGAAGAGATTGACGAATCTGCAGCATTTGAGACATGCCGTGTCGCGTTGCAAAAAAAAACATTCCCGTTGGCGATTGCATCATGTTGTCATTGATGTCAATCCCATCGATGACGCTCACACGCGTAGTCGCTCCAGTGCAGGGAGAATCCCTGGGCGTCGCCACAGCGGGTCAAGCGCTGAGCAACGCATGCGGGGGGGTTTGAATGTGCTCCAGGGCAGGGTCAAGTGCCGAGCCGGCTGATGAGCTGTACTGTACTCGCATATGCATGCTAAGGTGAGTGACGAGGACAATGAAGCCTTTGCTCGTGTTTTACAGCAAAGCAAATAAGAATACTGAATACGATCAAAGAAATTGACTTTGTACACCGATATGTAGGCAATAGAAATCCCTAGATTGCCCTGTCAATTCCCATCCTTTCTGGCTTCCATTGGATTGTGCAATTACAGTTGAGGGCGCCGCCACAGCACACGCCCCTGTTCCCGAGGTGCATGTACATGTACTCGTACTCACACAACCTCATGTCCATCTGCCTTCGTACTTGCACACCTCCCACGGAATCGGCACCAGACCAGAATCAGCATCGACCAAGGAGAAAATCCAGGAAATCAGCTGCGGTGGCTTCATATCAAACTTGCAAAGCTTACCTGACACTTATCGTACGTGTACGCCTACTGTACGCCCCTTTCTCCGCCCTGCTCTCATTCGTCGTTCTGGCCGCAATGACACGACGAATTGATACGGCGTCTATGACGTACTTGTTACCCGAGTCCAACGTCACTCACCTGTGCGATGAGCATCGGATTGGCCTGGAAACCTGAAGCTTGCAACAGGCAGAGCAGAGCAGAGCAGCACAGCAGTCCAGACCACCTGTGCTAGTCGATACTGTGCCAGCTGCTATTGATTGGTAGCGGTCGATCAGTTGATGGAAGCAGCGAGCAGCTCGCTGTGATTCCGGGGCAGCGGCCTGGCAGCTATAAACTTCGCGGGTGCCGCAACCAGCTCTCGGCTTGGCCTCTTCTCTTCTTTCCTCCCTTCAAGCCCATCAATTGGCAACGTGCAATTCCATTAATCCGGCAGTGTTGCCATCAACCACTGCTCTTAATTCCTGTGATACCCCGAGAGCTGTTGCTCTTCACGTCTACTGCAAAAAATACCCTACCAAACCGACCCTTTTTCTTTTCTTGGTTTGTTTTTGTTTGCTTCTCGTTGCGAATACTCCCCGTTACGCAACAAGTCTAGGAGCGCCTTTTGATTTTTACAATCTGTTTTACTTTCTCTTTCTTCTCGATTTTACGTTTTAAAACCCCAAGACAACCCTAAGAACAGCAAATTCTTCCGTCACCATGGCTGCGAATGTCAACAAACCAACCGACATCAAGCAGAAGGAGGACGACATCAATCGCAAGCTGCAGATCTACGGCATCTTTCATGCATTCAAGAATGGTAAAATCCCGTCGGTATGTTCTATTCCACCATTTGTGCCAAGTGCTGGCGTGCTATAATGCGACCGTGTACTCACTCAAGCTCTAGAACGATCAAATCGACGTGGCATTGAACAGCTTCCTGCAATCCACACCTCTCGCTCGCCCCTCTGACAAGTTATCCGACGACGGAAAACTACTGGTCGAGGATGCGAGAGAGGTGGTGAAGCTTGCAAAACAACTCCTGCTTTCCAAGAACCACGGCAATCTGATCCAGGACTTCATCTGGCAGACTACCCATTACGACACACAGAGCGTTCAAGGCCCGGGAACTCCCTTGACCAAAGACGCCGCGACGCGAGACAAGGACGATGCTCTTGAAGGGCTCAGAACTCTGGGCACTTTGCTCATCACCAACGGGCAGTTCCGCAAACTTCGTGAGTCAACCTCAAGCTCCTCCTGTTCCAGTTTCATACGGCTAACTCTTCTATTATAGTCAAGGATGCTAGTATCTTAGTCCGCGACATGGTTGGGGATGGCGCTACTAACGCTGCCAACTTTGTTCGTCCCTCGGATGAGCAACTCCGCCAAATGGACCACGCCGCCCCAGACAACACCTGGCACGAGAAGCCCGACTTTTCCAAGGACAATTTTAAAAACCAAGCTCGAAACATCTACAAGGGCGATCCGAAGAAGGACGCCCAAGACGTCGTCTCGGCTGCTGCTGGTGGAACTGGTGCAGTGCCTCAAGCTGGTACTGGTGCAGTGCCTCAAGCTGGAGTAGCACCTCAAGGGGGAGACATTCCTCAGATAAGAGTCGCTCCCGAAACAGCAGTCGCACCTGAATACGGAGTGGCTCCTCAAGCTGGAGCTGTCCCTCAGGTTGGAGCAGTTCCTCAAGTTGGAGCAGTTCCTCCAGCCGCGACTCCTCAGGGCGGAGTCACAGGCACATCTCGGACCAATGCAACCTCCGGTCTCGATGCGGCTCAGGCAGTCGTGGATCAGAAGCTGGACCGTAATTTGGACGACGAGACGCAAGAGAAGGTCCAGAAGCGGAACGAGGAGTACCGCCGCAAGGCCAGAGAATACCTGAAAAAGAAGATGCCTCAAGAGCGCAGAGAACAGGTTATCTTTCGTCTCAAGAAGATTGTGCTCGAATGCCAGCAGCACCCAGATTACTCCCAAGCCGTACAGACGCTCCTCCGGCTGGCTGAGGAATACGGCCGACATGGGCGCAGGTATGGAAAGGGTTCCGCCGACTCTGCCAAGGATGTCCGTACTGGACTTTCCGCAGCCGAGGAAGATTTGCGCACTCTGATTGAGCGATTTGCCAATGGCACCTCAACCGAGGATCTTTGGCAGTCCATCGGCCAAATATACAAAGATGCCGACAGGGACCAGGAGCTTCGAGACTGGTTCAAGCAGGTTGATACCTACATTCGCAAGTGCCTGTTGGAGCAAGGCTACGTCCTTGAAGACGCCTCCACTGATGAATGGAACCGGCTCTACGACAAGGGTCGATACCTGCTGCGTGAGAAATATCGCGGCCACACCGACCGCGTTATTGACGAGCTCAGGTTTGTCGCGGATCAGTTTGACCACGACCCTCAGAACAAGGCATTTGGCGCTGCAGTCCAGAAACTATTCAAGGACTTGGGTAATGATGAGAATGGAAAGCCAACCTTCAAGCCTCACCTCGTCAAGGACCTGACCGAAGTCATTGTCCCCGCCATTTTTGAGAACATCGCATACGTGCCGATTCCACGCATCGAGTACTCTGATCCCAAAGTTGATGCGGTCATTGAGAATCTGGTCCTCGAGAGCGACAACTTCATGCCAAATGTTCTTGAAGTCGCCAGCGACAATTACTTCCGGTGGGGACGCAAGAAGATTGCCAACAAGCACAAGAATACCGCCGACATAAAGGTTACTGGTGTCCAAATGGATCTCCGAGACGTCAGCTATCACATCAAGAAGAAGTCTGGATTCCCCTCCATCACCGACACCGGAGTACTTGATCTTTTACTCCCTGGCGACGGCTTCTCCTTCAGGTTGAAGGTGTCCACTCCCGAAAAGAAGGACGCTCAGCACGTCTTCAAGGTGGAAAAGGTGGACGTCAACGTCAAGGGCCTGAAGCTCAAGATTAAGAAGTCCAAGCACAAGCTCTTGTTCACGCTCTTCAAGCCCATTGCGCTCAAGGCCGTCCGCCCGGCGCTCCAAAAGGCCATTGAAATGGCCATCAAGGACGAGTGCGACAAGGCTGATGAGTTCCTCTTCCAGGTCAAGCAGGAGGCGGACCGTGCTCTTGAAGAAGCCAAGGAGGACCCCGAGAATGCACCCAACATCTACAACCGCTACTACAAGGCTACTCACAAGAGAATTCTCCAGGGCAAAGCGAAGGCCAAGGCCATCACGCAGGACAAGAAGGTCAACGTCGCTATGACTAAACAGGAGAGCATCTTCCCCGACATCCACCTTCCTGGAGGCATCAGCTCCAAGGCCACGGAATACAAGGACCTCGCTGCCAAGGGCGATAGATGGGAGAGCCCCGTCTTTTCCATTGGCGACGCCCAGAAGAGCACGGATATCCCTCCCGTGCCGCGAATCGAGAGAAAGACCCATACTGTAACTGGCGGGCGAGTTAACGGAAACGTTAACGGCTCAGCCAATGTAGGAGGAGGTGGCTTCACGGCCGGAGAGGGCACAAGTGGCCACTCACTCGGCGGACAAGGCCTCACTGCCTACTAGGGATGCGGCGATGAGCGCCATTCCAAACGGTGGAAGAAGCGTGGCGAGCAGCCGCTTGGGGGTGGAGATATGGAAGTTCTATACCCATTGGGACAGACGTAACGTTGTTTTACTCTATTCTTTGTCATGTTGACTCTCCTTTTTCTTCTTTGTCCTAGTTCTCTTCTCTCCTTTGTTCTTGGCTTCATGTTCAATTCCCTACCGGTTACGATTCGACAAGACGTTTCTATTACATCCACCCCGCTCCTTTACTGGCGATTGCCTACCTGATACCATGGTAGTAATAGTTGTGTAGCAATTCAATTGACGAGTTTAATTTATTTGGTGTTGCAATGTGTGTTTCGTTTGACCGATGTTGGGACATCTTTTAATGACGTACGGCTGTATGATTGGTGTTGGCCCCAGCTCTTCAAAAATGATGAGATATTGAGGTAGACTTAGAAACATGTAGTGTAGTATGATCTCGGTGGCTGACGGCCACTGCCCAATTGAGTTTACGGCTATGGATTGACGACGTATCAATGAGGTTGGATGTCTTTTGCTAGTTCCCTGCTTTGTTTCTTGCTTTGTTTCTAGCCTGTGACCTGGACGCTTAACGAGGTCGAGCTACGTTGATGTTTGTACCGGCAGATGCGGCTTTGTTAGCAGCAAAGTACCGTCTGGAAGAAAACGGGTTGGACGGGATTGCCTACCTAGGCATGCACTAGCCGATCGAACGGGGGGCAACGAAGATCGGATTTACTGGATTCGAGTGCTGTAGGCCAACCTGCTGCTGTTCTTGTAGCATCCATGCTTACTCAACGCCATCCATGGCATTTTCCACCTGCCGAGACGGACATTGACCGCCCCCCAAATGCATACATGAGTGCTCATGGACGGCTTTGTATGGACATGATAGCGTACTCATCGGTATCACCTTTTTAAGATATTCTTCATTTTCCCTTTCTCATACAGGGCCAATTTTGCTCAAGGAAGGATGCGACAAGGTAGCTCGCTGCCTGGAGGCTCCAAATCTCTCTAATAAGCCAACAAAGGGCATATCCAACACCAACATTGACACAAATCGTGCCTGCAGCCATGGAGGCGGAAAAGGCGGCAGCGGCGGCGTCTGAGCCTGAGCCCGCGCATTCATCGACGACGACGACGACGAGGATGAGGACGCTGACGGAGGAGCAGACGCGGGCGCTGTTTGACATCCTCACGCACCGGGAGACGTATGCCGAGATTGAAGGGTTCAAGGCCCCGGATGCGGTGACGGGCTATGGATATCCGTTTGCGAGGAGGATGTTGAAGCAGACGGCGTCGGCGGCGGGGACACCCAAGGCGGGGACGCCGAGATCGAGGACGCCCGTGTCGTTTTGGCGGGCGAGGCGGGGAGCGGATGATGCGAAGAGCGAGGCTGACGGCGACGAGGCTGATAGCGATGATGATGGTGGTGATGATGATGATGAGGCTGGCGCGGAATCCACGTCGCCGCTGCTGCAGTTCATGCTGACGAAGCTGGTGCTGCCGCTGCCGGGCGTGCGAGACTTGCCGGCCGGGTTCTGGAACGTGAGGATGCAGGGCTTGCTGGCTCGCTTTGCGGAGGCGGAGCTGTCGGAGAGTTACGACAAGGGCGCGATGGGGACGAGGAAGACGCTGGCGACGGGGGCGAGCAGCGTGCTGGAGATGGTGGCGAGGGGGATCCTGGGCGGCGTGGTGAGAGCAGCAGGCGAAGAGGAGGAGGAGGAGGAGAAGAAGAGGGAGGAGTATGATGAGAGCAAGGCGGAGGATTTGTTGAGGGCGTTTGGGGATGTTTTGGAGGATTGGGCGTATGGCGATTTGATGGGGAGGTTGTCGGCGCATGTTACGGCGACGGAGGACGTGGAGGGGTTTTCGCCTGCTTTGAAGGCTGCGTTGAATTATGCCATTATTAAGTGAGTCTTTGTTTGTCTTGATCTTGAAGAGATGAGGTTTGGACGACTGACGTTGCTATAGCGTCGCTACTTTTGCTCATCATACCTTTACCGTCTCTCCAGAGGGCCAGGATCTGCTCAAGCTGATCGAGAACCTCAACAGCTTGGTGCCCTACAAGATGATCAAGCAGACGCTGCGCATCGGAAACGCAGCCACCATGATCAGCGGCATGATGCGCCTCATGCTGGCAAAGATTAGCGTCACCAGCTTGACCAACTGGGTCGGCTTGACGGCCAACGCGGACGACGGGATGAATCTCCTGCAGAGGATCATCTCGCTGGCCTTGTCGTGGGATGCCTCGGAATTCAAGAAGAGCGTGGATAAAATCGAGAAGAGCAAGGGAGAGGCGGCGCCGACGGATGAGATGCTCGAGGCGATTCGCACGCACGTTGCGTTGCCGAGGAGCGAGCATGTTGCCGTTCGGGATGCGAGTGTGCGGCATTCGGAGTCGATTATCGTGGCTATTTTGAAGGCTTCGGATCCGTCGCTGGCGGAGGGTCTTGCGGAGGGGCAGCACGCGCAGTGTTTGGAGTATTACGCTGCGCTGCTGTCGGTTCATGATCGTGAGGGTATCACTTCGGTGTTGTGTCGGCAGTCGCCGGATCTGTTTACGCAGGCTGTCAAGGATGTGGTTGGTGCGTACGAGCCGATGATTCGGGACGTGCACTCGCAGATTGACATACGGTACTATCTTGAGGCGATGCAGGGCTTCGTGTCGGAACTTATCCGCGTGAGCAGGCAGAAGAAGGTGAAGCGGAGCAAGAAGAAGGACGATGAGGGTAGTTCCGAGGAGGAGGAGGATGGGGCGAGCGTGGAGGATTACGTGGTGCTGCTGAGGAACCACAGGGGGTTGCTGTATAAGTGGGTGCATGACTTTGCGAAGAACTGTCCCGAGGTGTGGAAGGACTTTCCTGCGTGGGGGCAGGATATCGCTGTGAGGTTTCGAAAACCGGACGCTGATGATGGGTTGGAGGAGAAGAAGAGGGCGATGGAGGAGCAGCTTGATGAGATGGTTGGGGGTCTCGAGGGGGCGGTGCGGGAGGATGTGCTGAGGGCTGTTGATGCGCATGCCGAGTATCTTGCGGCTATTACGCGAGTGTCTCAACGGCGGCTACAAGCTGTCATTGATGCCGCTGCGTCTTCTTCATCTGCGTCTGGATCTACACCTGGATCTCGGACTGCGGCGTCTGGGCCTGGGATCTATCTCTCGCAGTGGCAGTCACTCCTCGATTCTACGATGATCACGCCATCTTCGAAAGAAGGGCCCCTACGACATGGCCAAGACGTCAAATACGTTTCTACAATGGGGAAACTCGGTCTAGGCGGGCGAAAGTTGAAAGGAGGAAAGGGGGTGGGAGAGGAGGACCTCAAGGCGCCGGATGTGAGCGTCGTGGAAGAGGCTTTGGGGGATGCGTTTAGAGAAGTGATTCGACAGAGAGCGGGAAGTGATGGGGAAGTTTAATCGTTTGTGTTTTTTTTTGGTTGGTTTTTGTTTTATATAGGGTATGTTTTTGGGAAATAGAGTAGGATTTTGTTAAGAAAATAATAATAAGCTAAGTAATGAATTGCGACGGAGTTATGTATGTGTATGTATATATTCTGGAGGCAGAATAAGGTGTGCAGTGTGAAAGCCATAGTAATAATAAAGATGAAGATGAAGAAATCACCCCCGGTGGTATAAACATGAGAACTGGTGACAATGGTTTCACATGACTTTCAGAATCCCCGTACCTTTGCCAGCACTCAAAATGGATCGGGAGACTCGGAGCATCGACGGGAAGGAAGCTCGATCCACATAGTCGACCCCCTGCCTCGAGGATGAGGAGCAGCCGTAAAGATTCTCATGCCTCCACCATCGTTGTGGTTGCTCGGAAGACGAGTCGGAGTTACTTGTTCCCTTCGTGCAGGCGGTGCTTGTGAGCGAGAATTGCGCGTCCAAGTGTAGTTTCGCGAAGTTCTTGGTCTGCTGCTATTGGCACGGGCGCGTAACTGTCTGCTTCCGCTCGGTGGTGGCGTAAGCATGGGATTCGTCGTGATTGCAGCTTCGATTGTATCTGCAGCCACTGCATCATCTGGCTCTGCAGAGGCAGCTGCAGCGTATCCCGGGGGCGCAATCTGGGGTGTAGCGGGGAGAGGTTTGTTGATGTTCTCGAGGTTGACGACTCTGCGCTGCTGCTGCTGTTGAGCGGCAAGAGTGAGGATGGCATCTCGGGCGCTTGCGGGGCACTCGTCGATTTGGCCGACACAATATGCCAGGCCTTCGATGTAGGTGTCCGTCGGGGCGCGTGTGTTGGGCTCTTGTTCGGGCGTAGGCGAGTCGGAGATTGTGTTGCTGTCGCCAGTGAGATTGACAACCTCGGAATTGATGGGGTGGTCGCTAGAGAGATCGATAGTCTCAATAACATGGACGTCATCTGTCATGACGGTGTCGGAGTCGAGCTGAATGGCCTCTTGCGACTGCGGATGATTCGCCTTACTGCTGTCCATCTTCTTTTTTTCATACACCTTTTTCACCAGCCGGTCTCTCCATATAAGCTTGAGGGTGATTCCCGTGGCACTCTGCAGCCTCCTGACAAACTTGCCGCAGAAGTGACAGTTTTTGCGCGAAAAGTATATTTCGAATGCGGGCTTCGAGCCGTCGTCCCAAGATGCCTGCCGTAGCGCCCTCAGGTGCTCCGGCGACACATTATCCAAGTCTTGCGTGATGCCAAAGCTAGTCAGCAAGATGCAAACGGCATGCACCGCGAGCTTCACCTCGACGTGGCTGCCCTGAAACACGCCATCCATTCTCAC
Source organism: Trichoderma aggressivum f. europaeum (assembly GCF_033847375.1). Lineage (NCBI taxonomy): Eukaryota > Fungi > Ascomycota > Sordariomycetes > Hypocreales > Hypocreaceae > Trichoderma > Trichoderma aggressivum. The sequence goes on from NW_026946367.1 coordinate 1,684,436, forward strand.
ACCCATGGTTCGAGAGATGATCCCATCGTAGGGTCGTCTCATGCGCAGAGAGAGAGCGCGGCCCATGTTGATGGCCCTCTTCGTCCACACGTCGTTGGGAAGCACGCTCGGGTCGGGATCGAGCAGGTCGCCCAGACGGCCGATCCCATGCCCGCTCTGTGCCCAGGCCAGGACAACTCGCTTCTGATTCCTGCCGGTGCGGAGGGCGAGGAACCCTGTCACTTTGGCTTCCAGACGCTTAGAGATGACGGAGTCGGCTAGACGCAGCTCCTTTGCGCGTTCGTGTCGGAAAGTGTAGACGAGGTTTGGACCGAGCACTTCAACGCGGAGGGTGGCATCAGTGACATCGATGATGTGGTGGAAATAACAGGACGATGTGGTATCTCGAAAGGCAGCGTCAAACTCGGGGAGTTGCCTTGGTTGGGGCGACTCTTCCTCGGCGACCGCCTCCATTATGGCATCAAGACGATGCCGTGAGTTGGAGAGAGTTGAAGGAGGTTTCGCATTCGAAGAATCTGCAGGTCAAAAGCTGCTGTCATTGTATCAGCCCATATCCTTGACTCCTAGGCAAGAAGTAGGTAGTGATGATGGCTTCACACTCACCCAGGGTATCTCACGAGCAAAGGGCGATGAGAGTTTCACGATAGTTGCGATGATCAAAGCTTCTGGGAGGCTTGATATCGATGGAGGATCCTTGAAAAGCGCAATGACCTGCGGTAACACGGCTCTGCAGGCGGTCAAGCGCATATCCTGCCTCTCCACCTAGAAGAAGAGGTTGTGCTGTGCTTGAAATCGTTGCACGGGGAGCATGCGCGGTGATTTTGCTCAAATAGCTGCATGATGAATTGGTTGCTTGGGCAATAGGTATAGCTACCAAACAACGGTCTTCACTTTGTCGGGGCAACGGATGTGATTCCATGTGCAACATAAGGGCTGTCAGCGAACATGGCGCCGAGAGGCCAAAGGCGAGCCTTGAACATGGTAGTAGTGGAATGCGATCGTCTGATAATACGAAGGTCTCTTGAAGGGCATATTGAAGCAATTGATGGGTATGGGAGTGTTCATAGTAATGAGTGCGAATACGTGATCAAGTAAAGAGTATCATGAAGTCTGTCGTGGAGGAGAGCTTGGTGTTTTGGGCCTGATATTGATGGAGGTTGATTTGGCTTATGTAATCCAGACAGCAGCCATATCCAGCATGTTCCGGGCAACATGGCGACACAATCATTACTGGGATTGCTATACATGGCTGTCCATAAACACATAAACATCACATCGGATTGAAACGCAATATTGATCAAGAGACGGCTGTGGCACGTCCAGTTTGGTAACCGAAAGCCCAAAACCAGAGGGAATCTTGTTCATACATCTCAAACACTAAGACCGTACGCCCATTCCAATGCCGCCATCCATGACAGTTGAAAGAGAAAAGCAAAAAAAGGACTTTTTTATTTTGATTTACTCCTCATCCTCCTCCTCCTCGGCCTCAGCGGTGGTCTGGGCAATTCGGTCCAAATCACGCTGGCCGGACTGGGTGATGCGGCGGCCACCCTTGTCCTCGTCCTGCTCAACGACGCCAATCTTCTCGAGGGCCTGGAGGACCTTGCGGTCGACGGAGCCGGAGGCATCGACGTGGTGGCTGGGGCGGTTGCCACGGTTCTTGGCAGTGCCGTGGACCTTGCGGAGACGGCCAACACCGACGGTCTTGCGGAGGTAGACGTGGCGGGCGACGGAGGCGGCACGGACGTAGAACCAGTCAATGTCCTGGGGAGGCAGCTCCTTGGCGGGACCAGTCTTGACGGTATCAACCCAACCTTGGATCATGTCAGCACATGCGCGCCCATGTTTTATGCGATCAACTAGACAAAAGAAATAAACTTACCAGGGATGGGCAGCTTGCCCTGGCGCTTCAAGAAAGCAGCATAGGCAGTGATGAACTTTTGCGCCTGATTACAGAAAAGAGACCCATTAGCAAATATTCCGTCGTCAGAAGTCTTGCGACTCCCTCGCGCCTGCTCCTAGATCCCTCAAAGAATGTATTTTTCTCCACATATATGCCACGCTCATACACAACCATGTATGCAGCTGGTCCGAGGCTCAAGCAGCTGGTTTTTCTCAATGCATTCATTGTATTCAGATCAACTCAAGCCGCTGCGGCTCGTCGGAGCCAGACCACAACATTGCCGCGTCGGAGGTTTCGAGGATAATTTTCTTGTTTCTTCGGGGGCCAAGTTGCGAGATCGTCGAGAGGTGATCGTGAAGGGGGAGGAAATCCTAGATTTTATGATTTCAACTTGTTTCAAGGAGGACCTACATCGACATCGCGAACGGTGATTCCGCCGGCCATTTTAACGGTGTTGGATGGGTTGGTTGGGGAGGTGGTGAAGCTGGTGGACAATTGACTGGGCGTGAGGTCAAAGAAAGTTCGTCTAGATGGGACACGCACGAGTTGCAGTGGACTTTGGCTCAGTCTAGGGCTTTGACCCTAGCGCGAACGAGCTGTGGTGTGAAGTGAAAATTGAAATGATGACTAAGGATTCAGCCACGTGCATCAGCCACTAGAATCCTTCGCGCTCATCCTGGCTATCGGGATAACATCGGCTAGTTGCTACAACACTGAAACCTTGGATGCTGATTCGATACAAGTTGAAGTACACGGCGTTTATGATGGCGATGTACAAGCAGATTGATGAAGTTGTAAATCATGTTGAAAAGTCTATATAATACCCATGATACACATAAAATCTATTTCTTTGTCCCAACTCCAAAATTCAGTGACCAAGGCGCCTCTAGAAAACAGACCATCCCAAGATAACCGTTATACTCCATATCCATACAGTCATAACTGAAAACGCAAGGCAAAGAACCCAAGAACTTTTCCCATTACGCCCATTTTGCCAACAAAGACATGATTGCAACTCCAACAGCCACGCATCCAAAAGCAAAGAGCTGGATCTTTAACGGTGCCTTGCGCATGTGGGGGTTGAACATGAACTCATGTGCGAGGAGCTCAACCAGCCCTGTGTACATGAGGATGCCCGCGCTAATCGAGTCAAAGATGCCATTCACCAATTTCTGGGTATTAGCGTTGTTAGGCCTAGCCCCTATGCCGGCGGCCGTGCCGATTGGAGTTGAAATGGCAAAGATGAAGCCAAGCAGGTAGGGCATCCACTGCCTATTCTTGGGCCAGGGCGCTGTTGCTAGCCGAGACCCCAGACCGAGGCCCTCAAACATCTGGTGGAACACAAGTACAACAAGGAGAACGACCAGATCTTTCGTCGTACCGAGAGTGAGTCCAATGAACACGCTATGAAAGACGACACCAAATTCGAGGACAAAGATGGCGGTGAGCTGGCCCGCGAGGCCACCGTGAGAGTCACCATCATCGTGCTCGTGGCCATGTGCGAGGTGATCCTCACCACCAGGTGGATAGCTCACGTCGTCGGGGAGGCCAGGAATATTCTTCGGATCGGGTCCCCGCAAGACACCCCTCTCGAGGTCGTGGGGGCAGTCTTCCGCAAGTGCATCCTTTTCTTGTGATTTCTTCCCAGATAATACGGCCAATGACGGGTCAGAATCGCTGTCTGAGCCCACCGAGTGGCTGTGTCCATCGTCGTCCTCCCCCATTCTTGCAGCAAGAAGCTCAACGAAAAACATGACCATGACCGTCATCAAACTGATGCACAGCGCCCACGGATAGTCGCCGAGTCGTGGAGCAAGGCAGGGATCTGATAGATTTTCCACGGCCGGGTCCAGCAGGTGCATCCACGCAGTAGCAATGATGACTCCAGTACCGACATATTTGCAGATGAAAAATGTGAACTTGGGCACATGCATCTTCTGTTGTCTAGCCAGGAGGATGGGTGCAAATGCTCCAAAGGTCGCGGCCGCCATGACGATGAAGATGGAGCCAATGCGCAACGCGCGGTTGTTGAGGTCGACAGCGTCTCCGTTGCAAGCATTGTCGGTGTCCGCCATGGTTATTTGTCTTGTTGCTATTGTTGCCACGAAAGCAGTGAATGTCGAGTCTTTCTCGATGTGGCAGGTTCGCAAACCAGAGGCGACAGGTGAGCGCAGGATGCTCACTATTTATCGAATCCCGTCAAAGCATAAATGGGCGATAAGCGGTTTTGGAAAATAAATTTGCGCTGTAGGAGGGTAATCGGTATGTGTTATCTTAGTGGCCGAGGTGAAAAGGCGCGTCCAAGTAAAGGAGGTATGCGTGCGCCAATTTTCTAATGAAAGTTGCTCTCGAGGGAAGCAATTTGGAAGATAGAAATGAGAAAAGACGGTCGAAAAGAAGATGCTCGCAAGATGTTGCACAGATGCGGAAAGTTCCGTCAGTCGTGACCCTGGCAGTGAGGCAAGAAGGAAGATGCTCCAGCAGAGGAAGAAAACAGCGCTTCGACGATCAAATGAGAGTTGGAGAGTTGTAATGTCCAAGAGTTCTCCCGGATTTCCCGGATTGAATATCTACAGTAGAAGGACCGAGAAATGAGGTTGGCCAGTCGCAAAACGTTTGAGCTGTGGCTTGGGGACTCGGAGTGTGCGATAAAGGAGAAGTAAGATGTGGACCAGGGGCAAAGACAAATGCAGCGCGCCTCGAGACGAAGATGAAAGCCGTACAGAATGCTATGCGAACGCGACAATGGACATGGAATGCTCAAAACGAGTGCCTCGGTGCGGTTTTGGTGAGAAAATGAAGAGAAGCAGGACTTGATACTCGGGGAGAGAGAAAAAGGCGTCTCATTTTTAGCCCCGCAGACTTCCAAAGGTGTGCTGAGAACCTTGATGGCCTCTGCCCGGCAAATGCTCCACCAAATCTCCCGGCGCAAGAGAAGTCGGGCGCTGCAATTTGTAATTCCTGCATCGGCGATACTGAGGCCTTTGACTGGATCACAGCTTCACCACGGGGGCGTCGTTACTGAACGAATGGGATATTCCCCTTCCACCGTGCGTCCATCTTGGTCTCGCAGCGAAAAGGGGGCCAAACACCCCCAAGACGATAAAGACGACGAGCTATTCGCAAATCACCAAGCCCAGCTGTCCGGATCACCAGGCTGGCGAGTCTGCGGGGAACATCTGGTGAGCATCGTCGCTGCAGTCACGAGGCACGATGGCAGTTCTCGGCGGCCGCGCATGTGAGAACTAAAGTGAGGGAGTCGTGATGACGGGTACCTTGGCTTGGAGCTCTATCGAGTTGTTTAATTACGCCGGCGGTGATTCGTCATAGCGGCCCCACCGCCAGCCTTTTCTGCTGACGAACCAAGAACCAGCCTGGACCATCAAGGTTCTCATGAATGGGAGCGGCGGAATATGTATCGAATCATGCCGCTTGGCTGTAGATAACAAAATGCTCGATGCAGAGATTTGATTCTGGAGGAAATCTTCATCTGGCTGTATTGTTACTAGCGTGCACTTTGACAAGCATCCACGCACAGATGCCAACAATATGCAGTGTACGATATGTGCATGAATGAGTGATTACACAACCTTCCCGACTCGGTAACTGTGGGGGTCGATATTTGCAGCTGTGCTGCTCCGATCAGCTACCCTGAACAACACGTGGGTGATGATGCTTCAAGTATTTATTCATTCTTCTCCAGCGCCAAAACCCATTGGAACACGTAGAGATAGAACATGCATATTCAAATCTATGAACCAAAAAACAATTAGACGACCCCGAATCACATGATACGATGCAGATAATGGCATTGGCGGAAAACAACTGCAAGTCCGCGAGTCCGAATCCCGCCTGGCTGGCGGAGCGGAGGACGCTATTAGGCAGACAGAATCCTTTGCTATTCACGACCATCTACAAAACTCATCAAAACATATAATCTCTACCAGGCGAATCTATCCGCAGAAGTCGCCTACCGCCCACAATGGTTTCCTATAAAGAAATACAAGCCTCCAACTCGCTCATCAACGACGCGACGGCGCCCCGTGTCTCTGTTTTCGTCGGTGGCACATCGGGCATCGGAAAGTTTACCATCAAAGCCCTCGTGTCCACGGGTGCGAGCGTGAGAATCTACCTCGTCGGGCGGAAGAGTTCTGAAGAGCCCGCGCGGGCTTTCATCCAGGAATTAAACGCCATCAACCCCAAGGCGGAAATCGTTTGGACCGAGGGCGAGGTCTCGCTCCTCGCCGACGTCAAGAGAATATGCGAGCTCATCAGAAAGACGGAATCACGCGTCGATTTGCTGTTCCTTACCGCGGGCTATGCGCCATTCGGTACGCGCAAGGAGACTAGCGAGGGAGTGGAAGTCGCGCAGAGCTTGGAGTACTATTCGCGGGTGCTGTTCATTCATCATCTTCTCCCCGTCTTGGGTGCATCTGAGGCTCCTAGGGTCATCAGCGTCCTGGGAGGTGGGCTGGAGAAGTCAAGCGTCAATGTGGACGACCTGGACTTGAAGAACCCCGGAAATTTCAGCGGCATCAAGGCACAGATACAATACGTAACCATGAACACGGCCTATCTGGAGAAGCTGGCTATCCAAAATCCTAACGTGACCTTCATTCACTCCTGGCCGGGATGGGTCAGCACGGGAAACATGAGGAGGGGCTGGGATGAAGGCTCGATTGTAGCTCGCATCTTTTGGTTCGTCCTCGAGCCAATCGTCTATCTATTCGGGTATAGCGACGAGGAGTCTGGGCAGAGAAACCTGTTCCAATGTACCAGTGCTGCCTTTGGCGGTCGTGGTATACCATGGGCAGGGAACAAGGGAGTCAACTCGCTCGAAAAATCACAAGATGGATTATTCCTTGTCAGTTATAATTGCGACTGCACTCCGAATGCTAAAGCTCTGCCTCAACTTCGGGAATCGTCACAGGAAAAGATTTGGGACCACACGCAAAAACTTCTTCAACCATATCTATAAGCCAGGAGCTTATGCTACAAAAGTTTAATGCTTACCACCATGATGGTTTAATAATTTGAAAGACTGATATCCCCCCTCTCAGACTCTTTATTTCTGATATGCATCCCATGCTGCGGTACCAGGCTTGATAAACTCTCGGGCGTCAGCAACAAGTTCGGTTGGTGAATCCCACGAAGCGAAATGGCCGCCGGAAGAGTAGTGGTTGAAGAAGACAATGTTGCCCTGGCGGCGAGCCCAATCTTCCGGCTATTGCAAGGTTAGAGACCTCGTAACTAGACGTATCAAATACACTTGACTGACCGTGATAAAACCTTGTTCGGCAAACTGAGTGATGCCCACTGGCTGGTGAATGTAGTCAAACTTGCCAGACCATGGATTTTGTCCCTATATTCAGTGAGTAACCGCAGAACGACCTCTCACCGAAGGAATGCTTACTCGTAACGAAAGCTCCTTGTACATTCTGGCGCTACCAAAGGGTCCCTGTATATACAACATCATAGTCCACGAGATGATTTCTTCCAACGTCCAGTCGTAAGACGGACTCCCACCTTTCAACTCGGTGAGTATCCACGCCGCACAACCAACCGGGCTATCCGTCTGCGCGTATGCCCACTGTAGAGGCTCGTTTTCAAAGACTTGTCGCTGCCCCAGAAACGTCATCCTAAACGTTGCTAGCACATTGATGAGATATGCCTCCTCCGCCGTGGAATTCTTGGCATTGAAATTGTCCATGTCCTGCTTGTTGGGGACTTGATACCACAAGTTGGTGTGTAGTGCTCGGACGCTCTCTGGTTCCTCAGCGGCCATGTATCGCACGGTGTGAGAGCCAAGGTCGCCGCCATGAACGATGTACTTGTTATATTCCAACTGCAGCATCAACTTGTGAAATGCTTGACCAGACTCTCGTAGTCCCAGGCCGGGATATTCGGGAGCCGGCGAGAAGCCGAACCCGGGCAGGCTAGGAGCTACCACATGAAATGCCGTTTCATTTCTGGGGGGATTTGTGTACCCGTCAATCACGCGCTCCACCTCTATTATAGACCCTGGGTAGCCGTGTACAAACAGCAACGGAATGGCGTCTCTTCTGGAAGATTGCCGATGAACAAAGTGGAGCGGGATTGGGTGTGAGTAGTTCCCAGCGCCGTCGATTGTAGTGGTAAACTGCGGCAGATGATCATTTAATCTTTTCTGCGTCTCATTCCAATTGTAGTTGTGAGTCCAATAATCTTTAATCGCAGTGATGTTCTCGACAGGAGGGCCATCCTGAGGAACATGCTGAACAAGGTCTGTAGTAATTCGGGCCAGAGAAGCCTTGACTCTCGTTTCTTCGATAAAAGAAGCATCTACATCAATCGAAAAGGGGGCAGGACTATTTCCAAACTTGGATTTGAACGGTAAGTTGGTGGAAACTGCCAGTGTGGCAAACAAGAGCTGTAAGAGAAACCGTTTAGACATTGTCGCGATTGAAAGAGCATACTATTTGCTTCTGGGTAGTAGCAAAAGAGAAGGCCATTATCAAGAAATACCATTGTTTATATGGTCCAGCAAATTGAAGAAAGATCAATTAGATGGGGAGTACTCGGGGAGTAGCTATTGTCCGCTGCATTGTCTTATGAAGCGGAAAATTTACCGCAGCCCACTTACATGCAGACTCCGTCAGCAAACTATTACTGTTACCATTATAATCTCAATTCATGCTTCGTTGTAAGGGGGCAGATGCGATTGATAATCATGAGGAACGTAGGGGCGTCGTGGATTTTTCATCTCCGAGTTGTTCCTCTCGACATGTAGTTAAAATCGAAAGAGATGTGTATTCTTTGGCCAGCACCGTGCATACTTACTAGATATCAAAGGTGGAATCTGAGAAAGCTTTCCGCTATATAATGTACCTAGATTCCATACGAGCGCTCAAATAACTACCTCTATGAAATAATCCAATCATATAAATTTTATTTTCAGAGGTTTGGATAATCATAGTGTCATGTTCTTTGAATCAATTTGTCTTGACAACTTGTTTCTAATACAATTTACTAAATACTACATTACCCCAGTCTCATTGCTACTACAACACCTCCTTCCCCATTTGAAACCATACACCACGTAGTATTTATGCAAGAGGACCGCTCTATTGTAAAGGTATTAGTGAGATCAGTGTATGAAAGGGCGGCTTCCGAATGGCTTCCTCTTACCGGATCTTGACAAGTAATACATCCCGCGGGACAGCATGTCAATCTACCATCGGGTGATCCCTTTGTTTGGTTTTAGTAAAAGTACAATATGAAGTTATTGCTATCCACAAGCGAAAACTCACTCCAGCGATTTGCTAGTTACGAGATAATGTCAGCTTTGTCCGAGTCGTTGTTCAGGGCGGGTTTACAACATACATCATCGTAGGCAGCAGGAAAGTTGTCTAGCTGCGCGGTACACAAGGTAGCAGATAATGCCAATACGTACACTGTGATCCAGTTGAAGGTCTTCATCATGAATAATCTGCGAGGGCCGAATTGCCTAGGATTCTGAAGGTTTTGGTAAGAAAGAGAGCAGTTCCGGTGTTGGAATGATTCAATTGACTGGCTCAGCCATATATACATTAACCATACGCCTTATTGATCTGTTTAAAGAAGGACATCCGTTGATGTAAATTTACCAGAACTGAAAATGGTCATTCAGCCGGCGGGAAAACGCCCGCCACCTTGTTGGGTGATATTTTGTCTGTCGAGTTTATAAGCCAGTCAATTTACCCTTGCATATCGTGACTACCTATTTACAAAATGCCCTCTCATTTCGGCCCGGTTTGATCGGAAAAGACGTCCATAACATGGGGAAGACGGTAAGAGCGGTCAGTTGATTCATAGTCATGGGATGTTGCTTTCTGACGAGGGTTTGGCCGGCGTTGAGCTGGTTACTGCATTGTACGCAGCACAACGTTACAGTCTGCTCCCTGGATTTGAGTTACAGAGAGTGTCATCACTCAAGAGGAATGAATCACTCATGCATCTTGTAGTGTTTCAAAGAAGAGAAAAGATCAAAATCCATTGTATTCTGCTCGAAAACGCCTTCTAGTTGGTCCATTAACACGTAAACATGATATGCAGGAATGCAGCTAGCTACTGGCTGTTCCGCCGGTTGCCGTTGTCTTTGGTGCCGCTGATGGAGTCCCCAAGTCATTAAACACCTTTGCCTTGATCTGCGCCGCCATCAATCCAGACAACTCTTTCGTGGCAACCAAGTTTGAGTCTTGAGCAAGCTTTTCCACCGCCTTGTCGGCGCTTTTCCCACCCACCATTGCAGCCTGAGATACCCTGGATCTCATGATATTGGAGGTTGCTTCCTTGATTTTGGAGCTGAGATCCAGCATTTGCTTGCTGCCAAAGTCGCGATTCGTCAGCAGAGGGCTCTGGCTCAGCGTCTGCACCCAATATTTATGCCACAGGAGCTCTAGTAGATGAGAGTCCAATGTGCTCTTGAAATGGGAAACGTCGAGGCTGTAGTATCGGCTAGAGTGAGCGCCAAACTCGGCAGCCTTGTCTAGGGGGACTGCCTGGAACCCGTCTGATGAATATCCACTGGCGCCCTCTGGTTTATAGTTGGCGGGATAAGTGCGGAATGCTCCAATCTCGACCTTTCCGGCGCTGATGGTGCGATCGGGATCAATGACCACAGCCAGGAAGGGATCCTGGAACTGCTGCTGCAGTGCCTCCGTCTCGACATCGATGCCACTGAGCCAGCATCCGTATCCAGGATGGCTGTGATACCACCCAACGACATTCTCTTGCCTGCCCTGTGCGCGGCTGAGATCCAGATATTCGATGAGATATTCGTTCGCTTCGTTCTGTGCGTTGACTCGAGTCTCGGTGCCTTCGACAGGCAGTCGGAAAGCATCCGTCACCACAAAAGTTTCCCCATCGATGTAGCCTTGCATCAGACCCATGACTTCCAGCGAGCCTCCAGACCGCGCATGCATCGTCATCTTGACCAGGGCGACGGCGCTGATCCTCACATACTTGAAGTAATTCGCATCCTTGGTCCACGGGCGAGCGTCGGCTATGGCTCTTTGGACATCGGCATCGTAGTTGTAGAGAGCATCCCGTTTGGCGTCAACCAGCTGGACATTGTTGTCCAGCTCTATCGCGCATCACACAAACGTCAGCATCCATACACGAGATTAACAGGTCGAAAAGGAAGTCATCGCGTACCCCATGATCGAAGAGCTGTGGCCTCCATCTTTTGGCTGCCGCGATGGTGTTTAGCAGGTGAAGATGCAGCTTAGCAGGCAGTGCAGATGGAAGCTTCAAGTGATGGCGGTGCCCCGCCCGGAGACATCGCACATGCTTTATCGATAAGGGATGGATCAGACTGGCGGGGAGTTTTCCGCTCGATTTGTTTGCACCTGTGTACATATGTACTCTATAGACATTTACCTTTAATGATCCAGCTTGATCAATCAATCTGCCTCCAAATCATCACACCTGTCTATCTTTATGGGAAGTAGAAGAAACCCCGAATTTCTAATGGAATTGGGGAAAAATTGCTGAATTGCCTTGTTGCTGTCTTGACCGATCACAATGATAGCAAGCCACAAACTCCGGCAATCACCAACACATTAGCGGAAAGCTACCCGCTGGGTACCTCAACTCAAACAGATGCTATTGTACATGGCGACACTTTGTCGACTGTATTATATTACGAGGATGAGTGAGTTTGAATGCACAGCAAAGAGACTTCAAAGTGAATGGATTTGTCTTGGTATTGTCTTAGTATTCTGTGAGTGTCTACCAGTGTACCTAGGTAAAAGGCGGCGGAGGCTCATGCATTCGGAGTAATGCGCCGGACTACTAACACCGAGCTTTTTATACAAGTAACCTCCTTTGTTGCGCCTTTAGGGGTGGTCTCCTAGCAGATAGATATTGTTTTCTTCAATGTCGTTGTATGACCATATGGCCGTTTTAATAGCTGCTCAGCCTTTAGCATCCAGACGCGGGAAAAACTCCGAGATTGCGGCAAAGACTTACTTGAAGACAAGAACGCCATCCTGGTTGGAGACATAGTCGTTCAAGTTGAGAAACTGCTCCTCTCCGAAGCTTCCATCTGACCGGTACAGCAGCGTGATGATGGTTGTGCCGTCAAGTCTCCATGACACCTGGTCAGCGGACTCAAAGACACCATTTCCTCCGACTTCAAAAATCCCTTCATTGTTGCCAACGTGGTTGTTGAGGTCAAGTATACTCTCGGTCCAAGAGCCGTCCGCACGGCAGACGTCAGCAATCAGGCAGGAGCCTTCAAGGCGTACATTCTGGGAAGACTCAAAGAATGACATTTTGAAGCGGTTGTCGTGTTTGCAAAGATTTTGTTGATGATGTGAGAGAGTTGCCAAGGGGCAATGATGAAGGGATTCATCTTATTTATAATACCTGAGCTTGGCTCGTGCCAGAGGCCCAGGCGAGAGGGTCAAACCGCCTTTGTGTTACTTCTTGCCTCACCGCCGCATGCATGAAGATTAGTCTAGACAACGGGGATATCTATTGCGGAGTTGTGAGGCCTCTATCCTATCGGGCATGGACAAGGCAGAATTGACACGGCAAGCTCCACGTGTGGGCACAAAATGCCAACAAAGCCAAGGAGCTGCCAAGAAGAGGCATGTGAAAAAAGGTTATTGTAGTTGCCAACCGACTTCACAGGACAGTTGGCAATTCCACCATAGAAGTGGAATACAACAACAAAGCGAGCTTGGCCTGCAGCACCTATTCGCTACCACAGATCCAATATCCCACCGTGATAGCGGTATAGTATTGATACTCTCTGCAGAATCTCCATTTCCCTGCAGCATTACCCCTCATTCGTTTGGCCATTGACACCCTTGGCGACTCCATCCGCATGGGGCTGTATTGATGGCAAACTGGATGGTAATTCACTCAAGTTGATCCGAGTGTCAGCTCGGCTCGCCGGCAAGCATCATTCCACCATGCGATGCTTCAATGTTACCTGTCGGCACTCTGCAGCCGCAATGGGTAGTCTAGCTGTGTAGAATGAGAAACATTCAATCTCTATTAGCATGTGTAAGTCTTGAAAGCCAGACACTTGGGTGATATTCTGCTCTCCAGAAAACTATATATATGTACGTGCGTGGTGTTCGGACAACCCCCTACAAGCTTGAGACGTTGGATGCTCGTTCTCTTTGTATACATGGCAACAAAGGGCAACATGCGCGACACTTTGGGCCACGGCAGGTAATCAATCCCAATGAGTATCGAGATCCCCAAAGTTGGAGCTTCTCTTGCCCACACGTAAAGCGAATTCTTCCCGCCATTATAATCTGATAACGTTCATCAAAATCTTGTCGTTGAGTTCGAGTTGTGGGTGTTGTTTAGCGCCCGCGCCCGCTACCCCATACTTCCAATCTTGATCGAGTCATTGCTCCGTTAGCCTCGTCCCATCGATCCCGATCGCACAAACGAATAGCTCTAATTTTTATGATGTAAGACTACTCCGTACATCGTGTGTAGTATATTAATACCCTTGTTGTTGTTGCTCGCTCGATGCTCAAATTTCGCGAATCTGATACTGCCGAGATGGAGACGATCCTCATGACATCTGGACTAACGAGTGGTGGGTCAGAATTTAAGAAGCAATCTTCGAAGCTCGAATCATGAACAGAATTTTGACATAATCGGTCAGTGCTCACGTGAAATTGAAGAGCCTGAGAATTGTAAAAAAACAAAAAGAATAGGTATGGTATAAAGTACATTGCAAAATCACTTGGAGATCTCATTCAACCTTCGCAAGTTGGCCCCCCAATTTGATAATCCAACGCCGTGCTCGTCACAAAAAAGTTCCAGACATTTCCCTACATTATTAACGTCTTCCGCATGGTTGTGAAATTCTCTTCCTCCCCTAGACCCAAAAAAAGAAGAAGAAATATTGTACCAGAGAGGCTGGTGTGTGGCCCCATCTTACGACGACTTGAGGAGGAGAGCGGCGTGGCACTCCGTTCCAATGTTGGGGTTCTTCAGGAGGGCGTTGGATAGTGTGCCGGACTTGAGATAACAGTCTCCGGGAGCGCCGCCCTCTTGAGCATTCTTTGCGAAACTCCACGAGGGAATGAAAGAGACGGCCACACAGGTACCCTTGGTAGTGGTGTTGTACGAGTTCCACGCGCCGCAGGCATCCATGCAGCCGTTGAAGTCCTTGGCGAAAACAGAGTAAATGGCAGGGTTGTTCGTATCCTGGTTGCAGTGCATGGTGAAATGAGGCTTGCCAAAGACTGGAGATGAGTGGTTAGCGACTGGGTTTGTTACGTATCGTAAGAGGGTATGTGGCAATGACTTACAAGCAGAGGTGTACACGGTTCCGGTAACACCTTTCGGGTCATTGGTGCATCCGTTATCAAGGGAGTTGAAGATCGCAGCAGTACTAGAAGGAGCAGCTGCGGTGCCTGTACCAGTGGCACAGGCTGCGTCGGGCGGAGATGTAGACTGGGCGTCAGCCAGAGAGGAGCTGAGGGCTGCCAGTTTGGAGTTCGCATCGTTGTAGTTCTTGGTGGCAACGCCAGTACCAGCTGCCAGTCCGATTACCGCGGCCGCCAGAATACCGATGATGATGGAGAGGATGAGAACCAGGGAGATTCCACCAACAGTAGTGGCCGTCTTCTTTTCCGGGTGGATCGATTCGGGAGAGGTAGAGTATGCTCCCTCAGCTCCAGTATGGGTTGCTGCTGCTCCCATTACGCCTCCTACAGCACCCGCCGCCGCGCCCTTTCCGGCATCCGAGTACGTTCCAGTGGTGCTGTATGCGCCGGTGTGTTGATAACCCTCATTGTTTCCATAAGTCCCAGGAGGCTGGGAGACATAAGTCGGCGCAATAGACGGCTGCGGAGACCAGACTTGTTCTGGAGGTGGGTGGCTGACATAGGCCTCGGGCAGATCGTGGCCCTCGGCAAGTTGAGGTGAATCGTCGTACTGGGTAGTCATGTTAGTCAATAGACTTCACAGTACTGTATGTAGATGGATGACTTGGCATTTTACAAACGTACAGTAGGCGCCATCTTATATGAGTAAGGATATGCCCTAGACATTCAAGCAAGCCCCAAGAAAACAGGAGCTCTGCATGGGGACGGGGGGCAGCTGGGGGCCTAGCGAGCTTATGAACGATTTTACGGAGTAGACCTGGCATACCGTCTTCCACAGCTGCAAACAGTTCAATCAGGAGATGGAGGACATGGATCTCAGAGCCTCCACCTCGAAAACCCACCCTGCTCACACAAGGATTCCGGTTTGCCTCTCCAAACCACAGGTTGGGGTCCCTGCTCAGCCCTACATGTCAAGACTCCGCGTCCAAGTATAGCTCACGATGGTCTGTTTTCAAAGCCAAGGCTGAGCCAGTATTCTCTTGGCTGCGTTTCCAATCTATATTTCGGAACTCAAACCATCCATCGAGTCAACGTTTCTGATAGTTTCATTGATGAGGAAACATTGGACGGCAGAGATTTCACGCGACTCTCCAAACATCCAAGGTCTCTCGCTAGCGCTGACACTGCCAACGTACGAGACCATGTAAGCCGCGCTTCTAATGAGGCGCCGCAGATTCTTTCCACCCCCGGAAATCATGTTAGTGCGCCACATAGCCTCTGGTTGGCACCGCTTGCCTGGACCGCTCCGCCGGTTATCCGCTTCTAGCACGACTATTCTGTGGTTTTATGGGGGGGGATTGTGCCTGTTTCTGGTGATTGATTAGTTGGACCCCCTGCCGTATCACGTCGCCACCTAAGTATAGAAAAGCCGGGCTTCTCCAAGCCTCTCCCGAGTTCGACCACTCACATGGCTGAGCAGACACCAGAACACCAAATCTGAAATGAACGTGTCACTCCCGCGTGGGAAGGAAAACTTGGCTAGCCCCAGTGGTTGGATGTATTTCCGGAATACTATTGCGCTAGAAGGTGGTGAGGGTCAGATGCCATGAGAAATTGGTCTGAGACGTGGGTATTGATCGGCAGCACACATTAACCTGAATTGTATTGCGCAGAATCAAGGCAAGCTCATGAGCTGTTTTGTTTCTCTTCGTTCTCTGATAAACAACAACCCAAGGATTGGGGTCTAAAAAACGCCTCGCCAGCACCGTCGTATCTCACCAGGCGGCGCGAACGTGTACGAGTAATCATAAGGGGGTGGGTCAACAGCCCTGTAATCAATTAGCACAGGGGAACATGAAGATAAGTGGACCTTTTGAGCCTCTTCTTCTTCTTGTTCGCCGTGAAGAGCAAATGCTACAGAATGCCGAAGGCCTGGGTGTTGAGCGGGAGAATCCATGTCGGCTAGAACGTTTTGCTTCTCGCAAGCTCTGAAACTAGCCGCGCTACTGTCGCCGTGTAGGACATGGCAGCTTTGCCGGGGAAAGGAAACGGTGCCCAATGATTAGTACTTGTAGGGTGTAAGTGGCATTAGATAATACCATGCATGGATTTTTATTTTTATAGAGTCGGCGACCAAGATGAGCCACCCGCGATTGGGCTTACAAACACCGGGCTCGGAGTTTGGCCGTGTCGTGAGTCCTTTTGCATTTGATATGAACAATGTTTTATACAAGCCCATTTGCTTCCGTTTGAGCAGTTTTGCTATTTTGACTTGTCCAGCTCTTGGTACATGTATGTATGCTTGCTTTCATCGGCGACACTAGGTACAATCGTGTCATCCACTGGTAAGATGGAGCTGACATGATACTCTGTAGCAAGTCCTTGCTTGCCACGCGAACCCTCCTCTATCACCGATTGACTTATGGAGTAGTGTTAACCGCGGATATGGCCGGCCCCTTGAGAATGGCGCTTAAAAGGGTGGCCCTAGGGGTTCACACACCATCGATCCATCGCGCAACCAAGGCTCCATTATTGATGATGCCCTGGAGAACGAGAGCGATAACTCCGGATACGGAAGAATGCTAATCGTTGGAGCGGGTGGACACTTTCCATCGATGCGTAACTTCACGCGCATGTTCCCTTCATTCTTAGCTAGATAGAGCAGCTCCGGCTGCATTCAAAGGTGGGTGGAGCTGCATCTGGTCGACATCTCTCAATGCATAACAGAGGAAGCAACCCGCATTAGTGCTGGCTGATGAAGGTGCTGCCCCTTATCTGTGATTTCTACGGAGTAGTGAGATCATGGTTCAAGGCTGCGATTGGGGACTGAATTTCAACGCTTTCAAGTGTAATCTCCAGAACGCAGATGACAAAGCCGGGTGCGCCAGTAACACTGAATGACTCAATATGACGGCCTTGATCCTAACTCCCCGGATGAGAAATTCTGGCGTACTTGAGGTCAGTGAGTTTCATGCAGGATGTATGAGATTAAATTCATCTTCCGCCTGCAGGTTCAGGTAGCTGCAGGAAGCATTATCATAAAACATCTAGCTGGGATAGCATTGAGAAGAATTAAGAAATGAATTGAACCAAAAGTTCGTTTTCGAGAAACATGAAAGAAGCAAGTGCAAGGTGGGCCATGGGGATGATTCCAGGAGACGGGACGAGGGTGCGTGGGGTGGTGAGGCAGATTTTGTTGTGCACTTTCCGCCCTTTATGTCATTCCATTACTACCGTCTGCCAGGGCTTAAATGATGGAATGAGAATTGATACCCTTTTTGGACATTGACAGCTGTTAGCTAACTATGCTTCTGCCGAGGTATCAAATGCTGTAGTTGTCTATCTCCGTTCTCATCTGATTCGTAGCTTGCACAAACGTCTACTCTCGGCAGCCTCAATGAGTGTATAGCAACTAATATGGCCGTGCTTGAGATAATACAGAGTATAAAACGCATCTGATAACGGAGTCGCTATTCCCTGCCTCGACTTCAAGTATGGTTCTCAATGCTACTTCGGTCTGTCGTACGCCCATCTGGGGTTACGGACATTGACAGGTGGGGCGCTTGGCTGAGTGGCACAGTCCTTTGGCCGCAGATTTCCGACAAGAAAGGGGGCTCATGAAGAACGGGAATGTTCAGTAGACTTCTTGATTTGGCCTGATTTTCGTGTGGGTAAGGATCTTGACAGCGGCTTCACGGTTGCTTTGTCCAGTCAATATGGGAAGCAACAGGGGACATATATACAGCAACACGTTCTGGTTTGGAGAAGGCCAAGCGTAATATAACGATATCATGCTAATCTCAAAGGGAGTTCCTTGAGGGTGATTTTCAATGGCCTGCATAGAGCGCAGCAAAGGCGTGATCGTCTCCTATCTTGGAGAGATTGTTCAAAGGACTGCAAGGCGAGAAGGGTCTACAATCTGTGCCCTTGCAGCGCTTTTGAGTTTCTAGGAGGAAATATACCCTGCGAAGGGCTTGATAGATTGGCTACGAATTGATGTGTATGATCATCGTGAAGTCGACCTGCATGTATGAGATGTAATTAATAGGGGCTACATATTCGTTCAAAATCGTTGAAAGATACATAAGTTTTCTTCACGGAAACAGCAAGAACCATCTATGAATGCATGGTAATATTGACCTGCCATGTACAGGTTACTTCACCCTTCTGTGATCGATAGCCAAGGCCGAGCCTACACAAAATGTGTATCACACAACACATCCATGAGGTCACCACAATTCAGGATCAAACTATCCATTCCAATATTTGTAAATATAGACACCTATAGTAAGAGCAGCAGAAGCGTCATAAATATGAAATAAAACGGACGGATTTCCTTGGTATTAGCCATACTACTCCTAGAATATAAACCTGCTCTACTGGAGATTGCCTGTCCTATCAGGGCATGTTCTCATCTATGACTGATGCACAACCACCCCAAGCATTTCCCAGAAATCTTGGTTGGGATTTGAGAAGGCATTGTAAGTTCTCTTCGCGTCACCAAAAATCTGGTGCGTTTCAAAAATAAAGGGGGATACAGGAACTATGGTGCGCTCCCTTCAGAGAGCGGTAACTGGATCATCACAACATACGTTCGTGGGAATACATCAGGCTTCATAGATATGTATATCGCAGCATTTATCAATCTCTCAAGTTGTAATCTAAAATGAAATACAGCTGTCCCGCTTTGCTAAACTGGAGATCATTAGTCTCGAGTCAGGACCCAACCAACGGCAGCGGCAGCACCAACAACGATACTAAGGCGTAGACTAACGACAATACCAAGGCGGAGACTAAGGGCTTCGCGGCCCTTAGTCTAGCTTAAGTTTTACGACAGACCTTCCAAGGTTCTTTATCCCTCTTCACTCTCTTCCACCAACCCGACTTCTGACACTCGAACCAGATGGTTTGGAGATTGACTATGCGTTATGATCTGCAATGCCGATGTTGAGCCTCTATCGCGATAACAAGGCATTGCAAACCCTTTCCACCCGGAGGGGCTTTACATCATTGTCTGCCAGCCAAAGAGACGCAGATGCGTGCATACTCGGGGTCCCAAATGCTCGAGATCCACCGTTGGATGTTGAGCCTTGCGGTGTCGTATGAGGCCATCTTTCCATCGGTAGTGACCGGCTCATCAAGGTTTGCAGATGGTCCAGAGCTCCATGTTATTCCTATATAAGGCTCAGTCTAATCAGAGAACTCCAACAAAGATGTTCAGGCGGGTTGGTGGAGTGGTCTAACACGTGCGACTCAAGATACTGTCTTGATCCTTTCGCATCTCGCAAGAGGCGTAGGTTCGAATCCTGCACCCGTTATTCTTTTTTTCCTACTCCAGAGCTCTATATTACTCCTATATAAGGCTTGATGTAACCCTGAAGTTCCAACAAAGGCGGGTTGGTGGAGTGGTCTAACACGTGCGACTCAAGATATTATCTTGATCCTTTACAAGGATTTCGCATCTCGCAAGAGGCGTAGGTTCGAATCCTGCACCCGTTAGTTTTTCTTTTTTTGTCCAGAGCTTCATTCACGGAGTTTCAACGAAGAATTTCGTGAAGCTCTTTATAACACACGCCCAATAGACCCAACTGTAGTTATATTTAGTTTCAAAAGACTAGTGTAACAAGCTAACCGTAGGGTACTTTGAAAGCTAATTAATAATTAGTTTCCATTTCCCTTTGCACTAAGAAAAGAAGCTGTGCTTAAATATTCACACTGTAACCCTGCTGACTAACACATACACTTGTGTCAAAGTCACGCTTGACGATGCTGTTGTTAACGAAGCTCTTCTTGCAAACATTTTAAAAGTGGCGAGACGTTTTCTCATGGCGCGAGCCTGTCTGCTGTTGTTTTGGTTGAGGTCGGGCTAAAGGGCTGCTGTTGGCTTTCATCCCAGGGATGAGCAAGATCCAGTATAAGAGAGTGAGGGAGGTTGCGGGTATCACAGCGGTTGTAGCTTGAGAAGCTGTCTTGTTGAGCACTACATAACACTCCTGATCCTGAATGGACACTGCCGGCGCTCTCGTTCTCTGCCAAAAACGAGGGGGTGGTTTGACATGTGGCTCTACTCCGTACAAGCAGGCGACTTGTTACCTGACAGTGATCAGGATTTGGGCCTCCTGTTTAAAAGAGAGGGGTTGAGAAATGTGCAGTCCTGGGCCTTTCACAATTTATACAAGCCCAAGATGATTGATGAGAAATAAAGTATATCGAATTGAGGCGGGAGAGACTGGGTTGCCTGAAGAAACTCAAACCGCTTTCCTTAGCGAGATGGCCTTTGGCTTGGCGCATACATACCCTTCATCCAACGATTCCTTTGTCAGGCCGATTTACTTTGAACCCGCACAGAGGCAAACTGCCAGCCTCTTGAATGCTCAATGAGGTTATGCTTAATGTGTCTAATCCATCATGAGGCTATCTACATGTATTGTGGTATGGGGCTGAATATGAAGGCAACCCCAAAACTGACCAATTTGAGGAGAGCTGTGTAACATTACAGGCTGTATCAACCTAGTTGCAGAACAAGAGCATTGTTTAATGACACAATGAACATGTTTTGTGGGTTATGATGCAAACTCAACCTCAAAACTGGCCAATTGAAAGGGAGTGCACATGTGTGGCTCACTTTAACGGCCTCGAAAAGAGCATCTCACCATAATTGATGTTCCTGGAATTTTCCGCGATACTACCAAAGGAACCACCAAAGATGACATGATGATAAGAGGGGAGTTGGTCACGAGATACATCAAAGACGACGGCACCATTATCTTGGCAGTCCTGCCGAGCAATGTCGACATTGCCACCCAAGAGATTTTGGGGCTTGCGGAGGAGTATGACAAGAACGGCGAGCGTACTCTCGTTGTTCTCACCAAGCCTGATTTAGTAGTTGAACCTAGTGCGCAAGCAGCTATCTGCGATCTTTTTCAGAGCAAGAAACGGTCACTCAATCTTGGCTACTTCCATGTTCAAAATCGCAGACCAAACAGCGGCTTAGAAGGGCGTTCGGGGGTTGACAAGATTTTCCGAAAGCAACCATGGGATCATCTTCCGCGGGATCGAGTAGGTATCGTAGCCCTTAAAGAGCAGCTTAGGTCACTCTTGGTTGAGATTACCCGACGCGAGTTTCCTAAATTGATCCAAGACGTCGGCAACCAGATTAGAGAATGCAAGAGAGAACTAAACAGCCTTGGGCCCCCTAGCCCGGATGAGCGCGAGCAACGAAGCTTTCTTTGTAGTATTGTTGGGGCTTTCCAAGATCGCGTCCGGGCAGCATTGACGGCTGATTATAACGCCAACTCGGGTTTCGACGAGGATGAGCCTCGTCTCATCACTCACATGGTGAACATGACCGATACCTTCAGCGCTGATTTCCATGAGAGTGCTCATTCACGACGCTTTGAGAAGCTTGGACAGGTGGAGCCGTCCGAGGAAGTTGAGGCGCCTGATGATTGTGATGATAAAGCTGGGTTGATGATGTTGCACCGGAGGAGCTTGCTGAACTTGCCTACATTATTACTCTGGAGAAGATATCCGTGCCCGTGCCGTGTGACGACTTTAGCAAATGGATCAGTGGCGTTTACTTGCAATCTAGGGGCCTGGATCTGGGCACCTTTAACGCAAACTTCCTCACTACAGCTTTTGTATAGCAGTCGCACAAGTAGGGAGACATGATAAAAATCTACACAAGCAGACTCATCATCACCCTTCATCGCTTCATCGCCGCCGCACTCCGTTCCGTCTGTTCAGAAGAGCAAGTCCGTAGCAAGTTGTGGGCCGCAATGATAAAGAGCTTAGTGGAGCGCTACAAAAAGGCAATGGACCAAGCGAGGCTGTCGGTCGAAGTCGAGCAGCGCAAGCAACCCTATACTCTGAACAAGCAGTTTGCTCAAGCGTTGTCCAAGGCCCGAGGCTACCGAGTCTCGGAACTGCTCCTCCCCAAGGCTAGAAAGGACACGAAGCAGTTCGGAGGGACGCAGTTCATGATTCACTTGTACGACATTGCCAAGGCTGTCGAAGTGAAAAGCAATGTGGAGCAGTTGCAATAAGAGATTCGCGACATTCTTCATGCTTACTACAGCTTGGCGGCTGACCGGTTCATTGGCAATGTCTTTCAGCTTGCTTTTGACCACTGTCTGCTGCGCGAGCCTTATAATCCCTTGAAGGTTTTCACCCAGGATTGGGTTATCAATCTGGAGGCTGAGCAGCTTGAACAGATTGTTGGCGAGACTAGATCTGCCAAGAGGCGCGGTCAGGGATATGCGAAGAAGATTGTGGATTTGACTAATGCCTTGAATATCCTCCGAACTTGACTGCAAATCGAAATTGATACCACTGGGACAATGTATCGGAAAGTAACGTATTAATTTATTCGAGAATGGGCTTAAGTTGGGGATTGTCATGTCAACTGGTAATGTTACCCCCAGATCAACGCAATCATAGATTTGGGGTGAGAGACAGAACAAAAGAGAAGGGATCTTTTCATTTCAAGATAGTTTTTATATGTAGCTTTGAACACATAAAGAATCCGCAGCTTCAAGTCAATCGTACTTGGTCTTCTATCTATTTTACATTGTATTTTTGTTGACCACAAAATCTCATCGAGTTCGTGGTTAAGTGGCTCTATCTATACTGTGAAACTGAACACTTGTTTCTACATCATGTCTTGCATTTGTTACTACTCACTACTACAAGTAAGACACCATGAATTAAACTTTACAAGATCAAGTAGGGAGGAATGGCGGTCAACTACTTGAGGCCTAGAGATATTAAATGGGTAACTCCCCATTCAATTCGACACTCAGTTCCGCTAGATCTTCTCAATAACTCGACAAATAACGGTACTGTCTGCCCTTATATAAAATGAAGTCCATCCAACTTCTCTCCGCCCTGCCTCTCCTTTTCTTAGGGTTTACTGCCATTGTTCAAGGACAGAGCTGCCTGAGCGGCCACCTATACTGTGGATATGCTTTGGAATACATGGGTGAGGCTACTCGGACAATATCTATATACACATTGGGCTTTTTAACAGCATTACATACTGCAGGTTGGAGTAAAAACGACCTCATTGCCACCGTAACCAATGACCCTGATCCCAGCCAAGGCGCCATCGATCATCCAGGCCATGCTCTCTACCAGTGTCTCGATTCTGAAAAAGAAATCTTTTATGTTGGTTATTGTAACCAGGGATGCGATGCCATGATTGATGGCTCCGACGACATTTGCAATGGGAAGTAGAACAATGTTCTTGAATAACTGCGCTTACATTTACTGACTGACCATTACAGCACCTCGGTAATCTGATGAGATACTGTGAAGCCGGAAGCGATGATGATTATCGGCCTCAGGTTCAAGGTTCAATCGCTTCAGTAGATTTCTAGCATGCGGAGAGCTGCAGCTGGTAGTTATAGTGTTATAAAGAGAACGCTTGCGACATCTAACTGATAGACGATCTAGGCATCAGTCTAATACTACTCGATATTATTGATTGGGAGGTCTTTCTGAGCTGGTCATATCGAATGTTGGCTTTCGATTTCACTTTTGTCTTTATCAGCATAGGATGCCTAGTTTTAAGCAATGCGCCAATCTATCTTGGCGAGTATAATTGTTTCAAGTAAACAGAGCAGAGCTTCAGTATGACCCAAAGCGGCATCCACATCCGCCAGCTTCAAGATACGCACTGCATAGCACCGGCATCGATTAGACAACACGCCAATCGCATTCATTTCTACGAGCTAGACGTCATCGGCCCTTTGGTGCGACTCCATTCACTCGCGTAGCAATGTTGATCCGATTTTTCATCGTGGACATCGACGATGGTAGATCAGAGTATATCGCACTGTAATGGAATCTGGCCATCCAGGTGGTTGTCGGAACTTGTACTAGTCAATCCCCAAGAGTTCTATAGTGATTTTTTTTTTTCATTTGCATGGCTGAAATAAAAAGATGGACGAATATATTAACCGTCGCCGGAAGAGGCGCTCGTTCGATTACCAAGCACCCCAGGCGGACTGCGGCGTCGTATTTGATGAGGCACCATTAATTTGCAAGCAGTGGTTGCGACGGAGAGGCGATTAGCCGAGTGATAAACAGTAGAGATGCGCATGCTGCAGGAAGATATGATTAATATACTGTGCGGCCTCAGAAAAAAAAGGCTGTCATCGAACGGGTACGACCGGAGCGGTGATGAGGGGGGCAAGATGAGAGAAATGAGACGAGGGTTCACAAAGTTCAGATACGACAGAACACGTGGATATATGAATGGCTACACGAGGAGAATAGCGAGTGATGAGAAGGGTAGAATCACACGCTTGATTTCCAGATATGCTTGAGGAATCAAAGCAAAAGAAGGGGCCGATATAGGAAACAATTCAAGTCAATGTTGATTGAACCGTCCACGGAAATGTCGCGATGCCCCGTAAAAGAAGCGGAGCAGGATGGAGAAGGATGGCATCCTCCCCGCATTCCATGGTACGTACCATCCGGAGCAGGCCTATCACAGACAGAGATCCAGCCGTTAAGAGCAGGCAAAGGGCCAAGAATGGGTACGACTTAGTACCACGATGACGGCATTATCGTGGTGGACGAACTCAAGCTAAACAGCAGCAAATGGGGCGCCGTTGATAAGACAACTTCAGAAGGTGAGACGACAACGAGGTACCCGGTGTTAGTAATAAAGCTACAAAAAGACTCCTCGAGGCCGAATCTGTAATAAGCCGAGTCGACGATACAGGTACGGCCAAGAGCCAAGAGCCAAGAGCCAAGAGCCATTCAAACAGGATACGCTTCTTTGTGTTGAGTTTCACGAATACGGATGCGTCCCGGGGGCTGGCGGGCGATGCTGTGCGCCCTAACGCAAACTTTTTTTCAACGGCTGCATATGAGTATGAGGAATGAAAAGATTTTCAGCTTCTCCCCTCTATTCTGCATGATAAAGAGGGTGTGAAGCCGTTGCTGATGCTGCACAACGCATGGACGTCTCACAGTGGAGGGGATGTGTTCGAAGGGAACCCCCGCAAGAAATTTGCGCATGAGACAAGTCAGCCAGCGAAGCATGGCTGAGAGCACGCGGACTTGCACGTGTGGTTGGCTGACCCTCTGGTTGCGAGTGTGTTTGCCTGTTATTGGGCACCGGACATCTTGGGCATGGTCATGTTCTTAGCCGTGTGATGCGCCCTCAACCGTGACTGCGCAAGTGGTACGCTTGTCGACGGCCAGGCTGCCTTGGGATTCAGTCAGAAATATGACTCAGAATCGGAGCCTGAGTTTGATACCGTAGATGCGATACTGAACGAGGACAAATGGCAAGCAATGCAGGTCTGAAATGCTACAGTATCGTTTATGCAGGGGTTAGAGCTTGAGGCCACTGGCGAGACGAAAAAGGCTCAATTTAAACTTACCTGGACACTTGCTTTGGACATGGCCGGGTAGCTGTTGATAACGCCTGTAATGGAAATAACAAGACCGACGTGTCCGGGGGCGTGGTAGGCAGCAGAATGGCTGGATGGCTCATTCATTGGCTTATCCCGGCCAGCACACTCAGATCCAAGGCAAGCCATCCGTGTCAGCCATCCAATAGCTCTCTGACGCCGCATTGTCCATCATATGATAACAAGGTGCTTCGAATGCACAGCGGCATCTCATGAGACGGCCAAGGACGCCCTGCATATCCCAAGCGCTGCTTAGCTGCCCGACCGAGATGCCACAGCAACAGATAGAGAGAATCCGCTTCTATCCTGGGGCCATCCGGGGGCCAGCACATACTGGTACTAGCACGGCTCGAAAGAGGACATGCGTCGATTGCTACATGCCACAATCGACGAGCAAACGGGGCCGGGAGGAGCATCGGGAATGGGGGCCTTTTGGGGGTCCATGGAACTTTGTTGAGGTTGAAGCATCGATGCCTCAAGCTGCGGCTTTAGTGTTTGCGTGTGCATTGCACCCCTGCTGGGATTTCATGCCTCGTAAACGTACAAAGCAGGGCCGTCGCCGTCTTCTTTGGTCTGCCGGATCTTGTTTCCTCCAGCTGCATGTTGCTTCTTCTACTTGTATTCGCCGTAGACGCAGATCAGATCATCGAGCCTCGTGCCATCTCGATCGCCCTGACCTTTATCATCTGGCCCTTTTCTTGATTTCGGTCGGTGCAAACAAAGGGTCCCTCCCTGTCAGGCCTAAAGCACGCCGTCTCGCCCGCTGCGTCATTACCCCGTACCCCGTATTTCTTTGTCGACACGATCGGGCAACTTTGTTGAAGAAGAGAGAGAGCCGCTTCACAATTTTTCTTCTTCTTCTTCAAAACTATTACTCCTTCCCATCGCCTGCATCCATTATTCTCCATTTCGCCTTCCCAAGTCCTCCGTTCTCTCACCGAGCAGGACAGCGAATAACGCATCGTCGATAAGGCGAGTCAGCTAATCGCACACGACCGGCCGTTCCGTAGCTCGGAGTAGGTGCCACCGCAGAGGCACTGTGTTATCGACACCCAAGTCCTGGCTACCGCCCCCGCCGCCTGCGCCCTCGCGATTACAGTGTATCATTTACACTGCAAGGCACCGCCGGCCGGTTGCGGCACCAATCGCCTGCCCACCTGAAGGACGCCTGACAGTTGCACTTACCTACCTAAATCCGCCCCAGCCGTTAGCCCTAATCGCACGCCTGCCATTGGCCCGTCCGCCTCCCTGACTCTTCCCCTTCAGGCCAACTTGTCCGTCTGCGCACGGGTCGGTACCACAACGGAGCACCCGCCCTGGTACAGGTACTCGCTATCAGTGGCACCCTCGCATTGCATACGCGCGGCCGAGTAGCGCGGCAAGTACGCTGTACAAGGCGCAAAGTCGTCCACTCCGTATTCCAGAAGGCCTCGCCTGGAACACAGCGCTCGACCCTTCTGGGAACTGGCATGTCTCCACTAGTCTCGGGCTGTCTCCATCGTCCCCCGGCTGCTCGTGCCTTCGCCATGATGCTATACACTCCTCGTCCGAGGCTCCCTCCAACTCCTGCACTCTTCCCTACCACCACCGTCTCTACAGCCTCTCCTGCTCGCTCCTCTGCTCGCCCTCCATCATCATCATCATCATCATCCGAGCCTCTATCTTCGAAGCCCACGATAGCGGAAACCAACATCTCCATCTCTGCCGTCTCTGCCAAGTCCACTAAATCAGTCGTCACCATTCTTCCACCACACGCGAGCAGCCCAAAGCATGCAGAGGGCAAGAATAGACCATCATCGATTACAATTACCGTCACACCCATCCGAGCTGAATCACCTTCGCCTTCCGAAATCGATGCGGACATGGGGAAGCACGGCTTGTCTTCGCCAATGTCTGCCGCATCAGACACCATGATGAGTCGGCCAACGACACCAACTAGCCCCGTCCAGATCCCAAAGCCAGGCAGCCGTAGCCGACACTTCGATGCTGCCCATCCCGTGCGACGCCATAACACCGCTCGCCGCAAGGTCCCAAACAATGTCCGCTCGCCGGAATCTCTATCGCCGTCGGTGGCTGCCTTGTTGGCTGTCACTGACATCCCACGGCCCCGACGGGCGCAGCGGAAGCCGCGTGGTCAGGACCGCCTGTTAACCGTCGATGCCATCATTGCTGATGAGAGCTCGCTTTCAGAGAAGGAGTTCAGCTGGTCGCTGAGTCGCGGCAGTCCGATGGACGTGCTGATGTCGCCTCCCGACAGCCTGGACGAGGATTTCTTGGGCAGCGACTGCGGAAGCGTCCATATGGCTAGGACGCTCTCTGTTGACTCCATGCCATCTCTTGGCAACTCTTTCGGCACTGATGTGATTTCCTCTGTTGAGTCTCCTCGAAGCTTGAGCCCTCAGTCTCTGCACCGGAGAAAGGCCAGCCCCATCCGTAGCTCTCTTGGGCCCATCCGATCTCCTCCAGACAGCATCGTCGAGCACCCACTCTCTCCTGAGCCATCACGAGACGAAGATGAGCTGGACTCGCTGAATCTTCCAAGTCCCGAGGACGACCAAACAACTTCATACCAGTTTATACAGTTCAAGCCGCTCCGGGCCGTCTTCAAGTCCAATCTTACAGCATCACTGCGAGCGCTACGATTAGCAGCCAAATCCTTCTCCAGCATCAACTTTCCGTCTATTCCGCCCGATGATCTGATTACCCGCTCCATCCTCACCATGGACCCCAAGGTGCCCTACGCTGACGAGCGTCGACCACCCGTCACGGAGGAAATACCATCTGCCGAACTACGCCGGTACCTGAACCCAACAACCAGGCTGTCGCGTGAGACGCAGTCTCGACCTCTGCAACAGGCCGGCACTTTTGCCGCATCCATTCAAATGCAAACCTACAAAATTCAGCGCACACGACCCACCGACGCCGCGGCGCGCAATGCGTATCCATCCGCCTCACCGCTATCTCCATCGACTCCCGCGAGCCAGCCTGCATTAACGCCGGCACAAGATTCAGTCCCTCCGCTTCCTACTATGCGCCAGCGAGAGATGCGAGAAAACCCCGACTTTATTCGCATTGCCGTCATGGAAATGATTATGCGCCGGCGAGGCAAGCTGGACAATAGCAAGCCTGGACGTGCGCGCTGGGCACTGCCCCCCAGAAAGACGTCGACTAAACCCTATGAGATTGGAGCCGATGGTGTTCCAGAGCGATGGATTCCTCTGCCAATTGCTGACTAGTGGGATTCGCCGGAATCTGGACTCATTGGACTCGCACATCGCGCGCCGAGGCAAAGCTCAAGAGGCCGAAGCGCGATTTGCCTTGATTCTATTGGCTACCGACCGCGACCAACACATCGGCGAACGTTTGCCTTGGTGATCCGAGACAGACCCTGATTTTCCCTCTCAGCTATTCTGCTCCCAAAAGTCGACGATTCGATCCACCGCACAGAATTAGTGTGGGTCCGTGTCAAAATCACCAGGGAATAGCATGATAACACTTGCCAATGGCGAGCCATTCACTCTTGGCTAGGGTGGCGATAAGTCTCCAGTGACACATGGCAGATTCGGCACTGGGACGGAGTTGAACACCCTTGTCTCCACATGGAAGGGTTTTGGAAGGCTTCGAGCCCTGGAGAGCCACGGAACACGAGTCGGACAACACCCACCCGCGGCAACATGTCACGAACTATACCGAGAAGAAAACGTCAACATGCGTTTCGGGCCGCCATTACTTAACAGGTACCGGCTGTGGGCATTGGCCGACAGGGCAGCAACCTATCCGGACAGCTGGCATGCTTTGACTGGGTGAAACATAACACTGAAAATTTTTCAGCATTCGCGACGCGGCCCAAAGCAATGCATGCGCGTTTGAAAAAAATTTTCCTCCTCGGCAAACGACCTGGGAATAGCCTTGTTGCGGGACGCTACAGATGGTCTCGCTGGCATTTTGATTTCATAATATGTTGCAGATTTTTCGGCGACAAACAAAAGGGCAATCTTCTGGGAGCAAACCATTACTCAATTCGGAAGGCCGAGAGATGACGCAGCGGCCATAAATCTCCGAAACGGCAGCCGATTCCGTTTGTTATCAACCTGCTTCTTCCGCTCTACTGCACAGGTTGTCAGGGACCTTTGCCAGATTGGCATCCATCGGCTAATGTGATCTAATCTGGACATACCTTACTTGAGATTTGGCGGATGTCGGGGCCAGAATGAGTGCAAGTCGCTGATGGTCGAATGGGTTGACCATTGGGCTCAAATGCGAGCCTTTGGGCTACGAGGGCCACATGCGCCATTTCTTGACCCATTGACTTGTCCGGGATCATCTCTACCTTTTTCTTCTTCTCTGAAACCGCGCGTTCTATTCTTGGACTAGTCGCTTCATGTCGGTTACACGGAACTTTTTTTTTTTTCATTTCTGATTTTTTTCGTTCACAGTTTGCCGCATCGCGATGGTGGAGTCTTGCATCAACTTTTCTCTTTTATTTGGAGTACCTGGCATTGCGAACCGGCGGCGTATGATTGGGATACCCTTTGATTGGTGTACAAGGCTTTTTTTTTGGCATATTTTCCCACGATTTTTTTTTTTTTTTTGGTCATCTCTTATTTGTTGCCATATCACCATTGAGATGGAGAAGGTCCTTGCGGGATAGTTTCTTGATTGGGTTGTTTGAACAACATTTTATGGACAAGAGATTTACGTGGGAGGAACACATAAAGAGATGGATGGTTACGTCGCAAGGCGATTCATAGCGGTTTTTAGCTAGCATTGATAGGATAGATTTACAGCTTTGATAAGCAATATGGTTAAAAACTGATAACTTGATATATATATCTTGGGTTCGAGAACTGGGCGGTCCTTGTGAAGTGCTGACCTGTTGAATGATATACCTAAGACGATATTGGCGGTTTGAAGTAAAAAAGTTGCGTTCAAAACATGGTACACTCTCTAGCTGGGTTATGCGTCACATAGGAACTGTTGGACTTCTCTAACTGGAACAATGAATGAATGGGAGCTTAGTTGATCATTGAAACGCTGGCTGAATCGAGAATT
This sequence comes from Trichoderma aggressivum f. europaeum, assembly GCF_033847375.1. NCBI lineage: Eukaryota > Fungi > Ascomycota > Sordariomycetes > Hypocreales > Hypocreaceae > Trichoderma > Trichoderma aggressivum. The sequence continues at coordinate 1,715,140 of NW_026946367.1, forward strand.
TACATTACTGTTTGATGATTTGCTACTGTTGTAAACTTTTCATAAAAGCGTAGGTAGATTATTATTATACGGATACATGTATATTGAAGCCTCTCAGATCATTGTTCTGCTACAAGAGGGTACGCAATATCCTTGAACATGATACATAGTAAGTAAGAAAAAAAAAGGGTTCCTAGGAGAGCAAGTTTTCTCTCCGAAAAAATTGATGTTCCTCTAACGCCCTCCATATGTGTGAACCTCCGTTGAATGTACTTGTACGCGAAATGCTGATATATGTCCACCCAGAGTTTGACGTAAAATGTAACGACACAATGCTCGCTCGCTTGCTTTGCAGTAGAATGAGGACTGAACGAAAAAAAAAAGAGTAGAAGAAGAAAACGAAAACAAGAGGCGAATGCGGTGAAAAGGGAAAATCACTTTTGTGCCCACCAAGAGATGAAGTTGGCGTAGGAATGCACTCTTTTATCCCAGAGAGCTTTCCGTGCGGATGCGAGATAGACTTCCAGCTCGGTGTCATCCCATCCTAGCGTTCTGAGAGGTTTGGCGGCGAGGGCGCCGACGAGCTCGTTGATGGCGTCGCGGAAGAGGATTCCTATTTCACGCTGGTGGGGATCCTATGAGAAAACGCGTCAGTCTACATGTTCGAGAAGGAGGTCCTTGTCTGAGCGTTACGGTACCTTGGGCCAAGCGCCGAGGGGCGTCTTGATTACTCGGCATTGGATGTTCTTGAAGCCCGCGGCTTTGTATTTGTCTTCCAGCTCGTTGATGACATAGGCGTTCATGCCGTATCTCGACAGGGCCTGGTGCATCATCATGGCGACTTGCGCCGGTGGGTGGTTCTCGGGCATCGTGCCGTCATCGCATCGGAGGAAGCTGCAGTAGTCTGTAATCTCCAACCAGCCGCCTTCTTTCAGGTGGGAATAGCTGTTCCTTATCATCTTGTCCACGTCCTTCAAGTAGATGCATGAGTGGCGCAGATGGATCAAATCGTAGCCGCCGCGATCCATCCATTCATCCTCCACGTCGTCGACTAGGAACCGCACATTCGGGGGGACCATGAGGGGTTGGATCGGGCTGAGGTCGAGGCCGACGATTTCGGCGCTTGGATACATTTTGGCAACTGCCTCTGCCTTAGCAAACGAATCGAGCAACCTTGAAGGAAGAAACGGAGCGAGTCGCAAAGCTTACCCGCCACTGGCCAGAGCCCTGTGCCGGTGCAAAGGTCCAGTATTCGTTGTGGGTTCGGCGCAATGGGAGAGTTGAACATCTTGCCGCCGACGAGTTCCATGTGTATCACATGTTTCAGATACTCTCGCTCCTGCTCGATTTCGTCGTTTGGTAGGGGATAGCGACCGTGGCGATAGTGATGATACTAGCAAATTTCTTATACTCAGTGACGCGCTCTTTATAGACTCGGCAAAGGCACAGAACTACACACCCTTCGTCCTCCCTCCCACTCATGCTCCCATATGCTACTCCGTACAGTGACAGACTCGGCAGATTGCGTATCGGTGCCATCGAATTCGTCGTCGTCGTCGCCGCCGTCGGCGTCGTCGCTGTCTGTCGCATCAAGCGGTGGATCCTGTTCCTCGATGTTAGGAGGATCTCCTGACACCATCATGGAGGGCTTTCGAGGCTCTGCAACCTTAGCTTCCGGGTCTGAGTCTGTTGCTGGCGCCTTACCAGCACTGGCACTGCGCCGCCGCCGCTCTTCTTCGCGTGTGGTATCTCCCATTGCGTGTGTGTGTGTGTGTGTGTGTGTGTGTGTGTGTGTGTGTGTCAACCGAACAGCGTCGTCGTCGTCGTCGTCGTCGTCGTCGTCGTGGTTGTAGTTGTAAGTGGTGACTTGATGTCTTGTCGTCAACGTTGTGTATGCCGCGCTATCGAGGAGAGCGACTGATCGGTGATAACGAACAAGAACCGCCTCGATCCGTCCCGAGTCCGATCCGTGGAGATTGAAGAATAGGCGACCGGGGGAGATGGAGCATGCTGGGACGGAATGCTGGCGGCAGCTGAACTCAGCCCGTTCGTTTCCCTTGTGGCTAAGCGATGGATGGCGATTCAAGGACCGGCGCGGTTTTGGGCTTCCATTAAGCGACTCTCGTCTTGTGATGGGATTCGAAGCTACTTGTATGTATGCGTCTGTTCAATGCAGCGATGCTTGTTAGCGATGTCGCCCGGCCAATCCGGTTGAGTTGCGAGAGGCGGGTTGGATGGATTTGATGCGACAAACATTTGACTGGACAATTGCTCTGCTTCTCGAGTCAGCTGATTGGAGAGAACGGGGAGAGAGGGAGTACAAGTACGGGGCACTTTGGCTGTGCGTCCCGGATACTCCACAGCGGCAGGGCATCGGCCAATGAAACAAAGTATCCTGTACGGCGCCTCGAGTATTCTGTACCAAACTTTGCGCTAAAAGTCGACGGACGAGGTTGGCAGGATTTGGCGTCCATTAGGATCTCAGGTGCTAAGGTATCTATAGAGATTTTGGTTAGCCTTGGCATTTATCGATCAAGGAGACCGAGATGGAGGCAAAGGAGGAGCATTTTGTAAACTTTGTATAGAAGATACATGTTAAACACGATGCCAGACGAAAAAGGTAGCGACCAGACATGAATTAGTGAGCCTGCATACCTCTACTGGGTACCTCTCGTATATCTCACCACTAGACCAGGTATTACTAACTGAACTGAACCAAAATATCCATTCTCCTATTACGTCTTCATGCCTGGAGTATATCTGCGGCAATTAGCGGGTACTGCTTAGACTCGAAACGGGCTCTTGATACTACTCGATGTGTCTACATGTAATCTTTGCAGTTTACACACTGCCTGCTGATACATACGTGGTGGCCTATAATAAATAGGTAGGTACCTAAAGGACCTAACTACATGTAAATCATGCACAGGGGCTATATGGAGTACATGTAGTGATGCAAGCTATTCCTCTGCTGGTTCATCTTGCATCTCGTTTTATCCCCATCAAGTAACAAGTTGAACATGGATCAGAGTCATTCATTCACATGGCTAATCAGCTTCACCAGTCTCGTGCTCGTGTGCTCAAACCGGCATACTCGACTCTTCATTGTGTCCCTTCGTCCCCTTCGTTTGTCCCCTCCATATCATCACCCTTCGAAACCATGAAGATGGCTGTGGCTGTGTCATCTTGCCACTCTTGCCTCGCCTCCACCACAGCCAACAAAGTGACAAGAGAACCAACACGAGTGTCAACGGTATCGAAATGTACCACAGCAGATAGAACAACGGTGTTGCGCTGACGTCCCATGAGCCTTCTTCGTCTAGTTGTTCCGATAGTAGTAGCCCCGATCCTGCAATGGTTGCAACGGTGATTGTGGGCAAGAATATCAGAATCGAAGCCGCGATGAGCTTCATCGAAACTGGGCCTTGTATGGCTGCTGCGGACTGTTGTTGCGATACCAAGTTTGATGCTAGAGCAGCTGCGGCTTCGATTCGCCTTTGAAGGTGGGACAGTCGTAGCTGGGTTGAGCGAAAGAGTGTGCGGCGATACTCTAGGCACTCTTTTAGCTGTAAGTCAACAAGAGGCCGCCGATTACTGCTGGTGTTACTCGGGGGGGATGGTGTTTTGTCAATAGAGGTTGCTGTTGAAGGGATGCTGGTGCTGGCATTCATAAGAACACCCTCAGTGATCATTAATGCAGACTCAAGTGCTCTTGAAAGCTCTGTTGTATGCCTCGCAAACAAGTATAATTCTTCATGCTGTGTTCTTGGGCTTGATATCATGCCCTCAGAGCCTGTGAGCTGAACGATGGACTGTTGATGAGGTTAACAACACTCGTCTACCGCCTAGGTATGTAATAGATGTACAAAAATGGGAAGTGAGTACATACCTTTTCTAACGGCTCAAATTCCTCCTCAATCTTCCGTGCTGTATCATCAACTTCTTCGTGCAGTCCCTCAAGTGCAACATCAAACAATATCTGCGGATTGGTTGCAACATCACTCCATGCCCGACTCTTCATCAAATCATGTATCCTTCTTTTCACCCTCGGCCCTGCACCAAAACACACCAGTGTTACACTGGTATCAGCTGAAGCTTGAAGAAAGAAGGAAGATTCCCTCTCTGGGTATTTATCAGCTGTCGTAGAGAACTCGGTCGCATCATCTTCTCCATCAGGCGACTCGTCATCAGTTCCAGCTGATGCAGTCGATGCATACGAGAATCGGAACCAGGAACTGAACCCGTTGTTTTCGTCACTTCTCCGACTAAAGCTATGGTTTATAGACATCACCCTCTCCGCGGTAAAGTCATGTGGTATACCGAATTTGTGAAAAAGTTCCACCATCAGCCCTTTTGTTTCTCGTCGCGGTACATCTGAGGGTACAAAACTTGGAAAACAGATCAGTACTGGTTCCTTTGCTCTTCATTTACATTGACAAGTCCATCAATTAGACGAGCATGACAACTTCATCCAGTAGACTTACACGATTCTGAGCTGTGGCCTGCCATTGAGACGGCGTACGGTGTTCTGGACATACTCGCGCAATTGCCCATCTAATATATTGTTAGGCTCCTCTTTGTTGGGTGCAAAGGTCTTTCATTTTACCTTCTGATATATCCCAGGTCTCCAGGCTCCAAGGCCTTTCGCTTATGCTCGGAGACTCGCTTGCAGCCTTCTCAGTGAAGTCTCTGTATAATACTTCTTGTGATCGTTTGGTCCAGGACATGGTTCAACCGTTCTGTTTTGCAAAACAGTTTCGAGAATCAGTGTCTTTATTCAAGTCTTCACCCACTACTAGTGGTGTTGGATGAGTTTCAGCAGCTGAGCATGAGCACCAGATATGAAACCCCAATTCTATTGAATCGGGTGAACCGCCTCTTTATTATGGCCATATCAATTACAACAAATACATCAATACCAACTTTCGGTGTGGTTGCACCCACATCTTGGCATCATAAAAGCACCGTTTTACGGAGTAATACCATCCTCTTAAAAGCATCGACCACTCTATCCTTGCCACATTGCTCTAACAGCACACAACGAGGTCGTTTAGCGCAACCCCCCTTGCAGCACAAGCACGGTCTCGATCGTATTCGAACATTCATTCACCCCAACAGCTCCCCTAAAAACAAAAGGAAAGAAAGGAAATAGCAGCTCACAGCCCGGATGCTGCGAGCGAACCGAACTCCTTACCAGCTGCATGGCCACGGTGTCATCCCTTGCCAAGCCCAGTCGGGGGTCAACGACTCTGTATTGCGAGCGCGTCGTTGCGCACGGCTCAGCGCAGCGGCTGAGATGGAACGCTGTGAGTGGACCACGGTGACAAGATGCGAACCTGAAGCTTGTCGTGTTACCGGGCTAATCCTTTGATCGCGTGCTTGGCGTGGTCAGATGAAGCTTTCAGCTGGGAGAATCCGCCCCCAACAGCGATCCAATTGCGGAGTAATTGATCCAGTCAAGGGAGAGTTGAGGTGCGATGACGGCAGATGTCGGGTTGTTGTTCAGAGGAGCTAAATATAGAGTACTCAGCGTGATGGATATGGGTAGAGAAATTAATTGAAGAGACCAGGAGGCATGTTCGTGACCGCTACATTAAGATTGCTAGGATATACACATCAAGCAATGCCATGTGCCAAAGACAATCCACCGTGGAGAAGTTACCCCAGGCATACATACAGCTATAGCTTGGCCTTCGGCTCGGCGTTCCACAACGACACCACTGGTCCTTGTTTCCCGTATACCGGGTCAGCTTGCGGCGTGGCAACTGCTCCAATCGTCTGGGCGAAGGAAGCTGGCGGACGTTTGCCCATCTCATTCGTCCACTTCGGGCATTCCTACGTAGTGCTTGTCAGCGTATACTCACCGAAGAGGAGAGATTATGATAAGTGATATTCTAACTACTGACCTTCGGATATACCCCAATGTAGCGATAGTCGTCGGAACTCCGTAGAGAGGAGTGGGCGGTACCAGCCGGAAGAACGATTACGTCGCCGGTTTTTACGTCAACTTGAACGCCGTCTCCGTCATTGATCTTCCCGAGGAGGAGCGTCGAGCGGCCTTGAAAGATTCCTTTTTGCACAGAATCAGTTGATATCATGCATTGGCAATTTTCTGAAACATGAATGAACATACCGTAGCATTCATGTGTGTTGGGATGGAAATGTGGCTCTCCAATATGGCCCCAGGTTCCCTCAAATCATGGCCCTCTGTGAGTTTGCGTATCAAGGAAATTAAAGAGGTTCATTAAACGAAACATACCCTCTTTTCCCAGCCAGTTCTCGTCAAAAACTGCGTCGTCGTCTCTTCTGTTGGCGGCTGAGGTAACACATTCCTGTAGTGAAATACCGGTAGCCGACTATTTGGTGCATCACTGGTCGGGCCAAGCAGATAGCATTCAACAGAGAAAGGCATTTCAATGACACCGTTTTTACACCTCGGTATCCGCAAAGTCATTTGACTGCTTTCCAGACTACAAAGAAGCGTTTAGAATAAATTATACGGTAGTTCAAATGCCGATGTTCGTAAGCACCGCCAATCATGGGTGGCAATGTCTTTTTAGGTGGAAGTTCCGAGAAGAGGGGTTCGGCAATGCGGGCATTCCCTAAGTACTAAGGCAACATGTACATATTTGAACATTGAAGTCAAGTAGCAGGTCGCTAAATCATGTGCTCTATTGACTATACGAATACTACAATCATAAGCTTTTGAGAAAGATGATACTTAGTTATGTAGTAACTACAACACGACGAGAATAAGTCACAGGTACGACACGACGAGAATAAGTCACAGGTACAACACGACAAGAATAATCATTACAGCGAGGTACAAGATGTCTGGCTAATGTTGGTAAATGAAAGAGGTGAAACATTCTGAAGATTTCTGTAGTGAATTTCCCAATTTCCTGAATTCCCACTCAGATCCTGCCCTGGCAACAGCTCTGACACAGAGACAACCCGTCTCTATAATTCTCAATATATTCCCACCATCCTCCTTCCATCTCAGCAACTGCCCTGACGGCCCATTCCGCCCCTATAGCCGCATCTCAACGAAGACGAGCTGAATCCTTGACCCCAGCGTGGTCTCTGATCTCTTACCTCCTCCGCTCTTTGGCTGCCTTGATCTCTGCTTGAAGTTTAGGTCTCACAGTTTCCTCTACTTTGGCCATGGCTTCAGCATGACCTTTCGTTTTCTTCTGCCTTCATCTCGGCTTCGATTATTTTGTGAGCTATTCGATCAACCTCTATTTCAGCTAGCGTAAGTCTCTTCCTGAGCCTCTACTTGCAACATTGTCTTTTTTTCCTATACCTCTTTGCTAGGGCAGTTAAAGTATCCTGGTGGAATTGCTTCTGTAGCCCTTGAAGTTTTAATTCTTCTTGAGCCCTCTCTTGTTCGTTCTTCGATTCAGAAAGCTCTTTCAGCAGATGCTCTTCTTCAGGATAAGGCAGCAGCACGGGTGGACTGGGTTCTTTCGGGGCCGGAGATAGAGTCGCGCGGGAGAGAGCTTCAGTTGGCGGTAGAAGTAGAGGCTGCGGAGAGTCAGTTTGCTTCTTGGATAAATGTATGTAATTTGCTAACCGGTACAGAAACGTACTTTTTCAAATCTATCGTGGTTCAAGGCCTCGGATACTAGATCTGTAGAAGCTCCAGTCGGAATGCTGTTTGGGTAGTCAGTGTTCTCTGCATACTGCCCAGATCGCGAATGGCTGATGTCTTGTTCCTCATTGATGTTTGGCAAGTTTTCGTCATCTGTCAACTTCCCCTCTAGCCATTCTTCCCCAAGTGTTCGTGGCTCCTCCTGTTCCCCGGGTTCCGATAAGTCAGCAACAGTAGAGCCCAAGCTGTTGATACAGCTCCGTTCATCCCCATGATCATCTTCTATTGCACGCGGGATCGCAAAAATTGCGAGTTGCTCTAGATGTGCCGCCACATGTCTTTTGAACTGACTGGTGCGAACTAGTATACTCTTGCCTTTGGTTTCTCCGGATTGCGATTCATCTTTGGTCTGAAGAGCTACAGACCAATCGTCACAGAACGGGCAACTCTCGGCTTCGAGACTTACCGGAGCTCTTCTTCCAGCATCTTCCATGACTCGCATCTGATGTTCCGAAAACTGGCCATGGGAATTAAGAATATGTGATCTTAGACCAGATATTTCTGGGAACAGCTCACAGTCGCACAATGAGCACTCATACTGAGACTTGTGACAATCAAGCTCATGTTGAAACCACGAATTTCGGTCTTGGAAAGCCAACGAATCACATTCCGCACCTCCGACCGTGCAAGAGTAAGGCCTGAGGTCATGGAAAGCGTGCAAACTAAAGCGTATTAGATCTCATCTAAGTATTGTATTTAAAGGATCACACGTACCGCCATGAGCGCTCTCCCTTTATAGATCTCAGTGTAAAGCAAATGGGGCATTCAAACGCCTCGCCATCTTTCGAGAGATCGGCGAGACGAGGCAATGCGAGTGTTGAAAGCACATCTGTTGTAGTGGATATTGACAAGATAGAAACTACTTCGTCTTCATAATCGTCAACGGCGAAGTTCGTTGCCGCATGTACACGTATCTTTTCAGGATTCAGAGTGGTTGCTTTGCTGGACTGCATCACGGTTGTAGCACTTTCAGCTTCGATGTTATCGTCATCTAAGGCGAGGCGGTCCCTATGATCTCTGCAGTACTTGATAAATTGCCGGCGCCCCGCAATGGCCTTGCCCAGGCGCTCGGCGAGCCAGGATTGTTCCTTTGCTTTGAGCTTTGAAAACTTCTCCTTGACATGCTCAATGTCAAATGTAGGAGGAAAGGTGCATTTTGAAGAGTTAACGGCCCGCTCGAAGCGGTTGTCGGGGCTCGCTTTCCTGACGAGAACGGCAATTCGGAAGAGCATCCTTAGAGACTCGGAGATCAGCTCGAGATTCATGCGAATCTCTTCGGATGGCCCTGCCTGGGTATCACCAGGGCCATCAAAATGTTCCATATCCTTTTCGTCTTCCTGTAATTCGTAATTTGCCTGTCTCTTCTGCACAACTGTTGCCACTGATGGGACGTTAGATGTATGGTTTAGAAGGGCTATTTCAAGCATACCATCATCAATAGCTTCTAAGAGATAGTCGAGCTGCCGATGAATCTCATTCCGAATCTCTGGAGCTTCTGCGAGTCGGTACTCTATCGAAAGCTTAGAATTGGGCTCTCTCAAAGCCCCAAGGCTTCCGGCCCACAACGAAAATCTATCTAGAGCGTCTATTGCATCCCTAGAGTAAATATCATTCAATAATTCATTCTCCTCCAGGTGTTTAATAAAGCTTATGAAGCGCTTCTGCACCGTGAGGCTCTTTTGAGGCAGGGTTTGGGCTTGTTCCGTCATCGTCACTGCTCGATAGTGGTCGCGGCCAACTTTGAAGAGATGATGGCCGATTTCAACTTCGAAGGCAAACTCTTTCGATTACCCCTTTTATAGACAAGTCGTTACACGAGTTACACGAACAAAGAAATTTTTGTCTACTATGATTGGACACTTGAGCGTGTTGTGGACAATACCCCGCTTGGAAGGCGATACCTATAAAATCAGGGTCTCTTTGTTTATTCCCAGGCTCCTTGTTGCTTCCCAGCCTCTTTGTTTACATCCAGTGGTCACACGATTTCTCATGAGCTTTGAGTAGTAATTGTTACCGTTTACCTTCGTACCCATTCTGCAGCAATGTCCGCGTGGCAGGCTACTGGCGTGCTCTTTGGGGTGTTTCCCCTTGTCGTGGCCGCTCTGGAGAATCATCAAAAGCTAGCTACTCGTCTTAAGTTGTTTGCAAAGACGAAAACTGAGTACATGAAATGCAGAAACGAGCTCACACTTCAACAATTAACATTTACGAGACACCTAAAGCGACTCTTACTCCCACTGGTCGACAGTGAGAAAGTTCAGGAGCTCATTGATAGGCCGACAGGAGAAGCGTGGAGGGATGCATCAATGGTTGAACTTCTTGAGAAAAGGCTTGGAGACTCTTTTCAACTTTACCAAGAATACATCGAGGGTATGAACCACGTGATGGACGAGCTATATCATGAGCTTGCCTTGAACGATGAATCTGTGCAGTCAAAGCTTTTAGACGCCTCTGTAAGTCTCTTCGAGAACTTTTAGAATCGAACAGGTTTAAAACTTACTCTAGCAGAAGCGTCCAGCGACCGTTTCGAGAATTAGATCTGCTTTTGGCAAAGATGACTTGTCATTCCAGTTATTCAGACTTCATTTCAGCAATGGCGAGTCCGTTCGCTGTAAGCTCTTTGCAGAGCTACAGGCCTATAACGATAAACTCGATAAACTTCTCGATTCGAGCGACAAATTATCTGCTCTTGAACAACGAAAATTTTCACGAGAACAAGAAACGGCTATCGACAGTACTATTTGTAGCTTCTGGATTCAAGCAACTAAGCTATTCAGAGCACTCGTCGCAACATGGAACTGTCATTGCATAGAACATCGCACCATATTACCACTTCAACACAAAGCGACAAAGAATGTTGAGCTTGAGCTCCTCTTTCTAAAGTCTCTACCTTCATACTGGGAAGTAACAACAGCTCGTATATCGAATCGGGGAAATACCATTGGGGAGCCAGGTTTTGCAACGGAGACTATGAAAGTAGTTGAAACATTGCCTCTACGCCAGCCAAACCATCGATCCAACCGCCCGATTAAATCAGCAATGAAAAGCAGAGCTTCTGCTATACGGACAGAACTTTTAAAGTAAGGAGCCCTAAAACTTTGAGCCATATAAAGCTCGATGCTGATAAAGTCGCAGACCACCATCGATTACAATTACCGATGTCACGGTGAACCGGGGCCCAGGTCCTCATCAACCAATTTCCAATTTGTGCGACGATCTCAATCAGGCTGATGGATCATGCTGCGGTTATCTACCAACGGACGAACAAAACTGCCGGTACTTTGTTTACACTATTTCTTCTCAGTGCAGAAGCTCCGTCACATCCATCTCCCTTGACCACATCCTTCGAGGCGATGTATCTCCTCCCCCAACGCGGCGACAACGCTATGCTATATCACTCTCTTTGGCATCTTCTTTCCTTCGGCTTCTTGAAACCCCCTGGTTAACCTCCCCTTTCTGTAGGGAAGATATTACATTCTTCAGCGATCCTAGTAATAGCAATGTTTTCCTCCTCGATCAGCCCCATATCACACGCATGCTTGTTGCAACCACGTCCGAGGGTAGAGTTCCTGCAAGTTTAGCACAATCTCTAGACCAGTTCGGAATTCTATTACTTGAATTATGCTTTGGAAAACTACTAGCTGATCAACCCTTGAGAAAGAAATGGCGTGCTGGTGAGACTGAGGAGGAACAGGCGAGATTGGATGCCATGGCTGCGAGAGACTGGCAATGTGAAGTGGTTGAGGAGGCTGGCCCAGATTATGCAGAAGCCATTGCATGGTGTCTTGGTGGTAATCGGAGCACACCACCTGAGAAATGGAGGCAAAATATGCTGAAAAACGTATTGCTGCCACTGCAGCGTTGTCAGGAGTCTTTTACACCTAGTAGAATATGATTGCAGGAATAGCTACACCTAATTATTATTCTCCTCGATCCTCTTGAGTTCGTTGAAGTATTCGTATCATAAAGGGGCGAGTCAACATTGGTTGAAACGCTTGCGGCTGCTCCATAATTTTGCCTGCACGTTGATTTTTACATTAGAGACTCAATCATGGTAGGTTATGGAGGTGGTAAGGGTAATTCTCACTGCTACTCCGCGGATGGACCAGACTTTGCTAAAGTCTATAGAGTGGCGTAAGATGGTGATATAACTTGTTATCTGGATGTGGAAATAGAGCTTCGTATACCAACCCACCTTACCTATATACTTCATTGACCCACATCATTCGCCGCATTTGACATCGACACTCTAGTAGGCAAGAAGGCTTCAGAATCTTGAAGCACCATGAGAAGGAGTTGTGAAACACATTTTGGTAAAGAAACCTTCCCACTTGTTTCGGGAAATGTACCTATACACAATGGCGTTTTGCTTTCTGAAGACGTAAACATACACCACCCAAGCTAAGCAAGGGGTGATCCAACAGAAACAATTAAATTAACTGTCTCATAGTATGTATGCGGCAGCATGCACATGATAGCTGCCACTAACCGCATGGCATACCCCTCATTAGATAGTGAATATGATGTCTTCACTGGCTATAATCCTCCCTTGCGGGGCAGTACTATATCACATAGCCCAATTGGATTGCCGCGGTTGTGAATCGAGGGTGCCATGCGGGAGGCCCATTGGGAGGTCTACGGGGAGGCCTACAACATATCTGCGGATGGTTAGTAGATTACAACAATGTGTAACGGTTGGCAACAATGGATTTTGCATATAAAGCTCTCGGACTCATGCTACAGATCTGATTCGAGATCGGGGTAGCCAACACTTCTTTCAGTGCCCAGCAGACTCATCATGGTTCTGACACAGCTTGCATCAGCAAACTTGGAAGGGCTCTGCTCTAAAGAGCAGCTTGAGCTTCTCAATACTGTCGATTCTTTGCGATCTCAAGGCGTTAGTCACTACATCTCCTTGCCCCAAATAATTGTATGCGGTGACCAGTCCTCTGGCAAAAGTTCTGTCCTCGAGGCCATCTCTGGTGTTTCGTTCCCAGTCAGCACCGGGCTCTGCACGCGCTTTCCAACAGAACTTATCCTTCGAACGGCTTCACATACTTCGGTCAAAGTTTCCATCATCCCACACCAGCTGAAACGAGATAAGAAAGATGCTTCGTCCGATTTCCATGAACAACTGGACTCGGTTCAGCAGTTGCCAGACTTGATCGAAAACGCCAAGGCATATATGGGAATAAAGACCCTTGGCAAGGCATTCTCTAATGATGTGCTTCGCATCGAGATCAGCGGGCCGGATCGCCCGCATCTCACTATTGTTGACCTGCCGGGATTGATCCATTCGGAGACCAAGAATCAATCGGCCTCAGACGTCCATCTTATTACGCAAATCGTCAAGGGCTTCATGTCAAAGCAGCGAAGCATTATCCTTGCTGTCATATCTGCAAAGAATGACTATGCCAACCAAATCGTCTTGAAGCTCGCTCGTGATACAGACCCGAGAGGGTTACGTACACTTGGTATCATCACCAAACCTGATACTCTTGCTGCTGATTCCACAAGCGAGAAAAGCTACATCTCTCTTGCCAAAAACTTGGATGTAGTATTTCGTCTTGGATGGCATGTACTCAGAAACAGAGATACAGACGCAGACAAATGGACACTGGCGCAGCGCGATGTACAGGAGAAAGAATTCTTCTCCAAAAGCGCTTGGTCGGCCTTACCTGAGTCATCTCTTGGTATTGTATCTCTGAGAAGCCGATTGAGTAAACTGTTGTTACATCAAATTGCTTCGGAGTTACCAAGCTTGATGGATGAGATTTCCACCGAGATTGACGATTGTGAGACAGAATTGGGGAAATTTGGCCAGCCTCGCATAACCGCACAAGAGCAACGCATCTATATGATTCAGATCAGCCAATCATTCCAATCTCTTATGCAGGCCGCAGTTGATGGCACATATACCGATCCTTTTTTCAGCGACTCGGAACTGGAATCAGGCTATAACAAGCGCATCCGCGCGCTTATTCAGAACCTCAGCCGAGACTTTGCTAAAGAAATGGAAGATAAGGGTCGGTTTTATAAGACTGTGGACTCTCACAAGAAGGGTGAAAAGTCCAACGGCCACATGATGTTGACAAGAACTGAGTTTGTCGATAAAGTCGTCGACATGATGGCCCACAGACGTGGCCGAGAGCTGCCAAATTCCTTCAGCCCAGCTGTCGTTACGGATTTGTTTCGTGAGCAATCGAAACCATGGCAGGCTATTGTCAACCGCCATGTAAACAAAGTCTGGGGGGCAGCTCGAGTGTTTATGGATCATTTGATTTCACACATCTCTGATTCAGAGACAAGTGACGCCATTATGGACGCGGTTGTGAGGCCCAAGATGAAGGCAATACTGACCAGTCTCCTCGATAAGACTACAATCTTACTTCAGTTGTATCGAGACGATCATCCCATCACCTACAACAGTGATTTTGGCGAGGCTCTTCAGAAAATCCGTGTCAAACGACACTCGTCACAGATGGATGAAATTCTGCAGAGACACTTTTCGAGCGCTTCTCTTGACAGCACTAGTTCGCATGTGAGCGTATATGTCAATTTCGTAAGTTTAAAGCAAGAATTGGCACAGTGCAACGAGCCCGATTTGTATCGTTGGAGTGCTGCCGAAGCGCTTGACAGTGCCGAGGCATATTATGAGGTGAGTTTGTAAATCTTGACAGATACATGGGTCAGTCAACCAAATTAACAATTTTTTTTAGATCGCCCTTAGACGTCTAATTGACGAGATCTCGATTCAAGTCATTGAAACAGGTTTAATTGCTGAAATCCGCGAGATCTTGAGTCCCCTTGCCGTGGCATACATGGATGAGGATGAAATGGAGGCCATTGTTGGTGAGAAGGAAAGCATTCGTGAAGAACGCAAGAAGCTAGAAGCTAAGCTGAAGCTTCTTCATGCTGGCTCCGAGACATGCAAGAAGTTTTCTGGATTTCGAGCCTTAGGTACGCACATTTCTTGGACATCCTGATCTTGACTAATTGTGGCCAACTATAGTGTTTAATGATAGCAACGATGATGCTACCATTGCGGCGAGGCCTCAGAGAAGTGTTTGGTCTCCGGTAACCCCGGAGGAGCTGGATGAGTGAGAGCTCGAGCTCCTAGGTCATGTCAAAATGGGGATTTGAATAGCAAAAGAGAAAATGAGTCTCATTTAATTGATAGCTGTGTAGCTTTGTTTCTAACAATGTACCCACGATTGATGCTTTAAACTTGCCAAGAGAATTACTGCAGCAGATATCGCGTAATAATACTCTTGCCTGTTGTGCAATTTGTAAAGAGTAGGAATACTCCGCCTAGTGAGGCTCTTCGATGTCTTCCACAAGTCCTGACGGCTCGGCAAGATGGCAGGTGTACCGCCATACGAGCTCAACTACAAGCTGAGACAAGCGTGAAGTGTATGGTTTACACAACGATAATACTAAACAATTCTAAGAACAAACCATTACATTCAAGCTTTTTGTTTGGGCTTCAGTTTCTAGGTGAGGGAACTAAAAAGGGATGCCTTGACAGGTGTCTTTGATCAAATCATTCAACGCCCCAGCTATTTCCATACGATCCATAAACTCTCAAGGAACATCGTTGAATTATTAGAAAAATTATTTCATTAACAATCTGGTGACGTAATTGGCCATACACTAGCTGCTCACTCCAGCTTCAGTATTGATACGCATGTAAAATCACTATGACAATAATCTTACATCATACCTGTCCAACTTCCTTTCAACAAGATAAAGAGCACGTATCCAATGTACTAAATGAGCATTTACTTTTTCATCTTCGGGTATAGAACCGATCTCTTATTCTTAAACTACTATCATGGCACCGAATGTACAAGACAAGGAAGGCAAGCCAATCAAAGAAGGCGACGAAGTCTGGACTCCAATTCGAGGCGGAAAACGACGAGGAGAAGTAGAAAATGTTGTATACACGGAAGAAGAAGCAAAATCTGCAAACGTGAAACGCCCACCAAAGGTACCTAGCGCGAGCGGCTAATCCCAATACTTTTAATTCGTACTGCAAACATGCTGACCAGATGCAGGTGGTATTCACGGATCAACATGGACATGAAGTCGCACACAATCCAGAGGCACTACAGCATGTAGATGAATAAATACGCATTAATTGTGGTGATCGCTATAAAACTCTTGGCATAGAAGGTTAATAGGATGTCTATAGCAGTATATGGACCTTTCAGATCCTATACAACGAGATGTGCCTTTGGCGGTGTAATGGCTGCGCCTTTACGCCTCCGACTTCGCGATATTCAGCTCGTAAATATCATCTGGATCTAATTATAGTGTTAGCTTAGTATATATGGCTTGATTCAATGTAAACTTACCTTTTCCAAATTCTCCAATATACTCCTGTACTCTTGCCATTTCTTCGTTAATGCTTGACAACAGGCCCGATAATTTTTCATGAACGGCGTCGTTATGTATAGCTGAAGCATTCAATGCCCTTGAAGCCACATGGAAGCGGCTTACGTTGTTCACAAGCATCATGTCAAAAGGTGTCGTAGTGCTGCCCTCCTCCTTGTAGCCCTCAACTGTCATGCGATGCAACGCTGGGCGCCCAAAGAGAAGCCCCTGTAATTCTGTCGCGTAGCTATGGTAGTTGAAACACACGGGTTTATCCAGTGTGAATAGTTCTTCAAAGTCCTTTGGCTGGAGAGCATGTGGGTGGTGAGATTCGTGAGGTAAGACCAAAAGGTCGGTAACGTTGATGACTCTGACACGCAGCTCCGGTACCAGCTTAGCCAAAAGTTCCGCAGCTTTGATGACCTCAAATGTCACTTCGACGCCAATTCCAACAAGAACTACGTCTGGGTCTTCGCCGTCATACGTGCTTGCGAATTTCCATATTGAGATGCCTCGCTTGCAGTGCTGCATTGCGTCCTCGGTGGAAAGATAAACTGGAGTAGGCTGTTTAGACCCAATCATCAGGTTCACATAGTTTTTAGACTTGAGGCAGTGGTGCAAGGTGCTGAGGAAGCAATTCGCATCGGGGGGTAAGTAGACTCTTGCTGTTTCGGCCTTCAAGTTCAAGACTGCGCCGATGAAGGAAGGATTTTGATGTGAAAAGCCGTTGTGTTCTTGTCGCGCCCATGTACTGGTTTCAATGTAGTTGATGGAGCTTAGGTCTCCTCTCCATGACAGCTTGCGGCTTATCTTGGAGAACTTGGCATATTGAATCATCATGGTGTGGATGATTCCCAGGAATGACTCGTAGCTTGGGAAAATGGCAGTTCTCCCCGTCAAGGTATACCCTTGAAGGAACCCTTGACAACAATGCTCAGACAATATCTCAATGACACGGCCGCCTTGGGCACGAGAATATTGGTCCCATTGGAAGTTTCGTCCCGAATGATCCAACACGGCGCTGAGTTTGTTGCTTTCTAGTTCATCGGGTGAGAAGATGCGAAACGTCTTCATATTCTTCCTTGCCACGTTGTCGAGAAACTCGCCCGATTGTTGCATGCTGCTAGCTTGGCCAAATTCCTCGACTGCATGGGGTTCCCAATCCGGCAAATCGAGGCCTCGATAGCAATCGTACACAGCTTTAAGCTGACCAAGTCTCTTCTCTTCTTCTGGTGGCAGAATATCCAGGACATCTTTCGAAGGTTTCCCATCTGCCAGCAACTGATGCACCTCGTAACTCTTCAACCAATCCTGCAAGATCTGAAGGTGATTCTCGCTCTCGTTGGCCTTGGCCACCGGGACCTGATGTGCCCGAAATGAGCCTTCAATAATCTCATTGTCAACTGTTCGAGGTCCTGTCCATCCTTTGGGAGTCCGGAGGATAATCATCGGCCAACGAGGTTTCGTAATAGGACTGCCTCTTCTCGCAGCTTCCTGGATTTTCTTGACTTCTGACAAGGCCCAGAACAACGCTGTGTGTAATTCGACATCTATAAGATCCAGGTCTTCCACAATACACACCTGATAGCCGTAACCTGAAAATAACAGGATCAGCTCTTTGTTGTCCATGCACCCAAATATGGTCCGTTCACTAATTTTAAATCCGTTAACGTGAAGAATAGGGATAACTGCCCCAGATTCTGCTGGGTCCAGGTATTTGATGGAATGCCATGCTCTAGTATCTGTTAGTAAAAGGGAAGAACATATACAATATGTCTTGTGCATACGCTGCTGTAGGGCCAGTCTCGGCCTCACCATCACCAACAACACAGGTAACGATTAGGTCTGGATTATCCATCACAGCGCCAAATGATACCGACAGTGCATATCCTAGCTCACCACCCTCGTGGATACAACCTGGAGTTTCCGGATTAATATGACTTTAGGCATGTTAGTATTAGTCAATAGCTTTATATGCGTCGCCGGATGATATACCTCGGAAACCCTCCAGGAGTAGAGAACTTTGTAATTAGATTATGCAGTCCTTCCCCATTGGTTGGGTATTTGTCTGGATAGAATCGTCCTAGTGAGCCTTCAAGCCACAGGCAAGCCAATGCAGCAGGGGCCCCATGGCCGGGTCCAATAACGAATAGCATGTCCACGGAACTATCGCGAATGAGAAGGTTCAAATGTGACCAGATGAGCACGAGCCCGGGACACGTTCCCCAATGCCCTTGATATGGCAAGTCAGTTTCGTACAGTTAGAAGAGCAGGAATATGTTTACCTAAGAGCCTCGGCTTCACATCTTCCAGCCGAAGGTCACGTTCTAGAAGAACATTGTCTTTGAGGAATATCATAGCTGCTGGGCTGTTAGCAATACGCGTATAGCGGCGTGCGTTCTGAGAAGCTCTCCAAAGCACGTACCACTGGCGATATAGCACGCCGCCCGTTGGAACTCTCTCAGTGAGCACAAGTCATGGCTGTTTAATGGTGCTTTTGTCGGCTTTACGGCCAAATCTTCTGTTGAAGCCGGGAATTGGCTGGGCAAAGGCGGAGGGTTCGGTCGGTCGATAACTTCTCCAGCCATGTTGGTTTACTTTACGCAGCAATATGCTTTTTTCGGTTGTTTAGAAGAGACTGGAGGTATTGACAATCTGGCGACGATGTTGGTCTTCATATCACTGCTGGAAAACTGGCACACTTTGTCTATTTCGGGCCTGCTGTGGAGATGCCTGCATAGTTGATTAAACGATTTAAATCACCAAATGATGGCGACATTGCTCTGTCAGAACATCTTGGCTCTTCTTATCCATTAGCGATTTCATGACGTTGAGCGGACGTCATCCAAATCATCGCTCATCCAATACCGTCGCCATTGGTTCAAGGGTAGCAGGATTCTGCGCAATGTTCTGAGAAGCAAAAAGGAAGCATATTCATATGAAGCCCAGCATCTGCCTCCCAATTGAACAATTCGGCTGTGCTATCTTTATAAAAAGTTTCGTCTTATTTGGCTTTCTATTCATTGTCTACGGTATAGCTGAATTCATGCCAAAGTATTTGTTGCATTTTGGTGATCATGACGTGGCCCTTGAGATCATCATTACTTGCTGATCTGCAGCACTATATCCGCATACTATCACCAGTGGCTGATTGGGTCCAAGAAATACTCCATGTATGCAGACAACTGGACAACAACAAGGATTGAAAATCATCTATTTGCAAATAATCCTTTGATATACCGATTTGGTACAAAATGGCATATAGATCTCGTATACAGGAGCCATTTACCATGCTATGCAAGAATCACAAAGATACCCAACCAAAAGATTTAAAAGCCGATGACATACAAACAAAAGGCGTTCACCCAGGTACCGTTGATTGATACAGGACAACTTTTTGCGACCGGCCAACTAGTTTGAAGCATCTGCAGGCCCTCGCTTTGATGGAATTTCGGAGCCCATCTTGCTAATGCCTCTCGTGTCATGATATCCTTCGTGATCCTGCCGACTTGCAGTTGCTTTGCCTCCACCACCCAAGATCGAACTATGCAATCTGAAATGATCCGACTTACTTGAGGCTTCGCCGCCACCAACACCGCCAGTGGGCAGCTGGACCTGGTCACGCTGAGGATCTCTTTCGGATCCCGAAGGTGCTGCTGAATTGCTTGGGCCGCCGGTCATTCTGTTGCCCCCAACGCCTGCGCTTCCCAACCCGAGTTCACGGATATCTTGAGCCTGGTTTCTCCTTAGCTGCGCATTATTCGCTGCTGATTCGTTTTTCCGTGTGGCATAATAAATGACACTAATCATGCCTACACCGGCGATTGTTGTCATTGCGAGTCTCTGTCTAGACATCTTGTAGTAGTGTGATGGTGATTTTTGCTAGGAGAATGAATAATCGGGAAAATGATGATAAAGAGTCACTTAGATCGCATATTTGTGATTTTAGGAGCATATATAATATGTTATGTTGATCATTATAGAAAGTTCATTAGTCAGAGTGTGATGTAAATAACCGTCCTCGATGACGCATAGGCGAAAATGAAAGTTTGACAGAGAATGAATTATGTTATAGTGATTCACCACTGACGTGAACGATTTCCGGCATTGATTCATCGAAGGGATAAAGCATACAGGCAGCGTTACAGCTATTGATGTCTACTCTACTTTTTCACAGCGTATTGGCCCTTCATCAAAAGCGCTCTAATTGCCACTCCGTGAACATTCTTTCACTTCAATGGCTTGAAAACATTCCCATGCTGAGTATTAAAATAAGTATAGAGCTTTACAGTCGTTAATATATCGTCACTTGCATTTGCTGGTACCGTTACTTGCGAATGTTCTTAAATTAGTACCCATTGAACACCCATTTCGAGAATTACACAAGCTAGGCAACCCCATCCTCAATTGCCTTTAGCTGCTGCCGCCCATACATCTTTTGCTGGGTTTCAAAGATCTCCAGATTCTTGACTATATGCTCTATCCGCCTTCGTTCTTTGTCATCTATCGCCGTATGATCAATAGATGTGTTTCTCTTTCGTCTTCTGCTATTGCGTTTATCTGTCTCCGAAGCTTGTGCGCCACTCTTCTCGTCATTCGCTCTCTGTTCCATTGTAGAAGTATCTGGAGCAGCAGTCTGGGCGATAAACGTATCTAGCCGTGGCGTTGGTGTTGGTGACCACAATGGATTGTTCGGCACATCGTTGTCACAGCTAGGTTGCTCCCAGTACAGGTTCTCTGCCCATTGTTCAGCTTTTATCTTTTTATACAAATCTGCATCTAGCATATATGCTGTTCCCGTACCAAATGAGTAAGGATCGGTTGGCTCAGAGAGCTCGCTCTTTGCAGGCACGCATTGCTGGCCTAGATATGAGTCGACAGGATCTGCCATTCTTCTCTGTTCGCTGTATCTATATCTCTCGCGAGTGTTGAGGTGAGCTGGCATATTTAAGCTGAAATCTGGATTTATCTGCCCAGTGGCCTGCTGAGCATGATTTCCTGTAGCCAGAGGCAGCTCCCAGTCTTCCATTCGTGTTGAGGCAGATTAGGTTTATATGACTTATATAGTTGTGTACCGTTTATTATTTAACACAAGTCTAGGAATTGATACGATGGCGCTCGTAAGCATGAGAGCTGTCGCGTGTTGTTCCTTCTTTTATATATCGGCGTGTCTTCGATCTTCTTGTAATTGGAAGGGTTGCCAATATACTATTAACATGGCGCCCCTGATTCGCGGATCTTACATTCCATACGCCACGCACTCTCGATACGAATGGAGGCGATATTGATGTGTTAGTGTCTTTCGTGTCCGCACGTTCAAACATTCCTTTTGCGTGAGGCTGCATTCTACGAAGAATCTGACGCACTGGCTGCGGCTTTCATCCACCAATCCATCGCATTTATGATACTAACATTTGCTAGCTATAAAGGATCACCCATGAGCCTATGGGTAAATAGTTGAAACATAATATCCCAGATAAATCATTGAGTCCAATAAACACATCAGGCAGAACATTTCAACTCTGAGAGATCATTCTTAAGATTGCCTCTGACAAGAGCGCAAGTGGCGACGGGTTGAGGCGTAGATTTCGTCATGATTGAGCCATGCTAGAAAGCCCCCTGAGCCAATCCGGTCCAGCCATCTGAAGCCACCATTTAACTTATGGCAAAATGTGAGAAATCGATCAGGAGCTGCCTCAAGGAAGGGTGTGGGTGGGTACAGCCTCTTTTCATTAGACTACAAAGGCAGATCAGCTACTCTTTGGTTGCTACCCTTAAGCCCGACAAGCCCGTGAAGGTGAAGCAGTAAATTCCACGCTTTCTGTATCCAAGAGAAAAAAACGTGCACTTGCTGAGGATAAAGGCACTTGGACGGGATTTTTACCGTCGGAATCCATAATATTGGTTAATACTCGAAGAGTGGAACAAAATGTCGAAATGCTGTAATCTCACATGCCAACTATTTTCCTTCATGAAGATCAAATCTTGACGTCACGTTGAGCAATATGAATCTCAACATCTACGCCATACCTACGTATAGCGATGTAAAGCAAAGCATCATGGGGTTGGAAGAGCTCAGACTAATGGAATATTCCCACTCACTTATTACCATTTATTTCCTGAAATGTATCTTTGCGAGATGTAAGCAGGTCTACGGTGAGATGACTGCCCAGTGTGAATCCGCATAACATTCTTTATACATTTTTGTCCCTGGACACAACGAAGCGGTGTTTTATTCATCCGTTATTCTGCAGAATTATATTATACTACTCCAGCGATTCACGGCTGCTTCCCCAATGCTTGCCAGCGCCAACACGTCGTCCATAATCGACCATGAAGATGGTCCTCGAAGCGTGGACAACGATGAGTCATGGATCTTGTTCGTCTCAGGGCCTACTGGATCGGGCAAAAGTTCAGTTGCGAAATTTCTCGCCTCAAAATTAAACGCTCGCTTCTTAGAAGGCGATGATGTGCGTGTTTCATGAATTGACTTTTAAATGACCAGAAACATGAGGCTGACGCCATCAACAGCTCCATCCTAAAGCCAACATCGACAAAATGCATAAAGGAGAAGCTTTGACAGATTCAGATCGCCAGGGGTGGCTTGAGGCAATCAATGAGCAAGCGTCATCATACAACAAGCAGCCGTCCCAGCACCACCACATGATAATCACATGCTCTGCTCTGAAGCGAGCCCACAGGGACGTCCTGAGAGAAAGCTGTCAACGAGCTGGGTATTCGCTCGTACATTTCTTCTTTTTAGACGCGCCCGAGTCTGAGCTGCACCGGAGAACAGAGGCTAGACAAAACCATTTCGCAAAGGCGAATCTTGTTCACAGCCAATTCGATGTGCTAGAGCGCCCGAGGATCGATGAATACGATGCTACGATTATCAGCGTAGTGCCGTCGCTGGATGAAGTGCAGAGTGAAGCACTAAAGGCAGTAACACGACTTTTCAACAAAGAATCATGAGTGCATAGTGTTCTATAGCTCTGACTCTTCTGCAATCACTCATCGCAATGACCAAGCATATTGGCATTTTAATACAGCATCACGATTTATAATGATAGCTACAAGTCCATACAATGACTTTATATACTTCCCAAGCGTTTCTATACCGTCTATAAATGTATCGCATTTTGTTGTGCACTGAAGCGCCCGCACTATGCTGCTCTAGCTGCGCTGTCTTAAATCGAGACGTCTCAGTCTAGTTGTGTAAATGTATGTCTATGTGTAATCTTTGTATTCTGATTTTTTCTTGGATTTTTTGTCAGAATCTGCATAAACAAGGAAACATCGGCTTCCACATACCTAATACCAATCCGAAATCTATTACGGTTCGTTTCCCGGCGTCTTCGCTCGCAGCAGCCTGTAGGAGATGTCAAGTTGTAACCCTCAGTTGCAGCTGTCTAAATCGCATCAATGCTGCCATGTCGTCAAGGAAGCATTCGTAGTTGACTTCATGTTGTTGTAGATCGATCAATAATCATGAAGGGGGGGCGGGGGTAGCAGTACAGTGAAAGCCCCCAGTTCCTTACTTCGATCTGGGGTTGTAATGAGCCTTATATACATTTTGACGGTCAAAGTAGAAAGTCAAAGTAGAAAACTAGATGCCTTCAGCGAAAATGCACTTGTTCTAGTGTGTCTAGCTAAATAAAATAGTAATTTCATTATTTCTTGGAAATGACGACGGCATTCTTGAGACAATTGTTCACTTATACGTGATATTCCTCATCGCTATACCACCAACAGTGGGAGTGGTTCAGGTCAACACTCTCCCAGTCATAGTCAACTTAATGACATCAAACATAGATAAGACTTTATTTGTCCCTTGGTTGAATAATTCAACGTACTGATCATGTTCGCCACCCATTATGTCATTTCGGTTGGTTAGACTACAGAGCAGGATTATGGACTCTGTTTCAACACCGTCGGACAGTTTAATATTACAACGTCCGTGTTATCAAATACAACCAACAATTCCAAGTATTCGCCAAGTTCAAATTTCTCATCTTCCCGTCATCACTTCTGGTTATAACTCGGCGGCGTTTTATTCCCCCTCTCCCTCCAAGCATGCCAACACGAATCAGCATCTCCATGAATCTTCGGAGAAGCAATACTCTTCCTCGCCTCCCTCTTTTCCCTATAATTTGTCCCAAACCTCTCGTCCCGCTCCTCCACCCTCCCAAAGTCCAAATGCCCATCACTCGTATAACTCATCATGAGCTGCGGCTCCCCCAGCGGAAGCTCATCCCCCCTATCCGTCTGCCACAGATGGTACGCTTTCCCGTACAGCGTGATGATCTTTTCCATCTCCCGCTTCTCTGCTAATTCCCACGCTGCTTTCGGCACCATGCGGTTAGGCATCACCAGCATTCCCGATTTCACCTCGTATACGTGGGAATGCCATAGACGGCGCTCATCAGCGGGTAGAGATTCATAACGGTTTGCTGTGATCATGTACTCTATGCCTATGATCCGTGCGTTGGGTTCTGGAGAGTCGTATAATATACATTGACGAACCTCATCATCTATCATCAGTCAGTATGAGTACATGTATCCTTATCTCATCAATTAATATCCACGAGGTTACTACGCACCCAACTGGCTGCAATAGTGATTCGTTTCGACAGACCGCATAGGGTCATTTGCATAAGCGTGGAAGGCGTTAAGATGTGCACATATTTGCTTAACCGGCTTAAAGTCCTATTTCTCTAGTCAAAACATCATTCACGCAAAAATGTCATTGAATTCACCTGTGTAAAGGATGCCGCACTCGAAAGCACAGTGTCTTCTTTAGGCAAAAGATCACCCGGAGCTTTGTCGTGTGCTTCCGAACCCATTTTCGGTGTCGAGTCCAATAGAATGCCGAGCTGTGATTATGGAATGCAAAAGGTTGATTCAACCCAACCTGCTAGTGCAATTGGGAACTGAATCTTGTCTATATATACAGATCACTGAAAAAAGCTGGAGGAAGGGCGTTCATGACGTTGACGAACCATCATCCATATTTATAGTCCGCGATTTAGCGCATGGTGATATCACACCACGTCCGTCGTTCCACAGCTCGTCGTTCCACATCTTACAAAATGTACGCACTGTATGTTTGTATCATTGCCTTTTATAGTTACCTCGCAAATTAAGCACTAAAGCGGCTCAATCTGTCGAATATCATAACCTAAGATATGGCCGCCGATCTGATGAAGCAAAAACAGTGACCCGCAAGATCAGCATATCGAATGGGACCATCAACATCATGTACGATGTAACTACAGATACTGCCATGAACAGCAACCATCACAATTAAGACTAAACATTGTAATATCTCACACAATAATACAATCCTTCAAGTGTCCTTTAAATCACCATCATCTGCAATCTCACATATATATATCGACCATATATATATATACAAACACAACGCTCCGCCAATCCAACCTCTCTCATACGCCATTAAACAAACAATCAACAAGTAAAAGATTAAGAAAAAAAGAATGAAACGCTAATCCCACCCATCTTCTTCCCTCCCCTCCTTTTTCTGTAACCCATAGAATTTTCGCCCCGGCCCTCCGGTTTGATATGCTCCAACACCAGTTTTGTGTTTTGACAGAATAAAACAGTAAAAAGCAAATCCATAACAGAAGAGTGCTGCAAACAATATGTAGACAATAGGTGTGTTCTCCCCATATATCGAGTATATGTACGTATACCCCAGAAGCATAGGTAGCGGCGTGGCCATTGGTATTAAAATTACAACTGTAACATGCTTTGGGTAAAGCAAAAAGGTAAGACAGTAGACAGGGCGTACAGATATAACCCTAAAGCCGTTCAACCAGTCGTCTTGGATCGTGACTGAGACCAGCTTAGCCTCTTATTTCTCAGTGCTTCATGATGCATGTGTTCCGACGTTGGAGAAGCAGCAGCCTCTTCCTCATTCATTTCCTCAGGCTCGTCAGTCTGCACTGCAGCAGGTTCTCGGTGGCTCATCCTCTGCGTAAAAGCGGTAAGCTTGTCCCTCAGACCAAACCCTCCGCTGCTAACACTGGTGGGCCCAGGATTCTTTTTGCGGTCAGTCATATCGACATGTCCAGCGCTGGTAGAGGGTCTTGATTCGCTGCCGCCGGACAAGGTCCTCATAGCATGGCGATGGGATCCTACTCCCTGGCTGGAGGACGGCCTGAGAAGCTCAATGGCCAGGCTGCTGTGGCCATCACCCCTGCCGGTAGCGTCTACCGGCGTTGGGGGCGTCATTGTCAGGTACGATGGGACCTGGGGAATATTTTGAGCAGAGGCACTTGTCAAATGAGACCTACTGCTGGTGATGCTGCTGCTGCGACTTGCAGATCGCGGAGCCGGAATGCCACTGCGAATGCTGCTGCGAGTAGACCGCGGAGGCGAACGTGAGTAGTCTATCGGCGACGTACCGTACATACTTGCCGAGTCATCGCTATCGTGAATGCTGGGTGTGTAATTCTGCGACAGGCTAGAAGACATTGGTGAAATGAGAGCAGAGCTGCTTGCAAGTTCTCTTAGCCTATTCCGCTGCTCTGCGTTGGGCTTGTGCTTTGAGAACTTGTTTCCAATAATAGCACCGGTATGTGAAATCAGAGCTCTCACGACGGCCTTCTTCAGCGCCAAAGCGAGATCCAAGTTTGACCAAGTCTTGTTCTGCCACTCAATGAGAGGCAGGCGGAACACAAAGTTGTGAACGTCTTCAAAGTTGCGTTGGTCTTTGCCCTTGTAGCTGAGACACAGCACAACGGACGGTATCTTGATATGCGCAAACGTTATGTAGTTGTTGGCTCGCTCAATCATCTTGGTGAGATCATCAGACATTTGCTTGTCGTCGGTGTTATGCCTGCTTCGTAAGCCGAAGCGTGTAGACTTCTTTGAATCCGAATCCCGGCTGTCTCTGGAAGAAAATCCAGTTGAAGACCGACCAACAACACCGGGTCGTGGAGTCGCCGTCAATGGTCGCAAAGACTCAATCGAAGACTTCTTGCCCAGTGTTCGTGAAGTGCCTGAACGGAAAAGTCTGAAATGGCCGCCGCCCTCGCCGTTGTTAACGCCCAGGGTCTTCTTCGAAGTTCTTTCCTCTGCGACGCCGGATGATAGTGTCGGCTTAAGACGCAGCTCGAGCGAACCCGGACGGGTTGAGAATGAAGTATCCAAGCTTGGCGTACCGGTCCTGCTGATTGTGCTCTTGGGGGACGCGTTTCCTTCTTCATCCGCCTCATTCGAATCGCGTCGAACCACAATGGAAGGATTCGTCTTGGACTCATCTTCTGCCTGCTCCATATCCATACCGGGGAAGATATATTCGAACAAGCGTTTACCGACTTCGCGTTCCAGTTGAATCTTGATGGGAAATAACTCTATCTCGAACTGGTCCATAACGGGGATACCTGCTATGGCCTCTAACATGTACCAGTAGACCCGAATCATGTCGGAATCGCCGTCGCCGTACCGAGTACCTGGCCTCTCGCCTTCGTGATATGGAGTTATTATCTCCGGGTATGTCGCGTCCGGCAAAAGGTTCAGGCCAAGCAGCTTTCCAACGCGAACCAGATTCATATGGGAGCCATCCGAGTGATCGGTGCGGTCGTACTCTAAATTCTTAAGTTGAAGTTCAACCAGCGGCTCATTCGAATCCTGCATGAGGTGCCAGACAATGTCTCTCACAGAGATGCTCCATTTCAACAGCGCGTCAGAGCGTGTATTGTTCTTTTCGAGTCGTCTCTGCGAACTCATGATGGCCTTCATCATGAAGAAAAGTTCATCCTCAGAAGCGGCCAGGTCACGCTCCAGGGCCAAGCGATCTTCCCACCCCTTCTTGTCCAAATGCAGGGAGTAAATCTGGAAATGCGATTTGATTTCCTCCATCTGCCTGATGCGGTCCTGCAGTTTCATCACCATCTCTGGAATACCGCTCAGGTCACTAAAGTCAGACCCGAGTATAATCTTCTCCAAGCGCTCATTCCTCGTCTTTTCGAGGGGCTCGCTGTACATGAGCAGATCAAGCACGATGACATACACCGCGTAATACTGCGATGAGTTACAGAGAGCGCGAGCTTGCGGGAATTCCACCCAGAGGTTATCCACACGTTTCTCCGTGGGCTCTTCGGCGGTTTCGTCTGTGTTTTCACCACCAACTTCGTCGTTATACTTGAGACGCAGATTGTTGTACTTGTCATACCGAAGCATGGCTGAAGTTTTCTGCACAACACGCTTGAAGCCGAATGGGTCGGTGCGGAAGTCAAACATGACCTCCATAGGCACCCATGGCGGCCACGAGGAACCCGTGGGCGTGCCATACTTGCTGCCCGCATACATGGATACCAGGTTGGTGAGGAACCATTTCTGATGCGTGACGAAGAACTGAGTGCTGTCCATGTTGACCAGGAATCGGCGTTGAACAAGGCCGCTGACTTGGTCCGCAATTCGCGACTTGTCCATGACTTCCACCACTTTCAGTTCCATTCCTTTTGAAGTAACCAAAACAACGTGCTTCTTGTTCTTTTCGCTCTGTAGCTGAATTTGCGGCGCGATAAGCCGCACATGATAACTGCATTGCGGGTTGAATTCGTCTGATATACCACTCTCCAAATCTTCAAGGGAGCCTTCCACAACGCCATTGGCATTGAGAGCAAAGCCTGTGCTCGTCGAGAATTTCCGCCCATCCGCCAAGATGCCTTTAATTCGGTCTTCGAGGTCTGTTGCGGCGTCTTTTTCATGAGTTGGAGTATCTGGAGACGTGGGAGTCCCGTTGGCAGCCGATGCCGGCTCTGAGTTCATGTCTTTCCCCATCCTAGCCTTTGTCTGCTCGTCTACCATGTCCAGAATGAATTTCACTGCTGGTCTGGATAGGTAGTATATAAAGCCACGTCGTTGGCTACTCTGGTGGACATATCGCAGCACAATGTTACGCAACAGGTTGTTCCATTTCAGCTGCATATTGTGAATCACGAAGCGGTTCTCAAACTCGCTTTCAAACTCAGCATTGGAGGGTATGGAGGGCATGTCCATGTGATCACTCGGTGAATCCACGGAGCCTTCAGATCGATGCGTGCTGGCCGCTCCGCTTGACGCATGGCCGTTGGTCGATGCTCCGGCGTTCATTCGCTCCAGCATAGTCTCAAGGAATGCCCTCTTGTCCCGAAGTACATTGGAATGCTGACGAAGGGTATCAAAGTCTTCCAGAATCTCGTGGTCCTTGGAATCAGTACGTATCACTTTCAACTCAGCCTCGCCCACATGCCGGATGTGTGCCCGGATCTGTTCATCAAGTTGAGCTAGACGCTCTTTGATTAGATGCGCCTGTACACTCTTTGGGTCGTTTTCTTCACTCATGGTACAAAAATGTGTGGGCTCGTTTCCAAATGGGCTTGTTCTCGTAGGATCTCCGGCAATTATACCCCCAATGTCGGTTTGACGGAAGTAAGTTAATCGAGGGATATAAGCAAGAGGCAGAATCTGGGTCTCTGGATGAGCTTCGGTGGGTAGAATCCAATCCAACTCGACAAAATCGTCCATATCGATCCAGCTATAATCTCCGTCGGGGATTGTGAAGCGAGATACATCCGGCTTCTCATCCTGATCGAGGGTGAGATGTGAAATTGATCCCTTCTTGATGGCCTCCGTCGTGGTGCCATACAAACTGGCAGAGACGGCTCGAATATCCGCGCACGCCAAGTCCAAGTGTGCTGCATGGAGCTTGATTCCAGTGATTCGACTGGGCGAATTCTTGGTCTTGGCAATGGTGTCGAACTCTTCTCGACGCTGATGAAGATCAAGCATGAAGCTATCAAACCGAACTTTCAGGCCAGTTGCAGAAACGGCGTTCTCGGAGTAGTCCTCGGCATCTTTGTGCTTGTAAATGTGACTCAGGAACAGCGGAGCAAACAGGAGGTTGTACTTGACAGTCGCCAAGTGTCTCCCGAATTTCTTGCTATTCTTTTCTCTCCCAGGGAATAGGCTACCCTGCCGAATAGGAAGCGACATGGGTCCGCTGAAGAGTCCCCACCAAGCGAAGAAGTGCGTGAAGAAGCGAGGAGTAAGATGGATCGTGTTGTAACTCCGCGAGGGTTCAAGGCTCTGCGACATCCATTCGCGATCAGCCGGTGCACGCACCGCAATTGACAAGTGAATGTGACGGCTCCTGAACCCGCGCATAGCATCATAAGGGCATCCATTCTCATCGGGCTCAGCAAAGAGCGGGTTCTTGAGAACAACCTCGTAGTGAGGTTTGAAGTCAAAACTTCGTCTGCCGTCCTCAATTGCACGCTCAAATACGAGGCCAGCGAGCCATTGCACTCTGCCGGACAGCTTCATGACGACTTTCTTAAACTGAGCCGGACCGCATCTTAAATGGTCATCCGCAAGTCGACTACTATCATCATCTCGAAGTCGGGCAGCTTCCCGCACCTGCATGCTGTAGTCCGGAATGGCAAGAATGTATTCGCCACTATCCACAGTCATGAATCTCTTGGGGTTATCCTCTGCATTGATATTCCATTTAATGTCGTTTCGCCAGCACATGATGAAGCCCGCACCATGCCCAGTTACCTGGTATGGATCGCGTGTGCCCTTCATGGCAAAATGCATATCGCCGTCCTCTTTCCAGGCAACATGGATGCGCGAATGGAAGTTGAGTCGAAGTTTATCCCAAAACCCAACTCGTTCAGACGGATCGATCTGCGGCTTGGTAAATGATTCAACGACCATCATCATGTCCTGAATTGCTGGTTGGTAGCAGGGACCCCATGTAATCCTCGTGGGAAGAGCTGTGTTGATGTCCATGTAGACATCCGAGAAAGATTTGACAGGGCCAATGGTTCGCCTCACTTCAATCGCAAAGCATCCCTCTTTAGATGCACCCGGATCCGAGCTCTTGGGGGGGATGATGTTCACGGGAACTCGCCGTGAGGACTCCAGTCCTCTAAACTCCTCGGCCAAAACAAAGTTCGTTCTCAAAGAGACAGCTTGCAGTCTAGAAGACTGCCCAGCTTTCAGCCCCGGGATGTGTAGCAGTGGCAGAGGGTAGTCGCGTAGCGAGCAGCGGGCTTCACCCATATCGACGGAGATATGCATCGGCACCAAGAGGCTGTATTGCATATCTTTGGGCATTCCTTTGCCGACTTTGTAAATGAAGTCGGGGAGATCTTCAAGGGGGAACGTTGGCTTGTCAACGGCAATGTGGAGATTGGAAATGTAAGTGGCCATCAACGCCGGTCTGGGAGCAACCTCCAAGATGTTTTCCGTCTCTTCAACGTCGCTCGGCATCTCGTTCTGTCCCCAGAATAGGCCGCGCAACTCTTTGACACCATCTCGAGATACCTGATAAGCCCGATCAATCCTCTTTTTCCATGACTGAGCATTGAACATGTCCAGATGGAGGCGCGCTTCCTCTACTGAAACTTTTGCATTTCCGTTGATGCCCAGGGTTTCGCTTTCAGGGTTATATCTCGGCATGGCGCTGTGTCGACCCTCGCGACCCCGTTCGTCTTGCTTCGTGGCATCGGAGCTTCGGCTACGGAACCACGCAGATGAGGAGTTTTCTGTCCTCCCACGAGGAAAAGCAGATCGAGAACGATTCTTGCCATTAATCCCCCGCTTCAGTTCCTCTTCCCGCACCCGATTTAGCTTGATGCGGAATGCCTCTTCCCTGGTAGCCCTCTGTATCTGCTCCATACGCCCTGCCCGATAAATCATGCCCAGCTTCCATTCGAATGCGCCATCCTCCATCTCGAAAAGGAAGTTTCGTGATCGAATGGATATTTTCGGAACAGTTTTGGGACCTTCAGGCTTCTTCTCCAAGATGTACTCGTTCGTTCCCGTTTTGAAGCGGTGCTGCAGCTGCTGCACTGCTTTAATCGTGTTGATAATGTTATCGGTAATACGGTGAACAACGACCTCGTGCGGAATGCCGATCCGGATCGCTTCAGCAGATACGTCGATAAGCTTCTCTTCCTTGTAGTCTCCCTGGTTCGACTTGTGCTTGGACTCTCGCAGGTCAAGGCGTCCATTTTTTATGCTAACCATTCGCGACCATATATTGCGCATGCGTGGAGATGCAACGTACAGGCGTATTAGCTTAGACGACAGATACGGCGTAGACCACCTCTGACGCCCGGCATCCACACTATAGATGTGAAGCATTATCATGGGGTCATGTGGTAACTCCGCCTTCACCTGAATCAAAGCTACTTTCACGTCAATGACTACGGAGTCTGTGATTGTAGAGGCCGAATCTGCAGAAGAGAATCCAGAGGTGGTGGGAGGGACTAGAAGATCCGACTTTGGTGGACCTTGCTGTGAAGCCCTTGGCGCGTCACCAGTGGTTCTCATGAAGGCCTGTCTCACAGTCTTCATAGCAACACCTACAGCGTAGTGTCGGTAGAGTGAATACTGAACCATGATGGAACGAATCGAGGACTGGATATGAAACAGCGGGCCATGATTATCGCTTGACGCAGAGAGTGAAAATTCAAGGCGAGGCACGTTGATGAAAGGCTCCAGCTCAAGCTGCTCAGCGGTTTCGATGATTTGAGCCTCAATACCTCTGGCATTGAACACCAGACGACTACCATCGCCGATATTCTGGGGCTTCTTTCTCGACCTTGTCGGACTCGTAGAGGCGAAATCAGAGTCTGACTGAGTGAGGGATCGGCTGTGAGTTCGTCTCCTGAGCATCCGTCTCTGCAAGCCGTCCAGTCTTTGAGCACGATACTCGGCCGACATGCCGTCAAGATGCAGGGATATGCCTTTACTATCATCGGATATTTGTTCGTCTACACCGGCAATCTCAATGTTGACATCATTTGCCGTGATTTGATAACGGAAAAGCCATTCAGGGACCGATCTTAGGAAGTTGGGATGCCTTCTTGACTTGGGCTTGGCTCGCTTTGTTGGCTCGACATCGGTACGTAGCTGGCGGACAATCTGACGAACGCCATCTGTGATTTCCGGCCGTACCATGCTGACTGAGAAGGACTGAATGTTGCTCGTGGCATCGACAGAAACTTCGGGGTTGGCTGCCAAGTGGACCTTGAGGTCGAAAGATTCAGTTGTTATCAAGTCAAACCTCTCGCCAGATACAGCTTGATAGTATAGGTGGTGGGATTGCAGCCGCATTGCTCCATCCAGAGAGTAGTGCAAGTCTTCAAGCGGTGAATGAGATGATTCAGCGTCAAGAGCAACAGATGAGATTGATGAAATGATGAGACCGTAATCATCTGGGTCCTCTGTCTTGCCGAGAGGCTTGAGCTTGATGCGGAGAACAGGCTCGTGCATAGTAAACTTAATACTCGCCTTGGGAAGCAGTCGGGAAAGGAGATATTCCTGCTGCTGCCTTTGTTCCGTCTTTGGAGGCTTTGGTCTAGATCGCATCATTGCTATCAAGAGGGGCAGGTGTCTTGGATCAAGATCGATAGATGGGGAGGTGACGACAGAGTTGGCGAACAAGATATTGGCATTCTTGTCTTCAAAGCTATCCACCTGAGAAAACTGGATGGTCTTGGAAGGCAAGGTGGTTCTGACCGTCGTGGTAGCCATGGGGATGTACACAATCCGCTGCGGTTTACCGAGGCCATCGTCCATGCCGACCGAGATGGAGAGGGCAGCCACCAGCGCTTCGTGGGCGATGTCCGTGGACGGGAAGTACATGCGATGTGCGGGCGATTTTGGATCTAGGCGATGCAGGTCGATGCCAACTTCCTTCATGGAAGCAGTGAGGTGCACGGGTTTCGCACAAGGGTTGACAGACTCAACCTTTTTGACGAGGCCGACAAAGCTAACGGCAAACTGAACTTCTTTGATGCCTCGCAAGATGGAGCTGAAGAATTGCTTGGAGTCTGAAACAGTCTTCATCAAGTGCTCATTCGCGCTGCTGGGAGTTCCATCTTGCACTTTGCTAACAAAGATGTCCACGGGGTCATCCAAGCTGGCAACCTTTGTCTTCTTGCGAGACAGCTTGAACTTGGTTGCACAGTGGTGCAACTCGTCGTACGGAATCTGGACCCTGCCGAGCTTCAAGGCAACGGTCGCATCTCGGAGGCCCTCCTGTGACGGATACAGGTACCCGTGCACGTTTAGCAATGCATGGTCGAGGATCTGGAGGGATTCCTTGCCATCCACGGCGAAAAAGACACTCCGGACGGTCAATATCCATTCGGCCTCAGCGTTTTCCATTGAAGAATCGGATCGGTGGAAGAAGAATCGAGCTCGATCAGCCATTTTGTGTCTCGTATCCACGGCAAGCGTCAAGCTTCCAACCTGAAGGCTGCCCACATCGACCACGTTGATGACCGAGTTGGTCACGACGACATCCACCAAGCGCAGCCATTTCACGCTGTGGTGCAACTTTTTCACCTTCTCTTTGAGCTTTTGGAGGCGTGACCACGTCTCGGCCTCGGATCTAGATTCGGTTTGATCTGGAGGAGGCAGGTCCAGTAGCGGGTCTATTTCCTCCTCCTCCGCATTATCAGTCTTTCGATCCACACTTTGTGGTGTCTCGTCCGTGGCAGGCTTCCGCTCTTCGAGTTTCTTAATATCGGCGGTCACGGTCAGGTCGCTGAGAACTATGCTCAACCACGTGGGTTGCGCAAAAGTCGGACGATGAATGTTTAGGCCCAGGCCGCGAATCTCGATCTTGATGCCATCTCTGGGTGAGTAGGCAAGGCGCCGGAGGGAGAAGTAGCCTATCCGCTGGATGGAGATGCCGGTGACGATTCGAAGAACAGCGAAGAGGACGAAGGAGGAGAGGTAGAGGAGGACGAAGATACCGAGGGCGAAGGTCGGACTGAGAAGCGCCATGTTTGCAGCGGCGCGCAATCAATTACCTAGCTGACGGGGGGAGGTTAGACGGTGTGCCACGAGCACGAGGCGGGCAAGCTCCAATCAATGGCGGCGTACTTACAGGACGCCGGTAGCAGAGAGACCATTCTCTCGCAGAGCAAACAGGCAATCAATGGGAACAAAGAGAAGAGAAACGCGACATGACAGTGGGAAGAAAAAGAAGGAAAATGGAAGCTGGGAGATTCGACGAGGGAGGGGCCCCGAACCGGGCCAGGTAGGGGGGCCTGAACTATCGGGACGCCGGAACAGCTCCTGTGATGCGCCTGGGGTCGAGCAGCAGGGCTTCCCGGGCCGGCTGGGAAGATCGGAGCGAGGCGCGCCGCAAGAACTCCGGATGGTCGCACGAAGAGTGAGGACGGAGGTTTTTGCGAGACGCAAGTACTCGTACCCAAGTATGGAGGAGCTGCAAGCTGGCTGGTATGAGTACAGTAGGTAGAGGGTGGAAGCTGGAGGTGAATGGAGGTCAGCAGAGGCAGCGGAGCCGATGCGGCAGATGGGCGTGCAGGTGGCAGTGGAGGTACCGAGTACTTGGCGGCCGAGTCTGGCGTGTCTGGCGTCAACGGAATCCCAAGGTCGGTACACCGGGTGTGTCTGGGTCCAGGCTGGCTGGAATGGTGGAAAAGGGGGAGTAGGGAATTAGGAATAGGGAATAGGGAATAGGGAATAGGGACCGTCGGGGGATGCAAATTTTCTGAGGAATCCAGAAGCCACCGTGTTCCGTAAAAGGCCCTGCGCAGGCCCCGTATTCGAGATTACGGCTGCGCCATCAGTTGTTCAATCGTGTGCCGACTTGCTGGATGCAGTGCAGTTGGAGTCCCTATCGCGCACACAGACTTTACAGACTTGGAGCCAAAAAGCGAGCGTGGGATTGGTGCCGGGTACTTCGCACGCAGGTGCCCTGTACCTTGGTATCTAAGGTACTCCCGCATTGGGTACTTTGGGGCTAGCTGGGAACATGTTCCGGCTGCCGTGACCTTTTATCGCGATGCCACGCCTCTAAACCCAGCACGGCCGCTAACAACGGAGCTCTAGTGTAGAGTAGAGCACCCGACGAGACGGGATGTTAGACGACGAAGCTCACCGTTTAAAAATAGCCTAAACAGCAAGGAGTGGCTACTATTGATATTTGATATCACTACGTGTTGTCAATAGAGGTAGGTAGCTACTATATGTAGCAGCAGCAATTGATGTGCAGTATCAACATCCAGCAGGACAGTTAGATACCGTATATGCTACATTCTTTGAAGGAGACGAGACTGTTTTCTCGACAGCAGAGAGATGAAAGGCAGCAGCAGAGTCGTCGTAAGTCACGGTTTTGAGAGTCTCCCCAAGTCTAGAGTAGCAGCGGAGTTAACGATAAGGAGCACCCCCCGTTTAGATCTCCATACATTTGAACGCATCATACGCACGCGGTACGTTATGCCCATGTACACACTAGCCATCCATCACTCGAGTCTTATTAATGCTCCAGCTCCTAAAAGGAGGCCTCAATACATTACGAATACTAAAAGACGCGTCAACTCAACCGATGGTTATATTAGCAATTAAATACACTCCTTCGGAACCTTACTGTAATTCTCGCCTTCCTCGCCTATCCTCGCGTCGACCTGTCAATCTCTCTTGGGATATTCCAGCTGCTCCCACTCTGGACTAATCAAGATTCGCAGTGTAGCAGCCGCAATGAGCCGCTACGAGATTGCAAACGGTGCTAGCGGTGCTAAGGCCTCACGGACCACTTCGGCCAGGATTTACAAGGAATCTCCCAGATGTTTTTTTTGGCAGCGCCCACCACGTTGAAGATTATTCTCTGTAAAGAATTCAGGGCAGAATATGATCACTCAATATCAAACCAGGTCCAATGCCTTGATTACGAGCTGTATCTGTTGCTTTCTTCATCCGTCTTGCTTAGGGCTAGATCGGGTGAGACATTCTGCACGGACGGCATATCGGACACGGATGGTAGCCGTTGATTGGACAATGGCAGCTCAGTGGTGACATAAGCACAGGAACGCGATCAACTCCCCTGTTAACCTATAACTCTAATTGTGCCTCTATTATTGGCCATCGCATGCTGCAATTGGTGAGCGCGGTCTTGTAATACGAGATTCATGCTTTTTTATTGTAGCGTAATGGCTATTTCGTAAAAAGAAACAAATTGCTTGCTTCGTTTAAAAGTAGTCGTACAATATCATGCTCCGTGGGCGCCGATCCAAATATGTCGATGCAGCTTGTCGTAGTACCTAGATGTGAAAGCAGCAGGGATATCAACCATAACCACCAATTACAAAAAATTTGAAGAAAATTAGAACACCCCCGGATGAGCTTCACGCCTTATTTTCGTCTTTAGTTGTCCGATCAATAGACTTTAGCTCGGCGATCCGGTCGTCAATGAGGGCAATATCTGCATCGACTCTGAGAATTTTCTCTTCCATCATGTCGATGTACTCCTGGTCTGTGAGTTTCCTTAGCGGGCTCCAGTTGGACCGAAGCCAGCTCTCGTTCTCGTCCCTGACTTTTGGCTTCCTGTTGCTCAATCCATTGGCAACTATCTGCCCGCCTGCCCCCAGCACTCCCCACATGGCCATGGCCGGCAGAATCTTCCCTGGGCCCCCTTCCAAGCTCAAAAAGTTAGTTGACAAGCGCTGATATTAGCAAAAGCTTGTTACTCACGTATCAATCCGGCCACTGCGCCGGCTGCTGACCCGCCTATGGTGCTCGCTATGGTTTTGTCGACTGGCCTCAGCTGCTCGTTGCCCCCCATTGCCCTGACGGTCATAGACCTAGTAACTTGATGAGGTCAATAACGATTCGCATGGGTAAGAGACCGGTCAGAGGCAGGATGAACTTACACCAGAAGCTCCCCCCCAAGGCAAACCATTGAAATCCGGTCACAGCACCACTGGCTACGGGGCTGGTGTCCCGTGCAATGGCACCGGCAACACCAGCTAATACTCCAGCAGCGCCTTGTTTGAACATGTTAGACTAAAGGATATAGTTTGCCATGAGTGAAGGATGAGAAACTTACCGGTGAAAGAGCCAACTTTGACGGGAGCCACGATGAGGTCTATAATCTCTGGCGGCAAGATGCCTCGTTTCTTGTGCTGTTGCGGCTGCAGGGCGCCAGACGAAGGTTCCGGCTTGTTGCTCATGATGATGGTCTGGAGATTTTTCACCCCACGTTTCTTTTTCTTGGTGGTAAATGTATGTGTCTGAGAGGAACAAGAGTAAGGAAATTGATGATTAACTAGATGGTAGTAACTGATAATGAACAATTAAAAGAAGATGAGTATATGGGAATTATATTTATACAAACTAGGAGACTGGCTGGTGTTGATGTAGTAGATGTCAAATAGTACTAATGGAGGTCAGCCTCGGGGAAATGGATTGGAGGTACCTGTGAACATTTAATTCCTCGCCTGGCGTGGTGGGGCATGATATGCACAAAACGGGTCGGCGGCTACTGGCAGTGACTTGGAGGTACCGGCGATGCGCAGGCACCGCAGCCACGGCGGCCACTGCAGACGCTTGGCTGCTAGGCACCGCAGGTATCGGCAATGTCGCGGCGCCTAGCCCTTGGCGGCCTAGCGCCTCCCACTCTTGGGCGGGCGAAAATTGGAAATGGAAAAGGCAGCCAGCCCTCTCACGACGCCGCATCTTTTTTTTTCCTGGACGAGCAAATTTCACCTCGCCAACCCGAGACCCGGCATCTGGGACTCGTAATCGCTCATCCGACCGACTCGTAGCCAATCTGGTCCCTTCATTGGCTGCTCTTGTCGATTCTCTCGGCCACCGCCTATTTCTCTCCCGCCGCAGCCCAGCGTCTGCCCTTTTGCGCATCGGCTGCCGATAGTCATCTCTAGTGATATCCTTGCGCGAGCTCGCCCTCATCAACCGCAATCATGGGTATGTCACCGAATCTGGCTGTTCGGTACTGTCGAGACTGTCCTGCTGACGCTGCTCGATAGCTCCCAAGAAGAAGGAACAGCAGAAGATGTCCCTCGGGGACTTTCTGGGCGGTTCAGGTTCGTGCTGCCGTCGTCCCTCCCTTGATGCCCTCGTCGACCGCTGCCGATTTTGGGGGGGTCGCATCGACACCCCGCGCCGGCACTAGAATATAAATTCCGGACCGCCAATATGCTGACTCTTGGCGCAGGTTTTGGTGGAGGCTCTTGGGCCGATGAGGTTGAGGAAACCTATGGTATGTTGCTCTTGCTTGGCGAATTCTTGCCGCTTGGACCCTTGCTAATCTGTCTACAGTTTCTGGTAAGTGTGTACAATACCTATCTAAAAGCGATCTGCCCGAAAAAAAAAGAAAAAAGAAGAAGATAAAGGACAAGAGGAGGAAAACAAAAGAAAGAACGAGAGAAAGAAAGAAGAAAACATTGGCATACGATCGGCACATGACAACATGATATTGACCTGATGATACAGGTACTCAGGCCCTCCCTCCCGCTCGAGACAGCGGCCGTTCCATGAACACGTCTTCGTGGCAGGACCGAGGTATGAACCTTTCACGCCGTGGCCAGTGGCTGCTCATCACTCATCATTAACGGCTGCCAGGCTACTCTGTCCGCGAGTCCGTCCCCGCCCAGCTTCCCGAGAAGCCTCCGTTTACCGCCCACCTGGGCAACCTGTCATATGATGCCACCAACGAATCCGTGACCGACTTCTTTGACGGCTGCGACGTTGTCAGCGTCCGAATTATCGAAGACCGCGAGATGCAGCGCCCCAAGGGCTTTGGATATGTCGAGTTCGGCAACCTTGACGGCCTGAAAAAGGCCCTGACACTTGATGGGCAGTCGTTTGAGGGCCGCATGATCAAAATTAAGGTGGCCGATCCTCGTATGTTATCTTCCCACCATGGCCTTATATGAAGAGTAAACCCCGTATGCTAATTAATGATGTAGCTCGTGGTGGCGACGGCCGAGAGGCTCGTGGTGAATCTGCCCGCGACTTGAGCGAGTGGACCCGCAAGGGCCCTCTTCCCGATCTTCCTGGAGCGAGGGGTCCCCGGTCCGACTTTGGAGAACGCCGCCCCCCTCGCGATCCCGCCACTGACGGCCGTTCTACTCGTGAGATGACGTGGGAGCGACGCGGACCTCTTTCTCCCCTGGCCCCCCAGGAACCCGGATCCCGTGAAAGCAGCCGTGCGCGCGGACCTCAAGAGGGTTTGGGAGAGCGCAGCGAGTCGTACCGCGGAAACCGTCGAGACGCCCCAGCCTGGGGAGAAGGCCGACAAGAGGGTGGCCGCCCTCCTCGGCAATACAACGAACGGCCCGAGCGTCCTGAACGCCCGGAGCGCACTCCTACCGCCGCTGAGAAGGACTTCCAATGGCGCGATCGCATGCGTCCGGATGCTGCCAACGCACCCCCCGCCGTTGAGACTCCGGCCTCTCCTGGAGCCGCGCCCCCGGCCCAAGCCCCCGGCGGCCGCCCCCGTTTGAACCTTCAGAAGCGAACCGTTTCGGAGGTTGCCGATAGCTCCTCTTCTGCCGCTGGAGACGCCAAGGCCAGCCCCTTTGGAGCTGCTCGTCCCATCGACACCGCGGCAAGGGAGAAGGAGATTGAAGAGAAGAGACTTCAGGCCATCCAGGAGAAGAAAGAAGCGGACGAGAAGGCCAAGGAAGAGCGACGCCTGGCCAAGGAAGCAGCCGCCGCCAAGGCTGAGGCTGATGCTGAGGCCGAAGCCGAGGCTGAAGCCAAGCAGGCTACTGAGGCCTCTAAGGCCCCTGAGGCCCCTGAGGCCGCCGAGGCCAACGTTGAGGCCAAGACAGAAGCCGAGACAGAAACCAAGGCCGAGGAAGAGCCCAAGACTGAGCAGGCCAAGGAAAATGGTGCGTCGGAGCAAAAGGTTCCTATCCGAACTCGAGACCAGCCCAAGGATTTCAGCCAGGGACAGAAGTCAAGAGCTACCGAGTCTGGCAACTGGAGATCGGCCACCAACGAACAGCGAGTTTCCCGTGGAAACTTCCGCGGAAGCCGTGGCGGCGGCCGTGGCGGCCGTGACGATGGCGCGCCCCGAGGACCTCGCAACGAAAACCGGGCACCTCGTTCCAATGGCCAGCAGGCTGCGGCTCCCGCGGCCGAGGGCGACACTCCGGCTCCGGCTGCTGACGAGGACGGCTGGACTACCGTCGCCACCGGCAAGAAGGGACGAACTGGACGAGTGTAAAGAGACAAAAGCAAAGCAAGAAACCAAAAAAGAGCGATTGTAAAAAAATTGATGTCCATTTCCTTTCGGTTTCCATGACTAGAGATGCCGTCGCAAGATTTCCTGCCAGCGGATCCCGGTCCTGACATCGTGTGCACACTGTTCCGATTTCTAAATACTCTACCGATTTCCGGGCAAGGCGTTTCTGCAGTCTCCAATCTCGCCCGTCTCCTGCCGCAGACTGCTTGGATATGGCTCATGACTTTTCGGCAAGCCAAATGATGCCGTGTCGACGCTACAAAGGTGTTTTCTCTATTTCTTCTCTCTCTCTCTCTCTCTCTCTTTTTTTTTTTTGCATCTTTGTCCGCTCGAGCATCTGATGGCGTTGCCCGTTACAGCGCTACTTTGTCCTACCGTGCTTTGCTGGCCGGGCTTCGAATGAAGCTTGTTTGCTTGCTGCTTGGTTGGACAGGATACAGTGAAGGTTGGTCGACAGTTGCTCGGCATATGGGGCCGTAATAACGTTTTTTCTTTTGTTTTTTACTCTTCATTTTTTTCTTTCAACAAATTGGGGCAGGGAGGGCTAGGAAACGGTCAAAATGATGCAATTTTGTTTTTCCATCTCATGACATGCATTTATGCGGGACAGAACAGATTGAAAAGGAGGGAGAGGTGATTTGAACGATCAGCTTTCAATGACGATGACGATGACCGGCTCACGCTTTATGCAGTGTCGATGAGGAGGGCGGGTTCTATCTATTCATCTGCGGACTCTTTGGGGAACATAAAAACGGGGAATCTATCTGCGCAGTTTTGCTCTTTTTCCTTTGTTGCTTGCTTTCACCCCTTTGCCTTTCTTTTCCTCTTGTTACTTTGAAGATGTTGCTCGGACTGGAACAGAGAGAGAGCGAGAGCAAGAGACAAAAAGCTTGAACTGGACAGACTCATACCCGACTGTTGAGAGAATTTGGCGTCTTGACTCTGGAGCTGAGGCACGGGGGAAACAATGCAGAGCAGAGCAGAGCAGAGCAGAGGAAAAGCAAAAAGAACAGACAATGGCGTGGGGGGCCGAATGTAGCCGCTTTGAAGCGAGTCTATTTTGATAGAGGGCGAGGCAAAATTAAAAAAAGGGTTTCTATATATGTGACTCGTGACGACGATGCAAACTGTTTGTGTGAAAATTGTGTTGCCTTGTGACAAGGCAGCGGGATTTGGGAAATGTTTGTGCCTGGATCGGCGGGCTTTTGGAGATGCTTGCATGAGTGCTGCCTGCCGTGCCCTGGCCGGATATATTATATCGCGCACCCTGTCCGTCTTGAGAGTCTTTTGATTTTCCCATGTTGCATCCATCTCGACTTTTTGATCTGATACCCTACAAACCACACCTCAAACCGAACATCATTCCTTGTTAAACGTCTACAGCAACTTCAACTACACAAAAATCATCTACAATGACGGCCCTCACTTACACCCACTCACCCTCCCTCGCCCCCCTAACAACTCACTCCCCCCAATGCCTCTCCGCCTCCAGCAACCCGCCCATCAACTACCTCATGACCAGCGTCCTCGTCCTCCGCTCTCACCCTCCCTCTCGCCAGCCGCAAATCCTGCTCCTCCGTCGCCACCCGGCAGATTCCTACCCTCTCAAATGGGAACCCCCCGGCGGCTCCGTCGACGCTTCCGACCCGACGGTGCTCTTCGCCGCGGCTCGCGAACTGCACGAGGAGACGAGCCTCCGCAACCCTCATTTCCACACGTGGGTCGCCATGGCGCGGGACGGGAATCTCGAGGGCGCCGAGGCGATGAAGAGCTGGGGCGTGCGGCCGGAGGAGGAGCTGGCGAGGGACGTGGAGGTGAAGGTTGACGGGGGGAGCGCGGTGCGGGTGACGACGTTTTTGGAGACGAAGAATGTTTGGGGCAAGATGAATTTCGTCGCGACGGTGGAGGGGGCGGAGGCGGTGGAGATTGATCCGGAGGAACACGTTGAGTGGGGGTGGTTTACGGAGGAGGAGGTGAGGCGGGGACGAGCGGTTTTGCGCTTGGGGGATGGGGAGGAGAGGGAGAGAGTGTTGGAGTTTACGAGTCGGGCGGTTTGGGGGAGTGTTTTGGAGGCGTTTGGGGTGGGGAGGGAGATGGGCGTGATTGTGTGAGTGAAGTGGAGGAGACGAGATTTGGAGATGATGGAGCGTGATGTTTGTTTGTTTTCTTTGAAAAGGACCGAGGTCGATGGGGGGATGGACAGGGGAGAATAGACGGAGCGTGAACATGATGCTTTACTGCGAGCATTACGTCCCTGGCGCTTAAGCCCATAACGATATAAAACCCTCCCAAGGAGAGAGAGAAAGAAAGAGATAGAAGAACATCAAAGTAGCATCCTTGTGAAACATCATTTCAACGCCAGGCCAACATGAACAAGCACAAAACCATCAAACAAATCAGAAAAGCTCAGAAAAAAAAATGAAATCACAACCTCTTCGCCCCCATCTCCTCCATCCCATAATCATCCCAATCAGCCTCCCCCATCGCACCAATCTTCCCACCCACAAAGATCCCCACGCCCGTCACCACGCTGCCCAAGAGGAACCAGCCCTCAAA
Organism: Trichoderma aggressivum f. europaeum; assembly: GCF_033847375.1. Classification (NCBI taxonomy): domain Eukaryota; kingdom Fungi; phylum Ascomycota; class Sordariomycetes; order Hypocreales; family Hypocreaceae; genus Trichoderma; species Trichoderma aggressivum. The sequence continues at coordinate 1,758,750 of NW_026946367.1, forward strand.
CCAGCCGTCCACAAACGCCGGCGTCAGCGCCCCCCTCAGGACGCCCCCGACGGCCGATCTCGCCTCGCTCGGCAACTGGCTGCGCAGAAGCAAGCTCGCCGAGATGACATACGTCGCCGCCACTTGTCCCACCGCCAGGGCGAGGTTCGCCTGTGCGTGCCGCAGCAGTCCGGGCGTCCACTTGGCGAACAGGTGGAACGTCTGGATGGCGCTGTTTGCGCTGGCCACGAGGATGACGCCGCTGAGGGCGAAGCTGATGATGCGCGCCCACGCCATCTGGTCGAGCTTCGGGTCCCAGTGCCTGGCCAGCAGCCCCAAGAAGCGGTTGATGGGATCGCTGCTGGCGAAACTGGCCGACGGCGAGGATGCTCTCCGGAGAGTCGTCAGTGACGTCGCCAGGATGCGATACACGCAGTAGGCGCTGAAGATGTATGATGGCGCGAGCAGGATGCGGCCCATGGTTGTGGAAGCGCGGGCCGAGGCGGCGCGCTGGTTCTTCATCAACACCAGGTTGGAAGACAAGCTGGCCTCCATGGCCTCGAGCCCGACAATCTCCATCTTGAGCGTCTGCATCTCGGCCTCCTCGCCCGTCGCCCCTCGTATCGAGCCCATGACCATCCCGACCAGCCCAGTCTTGCCCCTTTTGCTCGCTTCCTGGCTCATCTTGCGTTCCAGATACTGCAAACGATGTCGTTTCGTCGCCAACATCTCGCTCGTCGCCTCCAGCCCAGTCTGCTTGCGATTGACATCCGCCTCGGTCAACGGCCTCCGCCTGACATCGCCGCGACCAAAAGTGTGCCAGGGCGCCGACACCGACGCAAAGCCCGACAGCAGCGCCATGAGCGAGATGCCCACGACCCCGATGCGTTCCAGACACGCCCTCGTCAGATCCTCGCCCACGATGCCCCTCGAGTTCCAGCTCGGGCTCGTCCTCCCGTCGTGATGCGCCGGCGGCGCCGACCGCAGCAATATCTCCGCCCTCGGCACGACGCTGCCCATGGACCAAAAGATGAACAGCCAGCCGCCAAACAGCACCGCCTGCAATCCCAGTGCCACGCGCGAAAGCCTGCCCTTGGCCGTCCTCTGAAAGCTCCATCCCGCGCTGGACACGACGCTCCGACACTCGAGCCACGGGATCAGCACCACCAGCATGAACAGCAGCGCCGGCACCGTCACCCTCAGCGCCAAGTTCCGCGCCGCCGGGTCGACCGCCTCGACAATCTCCGCCATGATGAGCGCGCCCAGCGTCGCCGCCAAGCCAACCGTCGTGCCAAAGGCCCACGCCGCGCCTCGCCGCCTCCAGCTCTTGGTGCCGTGCTCGGCGTGCACCTGCCGCAGCGCCGCCGGGGCATGGGCCGGCAGGACGTGGTCGTCGCCGTCGCGGGCATCGTCTTGCGCCGCGCGGCTCAGCTTGGGGAAGACGAGGCGCACGGCCACGGCGTTGGCGGCGATGAAGACGGCGGCAAAGGGCAGCGCCGACAGCAGGGCGGCGGCTGTGACGGCGTGCGGGCTCGGAGGAGCGCAGGCATCTTGGTCGCAGGACGAAGTCGAAAAGGGCCACATTTGCGTCGTTGTGTTTTGTGTTTGGTTGTTGTCGTATGATCTTGGCCTCTCGTTGGGGGTTTCCGTATCCCCCCTCCGCTCTCTCCGTCTCTCTCTCTCTGCTCGTGTCAATGAGATTAAATCAAGTCGAATTGAATCGGCCTCAATCCGTCCTCTCGTATCTCGTAGTCGAATATCCCTCCCCTCTCCAGTCCAATCCCGTCGCCCTCCTTATCGCAAGCTGTCGTCGCACTTGTGTCCTGTCCAAATCCAAATCCCCCGCCAAAGACGCGGGCATAAGTCACTCGAAAAGCCACCAGCTGGAAAAAAAAAAGCCACCTCTTCCCTCTTCTCAGGTACTGCTAACAGCGTCGTCGTAGTAGTAAAAAAAATAGCAGCTTTCAATCAAACGCACAGATTCAATCAACGAAAGCCAAGCGAATGTTCTGGTAAATAGTAGGTACCTAGGTATTTATCGCACCCCACGTTGACTTTGAAAGTAAAGGCGCCGTTCTGTCCGGTTCAATGGCAAATATACCTTGGTTCCCGTACCGCCCTTGCAATCACGTACACAATGTAACCCTCCCCAGCAGAGTAAAGAAAAAAGAATAGCAAGAAAAGAAAAAGAGCATGGAGGGATTGGAAGACGGAAAGAAAAAGAATGACGACGATCCTCTTACTGCAATCTGGGGCCAGTCCCACCCAAAACGCCGTACGAGTACCTGTACTTTGGCAGCAACGACGCAATAGGCGGAGAGAGGCTGCGTGTGGCCTATCATTCCAGCCAATAGCATCTGCGGAAATCATGGTGGGCTCGTACTCAGTACTCGGTACCCGCACCCAACTCTCGACTTCTCCCCCACTCTAATTCCCCAATCTACCCCGTACGGTAAAAAGCCCACGCCATCTATTTTCTATTTTCAGCAACATCCGAACCTACAACAAAATCTGCAGCAAAAGATGCCCGCCTTATTCTTAGTCATTCTTTCAAGGGTTCTTGTTTGTTTGTTTGTTTGTTTGTTTTACGAGTAACTTACAAGTACACTGCCTAGCATTATCTGCCAGAATCATCCCACTCCATGTTGCTTCGCCCGGCGCTGATCCTTCCAAGTCCAAGGCCATGCAAGTCTTTTAACCGCCAAGCCGTCCCAGATGATCCCGTCCCGTGTTTCGCATCGTATCAGAATGCCTCAAGCCTCGCTCACTCTCGCTCCCATCATGCTTCCCCTCTTCTTGAGCCGCGTAACCCCCCCGACAAACATGGATTATTCATCTCCCGTCATCGGCATCTTCACGGAATTCACGGCACGCTCTGTAGTCGTCATGCTTAATCGCTTTCTTCATCTGGCTGTCTCGGCGCAAAATCTAGATGCCATATTGCCATGCGCTAATCGTTACCTACACCAACATGATCCACCGCTCTATCATTATTCCAATCAATCCACCTCCATCAACCAATCAACCAACCAACCAACCAACCAACCAACCAATCGCTGACCTGCCTGTCTTTGCCGAGCTTGCTGTCTTGTGAATGAACCCGTGCTCAGTATGCCAGTCCTTGCCAAATAGCTGCTAGGATTTCCTCCCCCCTTCTTCTTGTCTTCTCTCATGGTCAACGACTCTTTTGAAACCATTGCTTCATCTTTGCAACAGGTGATTCCTTTGTGGCTGCGTTTTCGGCATCGGCGGCTGCCCTTGCCTCTGAACCAGGCTTGTCTTCTGCTGATTCCACAACATCGCCCGAGTTTTCTACCTGGTTGGAAGTTGAAAGGTTACGCCCTGGGCCCGTCCCTGAAGCGAGGGCTTCCTCAAGGCGTGCGAGCGGCCACAGGTTAGCTTCTCGTAGCATCCGTATGAAGTGCTCTTGCTGATGAGCGTTCATCTCCTCCCCTTCCTCCGAATCGTCCTCATCCTGCTGCTGCTGCGGCCGCTGTGGCGACGCCGTTAGCCGTAGCGGACGGTTCGACGGGGCATAGTATTGCGACCTGGGTACATTCTGATCGGGGGACCATTCAAGGGGTATTTGCCCCGAGACCGCCTGAGCAGACCGTCCCTGGGGAGATCGCGGCACTGACATCCGCTGTGGGGACCATTGTGCCGATGCTGGTTGAACAGGCCGTCCCTGGGGAGAGTTTTGTGCTGATGTCGGCTGTGCAGGCCGTCCCTGAGGGGAACGCTGTGCTGATGTCGGCTGTGCAGGCTGTCCCTGAGGAGACTGTTGCGCTGACACAGGTTGAGCGGGCCGTCCCTGAGGAGAGTATTGCGCTGATACCCTGGGAGAAGTGCGCGAAGAAGGGGGAGAACTCGTTGCATGCGGTTGCCCTTGTTGCTTCGGCTTGCCTTTCTTCAAGAGGTCATCAATCTTGTGAGCCAAATTTAACGTGTCCGCATCCTTTGGCCTAAGGGGAACCTCCTCCCCTTTCCCCGTAGGCGAAGATAACCTCATAGCGTCGGATGCCCTTGAATGCTGCCCTGACAGATCGTTCCAACCTTGAATTTCCCTTTTCACCTCCTCTGAGATCTCATCGCCGTCATCTAGCAGCGTTCCACCCGAAGACTCAATCAAAGCAGTCACCCAAGGTTCCCTCTTTTTTCTGAACATGGTAGAGGGCGTTTCCATTGCATTTTTTGCACCAATCGCCAGGCTCCAGACCTTTGAATCCGAAGGCGAGGGTCGATCGTGTATGACTCTGGACCTGGAACTTGAGCCTCTTGGAGCGTGACCCTATCGATTGAAGCGACTGCTCTCGCTCGGGGGAGACTCTGACTTCATTGGGGCATTTTTGGCAAATTGGACAAGGCCGCGCTGTCTCTCTGTCCTGGCACGTGGAGCTATGTCTCTGGCGGGGGGAGGTACATCTGTGACAAAGTCGGGAGGCTCAGCAACCGGAGACAAAGAAATTGGCAGGTCATGTGCCGATTGCCTTTTCCGCGATTTCCTCCTTGAAGGGCCAGCCATAGGAGGATCGGGCCAATAAGGGCTCGTGTAATAACCGCCCGTCGAGGGACCGGCTGTCGAAGGACCAGCTGTCGAAGGACCAGCCGACGATGGACCGGCTTCGTCAGGAATAGACATGGGAGAAGTTCTTGGAGCAGCCGATGGGCTGTTTGTCAAAACCGACGCTCTCTAGCCATGCGGCTTTGAGCTCGGCTGCTTTGAGGCTGGCGCTTTTTGATCTTGTGACTGGCTTGACGCCAATGGCCCAGAATGCGGTGTCGCTGGCCTTGGTGTTTCCAGAGTCGTTGGTCCCGAAGGAGGCGCCGTAGATTCCGAAGACTGCGCCAACTGGTCTGCCATCCTCTTGTGGAGATAGCGGCTACGAGTGCCATCCTCTCCGCCTCCCCTCATCGTAACCTCGGGGTCTGCCTCGCCTGCGTCGTCGCCACCAGCTTGAAGAGCCACAATCGGTGTATCCCTGGAGCCTTCTGCATTCTGAGCCCGGGGGGCACGCCTTGGGCCGCCGCGCATCTTCTACGATGCACTCCCAGAGTTCTGCCCCTGGGCCTCGTCCTCTTCCTCGTCCTCTTCCTCATTAATGCCGTGCCTGAGCGCGGCCGCCTCGCTGACCTCCATTTTGTGAAGCTGATCCAGTTTCTGCTGCTGGTTCAGAGCCTCTACTCCAGTCATGACCTCAAACTCTCCCTCTTCGTCATCTTCCTCATCGTCGCTATTGGGAGCGCTGTTGGGAGCGCTGTTGGGCGCGCTGTTCGGCGAGGGAATAGAGGGAACGCGGCGCGCAGCACTTGTCCGGGGGCCGGCCACGAGATCGGGGGATTTCGACCTCATCAAGACCGTCTCGTGGATGGGTTTGATGGTTGGGTCGAACTTGGCGGGCAGTCCTAGCACCTTTGCCACCTGATGTGCCTCCTCTTCGCGTGGAATTTGAACCTCTAGTTCGTAGCTGCTGCTGGCTTCGCTGTCGGCCTCATGTTTGCCGTGAGTAGCGGCCAGCATGCTGACGTATGTTTGCCGCGAGTTGTCGTTTGTACGCTTGGCCTTTTTCTTATTCCGTTTCTCGGTAGGTCTCACGACGACGACGGGTATGGGAGAATACTGCAGGCAGTACTTTGAAAAGGAATTGCGGTTGTTGACGAGGCCCTGAAGTCCACCAAGGGACCGTCCTCGTGTGCCCACGATGAGCATGGCCGGCTGATATAGTTGAATCTGGCATTGAGAGAAAATAGTTAGGTCACGTCTCGCGAGGCTGGTGAGATTGCGGCCACTTACCAGCGACTGAAAGGTGGCGTGTAGCTTGCCGACTGCGTACTCGAGGACGAAGGCAACGGCGCTGTTTCTCTTGTTCTTCTCCAGGATGCTCTTCATCACCTGCTGCGCATCGCTATGGTATGACTTCTCGCCAAGTCGCACGTCCTTTTCAATGACGCGCACGCAGATAATCTCGTCGCCGTCGTCGACAAGCTCGTCTAGCAGCCACTGAACGGCATAGTCTGAGTACGAGTGCTCGTCAATGCCGACCATGAAGGTGCGCGATCTCCGGCGTGGCTGATACCCATCGTGTTTGACGTTGAGTACGAGGGACGAGGGAACCTTTTTGGACGTCTCACCGCTGGGAACATTGTCGAAGCCGACATGGCGCTGAAATCTGTCGTGCGGTTGGGCGGTTAGTGTCGCCATTGCCGTCGCAAATGAAACAGGGGTTTTGGGTCAATAGGATCACGAGAAGGAAGAAATGGGTGGGAAATCAAAGAAAGCATCTAGATCACCAAGAGCGCAAGAGACATAATAAATACAGCCCAAGAGGAGACGGTGAGGGAAATATGCAAATGCCAAGGGCGAGGCATGTGAGAGCGAGATGACGGAGATTTTGCGACTGCGGCGAGTTGGAACAAGCTCCGTCAAGTTCCACCACAGAAAAAAAGGTGCGAGCTATTCCGGCTCGTTACTGGCGGGGTACCAAAGAAAATAGCCATAACGAGAAGCTCCCGGAGCGGTGGGGCCAATGAGCTGCTGACTCTTGGTCGCTTCGGCCGCATCTTTGTTGGAGGAGAGAGGAGAGGAGAGAAGAGAGTTGGAGAAGAGGCATCCAATCACCGCGCAACAGGGCGTCGAAACCGGGCACCCGCAGTTCTGTGCTGCCAACCTCCTTGTGCCGCTCGCTTGAGATGCTGCAATCGAAGCCCCTCAGAGGCACGACAGAACGGGATTTGGATCCCCAGGGTGCAAATAAGGAGTGCCGCTAGCCGGGGGGATCGAAGCCTCTTTGGCCCACATGGACTTGACACTATCGCAAGCTCTACCGCTGCACCCGACGACATGCGCTCTCGAGTTCAGGTACAACAGCAACAGAGGCAAACTCGAGAGAAATGCATTGTCCATCCCTGGCCGGCACATTTTTGCCGAGAGCACGCGTCGGGAAGGCCTGGAGAAGCACCAGAGTGTCTCTTGTGAACTGAATGCAGAAATCCCGCCGAGCACAATGTCTTGGAGCGCCCTGAATTCCGCCAGTACACCACTCGACATTTGCCGCATTGCCGTTCTGGGACACGCAGCATCGAGAATGGGAACACAGGAGATGTACACAAGACGAAAAGGGACGCATCCTGGATACATCGGCAAGAGAGGAGGGCATGGACAGAGAGAAGAGAAAAGACAAGAAAGAAAAAGAAACAAGATGCTTTGCTTACCTGCTGTGAGGAGGCGATGGAGCTCGTCCCTTGGCGCCGTCCGAAGGTCGTTTTTGAATGCCAAGAGCCTTCCGCTTGCCTATAGACGAGGCTGATATAGTCTTACTTAACGGTGCTCCGCCGGGCTTTGCCAGCTCTGTAGCAAAGCTAATGCTCGAGTGCCGACGCGACGAAGTGTCACTTGCACTAGAGGCCAGAGGCACCGAGTTCTGGCTGCCACTGGCATCGGATGGGGGAAAGTAGCCTTCTTGAGACTCCTTTGGCGCCGCTGTCGACGATGGAGAAACGTCCGAGTCCGAGGCTTGAGGTGTCTTTAGCGACTGCATGGTGAACGATTTCCAGTAGTGCTGTCCGTTTGTTAGGTGCTTGCTCTGCACGAGTTGGCAAAGCTTGGTCTGCTCACTCGTTGCTGACGTTGAAAATGAGTGACCCTGGCGAGAGCTGACCCGGGTAACGAGTCCAGAGATGTTGGTAATAAACGGGATATGGAGCCGAAGAAGTCGATCAGGACCAGGCACAAAAGATAAAATAGTGATCGAGGTCTATCTGGTCGCACTCGACTCAAGGAGAATTCCCAACTCAAGATGGCCGAATAATAAAAGAACGAGGTTGAAGATGAATGATGGAAAAGAAGGAAAAGAATACAGCCCAAGGGAAAAAATGCTGCGTCTTTATGGATATCGTATCTTTTGCCGGTGAGGTTGAGAAACAAGTGCAAGACACACGATCCACGGCCCGGCACCAAGATGCCGAGCTGGCGCAACACGGCAGACGGGCCTTTCGGGAAGGTGCAGGCAAGTTCCGGGCTTCCGAGGCACAAAGAGTGCAAGAGGATCGAGAAAAAAGACGCGGATGAAGGTTTCCCAATGGAGAAGAAGAAGGGGAATCGCAAGAGGCGGAAATGCGGGAGGGCGAGATGGAATGGGTGGAAAGAAAGAGAGAGAGAGAGGGAGGATGCAGTTGCGAGACAAGCCGGGGGTTCCTGTTGGCCGGAGAAGAGAAAAGCTGCCGGAAACAGAGTTGAGATGCCGTAATAGAATCAACAAATGACAACAGAGTCTTTTTTCTCGATGAAACGTGGAGAAATGCCAGGAAAAGGGTAAGTTGATGGTGAAGTGATGATGAAGAGGGAGAAAAGACAAGGCAAAGTAAAGAAGAGAATAGCCTAGGTGCCTGGGTACTTGGTAGACACGCAAACAGGCACGGCTCGCAGTGTCAGATCACCTCTCGACGGCTGTACTCGCTACCTGGATTCTTCTCCTCGACTCTGCTCCACAGGCCAAGATGCACGGATCGTCGACGTGCGCAGCAGACAAGCATAAAAACAAGCAGCGCCTCTAATTTCTGGTCGGGATCCCGCGTCAGGCCCTGTTTAGGGCTAGGGTGGTGTGTCTTCTTCTTCTCTCGTCTTCTCTCGTCTCCTTGTTCCCTTTCCCCTTGTTTCCCCTTTCTCACTTGGTCCTTGCAAAATCACACGCCGCCTCTAGGTAAAAAAAAACACACACACCCCGCAGCCGGGGGATGGAGATGTGTGTGTGAAGCCACGAGGGGCCACAGGTCCAGTCGATTCGCTGAGCTGCCGGTGATGCTGCAGGAATATGGTGATGACTGCCAGGTTGTACCTCTGCCGTCCGTCGGTGATTCGTCGATAAGGAAAAAGGAGCGCGAGGCTCGTGACGGCGCCGCCAGAATATTGAGTTGGCGGCTCAGAACCGAGGGTCTGGGTGCCGCACTGATCAAGAGCAAGGGCTGGTTTCCTAGCCTCCGCTTTGCTGCCTTTTGCTCCACTGCGGGTTGGTGATTTGGAGATGCTTGAACCTCGACTGGCTTGGCACTTGAATCACCTTGGAGTCGGGTGTTTGTTTTGTCTGCAGTGAACCTTGGGGGGGTTTAGATGGATGGGCAGAGCGAGAGAGAGGGAGAGAGAGAGAGAGAGAGAGAGAGAGAGAGATGGGCACACACACGAGCCAGAGCTAGAGGCGGATCAGGCACAAAACTCAGGCGCAAAAAGGCCAACACCCGCCGGTTGTGCTTCCGGGGAGCCGGTATGGATCAAGGCAGTGCAATGGCGGTGTGTAAGAAGCGTCGGATCGAAGCAGAAGGGGACGTGGCCGAGATGAATCTGGCTACGACTCGATTGCCCGTCTTGCTGCGGAATGTCTCTGAGATGAGATCGATGCGTTGCAGGCAGCAGGTTGGTTGGTGGTGTCACCGCTATGGCCGCCTGCTGTGCTCACGATGCGATGCCGCGGATACAACAACAGCAACGCCAATCACGGGAAGAGAAAAGAAGAACAGCTGGATTGTAGTGAAATGTGAGAGAAGAGGGAAACAAAATGACAGAAAAGAGGAGCAAAACAAAGTAGGAATCTGGTGAATGGGAGCTGATGAAAAATACAGCCGTTGTCGGGATGGGATTTTGATGAGCGGAGCCCTGCACGGTCTTGTCGATAACACACACAGCTGCAGCACCCTCTGCGGAGCTTTGCAGTTTTATAACAGGTAACAAATTCATCAACTCGGTCAGTCAACCGCCCGACTGACGAGGACGGTCAGATGCTGCCTTGGATAGGGCCATCTGCCGGCAGAGCTTACCTGCTAATACGTGCTAACTTGCTTAGTACCAATGAAGATATGCAGCATCGTGGCCATGTAAGATATCCTTCAGCTCTGCACGCCGCTGAGCCAATCGCGCCGGCACCAGCCCATCATCCAAGAGCAGCCATGCAGACACAGCAGAAAAAGCGCCTCCTGACTGAAGATTACTCCGCGCGAATCAAAGGGCCAGCGCATTCCTCTGCCAAGAAGTCTTGGCTGGCGCTCCTCACGGCGTCAATGAAGACAAGAGGCCCAAGGCGAAGCTGGCTGGGGGACCCCTACTATCTTCAACAGACCATGTACTACAGATGCTGAAGAGAGTGTGTGTACAATGGCAATCCGGCCGCATACGAGCATTTGCACGGCTCCAAGCGCTTGCCAAGGTGACGACTGCAACCACACTTTGTGCGAATAAACTACGTACGAGGATTGATACAGACGGTCGGATCCCTGTCTCTTTTGAGTCTTGGCATCACTGTCTGGCCGAGAAGCTAAAAAGCCACAGTATAAACAACAACAAGGTTGGCGTAACCGTAACCGCACTACCAAGGGGGTGGGTGTCGAAAAAGAGCAGCTAAACCTCCATGCATGCTCTATATGATATCGCACGGCACAGCACACAATGTACCGGATGGATGGTTTCATCGGAGAGCAGCTCTTTGTTGGCAAGGCGAATCTGTGATGATAGACATGCGATATTGATAGCAGAGTTGTATTGGAAGATTTCAAAGGCGGGATAACAGAGCAACAAAGAATGAAGCTGGTCCGTCGACGTCTCATTCATCCCAGTAGCGTCACACATCACCCCTCCTGACAAACCCACCATCATATCATCAACAACAAAGGAAAAAAAAGAAGAAGAAAACCATCCCAAACTCGAAAGAGAAATCCCGCCTGCCAAGCCAAAGCGGCTGCTCATCTCTCTCCCGTGTGTTTAGTCTTCCGGCTTCGAGCCGAAAATCCATCACCTGCTCTCGGATCCTAACCGCACCTCCGAACAGCAAATCTCCTGCTAGTACTCGCATATCCCATTCGCCCAAGTTTTTTTCAATTCCTTTTACGTACTACAGACAATGAAGAGGCAGCCCGAGACACGCAGCAAGTCAGCATGTCGTGTCATTCGACAAAAAAACTTAACCAGGGGGCCTCCCAATGGGCTACGAGTACAGGACAACTCGTTAGCCCCTTGCCGCAAGTTGCTCACCTGACTCTCCTTTTTTTTTCTTTTTTTTTTTTTTTTTTTGACGTCGGGTTTCTTTTTTGATCACATTTCAGCCCTGGCTAGCCAAAACCTTAATGTTTTGTATTCCCCATCCAACTTGGGAAATAAGAGTAAATCCCCAGCTCCGAACTATACAATGTTACTACTATACCCTAGTAGGACCTGGTAGTTCTCAGCTACTGGCACCGGTTTTCGTGCCTAATCGTGCCAACTCCTCCCCTCATTCTTCCTGAGCCGCATGGACAAAAAAGCTACGAGTATCCCCAAGCTTCTCTCTTCGCCACCACCTTGGATTAAGCATGTCCCCTAGCTCAAAAACAACCCCCCCCTAGCTAGAGCCGAAAATAATGTCCAAACATCCTTCCAGGCTGGTGGGTGGGCACTGGCGCTTTTCTCTGCCTCTTGTTTTTTTTTGTGCGACTTGGTAGATGCCTTTTTGTCGGGATTCCGCTCGTATTCCAGTAGTCCTTGGATATGTATGTACCCTGGCGTAGCCTGCAGGCTGTGCTAGATGTGATGAGGCCATCGTCCATTTACAAGGTCGCATTCGTGATGGGTATTTTCCCGCGGCCTTGTTTTTCTTCTTCTTCTTGTTTTTCCATCTCGGGCGTGAATCGGCTTTTATGCCTCGGCCGTGGCATTTTCGCTCCTTGATCATCACTTGATTGAGGTCTCCCAAAAGCACGTTTCAATTCTAACCCAAAAATTGGAACAAATCCCTTTCTTTTTTTTTATTCAGTCGTAATTCACATCAACATTATGAACACTCTACAAATATCCACTTCCTCATAGTTTGTGTTTCCCCCCAGGGCCACTTTCGAGCAATCCTCGTGCCCTCATACGAAGTGCCAACCAACTCCGTGACGCCATAGCCATGCAACCGGCCAGTTGATCCAGTATACCCGCCCCAACTTCCCTCCGACTATTCCCGTTTGCCGCGCAATGGCCCTCGAAATTGTTGTGCCAGCGCCTATCTGGATAGTTTTTGTCCGTCTACTTCTGCTCCTAGTTGTAGGTGCGAGACAGGTTGCGGAGATACCAGTCTACGAGCTTTCGGCCGACCTTGGCCTCTGAGATGTGAATCAGGTCCTGTAAAAGGGATACATGTTAGCGAAAAATGTTGCAAGATATAGAGGGGGAAAGAGGGGGAAAACGTACTCCCTGCAGAGCATAGTCAAGGTCGCTGACGTTGACCAGCTCGCCGTCCAGGAGACCCTGGTCCTGCCATCGCAGCTGCTTGGTGCGCTGCTTGGTCACCAGGAGCCAGGATCGCAGCTCGTCGGGCTTCACCTCGAGGAAGCCAGCCAGCTTGGCGAGGTCCATGGTGGTGTAGAGGCGGAGGTAGGACTTGATGGTGGGGCTGTACATGTTGGTCTTGACCTCGTCCATGAAGATGGACAGGTGGTGCTCCACGGGGTCAATGTTGGACTCGGGGTTTTCAAAGTCCGGAGGGATGGGGGAGATGAACTTGGGGCAGGCGCTGCGGAACAGCTCCTCAAAGATGGGCAGCGACTCGGGGCCGCCGCGCTGCATCTTGAGCAGCTGGTCGCCGTACTTCTCCCGCAGGGCGCTGTGGATGGTGTCGTCCAGTCTGGTGGGGTGGAAGGCCACGCAGATGGCAATCAGGGCATACATCTGCTCGTTCTTCTTGGTGATGGAGTCGAACTGGGCGTTCTTCTGGAAGTTCTTGGTCCGCGAGACGTAGATCAAGATGTGGCTGAACATGCGGATGGCATCGGCGTAGCGGTGCATCATCATGTAGGAGAAACCGACATAGTAGTATGTCGTAAAGTGAGCCGCCATGACGCGGGCAAACATGGCCTTCTTGTTGAGCTCAATGTCGTCCAGAGTCTTGAGCGCCAGGCCAAAGTCACCCAGCAAGCAGTGCACTCGCAGGAGACCGATGATGGAAAAGTATCCCAGCATGCGGTACAGGTTCTTGGAGCCGTATTCGCCGGCAACGGCCATGGGTTCCTCGTTGCGCTTCATGGCGCCCAGCTGCTCGGTGATCTGGGATCGCTGGATCAGTGAGTAGAGCACGTTGAGGACGCTGTAGCAGCCCCACGTGTTGGGGTTCTCGCGGAGGATCTGGATCTCCTCCTCATTGTTGGCCTGTCTCGCGATTCGGCTTCGGTATGAGCTGAAGGAGTTGAACTGGTAGATGAACTCATCGATGACGTCCCAAGCCCAGTAGTACTGTTTGATTTAAATAAATAAAAATTAGCCATGGCACAATTGATAATTGAGCGAGCAAGCAGCTCCAACAGGGCGCTCTCAAAAGATGACACGCACAGAAGGGGGCTCGAGGTCGACGGGGCCGTCCGAGTTCAAAATGTAGTGGAACAGGCTGCAGTAAGAGTCGTAGCTCTGGAACTTGACTTCGAGAGGCGCGGAAAAGTCCAAGGGCTGGGCAGCGGACAGGAGGCGGGACTGGATGTCGTCGGTCGACTGGGCCATGTTGAGCGACGTCGTCTGGCTGAGCTCGTCGCCGTCTTCGTACTGCACATGCTCCTTGTACTCGGCCACCAAGGCTTCCTCCTCGACATCGCTGTCGTCAGCAATCGCGCGGGCCGGAGCCCCTCCGTTGGTGTATGTCGCCATGGTTTTGTCTGACCGCCCGTCGTGAGGTCTTGTCGAGGCTGGGGGGAGAGGGGCAGCGAAATTTTTCTACGCCTTGCGCGGGAGGGGCTTGACGCTCTCACGAATTTTCCCCTTCGTGACTTGTTAGGGCTTGGTGCATCGCTACGTGCATGGGGGGCTTAAGCGATGTTTGAGGCGACGCTTTGTTGCATGGGCTATGCAGCTAACCGAGCGATGCTGTGATGGAGGCGTAAGAAATTTCGAGGCGGGGCACAGAGGTACCGAGTACAGAGTACCCTGGCAGAGGCGATGACACGGAGGGGTCGAAAAGACGAGGGGCAGCAGGAATTTGACATGGGAAACCTTTGTATGAGAAACTTGATCAATACAAAGGAAGCTTCACTGCCAAGTTTCGGAGACTAAATCCATCACCTGAAATGCTCACAAACTTTCGTTCGGCCACATCGACAAAGTTGAAATCAGATTCAAGCCTTTGCCTTGGTCCCTGATTCGTCGCATTTCGTAGCTACCCGCATTAATAAGCAGCTGCAGAAGTTTGCGACTGAGAGGCTTGACCACCAAATTTGCCTATTCCTGTCAGCCCGAGAAGAGTCATAGGTGATGAGCAATCCTTGCTAACTATCGCCCCTGATATCTTCTGTGTCATATCTTTGTTTCTTATCGACTTTGTCGAACCAGGGGGTCCTAAAGAGGCGGATTTCGCTTTGAATTTAGCTTGTTTTCTCATATAAAAGCGACAGGCAGCGGCGAGCATCACCAACCATCCGACAGTCTTTTCATATCTCGCCATAAACACTCTCCTTTCTCCTATCCATCCCACATCACCATCTGCCCAACATGCCGGTTGTGACACCAGAAAAGCTGGCCAGCTTGCAAAAGCAATCGCAAGATGTCCGAAATGTATGGAATGCGTCACCTTTGTGAATCCAGATATAAACTCTTACTGATGACAAATAGATCTGCATCCTGGCCCACGTTGACCATGGCAAAACCTCATTAACAGATGCCTTGCTGGCCACTAACGGCATCATCTCGCCCAAGTTGGCCGGAAAGATTCGGTATCTGGACTCTAGGCCGGATGAGCAGACTCGAGGAATCACCATGGAGTCGTCCGCCATCTCGCTTTACTTTTCCATGTTGAGACGATCAGCTCCGGATGCTACCCCTGAGCCAAAGGAGTATTTGATCAACTTGATTGATTCGCCCGGACACATTGACTTTAGTAGTGAGGTATCAACCGCTTCTCGACTATGTGACGGCGCTGTCGTCCTTGTAGACGCAGTTGAAGGAGTTTGCAGTCAGACCGTGACCGTCCTCCGACAAAGCTGGATCGAAAAACTCAAGCCACTGCTGGTCATCAACAAAATCGACAGACTCGTCACGGAGCTCAAGATGACGCCCCAAGAGGCGTACGTCCACCTCAGCAAACTTCTGGAGCAGGTCAATGCGGTCCTGGGAAGCTTCTTCCAGGGAGAGCGTATGGAGGAGGATCTCAACTGGCGAGAGAAGATGGAGGAGCGTGTCAGTGCTGCAGCCGCAACAAAGGCCTCCGCAAGCGACACTGCCTCAGAAGTAGGAGACCTTCAGTTCGAAGAACTAGATGATGAGGATTTGTACTTTGCACCCGAGAAGAACAATGTCATCTTCAGCAGTGCCATTGATGGTTGGGCATTTACCTGCAGGCAATTCGCCAGCATTTACGAAAAGAAGCTCGGAATCAAGCGAGGCATCATGGAGAGGTGCCTTTGGGGCAACTTTTATTTGGACCCCAAGACCAAAAAGGTGCTCGGACAAAAGCATCTCAAAGGCCGCAATCTCAAGCCCATGTTTGTCCAGCTGGTTCTCGAGCCCGTTTGGACCGTCTACCAGGCTACTCTTGGCGACGATGGAGGCAAGGGAGATCCGGCACTCCTCGAGAAAGTCACAAAGTCACTCAACATCAGCATTGCTCCTCACATCCTTCGCGCGAGAGATCCCCGACTGCTCTTGACCACGGTATTCGCTTCATGGCTGCCGCTTTCAACTGCTTTGCTGGTCTCGGTTATCGAATCACTCCCATCGCCCCCGGTGGCACAAGCTGAGCGGATCCCCAGCGTCATCGACGACTCTCCAGACTCAGAATTCGTAGACAAGTCAGTCAGAGAAGCCATGGTCTCATTCAAGACAGACAAGTCAGACCCCGCCGTCGCATACGTCAGCAAGATGGTGTCCGTCCCTGAAAGCGAGCTCCCCGAAAACAAGAGGCGCACTGGTCAAATGACCGGTGAGGAAGCGAGGGAATTGGCTCGGCAGAAGCGAGCTGCCGCTGCCGCCTTGGCTGCGGCCAACAGCCAAGATGATGTGGCTGGTTTGACCGACGCACTGGGGTCTGTTAATATTGATGATGTGACACCAGCCGCCGAGGAGGAAAAGGTTGATCCCGAGCATTTGATTGGCTTTGCGAGAATCTTCTCGGGAACTCTCTCCGTGGGAGACACATTATACGTCATCCCGCCTAAGTGGACACCAGCCAACCCTCACGCGGCCGATCCTCAACAAATCACCGTCAAATCACTATACATGTTCATGGGAAGGAGTCTTGAGGCGCTAGATACGGTACCAGCGGGCGTTGTCTTTGGCATTGGAGGCTTAGACGGCAAAATCCTCAAGTCGGGAACTCTCTGCAGCAAGCTTGAAGGCGCCGTGAACCTGGCGGGTATCAGCTTGGCCGGGAAGCCCATCGTTCGTGTTGCACTTGAGCCGGTAAACCCTGCAGATCTGGACAAGATGATCCAGGGATTGCATCTGCTTGTTCAGAGTGACCCGTGTGCAGAGTACGAGCAGTTTGCAAGTGGAGAGCACGTCCTACTGACAGCTGGTGAACTTCATCTCGAGAGGTGTCTACTGGACTTGAAAGAAAGATTTGCACGATGTGACATCCAAGCCGGCGCGCCCATCGTGCCATACAGAGAGACGATTGTCAAGGCAGAGGAAATGCGCCCTCCCGTTAATAAGGATCTGGGTCGCGGAACTGTTGTATCTTCTACGAGCTCGAAGCAGGTCAATCTGACCATTCGTGTACAGCCTTTGCCTACAAACGTTACCGAATTTTTGCTCAAGAATGGCGACGCCATCAAGCGATTGCACAATGTCCGCAGGTCGGCAGAGGAGGAAAGCGGAGAAGAGAGCGAGGAAGCCATCGAGGTTGATACAGAGGTCACTGCTGGTGCAGCCATCTCTGCGGAAGAGCTCAAAACGCAGTTGCAGAAAGAGTTGGAAACCGGAAAGGGCCGCGAAGGGTGGAAGGGATTGATTGATCGGATCGCAGGATTTGGACCCAGACGAACCGGACCCAATCTCCTCATCGATGCCACCAAGGATGGTATTCTTCCCAAAATCTTTGCCTCAGCGAAGGCATCTGACGCGGCATCTGAGTCTCTCGAAAAACTTCATCCCAGCCATCTCTCCGACAAAATCACATATGCTTTCCAACTAGCAACGGCGCAGGGACCATTGTGTAACGAGCCCTTGCAGGGAGTTGCCGTCTTCGTCGAGGATGTGTCGCTCAACCTCTCAGAGGATGACACGTCCGCCCGCGATAAGCTGAGCAGACTTACAGGAGAAGTCATCAAGGCGTTCCAATCATCAGTGCGCGCAGGCTTCCTCGACTGGTCTCCCAGACTCATGCTCGCCATGTACACGCTCGAAATCCAGACCTCTACCGAAGTACTGGGCCGAGTGTACGATGTACTTACCCGTCGCAGGGGCCGCGTGGTGGCCGAAGAAATGAAAGAGGGCACGCCTTTCTTCACCATCCAAGCTATGCTACCAGTAGCGGAGAGCTTTGGGTTCGCAGACGAGATGCGCAAGAGGACTAGCGGGGCGGCGCAGCCACAGCTGATTTTTGCCGGATTTGAGATCCTGGATGAAGATCCGTTCTGGGTGCCGTTTACCGAGGACGACTTGGAGGACCTCGGAGAATTGGCCGATAAGGAAAATGTAGCGAAGAGGTACATGGATGGCGTGCGAAGAAAGAAGGGCCTGTTGGTGGAGGGTAGGACTGTCGCCCGAGATGCGGAGAAGCAAAAGACGCTCAAGAGGTAGAGCGAGTCAGAGTGGACAGACAAACAGACAGACAGAACAGATAGGATGGCACCTGATAGAGTCAGCGGTCGACAAGCGTAAAAACAAACATGGACATGGCTTCTTCTCATCCCCCTCCTGCTCCCCTCAAGTTTGCCTTGCCTTGCATTGGCCTTGGAGATCTAGCCCTCCTCATCCTGGGGTTAGTCCAGCACTACTCCAAAGCTCCACCGCCGCTAAAACGGGGAGGCAGGACGAGTGCCGAGAGCCTGTGTCGGAGCAAAAGTCATTGGATGCACAAGGCGATCTAGCATCCCAGGCCTTGGTAGCCGACTCCACCAGCCAGCGGATCTCGCCAGAGCTCACGGCGGATCTGCGAACACCAACCAGTTCGCTCCGGGTCTAGAGCAGTCTTTTTTTTTTTTTTGCTCGCAGTAAATAGTTTGCCACGCTTGAGGTCTGATCACACGAGGTTTTAACTGAGGAGGAGGAGTTTGTGGCTCGGTGAGCGGGAAAGATGTTCGTAGGTCTCGTTGCCGGCTATCGTTGACAAGAGCCGGGGGGGTCCTTGACCGCGGTGGGTTCCGAGAGGCAAAACCTGGCCCTGGTGCGAGTTCTGGACCAATGCCGGTGTGCTATTTCGATTCCCAAGCCTCGTACTCCGTATTTCTGCTCGCGTTTGCATCGTATCGCTCTGGGAGTCAGGGTACTCGTAATTCGCCGAGGCGGGTTGTACTGTGGTGTCTCCGCTCGACCTGGGCGTTGGTTGGAGCCTCGGATCAGGTCTTTGACGACGGCAATGCTCTGAATCCTGACATTTCTCATGCATGTCCCAGAAATAGGCCCTCGTACAGTAGCGGAAATGCATGTGGAGGCTGGCGGTTGATTGATCGGTCGGATGATGGACGTGCATGTGCATGTGGTGAGACTAAACCCTACCGATGATAGGCACCTACGGATACAGTAAGAGAATGTGAATAATTGAATAATTGAATAATCCCAAAGGGGTTGAAGCGAAAGTCGAAGCGAAAGGAGAGGAGAGGAAAGCGCAGCTGACTGTCGCTGGCTCTTGCCTGCGGAAACAGAATTACATTACAGTGAGACATGCCAGGCAACCGCCCCCGACAGTCAACTGCGGCAAGAGCGGCCCGTGGTCCTAGTCCAGCCACTCTTATCAATCGCCAATTTCCTTTTGACTCTCTTTTCTTTTTCCTCTCTCTCACTCTATTATCCCTTGCGTTACGATTCATCACATCACATGCATCGGCGGTTGGTTGATACGGGTCCTCGTACTTGTACATGACAAGACGCGCGAGTCAACGGTCGCATATTGCGGGCCAATTATGGCATCGTCTGTTGGGACATCGATCTCCAGGCGAAATCGGTGCTCATCCTGGCCGTCAGACTCAGCGCTACGGAGCAGGCACAGCGCTATCATCGTGAGCGACAGCGCATTTCCCCGCATATCACACCGGAGAGCAGGGCCAAGGCTGGGTCCCAAAGCTGGCTCGGCTGGGTCTGAGCAGGGCCGCAGCAAGTCTTCCGAATGGAGCGACAGAGACGGAAAACGGAGCGCTACACTAAGGCCTACCCACTCTTCAGCCCTGGACAAGACCAAGCCTGGACCAACCGCTTTGCTTGGGCGCTTTAGTGGCGTGAGACAAACTACTAGCTGCTGTGCACTGACAGCTCCTTGCTTTCGCCCCTCTCGCGCGCCACCTCAGCTCAGTGCACAGCTCAACTCAATCCGTCGTGCTGTGCTGTGATTAGAGCTTGGGAGAGAGCTTTGATCCGGAGGGCGTCGAGGCCCAAGCAAATGGGACGAGTCATGCGATCTGCTGCGTCTCGACTTCGGTCCGTTGGCGCGGGGGCGTCAAGGTGCCGGGCCCAGCGCTTTGGGAAGGTTGCCAGCTCTGCTGATGCCAACGTGCTCGTCGTTTGCCGGGAATGCAGATGAGAGACATTTCGAGCTGGGGTCTGGGGTCAAAGAGCCGCTGCTCTGCCCTTGGGTGGGTCGAGACAAGCTGGATAAAGCTGGGGAGAGGTGGGCAGGTTATCTTTTGTACTTGGATGGTTTGATCCCGGACTTCACAACAGCTGAGGGCCCCTCCTTGTACCTCGTGCGGTGGCAAATTATATATATTACTTTCATGCCGCGTCCAGCCTCCCTCTTTGTCTTTTGTCCCTCAACATTTCACCGTGATGATAGTAGCCAAAGGCCAAATCTCTTCCAGGGACATTGAGACGATACCAATGAACCGAGACAACATGGGAAAAGCGGAAGCACTGACGATTCAAATCTTTCTTCTCCTTGGCGCCGCCCTGGTTTCCATAGGCGGGCGATTATACGCCCGTTGGCGGCAGGCTGGAATGAAGAATCTTGGTCTTGATGATGGACTTGCCATTGCGGGAGTGGTGAGTGTCTCTGTGATGCACTCTACATTCATCATCTACACCTATTCTTACACTAGCTCCAGATTCTCTTTGTGCCCAATGTGGTGTTGGCGTACATGATGAACACGCGGACCCATTGGATGGGCAATCACTCTGTCGGCAACAATACTGCAACACAGCCGAGCCATGACGAAGATCAGATGAGGTAATGCCTTCCACCGTCTCATCGTCCCAGCCATCATCTAACCTGTTTCAGGGAACTGGGATCAAAACTGTATCTATACAGCTGGTTATCCTATTCCGCTGCGTTGTGGACGTTCAAGGCAGCCTTTCTCGCCAATGTCCTTCGTCGAGTTCCCGAATCCGGTAGACGACAAACCCACCAGTATCTTGGCTTTGGCTTCCTGGCTGCAACATGGGTAGCAACGACGATGGCTCTCCTCCAAAGCTGTCGACCGTTGCCTCACATGTGGCAGGTATATCCCAGCCCAGGACTGTACTGCCAGCCTGCTACTTCGCCGGTGCTGGTTTGGGTATACTTCAGCTTCGATATCATTACAGACCTCTATCTGGCGTCTGCTGCTACTTCTGTCGCCACCAGAAAAGACAAACCCACGTGGGAAAAGCTTCAGTGGGTCGCAACGCTTGTTTGCGGGCTTCTTGCAACGGCCGCCGCAGCTGCGCGCGCTATCATTCTAGTATCGGTGAGTTGGCCTTTGGTTCTTCTGCTATGGCGGCAATCCAAAACTAATGTCGATGTCAAGGATCAACATTCAAACGCAGAGCAGGCCGCAGAATCTTGGGCGATCTGGCAGATGTTCATTTTTGTTGCTGCAGTTGATCTAGCAGGGCTGTTTCATCAACCACCAACGTCTCCCTCTTATCCACCCGAAAAAGATTTTGACGATGCCGCGTTCAACAGTTTTATTTATTCGGAACGATTTTCTACAAGACAACACAGCCTCGCCGAGTCGGACGCAACCATTGTTGTCACACCCGAGGTAACAAATCTGTACGAGAAATTTCCCGAGCCATCGACCCGAGAAATTGAGGCGCAAGGGCGTCGAAACTCGGGTATTGAACGCAAAGTCGAAGTATCGGTGTTTCAAGAAAGCTTCATAATAGCTCCAGAGGGACCGTGCGACATTTGTGGAAATTATACAAGAAGCTGGGCAAACGACGAGGACGCAAACAAGCCTGAGCAGAGGAGTTCCTTTTTCGGAAGCAACATCCATTTTCATGTTCCAAAGTACGGTGTTAAATCACAGGAAGCTTCATGAATTGGCGTTTGAGCTTTGCTATTTTTACGATGCTTTTAGCGTTGCACGGAGTTTATGCATGGGTTGGTTTGGTATGGATGGGTATTGGGATTGGATCACTATTTATGGCATTGGTATTAATGGGTGTCAAAGAGATGTAACATTGTTCTGTACAGGTTATGTTGAATGAAGACAAAGGCTCGCCATGATGATGGCTTTTGTTACCTTTTGTATTGTGAATCAAATGCAAATACAAACGAATTGCATAGGATACTTTCTCCTTTGTTCAGATGTCTTTTTATTTCACAAGTCCCCGGGCGCTCCTCTTCTCTCCATTGATGGCATCGATTTTCTGTCATGTTTTTTCTCTCGGCGTTTGCGATTGCCGTATTATCAACCATGGTCACGACTCGTGCTCAGGCCAGGGCCGAAAGTGGAAATGACGATGATACAGATTCACGGCCCAGGTATTATGAGAGTGAAGAAGACTCTGGTTTCGAGTTGGAGGAAGAAGATGGCGATGACGAGTATGGTCCTCAGACTGATTCAAGGCGTTTACGGTCAACATTTACAGATCGACCTGAAGATGGAGATGATGCTGATGAAGACGAGATGATGCTTGTCCAAATTCCTGACTCTGCACAAGTCTCTGATCCGAATATGGCCTCACCACATCCATGGTCATTAGTTGACACTCGCGACTTTCTTTCTTCTTCCTCTTCTCCTTCGGACCAGTCAATGGAGCCGCCGGACGACGCCCATACACCAACACTTCACGAAGCCATCATACCGCGATACAAGCCAACCTTTTTTGAACAGCAGCACGAGTCAGGACCGCCTTCCTACGAGGACCTTTTACGGCTCGAGTTTTACCAGACGTTCCCTCACGATCCCGCGGCCACGCTGTGCAAATACCATTTCTTGCAGATTGCCGAACGGTGGTATCGGCGTCGTCAGGGACAAACAGAGCAGATGTTTCATAACATCAGGAAGAAATTTCCGCATGGTAGAGTGGAGAATCTGTTCGATTATATGCGTGATGGGGATATTTTGAAGCAGCTCATATGGGGCGAGGAGTGGCGACAGATGCCACATGAGAAGTTTATGGAGGCTTTGAGGCTTGGGCTGCGTTATGCTGAAATCACACAAGCTCGGCACCGCCGCGAAGCTATTGCTAGGACGGGGAAGCGTCCGAGATGTAGTCTGGAGAGTTGCGGCAAGTTGAGTTGTGGGTATTGTCTTGCGAGGAAGAATGAGGGGGGTGATTTGTATGAGTTGATGGGAGAAGCGAGAGCGGAGGAACTCCATGGGGAGTGGCGAGAAGAAGACGTTGCTGCGTTTGAGGAGTATGAGAGGAGGGGGGTGGAAGAGGAGGGTGAGAGGGCTGATGTACGGCCTGTGTATGTGGGTGTGGGGGAGTTGTATTTCATTGTGGATGTGTGTAATGGGGAGACGATGGTTCGGTTCCAGTGAGTATTTGACTTTTGTTTGCTTGTTTTGGGCGGAGAGTAGGGGCTTTTGATGGTGTTTGTTGAGCTGACTGTTGGTGTTTTGTTGGTGTAGGAGCACGCGAGCGGCGTTTGTCGAGGGGCGGGAGAATTGGAAGAATGGGATGGCTGATGTGTATTTCTATGATCGGGCTGGGGTGTTTGAGGTGGATGGATGTAGTTTGGGCAAGGAGAATTGCGCATGTACAGAGACGTCGTTGGGGGGATGATATAGTAGATATGGTGTTGGCGTTGTATAAGAGGATGTGGTTCATGTAAATGGGAGTGATCTAGAGTACAAAGTATATAGGTATTTACTAGGTAGTACCTATAGTAGCTTTAATGGCAGAGTATTTGACTCTCTTTTACTACCTACCTAGTAGTTATTTGGTATCCAGGCTGTACTACCACGTACTAGGTATGGCTACCTCTCGTACCTCATGCAGCATACCGAGTATATGGAAGTCCTCATGAAAACTCACATCTACAAACTGAATTGTTCACAGAGGATATTCTCGCATAAAATATGGCCGCCCCTGTTATTCCTCCTACACAATTCATAAGCTTGGTCAAGATTATCACTATAGAGATCACTAACATCCAGTTTAGACATT
Source organism: Trichoderma aggressivum f. europaeum (assembly GCF_033847375.1). Taxonomy (NCBI): domain Eukaryota; kingdom Fungi; phylum Ascomycota; class Sordariomycetes; order Hypocreales; family Hypocreaceae; genus Trichoderma; species Trichoderma aggressivum. Next base: position 1,782,175 of record NW_026946367.1, read on the forward strand.
GATATGACTTCTAGGCGATGCCTGGTACTGGGTGATTGGCGCGAAGCCCGCGAGGCTGAGTCTGTGTACCCCGTCGGGCCTGGATGGTAATTATTGGCTGAATCCGCATGGGATTATAACGAATGAAGACCAATAGTTTCAGCAGCTAGGTAAGAAGAATAAACTGTGATTACCCCTCTTCGTGGCCCGGTTTGATCGTTCCTAAAAACTACACCAAACAACTACCAAGATGGACGAACAACCAATCATCGATATCAAAGTTCACAATGAATATACAGTAGGCTGGGTCTGCGCCCTGCCAAAGGAACAAACTGCAGCCACGGCCATGCTGGATCAGAGACACGGCGACCTACCGAAGCCAGCAAATGACTCGAATACGTATACTCTTGGATCAATCGGCAAACATAATATTGTCATTGCGTGTTTGCCGAAAGGCCATATCGGGAACACTCCAGCGGCAACAGTTGCCGCTCAAATGGTCTCCACGTTTCCGTCTGTCAGGTTTGGTTTGATGGTTGGCATCGGCGGTGGCATCCCGCCCAAGGTCAGACTTGGAGATGTCGTCGTCAGTACTCCAGTCGGAAGTTTTCCCGGAGTGGTCCAGTGGGATCGTGGCAAGGCAAAGGATGGGGGCTTCGAACAGACGGGATCACTGAACAATCCTCCGGTCTCCCTTCTCACCGCGCTGGCGAAGTTGGAAACAGAGCATGAATTGGTTGGATCTCAGGTCCCAGAATATTTGGATCAGATGAAACAGAAATGGCCGAGATTGGCAGCAAAATATCTCAAATCCGACTCGCTACAAGATGTCTTGTTCAAGGCAGACTGCAGCCATGTTTGCCAGATCACCACAGGGGATCACGTTTCTTCTGACAGTACTTATGAAAGCGAAAAAGAAGACAGCTGCCAGCATTGCGATAAGACCAAGGTTATCAAGAGAAAGCCTCGAGATATGCGTGTTCACTATGGCCTAATCGCCTCGGGTAACCAAGTCATCAAGAGTGCCGCCTTCAGAGATCAACTCAATAAACACCTTGGTGGACATCTTCTCTGTGTTGAAATGGAAGCAGCAGGGCTGATGAATAACTTTCCCTGCATTGTCATCCGAGGAATCTGTCGAGGAATCTGTGATTATGCAGATTCGCATAAGAATAAGGATTGGCAAGAATACGCTGCAGCCGTGGCGGCGGCATTTGCTAAAGAGCTTCTGGCCTACGTGAGCCCCAGCGACGTTGATGGAGAGCACACGGTAAAAAACATGCTTAGCGACGGTTAGATAATTTATATTGCTTGTACTCATCTTATATCAAACACATTACTAACCAAAACACAGTGTCTACCGAAGTATCCTCAACAAACATTGGCGTTTCCTACATCAAGTCCAGTCTGGATAACGACATGGACCGTCGAATTTTAGAATGGGTCACTTCAATTGACTATGGACCTCAACAAAGCGATTTCCTCAGGAGGCGGGAACCAGGAACCGGTCAATGGCTCATAGACTCGACAGAGTATCAGGATTGGCTAGGGGCGAAGAAGCAAACACTTTTCTGTCCTGGAATACCAGGAGCTGGCAAGACTATCCTCACTTCAATCGTGGTCGACCATCTTGAGAGGACATATAGAGCCGATCCAACGATTCGTGTTGCCTACATTTACTGCAACTATCGGCGCCAAGAAGAACAAAGCATCGACAAGTTACTCGCAAGCCTACTGAAACAACTGAGTCAAGGAGAGAACTGTATCTCAAACCGTCTCAGGGGCTTTTATAAGCACCATATAGAGAAGCGGACGCAAATATCTCTGCTCCAGATCCAGACGGCTCTCCATTCACTAGCAGAAAATTATTCGACGGTCTTCATTGTGATTGACGCACTTGATGAATGCCAAAATTCGGATGGAAGCCGGCAAAAGTTTATAACAGAGCTCTTCAACCTTCAGAAGACATGTGGATGGAATCTCTTTTTGACATCGAGGGCCATTCCAGAGATCGCTGACCGTTGTAGTGAGGCAAGCATATCACTAGAGATCCGCGCAAGCGCCGAAGACATAGAGAGATACTTGAAAGGCAATACCGGTCAACTACCAGCGTTTGTCCAACAGAATGAAGAGCTCCAGCAGAAGATTGCAGCAGAGATTTCGCAAGCTGTCGATGGAATGTACGTTTCTGACCAATACAAAGAGCAACTGGAGGATTGACGCTCGGCAGGTTTCTCCTGGCACAGATCTATCTGAACTCACTCAACGACAAAATGACACCAAAGGCCATCAAAAATGCATTGAGCAGTTTTCAGAAGGCAAATTCAGGATTGGGCGAGACTAAAAATGCCGAGATCCTAGCCCTTGCATACGAGCAAGCGATGTTGCGAATTAATGGGCAACAATCAGGGTTCAGAGAACTTGCTCATAACGTTTTGCTATGGATTGTTTGTGCAGAACGGCAACTTACCATAGCCGAGCTTCAGCACGCGCTTGCTGTCGAAATCGATGAGTCGGAGATTGACGAAGAGAACATACCATCCACCCGTGACATGGTCTCGGTGTGTGCTGGACTAGTCACGGTTGACTACGAAAGTAGCATCATCAGATTGGTTCATTACACAGCACAGGAATATTTTAGCCAAACACGCACACGCTGGTTTCCTGATTCAGATATGATCATGACAGATATCTGTGCCTCATACCTCCTATTTAGAGTTTTCGAAGAAGGGCCAATGGGCAATGGCTTTCGGAAACGATCAAAAACATATCCTCTCTACAGCTATGCCGCTCAAAATTGGGGGCACCATGCGCGAAAGGCTTCCAAGCTACGCCGCAAAGTCATGGAGTTTTTAGAATGTGAGACAAAAATAGAAGCATCCATCGAGGCGTTCAGGTATGATCACACACCAAGACATGGAGATGAAGCACCAAGGTATGGAATGACAGGCCTTCACTTGGCCGCCTACTTTGGTCTTGGGGAAACAGCCAAGGCCCTTCTCGAGAAAACAATCGACGTCAATACGAAAGACGAATGTGGATCAACTCCGCTATCATGGTCAGCACGTAAGGGGCACGAGACCGTTGTTAAGTTATTGCTTGCAATGCCTAACATTGACATTGACCCTAAAGGTACATCATTACTGAGAGCAGCAGAGTTCGGGCATGGTGGTATTGTTGAATCATTACTCGTAGCTGGAGCAGATCCGAATGTCGGCACTATGTGGAACACGCCACTATCATTGGCAGCATACAACGGACATGAGGATGTTGTTAAACTTCTTCTTGCAACGCCTGACATTGTCATTCACTCAAACGGTGAACATCACGATTCGCCATTATACGGAGCAGTAGATAAAGGGCATACCGCCGTTGTCGGACTGTTACTTGCAGGCGGAGCCGAACCAGATCTCGGGAACACAAGAGGCACGACACCACTCATGTGTGCAGCAGATAAGGGTGACGCGACTCTTGTGGAAATGTTGCTTGCAGCTGGAGCAGACCCCAATCTCAGAGACTGCGAGGGCAACACAACACTAGGGTATGCAGTATTTCGAGGGCATGACGCCGTTGCGAAGCTAATGCTCGCCGCTGGAGCAGATGTGAATTCCAACCCTGAGAGACCGACTCTCGGGTCAGTACTACATTTAGCAGTAATGAATGTGCACGAGGCAATAGTGGAACTGTTACTCGCAGCTGGTGCAAACCCAGAGTTTAGAGACATATCCGGCCACACGCCCCTATGGTACGCAGCAAGCGAAGGTTATGAAACGATTGTGAAGCTATTACTCGAAGCTGGTGCGGATTTCAATCTCAGTGATGAAGATGGCACGATCCTATTACATAGTGCAGCATTTACAGGATCTGAGTTTATCACGGGATTGTTGCTCGACGCTGGGGTAAACCCACATCTCGGCGACGAATACGGCTCAACAGCGCTACACATGGCGGCAGAAAACTACAGGTATGGTTCCATGAGTATTATAGGTTTATTCCTCGAAGCCGGCGTAAAACCGGATGTTAGGGATAATAAGGGCCGAACACCCCTATGCGACGCAGCATCGGTAGGCTTTGAAGCGGCCGTGGATTTCTTGCTCGCGGCCGGTGCGGACCCAAATCTCAGAGATGAACATGGCGAAACACCATTACATGCAGTTTTTTCCCTGGATGAACTACATGAAGGGCATGAGGCCACTATTAAGAAATTGCTTGCAGCTGGGGCAGACCCTAATCTAAGATCTAAAGAGGGTATAACACCACTGTCGATGGCGCAGGCGTGGGAGTATGAAGCTGCTATTGAACTGCTATCCAACAAAGGTGCATCCAACGAGGGTGCTGTGATTGACTCGATGGAGATGGATAATGACGGTGGCTTGCTGGCATGCTCTGAGGCGGAATGAAGGCGGAAGTAGGAGAAAATGATCTAAGACACGAGAATATAGATGTTCGCTACACCTCTTGGCGTATGAATGCTGCTTGGGGAAATGTAGAGCTTGAGTGAATCCATCACACGGCCTATGCATATTGTATTGTATGTTATTTTCAATCATGAAAGATATGACGTTTCTCATAGGCCTATACGCAGCCATTCTAGAATTATGAGTGTACGAGTATGAGGTCCCTTTCAATGACATCAATACAACATTGAAAATCGCACATCTTTCCAGGGTAATCGTGCAATCAATCCTCCGTTCCGACGATGACATCAAAAAGACCCGGACCCTGGCCCCCACAAGTTGGCACGTGCCCCGTCCGCGAATCGGAGCGCTCGACGCAAAAAGGCATTTGTGGGGCACCCAGAACATGCCAAAAAACCTGCCACCGCACAAACTCCGTCGACTTTACAAGGCCCAGATGCCTGGAAACTTGCCCCGAACTTCAACTGCCTCCATGATTATGTCCCTCCCCAGGCTGCAGCGTGTCCCACCCGCTAAAACCGCCCGCTAAAGCACCAACGGCAAGCAGCAGCAGCCAGTAAGATTCAATGGCTGGGGCCTGGCAGGATGCAAAATGCACAGAAACTCGAGGTTGACATAAGCTGGCAGCTTCCTCTCTTTTCCACCTTGGGCCTGGCCTGGCTGTTGCCAATCCGCTTTGGCTTTCTCTCAATTGTTCGTGGCTGGACGCGACCAGTTTTTTTTTCTTCCCTCCTTTCGATCTCCATCATCTTCTCTCTGGGTAGAACGAACAAAAACTCTGGTCGAAGCAGCATTAGTTTCTCATTCTTACTAATCTTGTATTTTCTCTCTTTTTTCCCCTCTCTCTCGACATTGTCACATTATTTTCGCTCTTCATTTTCTTGTAATCCAACGTTTACTTCATCATTTGTTCCAACCAACCCAGAGCCTCTCTCTCCGTCCATCCTTTCCAGCCTCTCATCGAAGCACCGCCACTCCTTTTGTTTCTATTTTGAACCCTCATTCAAAACGGCTCTTTTTTCGCCTCCCCCGCCACCCGCTGCCGTCATCGCCCTGTCGCGACCCTGTCCCGTAAACCAAGTCCGGGTCTTTCTTGGCTGTCACTCTCTTCAGCATCGTCGCGTGCCCGCCATCGGCCTCCCCCCCCAAGGCAGTCTTTTTTTTTTTCCCACGACAACCGGCTAGGCAGAGAGAGGGACCCCTCGGCTGAAAAAGCGCAAAACACCCCTGAGCCGAGCACCGCCTGATCTGATCCGTCTCTCCACCAAACCCGGATTTCGCCGTCTTCCTGCTTTTTGCGCAAACTCGAGATTTCCAACTCCAGCCTGTTTGATGCCGCCATCATGCCTCTCCTTAGTGGAAAGGGTAACAAGTTCAAGGTCGACCCGCCCAAGATCCGCATCGAAAAGGTCACCATAGAGCGTCCCGCGCCTCCGAAGCCCAAGCCCAAGCCCGCATCCCGACCCGCGCTCTCGTCGTCTGCGCGATCATCGCCCGTCCCCAGGCTCTCGCCCAAGGCCCCCTCGGCCTCTGCGGCGTCGTCAGCGTCTTCCAGGGCAAAGAGCAGCTCGCCGTACCCCTCTTCGGCAGACGAGAGGCGCCTCGACCTGCAGCGCAAACGCAAGGCCGTCAGCGCGTCACAACGCCGTTCACCTGCCAGCGACCGCATCGAGTTCGACAAGGACAGCGACGCCGAAGACGATGGGTGGATGGATCTGGATTCGCACAAGCGCCAGCGCAAGGCCACTAGCGAGAGCAAGTCGGTCGATTCGAATCGCAAGTTGAAGAACGCCAGGGCGTTTGAGCGCAAGGATGAGAGGCTGCAGTTCATCCATGCCGTTGACGTTGCCTCGCTCGAGCACAAGTGCGTTCCCATCATGGGAGCGTCCAAGGAGGATGTGGCCATTGAGCTACAATATCCCACTCTGCAGCGTCGAGAAAAGTCAGTCAATTCTCATCGCATCTCCCCTCGTCTGAAACCGCGCGGCCCCTCACCCCACCCCTCCCGAATGCTTCGTCTATTCAGAAGGTAAATGGCCATGTTTCATTTTCTAACAAGAGAACAGGTTTGAGCTCGTTTGGGGCAAGGACAAGATCGATGCCGTAGAGGCGAGTATACGCATAGTACGCCTGGTTGCCGAAACCTATCTCACCGACGTCGAGGCCGAGCCCTTTACCAACCAGACCAACGGATTCATTCGACGACTTGAAAAAGCCTCGAATCGCAACATCCAGGACCTGGCGGGCTTCAAAGCCGCTCTACGCGAGTACAACGAGACGCTCCTCGCCTTGGTCGAGGACGGCGTCGTGGCCAAGAACCTCGAAAACCTGCACCAACTGCCCCCGCATCTCGCAGCCTTTATCCTCGACCAGATCTATGACCGTACAGTGGCTCCCAAGGTGGAACTTCTCTCCAAGTACGAGAATGGAACAGACTTTGTCTATGGCGAACTTCTCCACCCCTTCATCACCAAGCTCCTCGTCGAGCAGTGCAACATGACATCCGACCAAGTCTTTGTCGATTTGGGCTCGGGCGTGGGCAACGTCGTTTTACAGGCAGCGCTCGAAGTCGGATGCGAGAGCTGGGGCTGTGAGATGATGGAGAATGCGAGCAACCTGGCAGAGGCTCAAGAGAAGGAGTTTCATGCGCGATGCCAGCTTTGGGGCTTGAAGACGGGCGAGGTACACATCGAACGGGGTGACTTCCGCAAGAACGCCTCGATCCACGATGCCCTGAAGCGGGCCGACGTCGTGCTCGTCAACAACAAGGCGTTTACTTCGCAGCTCAACGAGGACTTGATCCGCATGTTCCTCGACCTCAAGTCGGGATGCAAAATCATCTCGCTGAAATCCTTTGTGGCCGACTCCAAGAGCAGCCACAACATCAACGACGTGGGAAGCACCATCCTTGAAGTCGAGGAGTGCACGTATCCCGAAGGCTACGTCAGCTGGACCAACGCCGGCGGGCAGTACTATATCTCCACGCGGAAATAGACTAATTAGAGCTTCATCAGCACTGCATAAAGATGTTATGTTGAGTATTGTAGAATATAAATCATCGAGTACAAATCGGGTATATGGGTATTTTTTGTTTTCTCCCTCTCCCTCTCTCTCTCGTCTGGATTGAGAGCGTTTGGGGTAACGGCTTTTGGAGGATAATCTTTTTTTGTTTCAACGAGTTGTAGCCATCGACAGCGAGACAAACGCGTTGGTAGATGATGGGATGAGAAACAGACTTTAACAGTACAAATGAATATGAATGAAATAGGCCATCCTTACCACCGTGAGGAGGAACGGAACGGAACGGAACGGTGCTTTTCCTCTCTACCGCCCCTTTCCCATCGTGGGCTCGTTTGCCAGATTCATGGCGTCGGCCTCTTGGCCCATTCTCTTCATCCACCTGTCGATGAGCTCGCTGTTTTCCTTCTTGAGCCGGTCCCTCTCCTTTTCCGCCATGGAGAGTTGTAGGTTTAGTGCAATCATCTCGTCTTGGACATTCTGTTTGTTGCATTAGCGAACACTTGGTTGAAAAGATGGGGGCTGATGTATAAATTGATTAGATTAAATACCTCGACTAGCTTCCGTTTCTCTCTGAGCTCGTATTCCCGGTCGTTTACCTTGGTGGCAAGGGTTGTCCGCTCTCCAGTGAGATCTCTGATGGATTTGGAGTCCTGTTTCGTTTTTGAGCGCAGCTTGTCCAGTTCTTCTTCCGCGGTCCGCAGTCGCGTCTCTGCCACACCTCTGGAGCGTAAAGCCTCAGCCAGGTCAAGACGAAGCTGAGCCACGCCAGGATCGTTGGCTGCTGCCTCGCCTGGCTGGAGGGATGGCGACTTTGACCGGTTGTTCCCCAGACCGGCGAGGTGAGATTCCAAGGCGAGTTTCTCGGCTTCCAGGGATGAGATGCGGTCTGCCATTTGTGAACCTGAGGCGATGGTTAGCCGTGCGTCTTGTAGATGGGGTGAGTGAGGAAGTTGGGCGAACAGGCTTGGACGAGCTCCATGTTGACGGGGCTGTTGAGCTCTGATTCCCTTAGGGAAGAGAGATATTCGTCTCTCCAGTTTGGCATTTTGTAACTGGACAAGTTGTTGAGAGGGGCTGTAAAAGAAACTGTATATTTGATAGAGGTGTGCATGAGAGATAGAGATTCCACGGAGAAAATCTACATGGATGAGAAGATTATTATTCGATGATGAGACCAGACGGTCGCTGGACATGAACTTGGTGGGGTTTTAGTTTGCATGTGTCGCTGTAACTTTGCGCTGGCAGATGATGCAAGCAACGTCCCCTTGTTTAGCCGACGAATAGCCTCGCCTGCCATTGGCCGAAGCTATGGCTAGCTCTGGGGTCGAACGAACCTCACATCCACAGCTTGTCACTCACCAACTTGATCCATCTCATCTCATACCGCTACATGAGATCGCCGTGATATTGTCAGTCTGCGGTTCGTCATGAGAGTGAGATGAGATAGACAGCAGCAGCATGGACACGCTTCACGCAAGAGCCGACTGGGAGCGCGTGGGCGACAAGTGGTTCCGCAAGACGGAGCAGTATACCGCCGTCTTTGGCCAGGATCTGGACCTCGATGCCTTTGTCGTGACGGGCGCGCCTTATGCCGGCGCTCTGGCGCTGTGGCGGGACGACTCGAAGCTGCAGGCTCACCGCGCGGGGCAGACGACGAAGCCGGGGATTGACATTTACAGCCTGGCGGGCAAGAAGCTGCGGACCATCTCCTGGGACAGCGGCGCCATCAAGGGCCTGGGATGGTCCGAGGACGAGTCGCTGCTGGTGGTGGCGGCGGACGGCAACGTGAGATGCTACGATATGCAGGGGGACTTTAGCCACTTCTCGCTGGGGAACGGGGCGGACAACTATGGAGTTGAGTCGTGCCGGTAAATGCAGCTACTTGTGAGGCCAAGTGAGGGTGAGGAGAGCGCTGAAACGGTCGTGTCTAGGTTCTACGATAACGGCATGGTGGCCCTGCTGGGGAACAACACACTGGTGACGGTTTCGTCGTATTCAGAGCCCCGACCAAAGCTGCTGGCCCCTGTCCCGGCAGGAGAGATTCATTCATGGGCCATCGTCGCCCCGAACCACACGCTGTCTCGCTCCGTGGAAGTTTTGCTCAGTATTGGGTCGACTGTTTACGTGGTTGATGCTACGGACTGCGAGGACCGGTTTCTGGATGTTGGGCCGTTTTCACACGTCAGTGTCTCGCCCGACGGTCGCTTTGTCAACTTGTATGGCAAGAATGGTAAGGCGCATGTCATATCGAGCGATTTCCAGGAGAGGTTGTTTGAGCACAACTCGAATTCACACACACCTCCCAAGTACGTGGAGTGGTGTGGCAGCGATGCCATTATTGCTTGGGAAGACGAGGTCCATGTTATTGGGCCGGGTGATGAGTCTTCGTCTTACATCTACGACAGCACCCGAGTGCACGTCATGTCTGGTAGGACACGGATGCTCAATACCAGATGCTCTAAGCTGACAATCGAATAGAACACGACGGCGCTAGACTGATAACGAATGATTTTTGCGAGTTTCTTGAGAGGGTGCCTGATGATACGCTTCAGGCATTTGGTGCTGCCTCAGAATCATCCCCCGCATCTATTCTGCTCGATGCTGTGAGACAGCTTGAGCTGCAATCCCCCAAAGCAGATGATTATATCCAACTCATACGGCCCAACCTGACCGAAGCTGTCGATACGTGCGTTAATGCCGCCGGTCGAGAGTTTGATCCTCAGTGGCAGAAGCGACTGCTCAAGGCCGCGTCGTTTGGCAAGTCGGTGCTCGACATCTACAACAGCGACGAGTTTGTCGACATGTGTGAGACGCTACGGGTTCTCAATGCTGTCCGAAGCTTTGAGATTGGAATCCCCCTGTCATTTCAGCAATATCACAGGCTGACCCCTGAGCGACTTATTCAACGACTGATCCAGCGGCACGAGTATTTGCTGGCACTAAAGATTGCTGGCTACTTGAAGCTACCGACGGATCGCATCTACGTCAGCTGGGCATCTACAAAGGTCCGCGTGGGTGCTCAAGACGACGATACCATCTGCCGACTGGTCGTGGAGAGACTTTCTGGCAAGCCTGGTATCTCGTTCGAGGAGATTGCAAGAGCTGCATATCATGAAGGACGAGGCCGTTTGGCTACGGAGCTGTTGAACCATGAGCCACGCGGAGGGAGACAAGTGCCTCTTCTGCTGGATATGGAAGAGGACGAACTGGCCCTGGACAAGGCCATCGAAAGCGGTGATACTGATCTCATCCTTTTTGTTCTCACAAAGCTCAAGAAGAAGCTACCTTTGGCATCATTCTTCCGGGTGATCAATGTTCGGCCAACGGCAACGGCCCTGGTAGAGTCGGCGGCCTTGTCGGAAGGAGACAATACTCTTCTCAAGGACATGTACTACCAGGACGATAGACGAGTCGACGGGGCCAATGTTTTCATCCGCGAGTCGCTTCGACAGCCCGATGCTCGCACTGCATCCGATAAGCTAGCTCTTGCAGCCAAGCTCCTCTCTGAATCCAAAGATAACGCAGCAGAAGTCTACGTGCTCAAGGAAACAACGCAACTCCTTCGTGCACAAGAGGCGCTAGACCGCGACCTGACGGATTCCTTCTCCGGACTGAGCGTCAACGAGACGATCTTCAAGCTCATCCGGCTCGGCTACCACGGAAAGGCCAAGAAGATTCAGAGCGACTTCAAGGTGCCAGAGAAGGTTGTTTGGTGGATTAGGTAAGTTTGCGATATCCGGTTTTGCTGATTTTATACGCGATACACCAAAGGACAATGGCGGCTGACTGGCGGCGGGCGTTTTGCCCCGTTCCCGTCCGATAGGCTTCGGGCACTTGTCGCAAAGCGAGAATGGGGTGAGATTGAGGATATCGCAAAGGCTAAGAAGAGCCCGATCGGATGGACGGTAAGTCTTTTTGAGTTTCTCACTTGTCATATCCAACCCGATCTGAACCACATGGCGGGAGTGTAAGAACTTGCTGCCGCCAGGGTGTATATGGTGTGTGAATAGGATAAGAAAAAAGGACCCGGCTATATATGATGTGGGAATAAGATAGCGGAAAAGGGGACCCAGCTAACGAGGAAATCTTTGGTAGCCTTTTTTCAACCTTACGTTGCAGGCGGGTAATCCGCGCTTGGCGGCGGTGTTTATACCCAAGTGTACTGGTTTGGAGCCCGGGGAGACGATTACCATGTACGAAAAGTGCGGGATGCGAGTTAAGGCGGCGGAGGAGGCTGTTAAGCTGAAGGCTGCGGCGGCGTATGAGAGGTTGTTGGAGGCGGCGGGGAGAGACACGACTGAGGGGAAGGAGATTGAGAGGATTGGTGGCGCGGTGTTTAAGAAGTAATGATGGTGTTGTGGGGAGATTGGCATTTAGACTGTGGAATTGTTTTGGGGGGATCATGAGTTAGTGTAATGAAGATATATTTTACTTGGATTACCTTATTAAGTCTCCCTGTTGACTGAGGACATGGAGCATTACGCTATTTTGAGATATCCAAGTCGTACAGAACCTTGGCTTTTTTTCCAATTGGAGGACTACTTACTTATTTGAAGTAAATAACTAATATTGATAGCGGCCATACTGATCGTTTGTGGTTTGTCGATGGACAAGGGTTTTTTTGTGTTGGCTTCTTCTAAGGCTCCCTGGTTGTAAGACGGTATATAGGAATCTTTTCTACGTTTTCATTACTATTTTTATAGAGAATATATATATCATCTCATTAATTGCATGTAGGTGAGGACGTGAAGACTCGAACGGTTAGTATGTCTTGATTCTATCTTTGAGGAACACACTGAATAGGGTGCTGAGGCTTACGTGTACACAGATTCCCGCGAGATACTAGATGTTCCTCCCAGCTTCGTGTTCGCTTCAAGCGGCAAGTTCCTGCAAAGGTAGAAGTTGGTAGCCAAGTGAGGAGGGCCTAATGGCCCTCATCAAGATTGGTCACGGTAACGGCACGAATGACTTGCAAAAATGGTACTCATTTGTCCACTTCATGGTGTTGCATAGATGCCAATGATTTACATGGACATGGCGAGTCTACTGCGACCCCCTCAAGACCGATCGTTATCTGGCTGACACCGATCTGGAGGGCCTCGTCTTCGATTTGCGAGTCCGCGCCATCCATGGTCGCACCATCACGTCAGAGTGGTCACGGAGCCTGTCCTACGGGATGTGTTACGTGGTGCTTTACTAGGCGTGTACTTTAGCCCCGATGATGAATTCTTGAACTTCATCTCCTCTGAGAAGAATGTAAACGGAAAGGTCAGCACGATGGCGTACAAGGGCCATGATTACTGCTTGTTCGTTCCGGTGAGATTGGTAACCTGTACATGAACTCCCGGGCCTTTATGGATAATTGGAGGGATTCTTTCTAGAGGACACTGGCGGTTTCATCGTCATCCAAGTCATCCACTTTGAGAAGGGTGGTGGACAGAAAATTAAGGGTTTGCATCAGATAAGGTATCGGCAACCTCAGAGTATGAACGTGCACGTATTTTGGGAGGAATAAGGAGATGAAAAGTCGAATGCAGGAAGAAATCCTACGGAATCCTGCAGAGTGTTTGTAAGACAGCCAATCCTTCTAATGGACCCAAAGGACGACGTTCTTGAACTGATGATGGATAATTGACACATGAAAAGAATGAATTGCACTCGGTCAAGGAATGTCTCAACTCAACCAAGCATGTAACTTGTGCACAATACATACAGGCACCGGGATATATCACCTTAGCGGTGCTACTCAGATGGAGCAGCTCCATCTACTCGATTTAGGCACGTCGGCGAGATGAGAAATAGAGATTGGCGAAGCCTGTAGCCTCGGGACAAAGAGTGAGATGCGCCGAGCGCGCTACGACATTCCTCCGTTGCGAGGGTTGGGGGGAAACGGTGAGCCTGGCCTGGCCCTGCTTACGGATGCCTTGCGAGTTATGCATTGGCACTGCTACAGTACGGTATGTTTGCTTTGCTTGCTTATTTTGCTGTTCGCTGCGACGTTGACCTGCTGGATCCGTGCTAATCCTCCGAAGCTCATAGTGGAGTGTAGTTGTAGTTGCAGTGTTTGACCCCGTTGGAGAGATTTACCGCAACAATCGGCACTTTTTTTTTTTTGGCTGGACGTGGCGTGATGTGTTGTGATGGCGGTTGATCTGATATCGGAGCGGCATCTGAGTTGAGTATGGGGGGAAAGAGAAAAAAAAAGAAGGAAAAAAAAGAAAGCAGATGACGATGATGTGTTGCGTGCAAGGATGAGTCGCCCGATGTGCTCTATTTGTCACGTTGTTTTTTTCCTGGTGCGATGCCTCATTTTTTCCCCCAGAGTCTCATCATGGGTCTCAATGGCCATCTGGGCGACCTGACTCGTGTCAAAGTTCCCTCCCCCGCACCATCCTCGCACGATAACTCGCCCTGGTGCCATGAAAACCTGCATGCTAAATGTTGCATTCGTACCTACCTAGCCATCGTGCGGGGTGGTTTAGACAAAGATGCGGGAAACGAAAAGGGTAAACGAGGAAGAGACGGGGGAAAAAAAGGCCATGGAGCGATGTACGAGGATCGGATGATGCGAGAGAATCACACCCCGGTCTGGTGATGCGGAGCTACGAGTACGGGGGGGGGGGGACTATCGTTGGTGCTAGTAGCAAGTAATTGCGGGAGCTGGTGATGCTTTGGCTGGAGGAGATAAAAGAGTGAGGAGAAATACTAGTGTCTAGTATCTGGGAGAGCGGAGAGAGAAATGTGAGGGGGGGATGGGCCACGTGTTTTGAAGGATAGTATTTGGATGGTTTTGGGGGGAGTTTTCAGCTGAGGATGAGAGATTTGACGTTTTGTGGGCTATTTGGAACAACGTACGAGTGTTGATACTACGGCGGGATGAAATATGATGGTAAAATGCATGTCTGTATGTACGTGTGCCTTTTGGTTGTCCAGTCTGGAGTCAATGTCGATGGTCTGGAGATGTCGATGCGAAAATGCAAATGCAAATGCACGTAGTATTGCATGGGAACGAACCCCACACTTGAACTGGGAAAATTAGTCGTGGCGTCGCATCCGTTTGCACGCAGACCAGCCATGTGATTTGACCGAGATGGAACGCAACGGGCTGGGTGGAGGATGTGGTGGCGATGTAGTTGGTTGGTTGGTTGGATGCCTCAACCAAAGTTGATTTTAGTTGCTGCAGCTTTTTTCGAGTTGGGCTTGCGGGTCTTGGTCTGGGGGAGCGGGGGGATGAGGGGAGAGAGGAGAATATCGTGTATTTCGAGATGAAGAGAGTGAGGGGTGATGATGGTGTTGCTTTTGCTACTATAGTTGAAAACCAGGCACAATAGTGTGCTTGAACATTATATGGGTGGAGAAGATTTGGGTTTGTTGATGCATGTGTTACGAGTCGAGAAGGGACGGGGGAGAGGGTTTTTGATGCATCATTTGTTTTGGGGGTTGGAAAATGTCGGGACAGGGTTTGGCTTGGTTCGGGTTGTCTGGTTTTCTATTGTGATTGATGTTTATGTTGTTGTTGTTTTTTTTGACAGAATTAGCCGAGGCTGCTGCATACAGTTGCGCTGTTCGAGTATACAGTGCAGTGCGGTTCGGGTAAACAATCAAATCAACAGCAGTGGTAGGATTGGGCAGACAGATGGACACTGGCAATGTTGATGCAGACGACAGGTCTTTCTGTAGGCCTTGGATCCTTGTTACATGCAGCAGGTCTACACGGTTCAAAAGTGCTTCCCGTGTCTGGCGGGCGGGGGCGGATGGATTTCAAGCAGACAGACACGGAGTGCATGAATCGCCAACCCGCACGAGAACGGGATCGAATGTAGTCGGTGGTGAGATTGTGGATGATGCTCTACTGTACGCCATTGTCTCGTACGGGTGCATGAGCATGAGGATACTGCAACAACACGGTACGGGCAACGCATGCAGTCAGCAGAAAAAGGGACCGCGGCATTCTGTACTTTGCATACCAAGGTACATGTATCAGCAGGCTCAGTCAAGATGGCCAGGCAAGGTACAGTACGGGTGCAGCTGAAGAAGAGATGGGAAGCAAAAATAGGTAGAGACGCAAGGGATGGAGGAGAGGCCCTGGATCAGTCAATAGCTCCGCTGCATCTGAACCGAACAACGCACAAGCCATCAATATCCGATGCTACGGCAGTTTTATTTGTGGCAGCTTTTTGTCTCGGATAGCATAGCTTTGCTCGCAGCAAAAAAAGACAGACACGGCTGGCATGTTTGCGGCTGGGGCTCAACAAGGTCTGGATGCAGGCATGTCCAAATATAGAAATTCTCCTGTCCCGGCTTTTTCTGGTCAGAGACGAGACATTATTAGGGCCGCAGCTTAATACCACTACCTAGTACGGAGTATATTGAAAAAAAAGGGAGGAAAGGGAAGAAATACGCAAATAAAATAATGAAAACGTGGCTACCATCTCCCGGAGGATGGATGCGTGCCAGTTACTCGTACATGGCTTAGGCTACCCGCTGCAGTCAGCGGCACTAACAGGTTTCACAGACGACGGAGTGGGATGAAAGGTTGTCCCATCTGGAATGCAATATGAGGATTTCGGGGTCCAGAGGAGCTTGTGAGAGACAAAGGAACAGGCAGCAAATGTCTCGCCGAGGGCCTTGTACTACCACTCGAGTGGCCGCATGCGTGGGGTTGAGTGAGAGAGAGAGAGAGGCACAAGAAGGATGAGAGACACAGGCGAGACATAAAAAAGGAGGAAGAGGAGGGAGGGGTGTGTGTAACCTGACGGTATTTGGAAAAAAGAAAAAGAAACACTAGATGAGTATCAAGATGTGAAGAAGCCGGTGCAAAAAGCTGGGGTGAGCCAGCCACGAGGAGAGACGGCGTGATGGGCGAGCTGACGAGAGCGGCGTGTTGTGTGTGTGTGTGTGTGTGTGTGTGTGTGTGTGTGTGTGTGTGTGTGTGTGTGTGTGTGTGTGTGTGTGTGTGTGTGAGTTGCATGCTGCCTATTGTTTCCATTGTTATGAGTTCTGTCGTATACGAGGGACTTGCTCCGTATATCGAGGACATAAGATAGGATGCATGCATTCGTTCAGCACCCACGGCATTGGTGATTGATGCGGTATAAACGCCTTTGTACATGTGCATCGCATGTGAGCTCGTGATGCAGGTCACACAACGACTGCGATGGCCTGCATCCGCTAGTTATCTCGGCTGGTGCCAAGAAAAGGTGCTCAGATGCCTCTCGAGATGACTACGAGGAGAGGAGAGTGATGTAAACAGCCAGATGGGACAAGACATGCGCATCTGTAGGCCAGCACGCGTACGAGTCTGGTGATGGGCTCAAGGCTGTCCTTTCATCGTCACTACGGCGTCACGGCTGGTCCATACGTGCGGGCATAGTACAGTACAGTAGCTGCAAGGCAGGCAAATGAGATGGATGAAGGATACATACCCAGGTAGAACTATTGGCTGATGAGTGATTGGCGATGTTGTGCTGTAAGGGGGGCAACGGGTAATCACGGCGAAGCTAACAAATCGCATGACAATTTCTCGCTGTCAAATGGGTGGTTTGGTTTCCAGCATGTACAGCATCCAAAGTGCAGACGCAGATGCAGAAACACGCAATGAAACGAAACATGGCCATTTGATGCCCTCTTGTTTCGAGACGTGGAGAACAAGATTCGCACCGGGAGAAACGCCACCGAGGCAAAAGGAGATGAAACGATTTCACCTCGATTGGCCTCTTTTTTTCTTTGTCTTCTTTTTGTCGACGGGCTGGATGGACTGGACTGGATGGACCGCCGCGGTACCTGGGGCGAGGGTGCAGGTGGCCGCGCGGGTGCATGTAGCGGGCGGGTATTTGCCGTAGCGACGCTGTCCAGCCCAGTCCATTCAGCAGCTGATGGACTGGTGGCGGCAAGTTTGTCGCAGGGCTTGGGCAAACAAAGCACCAGACACCTGAATCGGTGCAATACCAAGGTACACTCAAGTCCAATGCCTTCAGCTGGCATTGATGGCTTAGCCACTGGCATGTTCGGGTACCTTGCCTGTGTCTGGAGGCCCATTTGATCTCATCTCATCTCATACCATGTGTCTTTTTATGCTTTGTCTAGTGACGTCCTCCTTTTCAGCCCTTCCCCCTCATTGTACAGGACAGGTATCCATTTTCCCACCTCAGCAACTTGGTACTAGCAGCAGTGCAAACCGATCAAATCAAACCAAGTCGAGTCGAGTTCGAGTACCTGCATTCGATCCATTCGACATCACGCACACGTCACGGCTGGACGAGCCGCTGACGGCCTCTAATTCCTCCTCCTGCTGATCACAGCACCCCTGCAGCCCAGCCCGCTAGCAGCGCTACAGTCCATACATGTGCTCTACTGTCTCTACGTCTACGGCTACGGCACCAGGCATTGAGAGTCTAGTAGTAGACTGTAGAATCAATCAATCCAATAGTGCTAGCTCGATAATAGCTGCACGTCCATTTAGTAGCGAGTGCACGCTAGACTTGCTAGTTGGGCCGGATCCAGCACCAGCACCAGCACCAGCACCAGCACCAGCCCCAGGCCATCATCAACCACGGCCCAGGGATCTCAGACATTGCCAGAGGCGTTACTCGCACCACATTAGACACACCCCCTACCGACCGATAAATCTAGCCGCTTCAATCCTCTCGACAGCCGGAGGAGGCGAAAAAAGACGTACTTGTAGAGGGAAACCAGGCAAGGCAAGGCACCAGACAGGACAGGTTCAAACCACAAACCTCAGTGCAGCCCAGGCCAGGCCTTTTTTTTCCCCCCTTAGCCCTGCGCTCGTGCCGCGGTGGAACTTGCCGCTATACTCGTACGCTGTACCCGCCCGTGCCCACGACTCGGGCTGCACCGACACTGACGTTTGCAAAGTCTTGTGCGCGGCGTCTGGTATTTGGCCGGTATCTGGTACTTGCGCCGCTCAGCGACCTTGGCAGCTGTAAATATTCCATATACCGCCATCCCCCCAGACACAGACACAGACACAGACACAGACACAGAAGTTGAGTATATCCTCACCACCTTTGCCTGTTGGTTTGACCAACTCTTTTGCCTCTCTTCCTTCTTCCTCTTCCTCTTCCTCTTCCTTGTTTTTCTCTTCTTATTTCTTCTCCCTTTTCTTTCCTGCATCTACCACTGCAGCCTTCAACCAACCGGTTTCTCCTCTTCCCCCGCATCGGCCTGCCAATCCAATTCATCCCGTTGGAGGTGCCAAACCAAAGAACCGCTGCCACACTTATTCTCCCACGCTCACGCGCACTCTCCAACTTTTGGCCCATCACCCAATCCGTTGCGTGATGCAAACGATTCGCTGCCAAGGCAAAAGACACTGGAATAGGCAGTAAAATTCCCGCAGACGACTAGAGCACATAGCGATATAAGCCGTTTTCGCCCACCGCCCCGGCTCAGCTCAGCTTTTCAACTCTTCACGTTTCTTCTCCAAAAGAAAACGAAGCACGGGCCCTTGGAATCGAACAGGATTAAATCGCCCAAGTCGCCGTTTGCCAGGGTCTCTCCGGAGCTGCACTTCTACATACGCTCTGCCACTCCACTCTAATACCAGTAATCTACCTGCACTCGCCTTGGCACCTTGCGACTCGTGCCATTATAATACCACCCTGCCTGGACAACCGATTTCCCCTCTGCGGACAGGAAATAAAGGAGGAGGCAATTCCGTTTCTTCTGCTCTGGCTCTGGCTTACACGCCTCCGAATTCTTCACGTCTCCAGCTCCCTTGGTGCTTGTTGGCCCCGTCGCCCGTTTAGAGCTCCAACGGCCCCCCTCTCCCCCCTGCTTACACCGGGCCAGTGTCTCAGTCCCTCAATTACAGCGCCCACCTCCACTGAAGGGACCCCCCCGAGAGCAGAAATTGCCCTGAACCTAAAGCCCCAATACCTCCATCAGCTGCGGCGGAATATTGAAACTTTGAAATGTTTTCGCAGCCAGTATCACCGACGCCGCCTGGGCTGACTTCGACGGTTTCGCCCTCGCCTTCCAGAACCAGCCGCCTGCGTGGCCTCAGCATCCTGCGCAACTACACGCACAACCATCTCCTGTCGCGTGACAACAGCCATCACGCAAACGGCAGCAATAGCAACGGCAACGGCAACAGCAACAGCAGCAGCAACAGCGGCGGCAGCTCGCCCTCAACCAGCCAGTCGGGCAACGGCCTCACGCGGTCCGTCAGCTACTCCCCCGTCACATCGACCACAACCACGACCACGACCACTTCCAACGCCGCCACGAGCCCCAACAGGCTGACGCTGGTGGCTACCTCTCCCGACTCCAGGACGCCTCACACAAGGGCTTCGGCCGCGAGCCCGGCCTCAAATACCCCGTTTGCCCAGGCGAGTGCCTCGTCCTCGTCCTCTGCCCCCGAATCCCCCTCGACCATCGAAGAGCATCCAGCCATGGCCCGATCCAACGAAGGGTCGAGCTCGGCCGACAACCAGCCGTCCATCCGATTCTCTGCCTACTACGACCCCCGATCCACGCGGCCGTCGCTGTCCTTCCCGCCCGTCTCCAGGACGCTGTCCAACGGCACCGAAGTCATCCGCGTTGGCCGCTACTCCGAGCGCGACAGCCATGCCCTGTCCAACGGGCAGGGCGCGGCGGCTCCCGTGGGCTTTAAGAGCAAGGTCGTGAGCCGTCGGCACTGCGAGTTTTGGTACGAGGACGGCAAGTGGTACATCAAGGACGTCAAGAGCTCGTCCGGCACGTTCCTCAACCACATCCGGCTGAGCCCGCCCTCGCAGGAGAGCAAGGCGTTTGCCGTTAACGACGGCGACATTGTGCAGCTTGGCATCGACTTTAAGGGAGGCGAGGAAATGATTTTCCGCTGTGTCAAGATGAGGTTGGAGCTGAACCGCGGGTGGCAGAATAAGCCCAACACGTTCAAGTGAGTGCATCTTTATTTATATCACAGACTGTGTAGACATGGGGGTGAAAACGAAACAAGTCCCTCTTCTTCTTTCCCTTATTCCCATGCTATTCATGGGTTTTGAACCATGGCTAACCGTTTTGCTCAGCATGGCCGCTCACAAGAGGCTTCGTAACATGGCAACCACTGGAGCAGCAGGCTCCGCGTCCAGCACCAATTCTCAGGACTGCTCCATTTGCCTCAACTCGATTGGCGTAAGCATTTCTTCTGGCACTCGATTATGACTCTCAAGCTAACTCTCCAACAGCCTTGCCAATCACTCTTCGTTGCCCCTTGCTCTCACACATGGCACTTCAAGTGCGTCCGCGCCTTACTCACCTCTCCACAATATCCCATCTTCATCTGTCCCAACTGCCGTGCCGGAGCCGACCTGGAAGCCGACGTCGAGGACCCTGAAGAGTGGCAAAACATGGATGATTTTGAGGCCCCCGAAGAGCCAGCCGCCCCTACCACCATCGATGTGCCTGCCCCAGAAATCGAATTGCCTCTGCCCTCTTCCTCTGAAGAACCACACGAAGCAACGGTTCAAGAAACGGACACCATGGACGTGACTGTGAATTTTACTTCAGCAGCTAGCCCGGCCGAGAGCCCGACGGCACCACACGCAACTTCCGAGCCGTTGCCCATAAGAGGTGCCAACCGTACCGCCCATTTGCGTGAAAACGGCACTCCCTCGCCACCTGGTAGCGGGGCAGAGGGACTCATCACCCCTAGGAATAATGCAGGGCCATGGGTATTTGACGGCAGGGCAGGCCGACAACCAGCGAGCGACACAGCCGACATGCCGAGCCTCGACTCTGCGGCAGACGCCGACATGACCACACACGAGTCCAGCGACGACTCTGCCAGCCGGTAGCACCAAGTCGAGCAACTTGAGAGCATTCCACATTTGGCGGCGTGTCTGTTGGCCCATGGTGCCAGCCTTGGGGGGCTGCTACTAATCATAATGTATCGTCTTTTAACCGTCATGTTTTACTCCTTGTTCGTCGCCTCCTCTGCCTACTGGGCATGGGTGCAGACGTCTGTTGCATCAAACTTGTGTTCGACCTGATTTGGGGCGGCGGATTTGTCCTTTTTGACATGTTGATCTCACAGTCTTTATTTCTTCTTCCTTTTCTTTTGTCGATTTCCTGCGTGTTCGGAGTGTGGCGTGATTCTCCATGGAACGAACCGCAAAACAGACTTTTGGGCGTATGGCGTCATGATCAAGCATGGCTCATTCTGGCCGCAAACTGGGAGGGTGGAAAGCATCTTTAGCATGGGCACTAGCGCGGGATATGGTTAGAAAGCTACAATTCTGATTTCTCTATTTCTCTCTCTCCCCGAATCACTTGTTCATTCTACTTCTGCATGGTTCGGTTTGCTCTTGGGAGTGGTGAAAACTGGGAAGAGGCTGTTACGACATGTTCATTTTCCGCACGGTATGGTTCGGAGTCGCCGCCTGGCATGTTCACGGGCTGGTCTTACGGCGCCAATTTGAGGGTATAGGCTAAAAGATTTCGGGGAACCGCTGCACTTTTACTTTTGGTGTAAGACAGGGGGGGAAAGAAAAGTGATGTCGATTCCAATACAAGAAAAACGGCCCTCTGGGATTTCTCGGTCTTTTCGCAGCGTGTGATTTGAAAGGCCGGAGTTTTGAGTGGGATATGATGTCAATGTGGCAGCGTTTGACGGTGATTGGTTGGGCAACTCTGGCTGGAGAATTGCGGCAGCGGCTCCGAGATGAGGTGAACTTGGGGGCTTTGAAACTGCCTGCATTTTTTTTTGGGGGGGGGGGGGCTGTTACTCCTTCGACGGTACTATTGAGTACATATATGTAGCATCGTCTATTTGTAAAATAGTACATGGTAATGCGTACATGTCAATATAATGTTGGCTTCTGATCGGGTTTGAACTGGAAGATGCCGTCGGAGCTCCGGCACCGGGATGATCCGACCTATCGCCGAGATACTACTACTATGTGACGGCACCACAATTTTCCTTGTGCCGGAAAGTGCAAGCTTGCTCGCCTCTTTTTGGTTTTCTTTCGAGCCGAGCCGTGAAATCCTCTTTCTCTCCCTTTCCAAGGGGATCTCTATTGTCATTCTGTTTAGGTAGAGAAAATAAGAGGGCTTTTTTTTTCTTCTTCTTTGACAATGCTGCGACAGTTTGCGTCTCGGGTGCAGCCTCGGGTGAGGGCCCAGGGCGCGAGGCTGATGAGTGCGCAGAGCAAGTTTGGTGCGGTTGGGGCGCAGATGGCGAGGCGGACGATGGCGACGGTCAAGGTGGAGGGGATTCCAAAGGTTGGTGATGCGAGGCTTCTCTTTTACCTTTGCGTCTTGGGGGCTGAAGACGAGGCCTCTCCTTCATCTTTACGTCTTGGAGGCTAATTCTGGGGATCCAATGTGCAGGAACCTACTGAATTGGACGAGATTACGACACTGCCGAATGGTTTGCGAGTCGCTTCCGAAGCCCTCCCCGGTTCCTTTTCCGGCGTGGGAATCTACGTCGAGGCAGGTTCTCGGTTCGAGAACGACTCGCTGCGAGGCGTTTCCCACATCATGGACCGGCTGGCGTTCAAGTCGACCTCGAGACACTCGGCCGACGACATGCTCGCGCGGGTCGAGACGCTCGGAGGGAACATCCAGTGCGCATCTTCGCGGGAGAGCATGATGTACCAGGCCGCCACGTTCAACAGCGCCGTGCCGGAGACGGTGGCGCTGCTGGCGGAGACGATTCGCGATCCGCAGATTACGGATGAGGAGGTTGCGGAGCAGATTGAGACGGCGCGGTACGAGATTGCGGAGATTTGGAGCAAGCCTGAGCTGATATTGCCGGAGCTGGTGCACACGGCGGCGTTCAAGGACAATACGCTGGGGAACCCGTTGTTGTGTCCTGAGGACCGGTTGGGGAGCATTGATAGGAGCACGGTGAAGATGTATAGGGATCTGTTTTACCGGCCGGAGAGGATGGTTCTGGCTTTTGCGGGTGTGGAACATGGGACTGCGGTTAAGCTGGCTGAGGAGTTCTTTGGAGACATGAAGACGCTTCCCCGGACGGGCTCAGAAACCAGCGTGAGCTCTCTTGCCAGCGACGCCTCTGCTTCCTCATCAGCATCATCATCATCATCTTCTTCTTCAAGCTCCTCTTCTTCACGATTAATGTCCAAGATCCCCCTCTTCAAAAACATCTCCACATCTACCCCCCGCAACGCCACTGTCCTTTCATCTCCTTCTGAACTCGACATCACTCAGCCTTCTCGATATACCGGTGGCTTCCTCTCTCTTCCTCCCCAGCCGCCGTCTCTTACTGGCACCAACTTTACACACATTCACCTTGCGTTTGAGGGACTGCCCGTTGCTTCAGATGACATTTATGCGCTGGCAACATTACAGACTCTTCTCGGTGGAGGAGGATCTTTCTCTGCTGGTGGACCGGGCAAGGGCATGTACTCTCGCCTGTACACCAATGTGCTGAACCAGCACGGCTGGGTTGAATCATGCGTTGCCTTTAACCACTCCTACACCGACTCTGGCCTCTTTGGCATCTCGGCATCTTGCTTGCCGGGTCACACCTCTGCCATGCTGGACGTCATGTGCCAGGAGCTCCGAGCGCTGACCCTCGAACGGGGTATTTCGAAGCTGCAAGAGGGCGAAGTGACACGAGCCAAGAACCAGCTGCGGTCATCGCTGCTGATGAACCTTGAGAGCCGTATGGTAGAGCTGGAGGATCTCGGACGGTCGGTTCAGGTGCACAAGCGCAAGATTCCCGTGCGGGAAATGTGTCGACGGATCGAGGCGCTGAGCGTGCGGGACTTGCAGAGGGTGGCGAGCATGGTGATGGGCGGCGCGGTGAAGAATGCCGGTGGAGGCAGTGGTGCGCCGACGGTGGTGGTGCAGGAGGCGCAGGCGTATGGGGTGACGAGCCATACGATGACGTGGGATCAGATTCAGGATCGGATCGATGGGTGGAAGTTGGGGAGGAGGGCGTGATGAGGTTTGATGAAAAGAATGGTTCCGTGGTGTGAGGGTTTGAAGGTTTTAAAAGGGGATGATGACGGGACGATATAAAACTTGGCATATTATATATTGGCGCGGGAAGGGTGGTATTTGGGATGATATACGTGTATACATATTGCGGATTTGTACGATTATATGGGTACCTAGTTATTGAGATATGATGCTCTTTATGAATTGTTTGTGTGCTTTGTTGTGAGTGTTGTTATATCAAGATGAGTAGTGAGAAGATGGAGTTGGGTGTGGAATACATGGATGGGAATTATCTCATTATGTTTTTTCTATTATTCATGCCCCTTTGCCGATGCATGGCGCTATGATTGTGTAAAGGTATGCATCTTCTATTAGTAGAGGTGTGTTGATTCTATGAGGAGAGCGTCAGCAGTATATAGGTGGC
This sequence comes from Trichoderma aggressivum f. europaeum, assembly GCF_033847375.1. NCBI lineage: Eukaryota > Fungi > Ascomycota > Sordariomycetes > Hypocreales > Hypocreaceae > Trichoderma > Trichoderma aggressivum. The sequence goes on from NW_026946367.1 coordinate 1,806,928, forward strand.
GGGGTCAATGTGTACCTCGTAAGCAGCTGATGATGATACCTGTAATTAATCATTCTAATTGGAGACTCACATCATAGCTCTAGAATATTTTTCGCTATCCAGGTATACCTTTTTCAGTTGGAGAAACCACCTGGACCGCCGGATAAAGGTTCCCCCTTTCCGGGCTTCGCGCTCTAAGATATCTTGACCCTAACCCTAAAGAAACCACCTGGACCGTCGGATAAAGGTTCCCCCTTTCCGGGCTTCGCGCCACCCTTCTTGCATTAACATTTCGCGTTCTGGATCTCATCAACTTGCATTGCATCGGTACATGGGATTGAAAAGCATGGGTACACAGCCATGCTAGAAGCAGAACATGATGAACTCTGATTCGCGAGACATAATATCCCAGCATCCCATTGGGAGTGGCTTGGATCAGTATCGCGATCTTGTTCGCGCAAAATGTGAGGCCCAAGGGTTGCCGCCTGGGGCTTTTCAACGGCTCGATGGTGAAGGTGAGTACCTCCTTATACCTCCCAGCACCCGCCCATAGGCTCTACTATATCTACGTGAATCTATCTACATCTACCTTCTCTATCGTGCTAATACGCGTTTAGCGCTGAAAGACATCCTCGTGAATCTGCTGGAATCGCTGCTGGCGCTACCTCCTGTAACATCTCTTTATTGCCGCACTTTGGTTCTGTCTGTTGCTATTTTAAGGCGTCTATTAGGTATTAATAGGGGCTTTGATCGCCACCGGTTGATACCCTTTTTAGATGCCGCGCTGAAGACTGACTCTGACTCTGACTCTGGCTTTGATCAAGGCGTATGGGAAAATGCCATCAAATTTCTTGAAGAAGCGACACCTCCACCCCAAGCAGGGGCTGTAGCTTCGCAGCAAACGCCACCGGAGCAAAAGACGGCCTCAATTTCACAACAAACTCCATTATTCTTTAATACCGGGAATCTTGTGGACACGTCGGAGCTCCGTAGAGATGTGGACCATGTTCTCAGTCAAGAGCTGAGCAATATACATGTCAACGTGCCCAATTTTCGCCAGACATATTTCAGCCTCGACTCTCTCGACCATATTGCTACATCAGTCCTCGAGCGTTGCACCCAGGGCGATGATCCCCTTTTCGATGATGGGTGGGCTGGGTGGCCTCAAAACCCAGAGGAAGGACTTGTCCTCGCTTGGTTTTCCAACCTGAATGAGAAGCTTGTCCAGCTAGCAAGAAGCGCAGACCCTTCTTTACAGCTTCATCATCCACCTAGATTAAGAACGAAGCCACAGGAGCCCCTCCTGGGCTCTACAGCAAAACGCATGATGGATATTGGGTACGTGGGTTTCATGGACGGCGATGAAGCCGCCAACTTTAAACATCATTGGTCCCACGTTATGATAGTGGGTGAATTAAAGAAAACCCCAAAGACTGACAACCGGTCGGGCTCCTGGCTTCACGTTGCAAGATACGCCAGAGAAGTACTCGCTGCTCAAGACAGCCGCCGGTTTGTCCTAGGTTTCACCCTTTGTGGCTCCTTGATGAGACTCTGGTCTTTTGATCGTCTTGGAGGTATCGCTTCTGAACGATTTGACGTCAACCAAAACCCCCTGGAGTTTATATCCGCTGTTCTCGGCTTCCTCATGATGAACCCTGAACAGTTGGGATATGACCCTACCATTGTACAGTCCGGGACGCAGCGATATATCGAGATACATCGCGACGGCCAAACAGAGCGGCTCATTCTGGACCAGTTGATATTTCGCCAACGATGCATTGTTGGGCGAGCAACAACTTGTTGGAAAGCACACCGGGATGGAGATGACGGCGAGACTAGGCAAATTTTTGTGATCAAGGATTCCTGGCAATATCCCGAACGCAATGAAGAAGGATTGATGCTCCACGAGGCAACTGTGAAAGGTGTCACAAACATGGCAAAATACTATCACCATGAGGTTGTTCAAGTGGGGGGCATCGATGATGATATTCGCAGCAATGTCCGGAAGGGCTTGGACTGGACGGTAGCTACCGTATCACTACCAGTTGACTCAGAGGCATCATCTCCAGCGGTATCAGTGCAGGTGTCAAACTCGAATAGTTTGATCACCAGCCAACGCGAAACTCCAGGTAGCAATGCCGGAAACCAACGAAAGCGTGCTTTGTCACGAGCTGAATCACGGCCGCATCCACGGAAGCGACGGTCGCATATGTCCACGCAGACATCTCGCACCGACAAAACAGAGAATCGCGTCCATCGCAGGCTAATACTCCAAAGCTATGGGAAGCGCATCCACGAGGCCAGTTCACCGAGTGCATTGCTTGCTGGTCTAGAAGCCTGTATCAATGGCCACCAGTCTCTACGTCGCGAGGCCGGTCTTCTGCATCGAGATATTTCCATCAACAACCTCATGATCAACGAGGAGGAGGAAGATCCCGCACGGCGTGGGTTTCTCATCGACCTCGACTTCGCAATACAGGAGGCGCGGACTAGTGCGTCAGGGGCGGCGAAGAAGACTGGGACGCGAGCGTTTATGGCCATCGGAGTCCATCGCGGCGTTCAACACTCCTTTATGCATGACCTTGAATCATTCTTCTGGGTTCTCTACTGGATATGTATTCATTACGATGGACCGGGCCATTCTATTGGGCCTACCGCGCTCGAAAAATGGAATTACACTGATGACATGGAGCTTGCTCGGTTCAAATTTGGAATCATTGGTGATGAGCGTCCATTCCTTTCCGAGGCGAAAAAGGAGTTTACTGAATACTACTTGCCGCTGCTGCCGTGGGTCAACAGGCTCAGAAGAGTTGTGTTTCCGAACGGCAAGCCGTCGACGGAGCCGGATGAAGGGCTGTATGCGAAGATGAAGGGTATTCTTCAAGAAGCCAGAGAAAGTCTAGACTCATAATTAATGATATGTACGATTAATGGAAGTTTTACGGCATGGCTCATGTTTTTTGTTCCAGTCGCAGATGCTGAGGGATTTTGATAGATGTTGGTAGACATCGTTCCTCGAGACAATATATAGCTCAGACTATACAGGCTTTACGTTTAAACACCATGTTGAGTTTAACAAGCCGTGGTGAATGTCGCAATGAGAATACACCTCTATCTCTCACCTCAAGAGATTAGAGGGAATAGAGGCATCACGTCTCTCCGCACTCCTACTTGTACCTCATACCAAAAACTTAACCAGCGTCGCTGAATAGCCACTGGGCCGTGAGGAGGCTCAATGACTCCCATGCTTCCCGGACGCCTTTTTTTCTCTCCTTTCGCTCTGGTAGCTGACTAGTGTTTAAGGCGTCCGTCGGATGCAAAGATGCATGTTGAGCTGACATAGGTCATACATCTTGCCCGGGATTTGCTTATCAATTCGCCGAAACAAACTCCCAACCACCATCGCGAGAAGGATTCGCTTGGCAATGCAGATGCAGAGCAGCAGGAATCTCGGGCTGCTCACTCGTATTGAGCTGCGGCTGAGATTTCATTACTCTCTCTTTTCTTTTTGGTGAAAGCCGTGGCACACCTCTTGGGATATATCATATATCCGAAGGCGGCGCACGGCTGAGACATGCGTGGGGGCCATCTCTTTGTTATTGGAGTTGTTGTCATGCATGACATGGTATCCTTGTTTAGTTCATGGATGATCTTCATGATCTATGATTGGCTTGGCTCTTTGATGCGACTTCGTATTTTGCTACTGCTGCGACTACTACTACATGGGATCAAAGTTGCCGCTCTGGGCTCTCCAGTGGAAACGGAACGTTTAGTGTGATGAGACCTCATATTTGGATACTACAAACAAATTACATATTATTGCCGGATACTATAAGATATCAAGGCTATCTTATTATGAGAGTAAAACATAAGGGTCAATATTTATCCCAAAGGTAATATTGACTACATCGCAAATGAAGTCTCCGCAGGAGGGGGCGCACAATGCAGCCTAATCTGAGTCTGGTGACCGTATCCGTTTATTTTCCTGCCCAATAGATCGCAGGAATATATGAATTCGGTGAAGAGGCATCTGTATTATGCTACTGCATGTTGGTTGCTTCTCATTTTGTAAAAGTTGATGCCTAGGCTGGGAGTAAACCCTGTCACTTGCATGAAGTTCACCGGAAAGAAAGAAAAGAGAGACAGAGGGTTTTGTAATTCAGCTCTATTTTTGAGTAACAATAGAGCGATGGCGTCATCTTACACCCAAGAAGTCTTGAAACTGGTCCTCGAGATCTTTAGAATTTGAGATATGACATGGTGTCTTTGCAACGAGGATCCTAATGTAACTTGGGAGATACGTAGAGCAAAATCAAGATCTGAGAGATGTGGGTATGATTTCAGACCAGCAACCGATACAATCGAGCCCTTTGATAGATCTAAGTGTATACTAGCCTTAATGTTAAAGAGCGTTGAACCGATAAGTTCAAATACGGCCTCCTAGTCATCTCCTTTGACCTCCAGCGTTTATCGACTCAGTGTTCATCGAAACAAAGAAAGAAAAAGAGGAAGAGGAAGCGGAGCATGTCTCGGAAGCTTTCTTGTCATTCACACCATGCCTCTGAATAATTTCCGCGTCGGAGTCGCCGCAGCTGAGAGCGAGATGTCTCAGCCTCGTCCTTTTACCAGGGTGTCCAACAAACAATCACCCCCGGGAAGCCGCTCCAGCGCGCGGCAAGTGTAACCCGGATGAGAAGATTGTGCGCATTTAATCTGCTCTGGGGCAGTGCGGCGGTGGATATACGAATATTTATTCGATAATACCGAGATGCGTCAGCGTGAAGGGGGTCTTACAGGTATGTACGGAGTACGGAGTACGGGTTGAGCAAAGATACGACGCCCGCATCTGTTGACCTGAAAGATTGTGGGATATCCTTGGGAGACGAGAAAAAGAAAAGAAAAGAAAAACTCGCCGGGGGACACATTCAGCTTGCTATACGAGCTACCCAATGGTCAACGGCATATAACCATTATATATTTTTAACGAGTTTTTCCAGCAGTAGGTAGTCTTAGTATCTGCACATTTTCAACTTAAGTTAGACTCAACAATCTATTATTTTATGTGGCGTAGCAGCAGCGCTGAAATAACCAGGTTACCTAGACATCAGCTTCCTGGGAAAGCAAGGATTACAACGGAGGGTGTCCAGCTCGGGTCATGCAGCTTATTGTGCAGATTGTGGTTGCCTATATGAAACATATTTCTGAAAAAGCCACAACTGTTATTTCTTTTTGTAACAACAGCTATTGCGAGATAGTTGTTCAGCTGTTAGCCACTTCGATTCCTGGGAGGGGCTGCTATTTGAAGGCTGGCATTATCTGTCTCCAGAAGTGGCAACTGAGACATGCGCATTTGTGGTGCACTTACTCATATTGACTTCTAAGTAAGCATATATTGGCATTTTCTAATTCAACTTCTTATAAAAAGACCTGGGTCGTATGCACACTAATGCACAAAAGTCTCGTTAATACATACCTATCTATTGCAGCCGGTACTCTTCTCCTTCCGCCACACCAACATCGCCTAGTCTTACCATTCAAGCTCTGTGCAAATCTTAAGAAGAAAGCACAAGTGATTAGGGTGTACATCGGTATCATTGATATTGAAACTCCCTCCACGGCGAGTGATTCGACTTTTACAGATTTTTACTTCACAAATGGCCGCCGCTGTGGATGAAGTCGGTATGTCACGTCACTTACTTCCATGCCACATTACCACTGACGGATTTTCTTCAAGAGTCAAAAGCGGAATTGGCCATTCCATTTGATGCTCCCATAAAGGCTCGCAATCGAAAAACGTATGCCTCTTTTGGCGAAGACGGTCTCACGGCAACGGCAAATGCTCATGGACATCTGATTCAGATTACGCGATATTTCGGAAACGAACCATCAGGATTTATTTGTGTTGACCTTCCAAAAGCGCCTGAACCTTTTCGTGTTGCAAAACGCATGAAGGAGCTTCAAAGATCTTGTGAAGACTCTCAAAAAGGAATGAGGCTTAAATTGCCAGAACGACCTACCAGTGAGAGCCCAGAACTTGATGATGCTTTTAAATGGGGAGTCAGAGAAGATGAACCAAAGCTTCGGTTCTACCAAGATCGATGGCCTTCTTTCGTTCCACGAAATCCATGGTTAGATTCCGAAATTCAATACTTCATTTCCGGGAAGACCGTGTATCAAATATACACATTCAGCTCTGTTGAAGGGATTGAGAATGATTTTCCCAAAAAATTTCCGCCATTGATAATCAGTGCCAATTTATTCCTCCGACATCTTGATTTTGTAACAAAAGAGAAGTCGGGGACCACTTGGAACGGTCATTCTCTTGATCAACGCAATGCAGAGCGTCACTATGCCCATAGTACAACTGCCGACGCAAAAACCATTTTTGTTAAGCACAGAGACTGCGAAACCGGACGAGGCAAAAATGATGCCATTTTATTTATATCGCCATATATAGACGACCGCTCTCAATCAGTTGGCCCCATTGAACACAGTCCCGACTATCAAATACATCCAGACGACAAAGCACTGGCGGACTTGGTCAATAATAAGCGAGTGAAAATTACATTGGCTTATACTCTGGAGTTGGTTTCTCCAACTGATGATATCAGTAACTCGCTCTCTGAGGGTGCTCTGCCACCCTTGCAACCCAAAGACTATACATATGAGCCGCCGGTTTTCGCCAGTGATCCGCATCTCAATTTTACGTTAAGAAGGAATTTAGAACATATCCTATCCGTTTGCAGCATCCCCATACGCGCGCGCGATGAATCCAAGGCTGAGATTATACCAATCGCTTTGACATGTGGAGATATATCTGGTCATAGAGTCACCAAGGAAGCAAGCTTGTAAGTATACGCGCGCCTTTCACTACAGATATTCCTTAAACTGACAGAATAAAGCTACGCGTTTCAATATCTGCTCAAAGCTTTTGAACATTTTGATAACTCTGACCTCAAAGATATCGGAGGACGGCGCCTGGACAGCCATCCATTGGAATTGGGGCATGAAATTTGCGAAAATCCCAATTGTCAAATGAGGTTTCGCATTTGGAAGACATGCCTAGGGCACTTGGCCTGGATATACAATCACATGAACAAGGGGTATACGATGGACAACATGACTGGAGACGGAACTACCGGGGAAGCCAAGGCGAAGAAGGGCTTGGTTAGCCCTCACTACTGGGCCAGCGGTCAAGTAATAGACTGGAAAAAATATCCCTGGAAATTTTTTGATAAAGAAATTACTGATGCGCCTATGCAAATTATCAAATTTGGGGAATTTTGTCGGATAACTGGAAGTGATGATATACTTCGAGAAATTCCCGGTGGTCTTCGGAATATCGCCAAGCACTGGGTCAAAAGTCTTCATGAGCGAAACAAGGGCGGCTCATATGCATTCCCACGCATTAAAGAAGAAGAGACGGGGAAATTCTATCTCGCCGATCATGCCCTCATCTGGTGGGCTTCAAAGTCGCTGGAAGAGCTCGGTCTTGACTCGGAACTTGAAGTTGCATCTGGCCAGCGCATGGTGAAATATTCGTCCGACGAGATTAAAACCAACTTTATCAAGAGATTTACAATGGAAAATCCTGCCTTGAAAACGCGCATGATTGCAATCTCACGCAGCTCCGCCGAGACTAGATTCTCTCTTCTAATGAGAGAGACTGTCCTTTTTTATGCCATGGATCTCGGCTTGTTCGACGTTGAGGCAAACGAAGGAAGCAACTCCACAGATTCGCTTACGGGGAGCTCCAGCTTTTATGCCAACACCAACAATGCGAACGGAACGTCGAATGAGACAAACGAAACTTTGGTTGACAGTTGGGAAAATGTAATTGAGGAGTGGACAAATACAGTGGATTACCAAACACAGTTGGAGGATCAGAACGATGCTCATTGGAATCATCCACTTCAGTTTGCTCTTTCAATAATCATGTCTGCCAATCACAAAAGCACGAATTCAAGGCTTGCAGCCTGGATGTTTAAGCATTCCAGGTCAATTCTTCTTACCAGCTCCTCTCCCAATGGGCTTTTCCCAGGACAACTGGACGTATATAAGAGACCCGTTCTCTTTGACAGGGAACCATTGCGTGACGGTTATTGGCAGGCCACTTTCGAAGTGCCATTCATTCTTTGGAAATATCTCATTCCTCCACCATCAGTCAAAGGATCGTCTTTTAGCCTATCTGGTTCAGTCTCTTCTGATGCCAGAGGATTGGAGAATATCATGAAACTCCTGCCTGGCATGAATAGTAGCGGGATACCAAACAATGTGATCGACCAGGGGAAAGTGGTAACACTTTCAGATGAATGGCTTTACAATGAACTCGATTGCTTTAGGAAGAAAATCGACTTGTCGAAAGAAAATATGACGAAACTTTCAAGGAAGTACATAAAAAATACCCGTATGGCCGATATGATCGTCATAAGAAGGGTGGCTCAAAAGATTCAAGACGCAGTCGCTCAAAACACAACTGCTGATAACACAGCACCTCAAGGCACGACACTTCAAGGCACGACACTTCAAGGCACCCAAGAGGACATCTTGGGGTATATTATAGATGTACCGCGAAAATCGGACAAAAGGCAAGACACGCCTAAACGAGTCGAAATCAAATCGGCTCAGTCCCTCAATAAAACTATTTCTCGCAAGCGCACGACGAAGAATGCAAAAAAAAGACTTCTTCACTTTCACCGGGCAACTGATAAAACAGCCCTAATTTGTTATATTTCCGCGATTGAACACCCAGACATCTCTGCTTTCTTCGATAAGCACATGACATATGACAAACACTTTCACGAAGAAACAAACGCAGTGCTTAATCTATGGGTTACTGAACTTCATTTATCATTTTATCAGACTATTTCCCAGGAGATTTCTCCTGATATGGCCTGCATCCCTAGGTTCGAGTGTTACAGCTTCCCACGACGTAAAAATGAGGAAGCGGGTAATCGCAAACTGATAAGCAGAGCTGTGATGAGTTTTAGATTTGACGGGGACTTTTTCGATCGTCACTGGACCTGCCACTTTTTCGAGTTCAACCCATACCGGATACATGGCAATGAAATAGCCGACGTAACAAAAGAAAAGATTACAGGGTCTTTGAAAGCAAACCCTTGGAAGCAGAGACGGGTTTTGGAGCTCGTCTTGTTCGGTAAAATACTACAAGAAATGGTCACATGCTCACAGGACCTTTTGGATGAGATTAAAACACGGATTCTCGAGAGCTTCAAGAAAAGACCCAAGAAAGAAGCCAAGAACTCCAGGCTATCGTCAACATTCCTGGATTCAATTGATTTGTTTGACGATATCACGAGCAACGTATTTATATCAAACAACAAGGCATGGAACATATTTCAATATATACTGCAAGTGGTGGAAGAAGATCTTTGCGATAATTTAACTAAAATTGAGCTTTGGACGAAACGAGAAGAGCGGCCAGAGCACAATAAGCCCCGATGGACACTCAACGACGAACGAAATTACCGGGGTGCCATATATAGGCTACAGAAGTCAAACGACCTTCTAGTGCAACAGCTCAGACTATGTTATACCAGAGCTAGATCTTTCAATGCCTCACTAACGAAGAGACTGGACTCTACGCGCGGCGAATGGGAAGTTGGGAGTAATGATGACATCCGCCTTTTCACATATGTGACGGTCGTTTTTCTCCCCATCAGCTTTGCTACAGGCGTCTTTAGCATGAGTAGCGCTCCGACAAAGGAGACACTTAATAGCATGATTACAACCGCTGGCCTTGCACTCTTAGTTACTGCTATGACATTGCTGAACGCCAAGGTTTTGGACAGGAAGATTGTCAAGCCTTTCCTTGCCAAATTTCGCCCAATATCTGAGGCAACAACGCAGCTGGTTTTGCGCAGTCCTCTTTATGTATTTGGACTGTTATACCGTTTAGCCCACCTATCTTTGATTTCTCTTGTCTCATTTTTGCCCGAAAAATGGATTTATTTGCTGCATCGCTATTTGATCTCGCCGACAGAAGAATCATCGTCTACGCCATACAACGTCGCATACCAAACCAAGTCTTTTCTCGATAAAGGAATTGAAGAAAAGGTTCAGAAGATTACAGAGAAGATAGCTGGAGGAAAACTGGCGGAAGAAATAAAACCGGCACAAAGAAAAGAGGCGGACCAGATGAAATTGGCGCAAAGAAAACAGGCAGAAGAAATGAAGCTGGCGCAAAAAAGAGAGGCAGTGGAGATGAAAGTTGCGCAAAAGAAACAGACAGAAGAATTGAAACTGGCTCAAAAAAGAGAGGCCGAGGAAATGAAATCGGTGCAAAGACAACAGGCGCAAGAAGGAAGAAGAAGGAAGAGGAGATGGTATGAGGGGGTTGGTTCAGTCCCTCCAGAGAGCAGCATGGCTTAGGTGGCAGAGAGTTGGCCTACACTTGAAAGTTCAAACGGTGAACATATAAGTGTGCAATAAAAAGTGTCTTATCTGGGAGTCATAATGTATATTACATTCTGCGTTGGAACTGTAATATTGTCTTCTGGAAGGTATACCAGCTGGGCCAAGATATCCACAGTGAAATTCAGCGTTGAAATTACTCGATATTTGTGCATATGAGTTAACAGTTGAGTCGCCATTAACAAATGTTAACCTCGTGATGGCTAATTGCAATATTAATTAGACGAATTTCTCGGTAACAGCCGTCATGCTTCGGAAAGTTCTGACATAACGAACAAATAGAAAGCTTAGAATGTCTGATGGTGTCATGAACCAGGGTTGCAAATACGTGGCATGCGGGGTCTAATCGTAAAAAATACATTGGCCAAGCCGTAGCCGCAGCAAGGCTTCTGGTGGAATTATGACGGCTTGAGGAGTTATAGCCGGGATCACTTATCAAAAGACAGGGGTTGTTGGTTGTCCAGCTGTCAGCCGCATGCTGCCCGATGCTCAACAGGGAACAGGTCATGCAGTTTGTAGCTTGGGCTTGTTTGGGTAAAAAGGTATAGAAGTATGTCGCGGTTGATATCTGTCATATAACTGCTCCGTATCCAAATTCCCATTCCAAAATTTGGCAACGTGAAAAGTACAGCCATCTCCTCCCGCAGTATGAAGAAAAAAACCTCAGCATGTCCGCATGAGTATCTACGCTCTCACGTCACGGAACAACATCAAATCATTACCAAAAGGCTTTCTGATTTGCAGCCATCTGAGTCCATGTTGACCGCTTTCCCTCAGTGCCACAGTTGATCCGTCCGCCTCCTTGCCTCCGGCCTCCCTGCAGCTCCAGGAAGAAGAGGTAGAGCTGTGCTCTCAGATACCATTGCCACCTAGGACAATCAACATTGTCTTTTTTCTTTCAGCACTAAAAGAAGTTACCTCCCATGGCCATCACTGGTATGTACTTGTTCTCCGATGATACCGCAACAAACTGACAAAGCCACATACAGAAGAAGAAGAACTTCCGAGCGCTACATCGATCCCCAATAATGCTCGCAGAAATGCTCGTCTACGGACAACTTACAGTTCTTTCGGTGAAGATGGCACCACGGCAACCGCAAATGCTTACGGACACTTGCTTCAAATTACTCAATATTTCGGCAACAAGCCATCTGGATTTGTCGCTGTCAACCTTGACGAAACAGAAGAGCCGCATTTTGTCAAATGGCGCGCACAGGACCTGCAACAGCAATCCATAGATCCAACCCAAGGAATGCGCCTTTTATTGCAGAGGCCTGCCGATGATACATCTGCCATCGACATATGGGACACGAATCCCAAAACGATGTCGGTGCCAGCGAATGTCTCACCCTCACCGCTGGTGATAGCGCCACCACGAGCGAAAGCATCACGACCAGAAAAACCAGCACCAAAGAAGAGTCGATATGATGTGCCAGTACCTCGGCCCCAGTGGGTAAATCAGTCAGAGGCTGGGTCAGGATCAACGGTAAGATTTGTGCATAACCGTTGGCCGCGTTTCTCTACGAAGACACCCGTATTCGATATAGACATCCAATATGTCATATCCAACCAGACTGTCTATCAAACGTACACATTCAACCTCCACCAGGGATCGCAGATCTTCTCCTCGGAGATTCCGACAATCGTCATAGATACCAACTTATTGCTCCGAGATTTAGATTTTATGGTAGGTGAAGAGATGAAAGAATACGGTCCAGAGCCGAATTACTCTAGTCGCATTACAAACGACGGCTACAGTGTAGCTAGGATGCATAGCGACTATCTCTATAATAGGCAAAGCGATGGCCGAAACGCAAACAAGAATGACCGAGACATAGTCGCTCTGTTCATATCGCCCTTCATTAATGAGCAGCCTCAGCAGTTTTCGCAACCCGCCCCTGAAGATCTCGACAATTACTTTGTGACTCCAAATAAGCAAGCTTGGAATGACTTGATAGAAAACGGGACACTCGAAATTACACTAGCATATACATTGAAGTTGATCACTTCAAAGGAAGAAGACATCGCGACGTCTCCAGTGTCAGCAGCAGATCTCAAGAAAGCAAAAGAGCAGATCAACAGACATTCTCCAGGCATGGTACCGATCACCATTGACAAACCCCTTGATTTTGCTTTGAGCCGAAACTTGGAGCACATATTGTCTGTCTGTAGCATCCCCGTCAGGAAAGTTTCAGATGAGATTTATGCAATTGCTCTTACTTGTGGTGATATTTCTGGTCATCGGGTTTCTGGGAAAGCAAGTTTGTAAGTTGACATTGAGATATTATTACGTTTCTTGAGGCTAATTTATGCAGCTATGCTTTTCAATTCTTGCTTTTAGCTTACCAGTATTTCGATTCCAAGGTTCAAACAAGCGGCTCATGTCAATTGGGAAAATGCACATGTGAGGACTATTGTTGCAATATGCGCTCACGCATCTTTCGAGTGTGTCAGGGACATCTGGAATGGCTCTTTGGTGAAGATCATATTTTCAGTCCTCACAGGTGGGCTACCGGGAGAGCAATCGCCGGATGGAAAGGCAATCCTACTTTGTCCGAAAAGTCTGTGGTTGACGCCTCCCTCAACATCATCAAAGCCGCGGATTTTTACCGGATAACGAAAGCAGCACCGGATACCATTGACGACTTCAGAGGTGACGTTAACGACTGGATTGAAGATCTTCATCGGAACAACCAGGACAATGAACATGTATTCCCACATTCGTCGGAAGAGCTGCCGCTACAGTTCCAATTGTCTGACCATGCTATAATCTGGCGCGCTCTCAAGTCTTTGGAGTTGATCGGGCTCAGTTCAGAGCTCCGAGCTAATACCATACCTGGGCGCCGCAAAACCAGTTACTCGTCTCGGAAGATCCAGGACAGCATATTCAAGAAGTTCACCACCGATTGCGCGCAATTGAGTGAGCGTTTAATGGCGACTTCACGCAGCTTATCCGAGACCAGTTTTCTCCTTCACACGGAGGACACTGCGACACTATCAGCGATGAAAATGGGTTTATTCGATCTTCCAAAAAGAGAAGAGTTAGTCCGGAGAATGACTATGGAGTCGATCGATGAGCCAGGTAACGCGGCTCCAGAAATGCCAGTTCGCGCATTAACTAGCAAATCAGATAATGACTTGACGGATCCCTGGAGAAATAAACACGAGTCCTGGATGGCTACAATAGATAGTCAAAAGCTGCATGAGGATAACGACGACGATAATTGGGATCACCCTCTCCAGTATGCCTTGGCCATGGTCTTATCTGCGAAAGGTATTCATATCAATTCTCAATCGCCTGCACAAATGTACACGTTTGCACGATCGATACTGCTGCAAAGCTCCTCTCCAAATGGACTGTTCCCCGGACTGTTGGACGAGAATAAGGACCCGGCTCTTTTCGAAGACGACGATACCTATTGGCACGCTTCTTTTGAAGTACCGTTTATTCTCTGGGAAACAAAAAAGTCTTCACCGAGAACTGAAGAGAATAGCTCTGATGAAACTTCCAGCACATTTCTACTACGACGGAACTCAGCTGAGGCCTCTATTTCTGGCGCAGGCTTTGTAAAGAGATATGAACCGTTTACCGAAACCTCTGATTTGGGGCCCAACTACGAATGGCTTTACAAGAAGCCGGAATTCTTTGGGTTTCGTATTGATCTATCATCAAAGGCCATTGAGAAGTTTTGCAAAGCTCATGTACAGAATGATGATAAAAGCTCTGAGACCATCAATAGAGCAGTTGCAGCAGTTCAATCTCCAAAACAAGATGTTCTACAGGACTATGGATACATTATCGACATATCAGGGGTTGAATATAACAAGATACTCGGCCAAAGAGACTTTCCTTTCAGAATCTTTTCGACGGACAAGATTCGATCTTTCATTGGAGGAGTTCGCGACACAACGAATGCGAAGAAGAGGTTTTTCCATTTTTACCGTGCCAACCTGGATGTCGCATTGAACTGCTACCTGGCGTCTTCAGAAGAAGAAGAAATATCTTCCTTTTTCGACAAGCATTCGTCATACAGTAAATATTTCTTCGAGGATACGACTGCTATTTTCAACAAGTGGGTAACAGAACTGCATTTGTCGTTTTACCAGGTCGTTACAGATGATGTCGCGTCCCAGGCCATCCCTTGGACAGAGACGTTCAAGTTTCCTGATTCGACGGGAAGTGAGAGCGACAAGCGAGTTGGCCGTGCTGTCATGAGCTTCAGATTCGATGGGGATGTTTTTGACCATTATTGGACATGCCACTTTTTTGATCATAATCCACAATGGTTGTCCAACTCTCAAGACGGCCGTCCGCTAATTAGCACGAGGCCGGTGAGCGGTACTTTAGAAAACGACCCCTGGCAGCAACGGAGAGTATTGGAACTTCTGTTATTCGATACGATCCTTCAAGAAATGATCAAAGGCACCAAAGGAATTCTCGAAGAGATCATGACGAGTGTTTTGAAAAGCTCCCACTCCCACAATAGAGCTAAAAATCAACCAACAGTCGATTTCTCCGAAATCGACGCATCAACTCTTTTGAATGCGCTTGAAGTGCTCTCTAAAGTCGACAGCAACACTTTCGCTTCAAAAAATGAACTATGGAACAAATTCCAACGAATTCTTCAAGTCATCGAAGACGACCTCAAAGAGAGTCTAACAATGATTGCACTCTGGACAGATCGAGAGGAAAAAAGAAACATAATCCAAGCAGGGTGGACTCCTCGTAAGGAGCAAAAATATCAAGGGGCAATATCCAGATTGAAGCTGCTTAATAGCCATAAAATCCACGAGCTGAGAAGATGCGGTGCCAATGTAGCGTCGTTCAACATGTTACTTACCAGGAGATTGGAGGTAATGCGCAACGACTTGGACACCAAAAGCAACGTCGATATCCGACTCTTTACATATGTAACAGTCGTCTTCCTTCCCGTCAGCTTTGCTACTGGAGTGTTCAGTATGAGCGGTGCGCCAACAAGGGAGCTGTTGGGTAGCATGGCTTCGACAGCGTGTGTCGCTCTTTTAATAACCGTGATAGCGTTACTCAACGCAAAAGTCTTGGGTGCAGAACTCTTCGGACCCATCTTTAATGGTATTCGACCGCTGTCGGAGGCAGCACTTCGTCCAATATTCCGCTTTTGCACTGGATTGATCTATCTGGTCTTACTCTCCATTATATCGATTTTACCCAACAAATGGATTTATTTCCTTCAAAAAAGAATTGAAAAGGCTGAATCTGAGCAGTCAAGCCTACAGACTAGTGCGAATGAAGGCTTCATCGATCGCAAAGTGAAGCAAATTCGAAACAAAGTAAAGGAAATTGAAAAGGAAATCGGGGAAGAGGAAAGAAGAAGGAGAAAAAAACAGAAAGAAGAGAAAGTGAAAAGGAAAGAAGAAGAAGAAGAAGAAGAAGAAGAAGAAGAAGAACGGAGGAGAGAAGAGGGGGAAGGAGAAATAAGGGAAAGAGAGGGAAAGGAAAGAAAGTCAAGGGAAAAGGACGATGGGGTGGTGGAGAGGCAAGAAGAGGTAACGAGTTTAGGTCAAACAGATAAAGATCCGGCGGCAGCAAGAGGGCGGACCGGAGATTCTAGCGACGATACAGCCGCATTGTCTAACATGGGTGTCGATGAAAGAGCCCCAAGGAATGTTTTCCAGCGGATACGGCATCAGTTTGGGGGCGGAAGGTCGAGAATTAATAGGTCGGATGTATAGCTCAAATGCTTTACGCGAAGAAAACTTTGGGCGCAATTGTTGGTAGCTCACTCTCTTAGCATTACGTTATCTGGGGAGGGGATCGAAAGGTATTGCAATACAAAAATAACTTCATGTCCGTCACATCGATTTGTTTGAGCAATCTCAGACGCGAAGGAAACTCTCTGGACTCATGGCCAGTGAGTGAGGCTGTTAAGACTATCGCTCAGCGATACAGATACCTGGCTTCAACGCATTTCATAGGACTGTGTGACATGGAAAGTCAACGCCATCATAGGCATTGTTGCCTAATGGCCAACTTGCGGGTATACGCATAAAAGTTGCCATCCAAAACATGCCGTGCATATAGGCTCATAATTGAGTCTTTGTTGGTTGTTGAAGGAAGGCCTCAGCGGCAAATTGCTGCCAATTTCGACGCATATTGTATAAGTTCTGTCCATTATTAGCTCACTACGCAGCCATCCGTATTTCGTTGCGATACTGTGATTCTGCAACAACCCGAAACATACCGGCCAACACAATGGCACATAATTACTGAAAGGGAGGTGACGAAGCCCCTCTTGCTAGAATGCGCCGAAGTGTATCAGGGGCTGCATTCAAGCACCCGCACTATACAACACAAGTTGAATCATCCAACAGGTTTATAGACCTGGCATTGTATACACTATCCACAGCGAATCTGACTTCTGCTTCGCTAAATACGTATAGGTGGTAATGGACCAATACGCCACTTTATCAGTCAACTGGTGAGGTATATAGCTCACGGCGTTTATCCAGCTGTAAACTTCATTGCGACTGAGCCCTCTTGCTTTTTGGTGATAGAGACGAACATATTGAATTAATCTTCAAGAGACAGCCTATCGTGATTGTTTCTATCAGTATCCGTGTGAATATTGTTGGTTAGTGTATGAATGGATGGGTAACATCTCTTCAGAGCGCTTCTGAATCTATTGGATGGGAAGGATTCCGTTTGTAACATGTATCAGGTAAACAAGGGGGCTGGTCTAAAGAAATTCCTAGGAGGGAGCATGAACAGGAGATATGTGTACAGTTGGTTCGGGTTCAAATGGCGGAGAAATTAATGTACCACCAACAGCCTCACCCAACATACTTGACTCTGGTTGTGCCAAGCCCTCTTCGCCAAATTGAGCCTATCATTACAAAAAAAATTATATTACTGATTCGAAATGGACTCGTATGCATGCAAGGCGTCCAATGATATACGACCAAGCGTGAGCTTATTTTCGCCATGTATTTTTGACGAAAAGAAAAAAGCCGTTATCATCGGTTAGCTACATACAACGTCCCAATATACCAACTGTGTGCTTGTCCACACCTTGTAATACTTCGCTTTGTGGTGAACATATGTGTGGTTACTCTTCATAAGACTTAATGAGGATATCATCTTTGTAGCAATCCCCCCTGAGATAAGTCGTTCCCAGGCAGTATTTAAGTATAATCATGGCTCCAGGACTTTGTTCGTAGAGATACAAGTCTTTTTGAGTTTATTCGAATCCTCTTTCAAGAAAGATCTTTTACTCTCTTTACCGTCTGGCTTTCCAACGATATTCCAGAGCAAGCACCACGAGTGTCTACTCATTTAACGAGAAGAAGACTGCCTACAATGTCGACGCCTTCGAGTTCAGGTACGTTCTACGCGTTGGCTTTTTTTCCCGACATCATCGGCTAATAGACCATGTTTATAGACCAGAAATCCACGGCAGTCTCTGACAGCAAAAACGAGCAAATTACTGGTTGCTCGACCTACGCCTCCTTCGGGGATAAATGTGTCACCGCTACAACGAATTCTCATGGCCACTTGCTTCAAATTACGCGCTACTTGAACAATGAACCATCCGCATTTTGCTGTGTCGACCTCACTGGCATCCTGACATCACATCGGTTTACTCATCGTATGCAGAAGCTACAAAACTGCTGTACAGACCCCAACAGCGGAGTGGGAGTTCGAATCGAACATTCTACAAATGTCGATGTTCACACTGAGAAGACAAGTGAAGCAGTGCCAAAACTAGATTTCGTACATGATCGCTGGCCACACTTCGTTACAACAACACCAGAATTTCATCTTGAGACTCAATACTTTGTCTCCGAGAAGACGGTGTATCAGATATATACCCTCAAGCTCCGCCAAGAAGTCAGTATTGCGGAAACTACAAATATCAAATTGTTCCTTCGAAACCTTAGCCTCAAGGTAAACAACGATGAGAAGAATTCCAATTCGAACAATAACGATACTCAGGACTCTCACTACGAAGAGTATTCCAATCATCTATCACCTGAAAAAAACTACATCAGGAGAACCCGCAAAATTCGCAACACGGTGCCCGGTAATCAGAATGTTGTTGCTTTATTTATAACACCATTCATTAACAAGAGCCCTCAAAAATTTCATGTGGAGCCTAAATCTGGGGATTGCCACATCATTCTAGAAAACAGCGTCTTGAAAGATTTGAGGAATGGCAAAAAGGTGAAGGTTACCCTGGCATATCAACTGGAATTGATATCTTCAGGAGCAACAGAGCCCAAACATTCTGTTTCCTCTGAATCTCTTTCCAGAATTCAGACTGTGCTGAAAGAGCCTTCTAAAATACCAGCATTGACCCAGGATGATCGTTTCAATGTTAATTTGAGACGGAATTTGGAGCATATCTTATCCGTTTGCAGTATTCCTGTCAGCTCTGATGCAGATGAAAAGAACCCTTCTATTGCCCTAACATGTGGAGATATCTCAGGGCATAGAATCTCAACAGAAGCAAGCTTGTAAGTGATATGCTCAAGAATTTTGTTCTTGATTTTGCCATAACTAACATGACCAGTCACGCCTTTCAATTCCTTCTTCTGACACTTGAGGATATAAACAATAAATCCCGATGTGTATACCAGTCTGAAAATGACTCGATAGAAGACAGTTACATGACCAAGATGAGATCTCGTATTCTTGAAGTATGTCAAGGACATTTAAAATGGCTTATTCGTGAGAACGCGAAATCAAATTCCGTCGTCTCGAGTCTCAACAACGCAGGCAGCGACGGTCCAATAGTCGACGATGATAGCAATCCCAGCTTGCTCGAGCAATCACTCATTAGTACATCTTTTCAAATCATCAAAGCAGCAGAATTCTGTCGAATAGCCATGTCGGACGTTTCGAAAGAAAAAAAACTCGAATTTGCGAATGAGTTCCGCACCATTGTCAAAAATTGGACTGCAGCCCTTGATGGAGAAAATAAAGGGAGCCACTTTGTGTTTCCAAATCTGAGAGAAGAGAGAGAGCAACGGGTATTCCATCTCTCCGACCAGGCCATAATTTGGTGGGCTGCTAAATCGGCAGAAGAACTCGGACTCGACTCAGAACTTCAAGTCAACGAATCTTCTGGCACATATTCACGTCGAAATAGAGCAATCTACTCATCTAAGGAGATCCGGGCAAACCTTTTGAAAAGGTTCACAATTGGGAACTCAACATTTGAGAAGAGTATGATTGCAATGTCCAGAAGCTCAAATGAGACGAGATTTCAACTTCAGGCCAAAGACACTGTTCTGTTTTATGCCATGGATCTTGGGTTATTTGATCAGGACGATTCGGCGGAGAGTACATCCTGCATCTGGCAAAACAAAATCGAAGCTTGGAGATGTGTTGTGGATTACCAGAAAGAATGTGAGCATGATCGAATTGCACATTGGGATTGGGAACAGCCACTCCGTTGTGCATTAGCGTTGATTATGGCGTCGAAAAACAAACAAATGACTTTACAGGCGATCCCGCAAGTACAGCAAGAAGCGAGAAATGCATTACTTCGAAGCTCTTCAGCTAATGGACTATTCTCCAGTCATCTCGATGAGAATGAAAGGTCTGCCATGGATGATGGCGAAGCTATGAGTGATATCTTTTGGTCTACAACATTTGAAGTGCCCTATGTCATATTAAGGTATACGGTGACCCGATCGCCGAGCGAACTCCCGAGATTGAGCATCACTGCGACTACTCCGTCTCTGCAAGGCTCCAGCGTTTCGCCCTCCATATTATCCACAGAGTCAACAACATCTGACCCCGTTCGAGAATTGAGCAGAAATACAACGCCGCCAATGCCTCCTATTGAGATTCTTAGCAGCTGCGAGAGCCCGCTGATGAAGCATGGGGTATTATTCACCAATATCATCGACTTGGGGAAAATTGTGGAAATACCTGATGAGTGGCTGTATAACGAACCAAGATTCTTTAATTTTCACGCCACTTTATCTGGATTCATCGTCGACGAGTTTTGTATAGGGGCTTCTAAAGAGCATGCCGATGAATCCTCGAAATTCTCTTTAATAGCAAACGTCAAACGCCTTTCGAACAAAGAGAGAAGTGATAAACACTCATCAGACATTCACAAAAATGCCATTATCGGAAATCATACTGGCATTTGTGCTATGAAAGTAATGCATGGAGCAGCTATATTAGACTATCGGACGCGCGAAAGCGACCCGATGGGCTATGTCATTGACGTACCCAGGACTGCGCGCCATAAGAAGAAGAAAGAATATGATTCAGTCGAAATATCATCAAGCCTCTCTTTGATCGAACACCTAAACACCAGGCGCACACCAACCCTCGCAAAGAAGAGGATTTTCCACTTTTCTCGAACCAGCTGGAATATCGCCCTGATATGTTACCTTGCGTCTTCAGAGCCAAGGGAAATTTCATGCTTTTTCGATAGACACGCATCATTAAGCCCGTATTTCTTTGAAGATACGATAGGGACACTTAATAAATGGGTGACCGAGCTACATTTGCCCTTTTATCAGATCCTTTCTCCTACAAACTCTTCCCAATTTATCAAAAGCGTCCTTGAACCCCGAAATAAAAGAACTATTCCTGTATCAAAAATGATCCATCTTCCATATTCAGACTCGAAAAACCCCAAGGGAGCCAAGATTCTGAGCCGAGCTGTTATTAGCTTCAGATTTGATGGAGATCTTCTTGACCGCTATTGGACATGCCACCTGATTGAATATAGGCCACAACAGAGGGATGATCCAAAAGAAATGTCTTTTCATATTCCTACACAGCCTATTAGCGGAGCTCTGAAGTCTAATCCCTGGAGACAGCGCCGAGTTCTGGAACTTCTCTTGTTTGACAGGAGCCTACGAGAGATATTGAGGTGTACGGAAGAAATCCTCAATGAAGCAAAGAGCACATTGAGAGCTGCTAAAGACATCAGAAACTATGGATGCAGCTATGAGGATGAAGAATGCAAGGCAGAGTTCTCGGATAATCACAATCGAAGGGTGAAAGCGAGTAGGGACGTTTTCCGTTCTAACGATTCGCTATATAAAATGCAGGAAGTGCTCCAGGAGGTGGAGGATGACTTGAGTGAAAACTTGGCAAAGATGCAGCTGTGGAAAAACCGACAAAACGGACGTGGTCCTGAGAGGCCAAGATGGACGCTGAAAGATGAATATCGCTACGGCGGCGCCATATCAAGACTTCAAGCATCAAATAACTTCTACATGGAAGAACTCGTCCGCTGCCGAGCCAAGATCCTGGCTTTTAATTCGCAACTTACAAGGGAAATTGACGCCTCCCGCAGCGATTGGGAGATGCGCACCACCAATAACGTGAGATTGTTCACGTATGTTACAGTTGTGTTTCTTCCAACCAGCTTCGCCACCGGCGTGTTCAGCATGAGCGGAGTTCCTACAATGCCTGTGATACGTCTCGTTGTGATTACCGCAGTTATTGCACTATTTCTGACCATTCTTACTTTGATCAACGCCAAGAATTTGGAAAGAATGCTGCGGTATGTTCGAGATGGGATATACCAATTCCGACATGGGTTAATACATTGTTGCTACGGATTCAAGCAATCCATTAGTGATGCGGGAAAGTTAACGCGTGAAATAACCTTGGAGTCTGGGCTTTCCATCGTCAACTTTTTCCTCCGCTGGTTGCATAGGACGTACGAATGGGCAAATGAATATTCTGCTTCTGCACAGGAAACAAGGCCAACATCTGTGCGATATTTACTGATTTCTATCCTTCAAGTCGCGCTCTCCTATATCATCTACCGTCTCGCATTCAAAATATATATGCCGCTTAGAGCATTGACAAAAGCAATATTGTCAGATGCAAAAGTATACGATCCTGTCGGCGACATGAGCTTCAACGACGACCACCCAATTCAGCAGGCTCGTTTTAACTATCACAAACTATCCGATACTGCTTCAGGGGCGGACAGTGACCCTTTGAAGGAAGATTTAGAAGAGTTATTCGATGACTTAGGTCAAAGGGCTACTGACCTATTCAAGAGTTGGCAAGAGAGATTAAAACCAAAGCTGGACGATGCCAAGTCTCGAGAGGTGGGAAATGAAACGAATTTGTCGCACGTCTGTGAGACGAGTACAGGTACCGAGAAAGGCGGTTTCAGGGCGAAATGGTCGTTGGTGCGAAGTAAAATGGACGATATTTGGGACTATTTATATTACAAACTCGCCTAATTACGTTTATTATAGATTTTGAGCTCTATATAAACCCTACATAGATGCTGTCTCAATAGCCTCGCCAACGTCATTCCGTCTTCTTCCATAGCAAACAACACTAGCAGCACGCAACTCTCTCATTTATACAAACACTTCCTCGTATTTAAGCAGCAGTCTGTGTACATTTAGCAGTCACCGTCCGATAAAGCGTCCCGCAGCCCCTCTGACAAGTCGGACATGGCGCCAACACCGTCGGCGTGGCAGCCGGGCAATCACAAGGCTTCGTAACGATCTTGAGCAGCTCGCAATTGGGGCGAGGGCCACAGTGCTTAAGATCGATGAGAGGGCATGTTGCTGGGATAGTAACTACCGGACAGCCTTCTGGGTAATCGATGGGTACACTCAACAGGCCCATGCAGCTTCGTCAAGAGGTTAAGAGGAGTCACGGGAGATAATTTGGATGGGTTTGCTTACAGGCCTGCTTGTAGCAATGTTACTACCGTAGTTTGCACAAATGTCTTCATGATGGCAAAGTAGAAAGAGGCTGAGAGTGTATGACTGGCTATGAACAGTATATTGAGAAAAGAATTAATCGTGGGAAATGTTCCCCTTAAATAGACGTAGAGATACCCTTCTCATGTCCCAAACTATCCATTCAAAGGGAGGCCATAAGTCATGCCGAATTATCCGGCAGCCCTTCCTCTCCTCCAGGCCAGCCGCTGCGTAGCAACCCGACGTGAAACTGTCTCAGTTCTATTCTAGTATAAGAAGCAGTGATTGGCTAGGTAGGGAATGCCACGCAGCGTGCCCACGTCTTATTAAGACCACAGCTGTTGGTGTCTCAGTTGATACCTCCAACAGTATCACCACTTGGCAAGACACAAAGGATCATCGACATCCTCCAGGATTTGTGTCTAGATCTCGCTTTTCTGACTGGCCGTGTTGCCTCGCTCTTGGTCACTCGATGCTCTCCAAGATATGCTGTGGCCCTTCTCAAGTGCTGTTTAAGAACGTTTATATCTATTTCCAGAGCCCATTACCGATGTATCTTATCCTAAATTTAGTATATAGATGCAAGTTACCAATTTGTTTGAGGCCAAAGTAACTACTGTATACCAACAGTATTGCTGTCCTTAGCAAGGACACACCCCTTATCCTCATCATGCATAACCCCAGGGTCAACTGGCACTTCTTATTCTGCTTTCACCACATGGGGACACCCAAAAGCCAAATAAATTCACTCTCTAGAACCTAGAATCCCAAACTAAATGAAATGCTTCGCTAATCTTCAAATCCATGATGCACTGCTTTTGCCGCTTGCGCGTACAGGCCGCTAGTATAGTATTAAAGTCATGCTACAAAATAGCTCTTGGGAGCGTTGAAAAGAAGCGCCGTAAATGCGTTATTAAATGGCAAAATAATCATGAGGGTATCGTGTGCGCTCATAGTTTGGAACGAACGACCTCGAGACGGTACTTTACGTCCTTGAGGGCTTTGTTAGTTGGCTTCCAGTCGTCAAATTGCCGCAGCAGCTCTTCAGTCTCAGCGCTGAGCTGTGTCTTGACGAAATCCTCTTCCAAAAGACCCCGCATGATCCATGGTAGGACGTATGGATTCGATGACGCTAAAGGTGTTGTCTCCCGCTTTGGGATCACACAGGGAGTTGGTTGTGCCGTGCTAGTCGTTTCCAGGGCGTGCACGATAGCGAGATCATATACAGCCGAGTCGAAATAGAGGCGTGAGTGGCCTTCGCCCGAGTATAGCGATCCAGCAAGGGCCACAGACAGTTCACGGATGAGGCCATGGTCCGATATTCCTAAATTTCGCAGTTTGAGTGCGAATCCGATAAGATGTGATATGAAATCCGGAGCATGTACTCGGCCGTCGATGAAAACGGCGCGGTAGATGTAAGGATGATTTGCAGGCGAGTATACGGCAGACTATAAAGCGTTAGCTATTTCTGTGCGATGGCTGGCAAGAATGATCTCATCCTACCTCCATGGGAACAAGCTGGTCGTCAATACTGCCCACGAACGTAATACGAGCTCCAAAATCAACAACACGCTTGAGACAAGCCTCAAATCGTTGCGAGTTATTGCTCTGAGGATCTCCAAACTCCCACAACTCAGCTGCTGAGCCCATGAGTATGCTCGACTTATAGTCGGGAAAGGGGCCCAGTGCCACGCCGGCCATGGCACAGACACCGATTCTAGTGTCTGTTAGGACACCAAGGTCAATCAACTTCTCTAGCAGCATGATGCTGACCGGCACTCCCTGAGAGTGACAAGCGATAACCACTAAATCGGCCTGGCGGATATGCTCAATCCAGTTGAGAAGAAGCGTCCACAGGTTCGCCACTCTATCGTTGATTCTGCCTTCCCCTTCGAGGGCAACCTTTTCGATCTCACAATCAGAACAGCCATGGTTTTCAGCCCATTTGCGAATGGCATCAGCACAAAGCCCTACAAATCGCAAAGATGTGCCCGTCGGTTGGCCAATCATGGGACGCAAATATGAAGCTGGGAAAAAGCCGTGAACTCCAATGGCGACGGCTTTGCGGATCTTCGGGGGGTCCTTGACTCGAAAAACGTGGTTTGGAGGCGGTTGCGAAGTCCGAAGCACCAGGTTTGTAATCTGTCGAAGGATCGAGGGGTTTTCTTTCATCTGATAGGTGCTAGAAAACGAAGGAAGGAGAACGTTTGGTGGTTCCTTTACAGTCGACTCGCTTTCAGCAGCTGGCTTCTTCGTTACGGACATGGGTTTCTTCTTCTTGGAATCTGTCCTAGCCAGTGGCTTCGAGGGAGGCAGCTCTTGTTCACTGCCAGGTTGTGAATGAGGAGTAGTAGAAAGCCGGTCGACGGGGGCTGACTTTGTACTGTCTGCTGACGGTGGCCGCACAGACTCGAGATCCATTGATATAGGTCTAATTCGCTTACTTCTGCGCCAAGACAAGACGCCTGCTGGCGGCTCTGGCGGTGTAGCGTCTTCTTTGGAATCTCTAGTCGCCGATTCAGAGATTCTTCTTTCTGCTATAGGTAATGGTTGGACCTCTGATCCCTCTCCCATGACAGCAATTTGTCCCGATTCTGATGAGGCAGTCTTCCCTTTGCTCTTCGGCGAGTCTCTTGACCAGAAGGCCCACGTAGAGCCTGCTTTAGGAGGAGGACTCTGAACGGCCTCTGGCTCAGGTTCTGGGGCGTCTTTGGCTGGCACATCTCCAGCTTTGCCCTTTGGATCTTCATTGACATCTATCTTGGATTTCTTGCTCGAAGCCCGTGATACTGTAACAGCCGAACCCTTCTTGCGTTCATCATTAGGGACAGTTGTCTCGCCTGGTGGTCCCGTGGGCTTTGTATCTGCTCCTTGTTTTGAGGACATTTGGGCTTTTGGGGCTGGCTGTTCTTTGGTTGGTTCTGGCTGTGGCTTTGGAGCTGCTTTTGCTTTGGGTTGAGGAGTTGAATACCAATAGCTAAACCAAGAGGATGCTTGTGGAGCTTCTGCGGCGTCCTCAGTTGGCGCAGGCTCAGAAGGAGGCGCTTCTTCCAAGGGCGGGGCTGCCTCGGCAGGCTCGATGGTTTCGGTTTCGGTAGGCTTCACAGCTTCTTCCTTTGTTTCCTCGGGGGCTGGAGTAGATTTTGCAGGGGGCTCAACTGGGACGGGCTTAGCCCACCAGCCGCCGAACCACCCAGCCGAAGGGGCCTGCTTCGGTGGAGCATCAGTTGCTGAACCATCTTTGTCGGCGGCAGCCTCTGGAAGTGGTTGCTGCTCTTGCGCCGTCGTAGGGTCCGAAGCTTTCTGCTGCTGCTCGGCAGACGGCTTCGTCTCGGGAGCTGAGGGCATCTCTGGTGCACGTCCTGTATCTGAAGGTTTTTTGTCTCCTAGACGTAGAGAGCCCACACTTTTATTCGCATCTGGTTTTGTGTCTGTATTGGAAGTATTGGAGGTATTGGAGGTATT
Organism: Trichoderma aggressivum f. europaeum; assembly: GCF_033847375.1. Taxonomy (NCBI): domain Eukaryota; kingdom Fungi; phylum Ascomycota; class Sordariomycetes; order Hypocreales; family Hypocreaceae; genus Trichoderma; species Trichoderma aggressivum. Next base: position 1,833,493 of record NW_026946367.1, read on the forward strand.
GGTCGATATTGTAGGGGGTGGAAGAACTGGGTCGGCGTCGTCGGTTATGCTCGCGTCGTCTTCGCTTCGTTTTGCTTCAAATCGAGAAAAGTCGGGCGCATTCCTTGACTTGACGGTGCCTCCGAGGATATTTTCCCGAGCAACCGATGTCGAGGCCGTCGCCTTCTGGGGCTTCGACCACGAAGCGTACCAGCTGTTGGTCTTCCGAATCTATCGCCCAGTAAGAACCGGTTCGTCCAGGGGTTCGCACATCCCATATATGAAAAGGGGGGATTTTACCTCCTTCACCCTCTGTGACGCATCAGAAGACTTGCGTTCGCCGTTGGATTCGGATTGTGGAGGCTTTTTCTGGTCGCTAGCTTGCTGCGCCGAGGCAGATGACGCTCGTGACAGTGACGTCTCAGGCGACAGAGCTGTGGTTGGCAAGCTCAGCGAGCTCAGTAGAGTGGGATTGGGGCGTTGCCTCTTTCGAGGAGGCATCATGAACGCTGCGAGCGTGAAGGGCAGGCCATAGAAGAGATGGAGATGACGCGCAGTTCTAGGCGGCGATGATGAAAGGTTGAAGTAGGCAGACGGATTGTTGGAGGGTTTAGTTTGAGCTGTTGGTACCTCGGAGGCTACTTTATTCGGCGGATTCCGCAGGTACTCCCAACAGTTGATGACGATGCCTGGAGGCGCCACGACACGCGCCACCTGCAGTGAATGGAATTGGCTGTAGCGGCTTAACAGCAGCTCCAACAGTGGCTCCCCAGCACCTGTCAGCCGGGAACCTGCGCTAAACCTCCCAGCCGGCTGAGTTGTGGCTTGAATGGCGGGAGTGGATCCGGAACAATTCCCTGGCCCACACCGCCTGCCTTATCGCCGCGCTACTCTTATCGGTGTCCCGCCAGGGAAAAAAAAATCGAGAATCAAAGTTGAAGCTCCAGATTTTGTTTTGAAGCCAAAGTCGTCCATGTTAAAGGCTGTGTTTCTGCCTTTGCATCTTGCGGCTGTACCATCACCATGAGCACCCTCAAGAGGAAGGATGCCCCTGGCGGCAATCCTCCGTCCAAATCGGCCAAAAACTTCAAAGAAGCTCGGCCGTCGAAGAAAGAGGCACCGGCCAAAGATGCGAAGCCCGCGGCCAAGACGCATCGCAAGTCGGACGATGCGGCAGAAGAGCGCGCAAAGGCTCCAATTACCTCTGTCTTGAAGGATGACGAACCTGTGTTTCCTCGTGGAGGCGGCAGCGTCCTCACACCTCTCGAGCAGAAGAAGATTCAGATGGAAGCCAAGGCCGACGCCATTCGAGAAGAGGAATTCGAGACGGGAGCCAAGTCACAGAAGAAGAAGGCGAAAAGGTCGACTGTAAAGGGCGACAAGAAGACAGAGAAGAAAGCAGAGGAGGACACAATCAAGATTGAGAGTCTGAACTTCAAGGTACGGCTACTGCATGAACAATTGGTGATGACAACTTGTGCTAATGGAGGCTACAGAGACTGGTCAAGGGATCACTGGTGCTCGGACAGGTGACGCGAATCAGCAACCTCAGTCTTGAAGTGTCATTACCGAACAACCTCATCGGCCATGCCTCCATCGTCGCCATTTCAGCCCAATTGACAAACAGACTCCAAGGTGACGCTGAAAAGGAGGGCGAGAGCGATGAGGAGGAATCGTCCGACGAAAACGACGTCAACCTGAAAACCATGTTCAAGGTTGGACAGTATGTGAGGGCATATGTGGTCTCGACCATGGATGGTGCCGCTGGAGGAAAGGGAAAGAGAAAGATTGAGCTGTCTCTGCGACCCAGCGAAGCCAACACCGGCCTGGAAAAGGACGATGTTGTAGTCAACAGCACAGTCATGGCCTCCGTTGTCAGTGTCGAGGAACGCGGCTGCGTCATGGATCTCGGAATTCTAAACCTGAACGGTTTCCTCCCCAACAGCGAAATTGATTCTCTCATCGATCAGGAGAGGCTCCAGCCTGGTGCAGTCTTCCTCTGCCAAGTCACAGGCAAGAACTCCAACAAGATCGCCCAGCTTTCCTTGAAGCAAGACAAGTTGGGAAACACCAAAGCTTTCCCTGCCGATGCTACCACGATCAACACATATCTCCCCGGTACCATCGTCAGCGTCCTTGTTTCGGACAACGAAGGTAGAGGTTTAGCTGGAAAGATTATGGGAACTGTCGATGCTACTGCCGATCTGATCCACTCGGGCATTGGGCCAAACGACGTTGACCTCAAAGCCAAGTATAAGATTGGATCCAAGGTTAAAGCGAGAATTATTTGCAACTTCCCAACGGCCAAGGACCCGAAGCTGGGCATTTCCCTGCTACCTCACATCATGTCTCTGACACAGAAACATCAGGATGGCGACGAGAAGCGACCATTGGAAGTGATGCCTATCTCGTCTTTTGTTGAAAAGTGCACAGTCCGCCACGTCGAGCCCGATATTGGTCTCTTCGTCGATACTGGCATTGCTGGCCTGGGTGGATTCGTCCACATTTCGCGAGTCAAGGATGGAAAAGTCGACGCCCTCTACGAATCAAGCGGGCCCTTCAAGATGGGAACCGTCCACCGCGGCCGAGTTGTTGGTTATAACGAGATGGATGGTCTCTTTAGCATCTCATTTGCGAAAACCCTTCTTGAGCAGCAATACATCCGCCTCGAAGACATCCCCATCGGCTCTGTGATCAACGGCGAGATTGAGAAGCTGGTCATCAAGGAGCAAGGTGTTACAGGACTCATTATCAAGATTGCGGATGGCATCAGTGGATTTGTTTCCGAGACACACCTGTCCGATATCCGTCTTCAGCACCCCGAGAAGAAGTTCCGTGAAGGCATGAAGGTCAAGGCTCGTGTACTCTCTGTCAACTTTGCCAAGAGGCAAATGCGTCTCACGCTCAAGAAGACATTGGTCAATTCGGAGGCACCCACCATCAATTCTTATGACGATGTTAGCATCGGGATGCAGACACTCGGAACGATTGTCAAGGTGCAGCAGAATGGTGCTCATATTCAGTTCTACGGAAGGCTAAAGGGATTCCTTCCGGTGTCGGAAATGAGTGAAGCATACATTCGTGATCCTATGGAGCACTTCAGAGCTGGACAGGTTGTCAGTGTGCATGCTCTTGAGGTTGATCCGGAAGCCCGAAGGCTCATTGTATCTTGCAAAGACCCCGGCGCATTCGGACTGGAGAAGCAAACCGCTCTCAAGAACTTGAAGCTAGGCGATATTGTATCAGCCAAGGTGACTCAAAAGACCGAGGATCAAATTTTTGTGGAGCTTGTCGACAGTCAACTAAAGGCCATTCTACCAGTCGGTCACCTTACTGACAAATCATCTTCAAAGAACCAGTATGCCTGGAAGCGAATCTCAGCTGGACAGACTCTGTCTAACCTCATGGTTCTCGAGAAGAATGAGAACCGACGAGCCATTACTCTCACCCAGAAACCCAGCTTGGTCAAGGCTTCACAGGATAACAACCTTCTCAAGAGCTTTCACGATGCGAAAGTGGGCGCGGTCGTCCAGGGCTTTGTACGAAACATTACGGTTACAGCTGTGTTTGTTCAATTCGCCGGAAGTCTCAACGCATTGCTGCCGAGAGGAAAACTGTCGGCCGAGGCTCAATCACAGCCTGACTTTGGCCTACGCAAGTTCGAGTCTATCGAAGTGAGAATCATCTCGACCATTCCGGATCTGAAGCGCATTCTGGTTGCACCCGCCGACTCACCCGCGCCCGAGGCTGCAGCCAGCAAGCCCAAAACTTCTAACAAGGCTCCGGCCCCAGAAGACGGCCTTACGTTTGGTAGCACAGCCCAGGCCAGAGTCACATCCATCAAAGACACTCAGCTGAATGTCCAGTTGGTGGACAGCGAGATTCAGGGCCGCATTGACGTTTCTCAGATTTTCGACAAATGGGAGGACATTGTCGATCCCAAGGATCCTCTTGACAAGTTCAACAAGAAGCAGATTCTCCGTGTCAAGATCCTCGGAGTTCATGACGCCAAAGACCATCGCTTCTTGCCCTTTTCTCACAGATCTGCTCATTCGGTTATGGAACTCACCACCAAGCCCAGCGATCTGAGCAGCGAAGCCCCCAAGCCGATCTCTTTTGACGACCTGACAGTTGGCGACACTCACATTGCCTTTGTCAACAATGTTACATCTCAGTATCTTTGGGTCAATCTCTCTCCCAATGTTCGCGGCCGCATTTCCATCATGGAGGCCTCGGATGACTTGTCTCTCCTAAACGACCTGGAAGCCAACTTCCCTATCGGATCAGCTCTCAAAGCAAGAGTGACGTCGGTTGATGCTAAAAACAACCGTCTCGATCTGTCTGCTCGATCACCCAATGCTTCTGAAGCCATAACTTGGGCTTCGCTGAAGCAGAACATGATCCTGCCCGGCAAGATCACCAAGGTCAACGAACGACAAGTCCTCGTGAAGCTGAGTGAAACCGTCTCCGGCCCGGTCCATCTCCCCGATATGGTAGATGACTATGGCAGCGTCGACACACTCAAGTACAAGAAGGGCGATATTGTTCGTGTTTCGATTGTTGACGTCGACCCCAGCAACAAGAGAATCCGCCTTTCCATGCGACCCTCGCGAATCATGAGCTCTACATTGCCTGTCGCAGACAAGGAAATTAGCAGAATTTCACAGCTTGCCACGGGTGACATTGTCCGAGGATTCGTCAAGAATGTTGCCGACAAGGGTCTCTTTGTCTTGCTGGGAGGCCAAGTTACTGCTTTTGTCAAGATTTCCAACCTTTCTGACCGATTCTTGAAAGAGTGGAAGGACAGCTTCCAGATTGATCAGCTAGTGAAGGGCCGTATCATTTCTCTCGACGCCGCCACAGGCCAGCTCGAGCTCAGTCTGAAGTCTTCCGTTGTCGACGAGGATTACACTCCCCCTGTAGGCTATAATGACATCAAGGAGGGCCAGATCGTCACAGGTGTTGTCCGCAAGGTTGAAGAGTTTGGTGCCTTCATCCTTATTGACAACTCGGCGAACGTGAGCGGTCTATGCCACCGAAGCCAAATGGCTGACAACGCCGTGAAGGATGCCACCAAACTCTACAAGGAGGGCGACAAGGTGAAAGCAAGGGTTTTGGATATTGATGTCACCAAGAGGAAAATCAGCTTTGGCCTGAAGCCATCCTTCTTCGAAGATGAGGACACTGATATGGATTCTGATTCTGAGGCCGGTGCAGCGCTCGATGGCGAGGGCGAGGATGACGAGGAAGGCATGGATCTGGATGAAGACACCTTGTTGAAGATTCTCGGCACGGACAACCAGGGCGACTCTGACGATGAGGATGAGGACGAAGAAGATGAAGACGAGGAGGAGGCAGCTGAGGATAGCGATGAGGAGATGGAGGGCGCTACCGCTACCAAGAAGGCTAGCGGTCTAGGTGGCGGTAAAAAGTCAACATGGTCGACAAATCCATTTGATGAATCTGGTTCAGAATCAGAAAATGATTCTCAGGCCGAGCAGGCGGACAAGAAGAAGAAGCGGAAGAAGAAGGGCGAGGCTCAGGTCGACCGAACGGCCGAGCTTGATGCCCATGGCCCTCAGACATCCAGCGACTACGAGCGGCTGCTGTTGGGTCAACCAGACTCCTCAGAGCTGTGGATCGCATACATGGCTTTCCAGATGCAGGTCAGCGAGCTGCCCAAGGCACGTGAGATTGCCGAGAGAGCCATCAAGAGCATCAACATCCGGGAGGAAACCGAGAAGCTCAACGTCTGGGTTGCATATCTCAACTTGGAGGTGGCCTATGGCAGCAAACAAACGGTCGAAGACGTGTTCAAGCGAGCTTGTCAGTACAATGACGAGCAGGAAGTGTATGAGCGACTGGCCAGTATCTACATCCAGTCGGAGAAGCTCAAGGTAAGAACTGCTGCCCCCCTTAACTACTAAAGGATATCTACTAAACTCTATCACAGGCAGCGGATGAACTGTTTGAGGCCATGCTGAAGAAGTTTGGTGCCAAGGCACCCAGCGTCTGGACCAACTACGCACACTTTTTGCACGTCACCAAGAACGAGCCGGCTCGTGCCCGCGCTCTGCTGCCGAGAGCCACCCAGCAGCTGGACAGCCACAACGGACAGAACATTGTCAGCCGATTCGCCGCCCTCGAGTTCCGCTCGCCCAACGGCGAGCCCGAGCGCGGCCGCACCATGTTTGAGGGCCTGCTCGCCGCCTGGCCCAAGAAGGGCGATCTCTGGAACCAGCTGCTCGACCTCGAAATCGGCATTGCCAGCTCCAGCGCCGACTACACCGCCGTGAGGGACGTGTTTGAGAGGAGAACGAGGGTCAAGGGTCTGAAGCCACAGCAGGCGGAGAAGTGGTTCCGCAGATGGGCCGCTTGGGAGGAGAAGCTGGATGCCAAGGGCAAGGACAAGGTCATGGCCAAGGCACAGGAGTGGGCATCTGGGTTCAAGTCTAGAAAGGAGGCCGAGGCTGCGGCTGCGGCGGCAGAGGATGAGGAGATGGAGGAGTAGATTAGACGGGGGAGGAATCATGTGAGGATATTTTAAAAATGGGCGGCCCCTTGGTAGGCTGGGCGTTGGTAAATATTTTGTTTAAAATTTTGATGCATATACTATTCGTGTTTGGGTTGATCAGACGATTTTCGGATGTCGGTGCGGATTCGATGGAGCGTCGGTGACTGCGTGGGACTTGGTCGGCTCGAGTGCAAGTCCAACATGATTAACCAATGGTAAGTCTTAGCGGCTTCTCTCTTTACGTTGCGCAATTCGATTTTATTGAAGAATCATTCGATTTGTTCATTTTGTGAGAAGGAAGTATCGAATTTCTTGGTTCGCTGGTTGCTGGATGTGAAGATGGGAGAGCATTCGATGGCGGGTTATCGGCCGATAGCACCGAAAGGTTGCGGCGAGTTCGCCGAGGCTCCGGGGGAGCTTGCGGGCTGTCGGTGTAGCTTCTTTACACGGATCGTAATCGCGCCAATTGGATTGCACCTCATTGATAATTCGATGGATGATAACAGAGAGGCGGAAGAAGGTATATGACACCTTTGATGTATCTCCGTAGCCTACGTGAAGGTGTCCGTGAAAGGAGGCTGTGATTCAGTCTTGCACTTGGGGTGGCTGCTTATCCTGCCCCAAGATGCTATGGGGTCAGTAAACTCCCACCAAGATGGGCTTGCCAGTCGGAAGCACATGAGCTGCCATAAAGAAGAGGTATAGATGATGTGGTATATTGTCAAGTATTGGATTCAAGTCAGTGCTCCATAGAGTCGTCTCTTCTTGTCTTATCAGTATTGAGGAAACATGCGGCAGACGATGCACTTAACGCTCCGAGACACTGTCTCAAGATCTCCGTGAGACATTCGCAAAGGATCCGAGACTAAAGCTCGGCAGTTAGTTTATGTATCCGACGCGGTGGTACAAGCGTCACGCTGCTAAGAGCTCGTGGTTACCGATTAGGGTTCGTACATGGGAGGTCATTCGCTGGAGGGGGGAGATGGTGTGCGATGCTTGGCGAGGATGCATGAGGATTACATCATGAATGGAGATGGCAGCGATGTGGCTTGCCATCTGCTGGATGGGTGTGATTATGATGCAGCAACGATGAGAGGGGGAAAGCTAGAGTTGAATCGTCAGATCTGCACTGGTTTGTCTGGGCGTGTGTGTTCTATGTAAGCGTCCCGGAGATCCGACTTGTCTTTGGTTGAGTGTGTGTACTAGGTAGGTATATGGTATATGTCACCCGTTGCTATACCAGAACTACGAGTCTCGCATCAATGGAAAGGGACTGGAGAAAGCAAATCAGCCAGAATCCCGGTAGAAAAGCAGCAAGTAATAAATGCAAGATGAGGATTTCGCCGCGAATGCCGCCAGTCAACCGGACGTCGGCATTGTCGCCATTCGAATTCACGGTGACGCGTTTTTGAAGGGTCAAGATCTGGCTGCGAAGGTACATCCGAAAGGCCGCGCAGACGGTACCTCCGCCGTCAAAAGTGTCCGAGGCGGCAGCAAATGGACAGCGGGAGCTCACCGAGGAGCCGCCCGAGGGTACACCGGCTACTTGTACCTCGAGCTGCTTCGGGGCAGTCGCTGAAGGAATCCTCCCCCGAAGTTGTCAGTCAGGCTTGGTATCACGCCAACTCCCCCCCTTTTGCGTTACCAGTACATTGCCTTCCACTGCAATCCGCCGCAAACACACACCAGCACCGGGCAGCACTGTATGTACCATCGAAATGCGAGAATCACGGCGGGAAAAGGCGTCATAATTCACTGGCCGGTCTGATAGGGCCAGTGGGCGATCGCGCAATGGGTCATGGGCAAAAAACGTCTTGGAGGCGCCCGAGCACGTCACCCGCACTAGCGCCCATCGGTCCCTCGGGCAGGGCTCAAGGGCCCCCAAACTCTGGACGGCCGGACGGTCGCCTGGCGAATGCTGGACTCTGCCTTCTTTTTCACCATCTCGAGCGCTGGGATTCTGGCATCGCCGGTTGTTGGGCTGGACTGGACTGCTGGATTTTTCTGCGATTTTTTTGCGGCCCGGGTTGTGCGATTATTGTTCACGATGGGCTGTCGGGTGTGCAGAGCGCGCAAGGTGAGTCTCTAAAACTGCCTGCTAAACCTGCTACTGCTGCTACTGCTGCTACTGCCACTACTGTTACTGCTATTCTCTCGCTGCCTTTACCCAAGCTTGGCCCACTTCAACTCCCGCTTCTCTCTCTTCCATCCAGCTCTCTCCATCATCTCCTCATATCATACCGACAGACAGCTTCTCACCTCTTCTTTCTTCTTCTTCACAGGTCAAATGCGATGGCAGGCCAAACGGATGTCGCAACTGCGAGCGCCTCCAGCTCGACTGCGTCGGCGACAATGGCCTCGCCGCCGGCCGAGCAACGCCGATGTCCCTGAGGAAGATCCGCACCTATCGCTCATGTAAGAGCTGTCGTCTATCCAAAACCAAGTGCAACGGCGACCGCCCGAAGTGCTCGCGATGCGCCGCCAAGAAGACCGAGTGCGTCTACGACGGTGGTTCGGCGCCGCGATGGGCGCGAAACCTCGACCGTGGATCCAGGACGGCGTCGACCGAAGGTAGCCGCAGCAAGTCGCGGGAGCTCGCCATTGCCATGCTCGAGGCCAGCGACGAGGCCGATGCGCAGGACGACACACCAATGACGAGCATTGGCTCTGCTGAGCCGCTGAAGCTGGGTGATATCACGGGGTCAAAGGCCCTCGGCAGCGCCCGGAGCGTTGCGTCCATCGAGCCCTCTGGTTCCGACATATTGTCATGGTATGTACTGGTTTGTTGGCGTGACATGATTTGATATAACAGTCTCCTGCTCACACACGATTCTCCAGGCTTAACTCGCCGAGTCTTCCCACCGGTCGTAACCTACGGCGAGTGGTGGAGCAATACTTTGCCAATGTCCATCCCATCCGATGCTTCGCCTTTGTCCACAAGCCATCCTTTATGCGCCAGCTCGACAAGGGCTTCACTAGCGATGACGAGTCGGCGCTGCTGCATATTATATGCGCGCACGGAGCAAAGTCAGTGGCCATCTATCTTGTGGAGAGTGCGAGCCTGCAACGGCATGCTGACATGCTGTGAATAGATTCTACGTCTTGAACCAAAATGAGCACGCCTCTGCGTCTAGCTTCATCCGCCTTGCCGGCAACGAGTGGGCCAAGAGGGCAGAGTTTCTCATTCTGACCAACTTTGGAAAGATATCCGTCCAAAGACTCATGGTAAGCTAACCCAGCCTTATAAGTTCTCAACCATAGTGATCATTGCTCACCATTCCCAAGGTCGCTATACTACTTCATGACTTTCACTTCCGACTTGGAGAATACTCCCACGCCTTGATGCTCAGCGGCCTTGCCGTCCGCATGGCCCACGCTCTCAAAATCAATGTCGAAGCGTCCCCCGACGTGCTCTGTACCGACTCCAGCGAATCCGCGCCGTCGGTCGTCACCAGGGAGAGTCGTCGGAGGCTCATGTGGGCGTGCTACGTCCTCGATGCGTGGGCTGGCAGTGGCATCGATCAACTTACCCTTCTCCGCGAAAACGATATCAAGATCCAGCTACCTACCAACGAGAGGAATTTTGGGCTACGAATAGCCTCGGTGACAGAAACCCTCGGCGTGGGGCATGTCCTCCAGTTCCTGCCGCCTTCTGTGGTGCCGAGAAAGCCATCGGCAAACATGGGCATCATGGCATACTATATCCGAGTGGTGGCGCTCTGGAAACGAATTGTTAGGTATGAACTTTTTGATCTTACCAACAATTATCCCTTGGCAGTGTTCTCATTCTAATGGCCATCACAGATATGTAAACCAGCTAGACTCCAATCCTCCACCTTGGCTCCCCGAATCGCCGTTTGCTGCTCTCGACGCCGATCTTCGTCTGTGGCAGCGAGAACTCCCAGAATTCGTCGAGTACTCGATGGAAACCATTTATGCGCGATTGGATTCAAATCAGCTGGGTGCATTGGTCTTGATACACTGTACATACCACCACAACTACTTGGAGCTGTATAAGCTGTCCATGCCAGATTTATTCAAGCTTCCCAAACCTCTCGTCGTTCCGCCGGAGCACCACGAATTCCTTCAATCCGCACAGGCCAACTGCTATCATCATGCGCAGCAGATAGCCGACATCCTGGCTGAGGCTGCCGATCACGGAGCGAATCTCTTGTCCGACAGCCTGCTTCCCTACTTTGTGTATGATAGCAGCAGGGTGATGCTGTACTACGTTGCGCGTTTGCTCGACCCGAACAGGCCCGATGCCCAATCAAAACTGGGCGATGCCATCAATGCTGTTGAGAGCAACCGCCGGGTTCTCCGGATGATGTCTGCCCTCTTTCCGATTGCGCAGTCACTTGTAAGACTCCGGAAGTCTATCTCGTTTAATGGTCTCATACTAACTACCTCTATAGTCAAATACCATTGATAGGTGGCTGACCAAGATTCGGCAAACCTCTAATAGAGATGACCTCGTGAGCAGGATCTTGTCGGAAGCTCGCTCCGAAACTCAGGAGGGCGAAAAGTAAGTATATATCGGACCGTCGGGTCATCTTGTACGCTTGGCTAACACGGTATCTTACAGATCTACGCCCGTGTCGGTCAGTCCCGTACAAGGCACTCCGGAGTACATGCTTCCGTCCATTTCGCTTCATTCACTTGCACGGACGGGTATTGCAACGAGGCGAGCCGCTGATCGTGCCAGTGGCGTTCGGGGACTAAGCTGGTCTGCCGAAAGTCCGAGCTCCGGCACTTGGGATCGGAACAATGCAGCGCAGCAGCTCGTTGGCCTCAGCCAGGACGGCCTAACTTCATCACGATCCGGACTTCAACACGAACAGCCGGTACCGACAGCCCTGCCGCAACCACCGCCAATTCAAGCCAAGTGGGGTGGGCCGATTCAGCCAATGTTTGAGGCACTCGATCTTGACGACTTGCAAAACTTTTTATCATGGGACATGTATGGTATCATGGACATGGGCGACCCCATTCCGGACGACGGAGCGGAAGAGATGGGTTTGCGGTCGTGGTCTGGGTCTAGTGATGCGATATAACGGGATTGCATTGGGTCTATTATTTTGGGCATGGAATTAATTACGGATTAGATACCTCTGGGCATTCGCTCTGGTTCGTTACACACGACTAGACCAGTAGTTGCTTTACATAGGGCAGGCATACAGGTCCTGGTGGAGTTTGGATTGGTCGGATCGCTTCATCGCCAATGACGCCGGCCCGTCGCTCGGGCGATCGGCTTTTGTCAAGAGTTGCTCTATTATCATTGTGACTATGTCCGTCGAGATACCGTATTCGCCGTCCTACCGATGATGAACTTGAGCAGTGTGACCTCACGTCTATAAATCAGATGTCAGGCAGCGTCAGAGCACAGCAGCCTCGGGTTGTCGTTGTGGATGCTTACACTTGAGGAAAAACTTGAGTTGGCTCGATGCTTTCCGCACTTAGCCTGAGGGGAAATAGCTTACAGATGTCAATAACGCCCGAACCTCTCAAGAAAGCATATCCGATATGGTGTAGTGGCTAACATCGCTCGCTCTCATTCATGATCCGAGCAGCCCTGGGTTCGATTCCCAGTATCGGAGTGAAATTCCTCTTTTTGTGTTTTTTTTATTCCCGCTTCATTCGGTTTATTATTGTTTATGTTGTTGAATGGATGCATACATGTACAATGACGCATTTTGTATTTTTGTTTTTCGTGCGACTTGTCAACATAATGCAATGCAATGCTTGGTAAGAGTGAGCACTAAGAAGTGAATTGATTAACTGACCGGGTCAACCATGTTTACCTGCAAGACAGAGGAGCACGCAGCCTGGTAACACGGTGACACAAAGATCCACAGCTGATGGGCAACGGGATCTTTGTGGGACAGACACCAGGACTAAAAAAAGATGTTTGAGCGGGATCCCAAACAAATGGGCTGTGAGGCAAGGATCCAAAACAAATGGGCTTTGAGACAAAGGCCAGCCCAAGCGGGCATCCCCCCCCGCTACGGCATCAGAAAAAATCGGCGCTGCATGGGGCCCTGTGCCCAGTAAAAACCTCCGTATGCATGTAAACAAAGACGAGGAGGGCATCGGGATGCTTTGCATGAGTCTAATGCGGTAGCACGCGAGCTAACGAAATCTTCCCCGTGTTTTGCGAGTAAACACGGACCTGCCTGCCTTGATGATGACGGGATTGGAGAGATGGAGGAACAGATGGATGTTGTTAGTGGGTTGTGTGTTCTGTTGGCCTTTGAGGGTGCAGACTCTACAACATGCATTGACTATCTATCTACCTGTATATGCTGCCAAGAATGAGGAAGTACTAGGTAGTTGATCACCAACACTCTTATTAGACAACTCTCCTCGATTTCCATCTGCGCTGTAAATAGTAGGTCGCAATCGATCGGACACAAAAAGCCATGAGACGATGCGATACGATACGATATACAGTAGGGCGGGGTGTCTGAAACGGCCACTCAAACGGCGCCGCCCGCCTGCAGGGCGCCTGGAAAAGGCAATTGGCCGTCGCCATGGCAACGCGCAGCGGCTAAACAGTGGAGTTGCCCCCCAACAACCCATGATGCCATTATGCCTTGCCGACAACTATTTTTTTCATGCAAAAGGTGTCTCACAGCGCTGCATCTTTTCGACAAATTCAATTCCCTTTCTTCTTCCTCTTCTTCAACCTGAGCAGCTTCGGCCCAAGGCGAGCTTTTGAGTAGGCGGCAACTCTCGTTATTTATTTTATTTTTTACATGCATTGAAGAAGTCGAGTATCTGTTTACTCCTTTTTTTTTTGCTTTCGATACAGAACATCGATTGCCGCTATCAGCGAGGCCTCTTGTTTCTGTATCGGTAATAAACACATCATCGATTTTGACCCCCCGGCTTTCAGCTGCCCACTTGCGCTGCACTGCCCCTGCGTCATCAACCGGAGAACCCCGCGCGCTGTTCCTTTTATCAGCCTCGGACTTTTGCGACAGAGATTGCCTGGCGGTTTTTAATCCAACCAACCGCCAACAATCAACGAGGCTTGGGACTCTCCAGCCGTTTGTACTGTAACAGAACATTCTTAGCAGCGCTTTGAGTCGCCTTGGGGTGGCTGATTCGGTTCGCCATGGACACCAGCTACCTCTCCAAGCAGGTCAACAACAGCATTGGCCAGCTGCACAGCTTGTTTGACGATATTGGTGTGCCGGATCATGAGCGCGAGGCTCGAGAAGCCGAGGTACGATGGATTCCCCGCTGCTATCCCTTTGCGACAGAAGAGAGGAGGTCGCCTGGTTTGCGCCATGATGCTGATGTGAATTGCGACGCAGCTGTTTCAGGCTCTGTCAGAAGCGCTCAACAACCATTTGCGCTTGGTGACGTCGGAGAAGAAGAAGATGATTGACGAGGCCAAGAAGATTGTCATTGAGATCCGACAGATGGAGGCCTCCTTAGATGACTCCAGGCCTCGAAGAAAGAATTCGAATGGCGAGAGCATCAAGATTACCTACCCTCTGATGGAATGCTTGGAGACGCTCAAGGAGAAGCATGGCCAGGTACAGCGGCTGCGCCAGGAGCGGGTTGACCATGTACAGAGTGAGTTGATGCCCGTCTACCACGTTTTCGAGATGGAGGGGCGCATCGCTGACGTTTCACCGCAGAGCTTGTGGAGGCCCTCGAGTCTTACTCGTCACACCTAGAGCCTTCCTTCGTCAAGGTTCCCCTACCGTCTACGGAGCCCAACCAAGCCATTCCTCTCAGCTTTGACCTGTCACCGTCCTACATGGACCGCCTCGACGCAGAGTTTACGCGAGTGTATGAAGAGTATACTCGCCGGCTCGCGACGGTGGAAACATTGGGCGACGAAATCATCCAGCTGTGGGTCGAGCTTGGCACTCCTCAGGCCCAGCAGGACACAGCCATCATCAAGTACTACCGTGAAGCTCCTGAACAGCTCGGCCTCCACCAGGAAGACATTCAGATTCTGCAAGGCAAGCACGACAAGCTGTCAGAGGAGAAGAGGAACCGCGAGAAGAAGCTGCAACAGCTCAGGAGTACCGTCGAAACGCTCTGGGAAAAGCTTGGCATTCCCGAAGAGGAGACCAAGGATTTCCTCAGCCGGAACAGGGGCTGTGGCATTCGACAGATCAACGAATACGAGGACGAGCTTGAGCGGCTGAATGAAGTCAAGCGTCAGAACCTGCACATCTTCATCGAGGACGCGCGCGTCAAGCTTCAAGAGCTCTGGGATGCCCTGTACTTTTCGGAAGATGACATGCTCGACTTTACGCCTGCCTTTTCAGACGTCCACAGCGATGCGCTGCTGGAGGCCCATGAGCGCGAAGTTGCTCGGCTCGAGGCGCTCAAGGAACAGCGGGCCCCAATTCTGAGCCTGATTGAAAAGCACAAGGCTTTGATCAAGGACCGTGACGACCTCGTCGCCTCAAGCCAAGATGCGTCTCGCCTTATGCTGCGCGGACAGAAGGGCGAGAAGCGAGATCCTGGAAAGCTGCTTCGTGAGGAAAAGATGCGCAAGCGCGTTGCCAAGGAGCTCCCCAAGGTGACGGCCGAAGTGAAAAAGGCGCTCGAGCAGTGGGAGGAAGAGTACGACCGGCCGTTTTTGGTCTACGGCGAGCCTTATGTCGACGAGGTAGAACTCGAAGATGCAAAGAAGCCCACCCAACGATCCAGAACGCCCGCTGGCCCTCCTCCAGCATCTGCCAGAAGCCTTCTCAAGTCGGCATCAGCGTCGACAATGAGGCCAGCTACCACCAGCAAGGTCCAGGCACCTCCTCATTCGATGACGAAAACCCCCACGGCCGGTGGCATCTATAACTTGGGCAACAAGTCCCAGCCGATGTTTTCAAAGTCCGCCATGGACATACACAGGAGCAACAGCAGCCCTACCAGAGGGCCAGTGGCAAGAGTGCCCCTGTCCAAGATGAAAGACGGCAACAATTCACCAGAGCGGACCAAGCGGCCCATTGGAGGCTCGGTCAGAATTCCTCCGCCCAAGATGCGCGAGTTGAGATCTGTGGCCTCGCTGGAAACGCCGTTGAACCCATACAAGTCTGTGGGTCTGAATCATAGCATTATCCGCGCGGTTGATCCCGAAGACGTCTACGATGACCGGACGCAGTCGGCCAAAAAGGGTCGACCCGGTTCGAACACGTCTCACCATCGACAGAACAGCTTCATGGATGAGGACTACGAGGATCACTACTCATCCATACGGGCAGTGCCAGGGTATCCTCGGCCATCAGCCAGACATCTTTCCAGCACATCCACAACATCAACGGTGGTTACCGGTTCCGAGAACTGGGAGACGTATGATGACAATAGTGAGCCGGAGCTGGACACGTCAGACGCATACTTTGCCAAGCTCCGCGCTCTTCGGGGCAAGCGAGCAGAACCCGAACAAGGCCATCGCCCAACAAGCAGTACGGCAAAGCGCACACGTGGGGTTCCTGCAGCGCATGATGCGGCGCCCGTGATGATTGACCAGGACGGCAACCGGATAGTGTCTGGAAGCGAGTGGACAGACGAGAGTGCTTTCTAAACGTGGGCTTGATCGTTTTTTTTCCTTTGCTTGTGTTTGTCTGGCGACTTTGCTGTTGGCGAACCCTGGCCACGTTTGTGTGCTTTCACGGCTAATGGTGATGAATGGTGTAAATGAGACATGTGTCCATGGTACTCGCTGCCGCGCCCTCTCTCTTTTTTTTGGCAGCGAGACGAATTGAAGAGCTCATGAGGATGCAGGTCATCTACGAAGGGGCGTTTGGGGAGCCTTGTGTCTGTTCTGCAGGCAGACACTCGGCACAGCGCCTGTTTGCTTCATTTCATTGTGGAATCTTTTTGTTTTGGCTTCTATTCTGTGTCATATATGTTGTGCATTGGCCTTTTTGTGCCGTAGTTCCTCTTCCTGTCTCCTTTGTTGCTTCGATATCACGGGCTGGGGGTTAATGGGAAGGGCTTTAAGGGGAGGGACATGGGAACTGAAGAGGCGAAAAGGGGGAGGGAACCGGCGTTTGCATCTTGTTTGCTTTTTTTTTTTTTTTTGGTTTCGTTTGTACTTGGTATCGGGATAAGCTTGGTTGACCAAGGGAGGCCGCTGTACTCTTTTTGTTTGGTTTTCTGTATTTTAGCAGCATGGAAATGTTTCGATTATTTCTAACTCTTGAGGCTTGTGGTCTCGAAGATGCATGTCTTGGTGATATCCATGTGGTCAATGGATGAATGTTGAATGTCTGCATCGATCAATGTCTTATCCGATAAGCGGCATGAGACAGCTCTCAGGTGATGCTTGTGCCCAGTGCCCGATTACAGAAGGTCGTTCCAGCGCATGCGCTCCTCTGCAAGGGGCCTTTATAGTGGATGCGTGCACTGATCGCGTGGGTCAAATCTCTAGCTCATCTACAGGGTCACATTTCCGCCCAAGCGGAAAAAAAACGAAAGCACACTGGCAGCATTAAAGTCGGGGCTGCCGGCAGATGAGGCCCGAAGTTCCGCGTTGAAGAAAAAAAAAAAAAAAGACGTCCATTTGAAACGAAAGAAGACCCCCGTTTCGGAAGACCCCTGTCCGGGTACCATTTATGGCAGCGGGTTTCCGCCTTGGGGGTTTTACGGTAGGCTGACCCGAGGGTTTGGCTTTCCTTCCACGTATTCGTTTTCGAGGTTTGCTGCTTTGTTTTTTTTATTCTCCTATTTTCTTCTTCTTCTGATTGCTGGGAGTGTCCTTTTTTTCTTTTACTTCTTCTGTCAATCTTTGCCTTTGCTTTTTCGACACAACCTAAGCTACGACTCTCCATTCGAACCGCCGATATTCTATCTTATTCCTTTAACCAATCCATTAGGAATGCAGCCTCGATACGAAATCCCTACGAAGTGAAAAAAAAAAACGAAAACGAAATAAAAGCACAAAAAAAGAAAGAGAATCATTCCTTGTTCTGTTCTTCCGGCCGACTTAGATGTCGTCACCCCGCGCGCCATATCGGTGATGAAGACCGACAACGCCGCCCTCAGGGGCGCCACGCTGGCCTTTCGCAAGGACAAGCTCGAGGTTGGGCAGCGGGCCGAGGGATCAGGAGGAGGAGGAGGAGGAGGAGGTGCAGGCGCAGGGCGGAATAGGGACAATGGCGCGTTTACGGCTGCGACGGAGGCTGTGAGGGGGAGGGCTGAGGGAGCTGCAGCGGATGGGAGGACACAGCAGCAGCAGCGCCCGCAGTTACAGTCACAGCACCAGTCTCAGCAGCGGCAACAGATACAGTCCCAGCAGCAGCAGCAGATGGATGGGACGATGGGCGGGGGTGGCGCGTCGTCGGCGGCGTTTGGCTCTACGGGCGGCAGGATGGATGCGAAGAACCAGAGCTTGATCGCGGCGACGCTGGCGGCGAGCCGGAGCGCCAGTCCGACGGCGGGCGGTGCGAGTGCGAACAACAACAACAACAACACGGGCGCGAGCGTCAATATGATTGTTGGGGGAGGAGGAGGTGGTGGTGGTGATGCCGTGGACTCGGGCCCGTTGGCGTCGGCCGGGTCGCTGATTTCGATGTTTGAAAGGGCTAGGGGGAGGCCTTCGCCGCCGGAGTCTGTTGGGAGCAGCGTGGAGGACAGGGCGGACAAGGCGGACAAGGTCAAGAAGAAGAGCAAGGCGGCGGCCAAGGGGGATGCACCGCCGACGCCGCCGGTTGCGAGGAAGACCAAGCCGCGGCGTGATCCGGTGGCTGAGGGTCCGGCTGGGGACGCAAGGGCGAGGCCAAAGGCGCCGGCGGAGGCGTCGGGCGGCTCGGTAGCTTCAACTACTGCGCAGAAACAGCAGCAGCAGCATCAACAACCTCAACCTCGACAACCTCAACCTCGACAACCTCAACATATACAGCAGCAGCAGCAGCCGGCGAGATCAAGGGACGGCAAGCCTGTCTCTTCACCTCCAAGGCCCATGACGCCAACCCCCGTCTCCAACGCAGCTTCGCAACCATCCACGCCAGCCGCGTCCTCGGAACACAAGAGCTCGCATGCTCGGCCGCGCGCGCTTCATCCGTCGACGCCGCCGCCTCTTCAGCCGCTCATGAGCAGGAACGTCGCTGAGGTTGTTTCTCCGCAGCCGACGAGGGTATCGAGGGCGCCGTTGAGTCCCGTCACGTCGGCTCACCTTACTCTCAGCCCGAGCATACACATTGCGCTTGCGTCGCCGTCGCCTGATCCTCCCAAGAAGAGTCGGGGTACTGCGGCGAAACGACCGCCTACGCCGCCGAAACCGAGGGGCAGTGGGAAGGATGTGCTGGATAAAGATAAAGACCAACCTCGGCGTCGAGGCCGATCGAATAGCCATCATTTAGATACGTCGTCGTCTGGCCAGGCGCGGAGTTCGATTGCCTCCGCGGTATCTCGGTCAGCGGGACAATCGGTGTCTCCTTCAGGCCAGCGGGGAGAGCCTCGTCCATCTTCCATGATTTTGGGCAGAAGACACTCTACAGTGACCGTTGGGGAACTGGCTTCTCAGCGACGAATCGCCAATGGTTCACCAGGTCGGACGCAGCTGGATAATCTCACCGATGCGATTGTGGCGGGTTCATTGGCTTCTACACGGCTGACGCCGCATAACACGGGGCCCGCTTCATTGGCTCCTCCTCCCTTGCCGAAACGGCAGAAGTCACCTCGACTTTTACATACACTCCGACAGCCGCAATTACTAGACGAAGAGGACGATCAACACAAGAAGGGACATAGAGCGCTGTTACGAAAGGGCAAGCATGCGCATCATGAAGGATCACGGAAGAAATGGCGGGAGGAGATTCGACCCCGGGAGAGGAAGCGGTATGAAGCGCTGTGGGCGTCGAACCGCGGGATACTGCTTACCGACACGCGGATGATGAGTCCGGCGACGAGCATAAGCAGCGATCTCGATCGGGACGTGTCGCAGTGCGTGGCCAACGTTGTGGTGAGGGAGGTGTGGAAGCGGTCGAGATTGCCGTTGGACGAACTAGCTGAGATTTGGGACCTGGTCGATCGAGGAAGGGCGGGGATGTTGAGCAGAGCCGAGTTTGTGGTGGGAACGTGGCTTGTTGACCAGCGGCTCAAGGGGAGAAAGGTGCCGGCCAAGGTGACGGATAGTGTCTGGGGGAGCGCGAACGGGGTCATGGTCAAGGGGCCGAGTGGGAAGTGATGATGGTTTGGAGAGAGAGAGAGGCTTGTGTGATGAGATACAGATACCCCCTTTTTATAGAATAGAATAGCATGCGAGCATTGTTGGATGAGTATGGTATGGAATATATATATATAGATTGGCTTGGATTGGTCGGACTCGGTTGTTGCCACTTTATATGGATGGGTTGGAAAGTAGAGATACTACAGAGTATATTGTATATAGATTTTAAAAGGGGATACTTGGAACTACCTATGAGACCGGGAAAAGGAGATGTGTTGAACTATGTGGTTTGTGTTGTTTACTCGATTGTTACAAGATTAACCATTTAGCTTGGCTTGTTTACTCCAAGGTTACAAGGCAAAAGTCACGATTCAACAATGTCAATGTCAATAATAATTCGCCGGTTCCCCGACTCATATTAATCTATACTAATCTAAAACCATCCATCGCAATCAACTCATCAACGTTTCTATCCTTGGAAGTCAAAAAAGGCAGTCCATCTAGTTCCCACCGCCGTTCACACATGCAAGTTTGTCAAGATTTCCATCACGGTTTCGCACTCCTCTAGGCAGTGCTAGACTTGAAGGTGGGGGAGGTGTATTCACCAATAGTGACAGAGACGTTGAAGTTGGTAATGGTAGGGCCATACGTGGCACCGTAGAGGCTGTAGAGGCTGGCGCTGATGAGAGCGTCGCCCTTGGGGGCGCTGGCGGGGATGGTGATGTGGCGGGTGATGTTGTAGGTGACGTTGGACTCGTCTATTGTTTTTGTTTTGTTAGTTGGGTAAAGCCATGTTTTAATCAAGATGAGGAGGAGAAGAATAAGACATACCGGGTCCGAGGTAGGAGGAGGAAATGACGCTGCCGAGAGACTCGGGCCAGCCGGCGCCGTTGGCGTAGCCAAAGACGATGGCGACGTCGTAGACGGACTGGATGTAGTTCTCAGTCAGGACGGTGGCGGAGACGGTAGAGCCGGGGGCGATGGTCTCTGGGACAGAGATGCCGACGATACGGGCGTTGGCGACGGCCAGGAGGGAGGCGATGGCGGCGACGTTGAAGAGCATCTTGAAGATTTGTTGGTGGTTGGTTGTTCTTAAAAAAGAAGTAGATGGTTGTTGAAGAGTTGTTGAAGAGTGTTTGTTGTTGTAGATGTGAGTGTTGATGATGAGAAGGGAAGGTGATGATGAGGAGGGAAGGAGAGACTTTATATATTCAATCGGAAGGCCTTACATGATGGTCTCCTACACGGAGTACCGTGTGTAAGTTATTTTCAGCATCATGCCTACCGGTGGATCGGCATCAACACGAGCTTTTGGCTCCTTTGCCGGTCAACCAGTGACGATGCTGGCTTGGAGGAGTGTGAGGGGGGAAGGGACCCTTGTCTGATTTTGCCCCCTTCTTCTGGTTGGATGTCTTTGCGAATGAATCGATCTAGAACTTTTTGCTACAACTGAGTTACTGGGATAGGGTGGATGATGTCAGGTGGGAGGCGGGACACGACATTCTGTTTGTTACCGGATGCGTATGCAGGTGTACATGCATGTACGAGTAAGGTCAAGGTCAAGGGGACAAGGTGTACGTCGGGACTCGATACGGACATATGTTTCTGCCCTGTGCTCCCCAGCGGCCTGAATTGCCGGTTGACACGAAGCAATGACGCCTTGGGGCCGGATCTGATAGGCCGGGAGGAAGCATATACGAAAGAGGGCCCTTTTTGGCGACTAGAGCTGAGGGGGGTCATGCAGATCGGCAGAGATTGGATAAGCGCATTTCTTTACTGTTGTTTTTTTTTTACTTGAGCCTACGGTATGGTAACAGGGGACCTACGTGGCGATGAGGGGAGGGGATTGGTGCTGAGCTGAGAATTTGAGGAGGGATTGGGCAGGGTTTGGATGGTGGTTGTTTGGGGCTTGTGTATTGGGAGAGGCTGAGATGGTGTATATAGTATATAGACTGGTATACACTGTATAGTAATCTATATCATGCGAATAGTACAGGACTTGTTATTAATTGTGATGAGAGAATAGTTGGATTTTTTTGCAACTTCTAGTGTAGTCTTTCGTTTGTTGTGATTGTTCTAGACTTGCCGGAAGATTGGTAATTGGTACACCGTCTCTTTGTTCGTCTTTGTCAGGAGGGCGAAAATAGGAGATGCTGCGCGGATACGAGCGAGCTGCGTGGCTGCGACTGGGGGGGGCGTTGGGCACTGCTTAAGGGGGGTGCTTTGGAGCCAGAATCGGTAAATTCCAACGAAGCGGGAATGAGTCGATTCAACGTTGTATCGACATACCGAGTTTTATGATGTCTTTGAGAGGATGTTTTGATACAGGTTTTGTTGTGTCTTTGTTGTATGAGTGCAAGGAGTAGCATTGTGTTAGTGTTTGGGCCTAGCTGGAGTTGGAGGGTTGCCTGCATTACGAAGGAATTATTCCCGAATGAAGACAGATCTTCGGGACTTGTCGTCATGCACGACAGCTCAAGCTCAAGCTTAAAAGCCAGTTGAGCACCTGACTATTTGGGCATAGAGGCAACGTTGTATGTATAAAAGAGAAGGTGTGTGGTTTATGACTTCATAGTTGTATGTATGTAGAAATGAAGGGTTTTGGTGGCTTTTCGCCTTATTTCTGCTTTCGGGCCTATGGATCGGGATATTTACAGGACAATTGGCGGTTGACCCCACTTGGCGGGAGCTCCGGTAGATGATTGTTCGGCAGTGAGAGGTTTTGACAGCTCTGGAGGCGTTTTGGTTTGTGATGGTGAGAGTGTTGATGCAATGAGAGTGTTGGTGATGGGCAGACTGATGGGTGATGAAGATGTAAGGTGAAATTGAACGACAGCACACAGGTAGACGGTGACATTCAAGTGCTTCTTCAGCTCTGTAATTCAACCCTGTAAGATGCTGGAGGTGGCGGATACAACGACGGTAGGGGCTGTGTTATCGATGTTTGGTGAAGGCGGGAATGGCTTCACATTGTACCCTAGAATCACGACATTTTTTGCAAGTCGGGATGCGCCTCAACCATTGGCTTTCTTTTGGTTGTTGTTGCACTTGAATCTGCAATTAATAATACTTGGATGCTTCAATGATTAGGAAAATCCGAGTGACACTGGCGCTATGCATCTGTTCAATTGGTTACACGCAGTCAATATATCTTGCAATCTCACAAGGATTATATCAAAAATTGAAGGAAGTCATGTACATGCAGCGTCGTTCTCGCAACAGCGTTTGTATCGAAAGGTCCATTCAGCATGTCTATCAGGGTTAACTTCTCTCCACGAATGAAAAAGGAGCAATCCGACAAGGTAGGGCAATGTACAGCCGGTAAACAACAAAACAACACATACAGAGCCGCTGTGGTGTTTCAACGCTGCGCGCCATTCAGAATTCACTGTGTTGACCCTTTATATAATAATGTTGCGCACTTCTTCCTAACTTACTACAATGGCTGCTCACAGCCAATCATCTTCCGTAGTATAGTGGTCAGTATGCAAGCTTGTCACGCTTGAGACCCGGGTTCAATTCCCGGCGGGAGAGTTCCGCCAATCCTCTCAGAGGACGCTTCTTTTTTTTCTCATTCTTTTTTCATTCTTTTCTCCCTTTCTCCCTACGTCTGTCTATTGTTCCTTTCTTTCTGTTGCTCAATTGTTTTTTGGACATCTCTGCGCTTTTGGGAGTGCTTCGCATTTTACTTTTTCTCGTCACCAGTTGATTGTCATCCTTGCCACACCTCCCTGGCCTACATCTCATGTAAATGACACCAATGAAAATCGAGTGTCATCTTTGATAATGCTCTTTCATATATTCCTGTACAGCATATGGGTACACGTTTTAGCCATCACAGCTGTCCATACTACCAGGCTCACGCTCGTCTCGATGGAGCCAATAGATGGATAGTGATTTGGCCCTCTTGCATATTTGCTGCCACACTTCCCCACAGGCTTACTGAAGCAACGAGACAAGCCAATGACAATGATCATCAAATCGCATATCCAGGTATTATAATTCAGCTCAGGTAGCAATTTGCCTGCCCAAAATGCTGTCCAAGCCTGTATGTAGTCTTCATGTTCTCCCATTGTGTCTCTCAAAGCGCACCTCTGTGCCGTACGAGATCCTAAACGAACGCGCCTTGCGTTTCCCATTTCTCTTGTTGCTTTTTGTTGTTGAAAAGAAGAGCGTTATTACAAATGGAACTAATGCAATGGTTCAAGCCATTCCTTGTTTTATGTCTATTACCGCTCGTCCAAGCCTATACAGTTTTCGAGACGAACTGTTCTGTTCCTGTCACTCGCTCAAACTATGTGTCGTCTCCTAACACTCGTGGTACTCTTGACATCCTGTGGACTTCTCTTTTCACAATCTTTGCCTGTACTTGGACCCTTCAGCATCCGAACGTTCCCAAGCAACGAGACGTACAACAAGAAGAACAAGAGTTGGAGCACGAAGATGACTTCCAGCAAGAAGAACAAGAGGGCGAGCACGAAGACCAACCAAAACTACAGAAATACGTTTTGCTGATGCGCGTTAAATGGGTAAAACTTGAGGAGAGATATGCCAAATGGATGGATGCCACGTGGAAAGATGTCAAATGGAGAAATGCAAGATGGGGAGATGCTCAATGGGCATTAACAAACTTCTATGCAAGTACGCTGCGCATGCTCTTGACGGTCATTGCTCCCGAACTCATAATGTTTGCGGCTGCTGATAACTGGGTGGCGGCACGCGAGAACTGTCGTGAAATGCGGCGGTATGCTAAACAGGACAGAGTTGCTTGGAGTTTGAGTCACAGCTATTTTGCCAATATGGGTGGTTTTGTCATACGAGCCAAGCCGACGGACGAACAAAGGCACCATGACCCATACCATCTTACTGGCAATAGTATCCTTGCCCTTCGAGAAAGAGGGTTTATTGAAAAATTGCATAGCATGACAAAGGCAGAGATCAACGACAGGTCCAAGGGTGATATACTTGTTAAATTGATTGCGCTTGGCCAAATCATTTGGTCAGTAATCGAGATTATCGCACGGGCTTTCAGAAGGCTTCCCGTCTCACCTCTCGAAGTGGCTGTTGTTGCCTTTGCTGTGTCTGCGATTTTTATATACGGCCTCTACTGGAACAAACCACAGCGAGTTGGCGTTGCTCAAGCAATTCAATTAGGGAACTCGGATATGCTGAGTGAGGAAACTGAATCGGAACGAGTCGGATTGGATGCAGGAGCCATATCAGAAGAGAGAGCGATGCCGGATAAAGTGTACGCGCTGCTCAAATCCATAAGGTCTCGCCGGATTCTCAAGGGAGCCCCTGGCAATGCTTTCGGCGTTCAGATGGAGACTCTACCTGGTGCGCCGATCAGCCTCGACTCACAGGAGGAGTCTCAAAATGCTGGGCTGATCATAGGCGTTGTGGGTGTTGGTGCGGCCATGTTTGGCGGGATCCACGTTATTGCTTGGAACTTTGCTTTCCCATCAACGGCTGAGCTGATCTTATGGAGGTACGCAAGCGTCTATACGACTGTAGCACCGCTTTGCACTCTTCTGTTTGATTTCAGCTACCACAGGCGTCTTGAAGACAAGATTGAAGATGTCTTTGGAGAAGTTGTTGGAGACATTATTGGGAAGCTCTTGCATGGTGTCCTAGCCGCGCTTCCTATATTCCTTTATGTTATCGCCAGGATTTTTATTGTTGTTGAAATGTTTCGAACGCTTTGCTTTCTGCCCCCTGGGTCTTATATTTCTACTTGGACATCTAATATCCCGCATGTGGGTTGATGTTGGTTGCGTTTTCGTGTTGGTTATACGGCCTGCAAGAGGGTTTGAACCACACACCTATAGTTACAAAAGTTGGGTAGTTTATGTAACTGTCAACTGTACTCTCATATAGGAACCACCATTGCTGTTGTGGCCTATGCTCTCTGCGCAATCACGACATACACCATCTACTGGCATAAACCGCAACGTATTGATGTCGCTCACACTATTCCGCTAAACGTTCATCAAACGGAATCTCCTCTGCAGGGGGGGCGATTATATATCGGATCAAGCACTCTAAAGTTTACAACGCCATGGCACTCGCTGGGGTTTTGGATCGGTTCTAAAGTCTCAACCAGCTCCAATGGGCGCACCGATTAGCATGGACTCTATTCCACGCGGAGGACTATGGACCACATTTGTTGCAGCTATTCATGTGGCATTCTTCGGTGGAATTCATTTTATCGCGTGGAATTTTAGTTTCCCATCAGCGGTTGAGCTAATGCTCTGGAGATGGTTAAGTGTCTATCCAACAGTAGCTCTGTTCTTTGCCCGGCTGCTCGTTTTCGTGGATTCTAATCCCAGACCCAGCTACTCGTATCCTGACCCTCTGAATCCTGGGTTTCTCTCGCGCCACAGTTACTAGCATAGGTTGTTTATAGGCCGGACGCTATTTGAGGTTGTATTGATCAAGTGGTAGCGTGTGGATAAAACAGCTGTGATTCTTGACCTATATAAGTCATGCATAACAACATGTGGTAAAATTCATCAGAAATAGACTATTGAGCGAGGATTACCTAGTTGTGCATCGTATTTGCTGAATATGTGCGTGTTTTTGCCTGTTTTGTTTGCCACCCGGGGTCTCATAACGCAATTGCAGCTTCAACTACATATATGGCGATGTGCGCATTGATGATTCAATTGCTTCTCGCATCAATGCCAAGCATAGCCTCGGTAATGCCAAACTCATAATCTCTCGTCTATAGCCTCCGAGAGGACGTTTCTTTTCTGCTCGTTTTTGGTTGTTCCTTTCTCTCTGCGTCTGTTGGTATATCTTTTTTTCCGTTGTCATCGCCTGTTGATCACCCATCCACGCTTCTCTCTTTTCCCTCATCACCATCGTCTCCTTGTCTCCGTTTCTTTTCTTATATCCCCATATTCGAGTTTGCCATCACCCCAGCCTTCAGCTCATCATGGGACTAATAAAATCGAGTGTGGCCTTTGCCATGTCTTGTATTCTTGTCTATCCTTGGAAAGCATCCGGGTACGCGTTTTCGCGGTGATTGGTCCCGGTCACCCCCCGGCTTTCAGCAGGTTTCAGCTCCTGTAAATAGAGCCAATCGATTGAGAGAGCTCTGGTTTTCCTTGCATGATTGTAACCACACCTCTCCGCAGCCTCACCGAAGCAGGCAAACTGACCAATAAGACAGTTACACGGCTTGAGGTGTTGTCGCCAAACCAATAAGACGACTGCCACGTACATGGTCATTTTAGGTACTAATCTTGCCTGCCTAAAATGTCAATAAGCCTCAATACTACTCCCTCTCCCCCCTCTCCTGATTTCTCTCTACATTCAATAGCCATTGTCTACATGATACACGATTCGAAGACAAACATATCTATTATTGCGATTTTCCTAGCTTTCTTCTTCTTCTTTTTCTTAACCAAAAAGGACCGCGTATAAAATGAAATTACAATTCTACAGGCGTTGTTTCATCTTCTGCCTAATACCACTCGCTCAAGCCTACCATATATTTAACACAAACTGTTCTACCCCTACTACTCTATCGAATTATGTCTCATCCCCTAATACTCGGGGAACTCTTGATATACTATGGAGCTCTCTCTTCACGATTCTTGCTTGCACATGGACACTCCAGCACCCCAATGTCCCCGAACAACGCGACGGCCGTGACGCTGGACTACTGGAAGACATTAAATGGGGCTTGAAAGGGTTTTACAGAAGTACGCTCCGTCTGGTGTGGACTGTAATTGCCCCCGAAATGATAATTGCTGCTGCCCATCAGGAATTGCTCCGCGCATATGAGGATAATAAAAAAATGCGAAAGCAGGTTGACAACGGCAAAGGTTCTTGGAGCTTAACCCACAGCTATTACGCAAATATGGGGGGTTTTGTCTTACGAGGAGCATTCGAATTAAGCGGAGAAGCCAAGTATCACAATCCATATCATCTCACCTCCGAAGGGATCCTTACACTCCTAAATAAAGAGCACATCGACCAGCTGCCTGATATATCAGAAGCAGAAATTAAAGATAAGTCTAAAGGCGATATGTTTGTTAAGGCGATCGCAGTTGGGCAGATTGTGTGGTCCATCATCCAGATTATCGGACGGGGCATCAAAAGGCTCCCTGTTTCGCCGCTCGAGGTCGCCGTCGTGGCCTTTGCTGTCTGCGCAGTCATCACACACGGCCTTTATTGGTACAAGCCGCAGCGCGTTGGTACTACCACAACCATTCATCTAAAAGAAACCAGTCTGACAGAGGATGGAGCCATACCGAAGGCAGTGCTCGAGGCACTCAACGACGCACAGCAGGTTAAACGGCTTTTTGGAAGCATTTTTTCCGATGCTCCTCTACCCGGTTCACCCATCAGCCTCGACACCAACGTCGACGCAGACGGTTCGGAAATGTTAGCTGCGATGGGAGGTGCGACAGTGTTTGGTGCTATACACGTTGTGGCGTGGAACTTTGCTTTCCCATCAAGGATTGAGTTGATCTTTTGGAGATGCACAAGCATCTTTACGACTGCAGCCTCCCTTGGCTTTATACTTTTGGGCGTACCGGACTCGATTATGGACACAATCGACAAATCTAAGCACCCATTACGCCAACTCAGGAAGGTTTCACAGTCCCTGCTTCCTCTTGGTAGTGGACTTATTATACCGCTATACATCGTTGCGAGGCTATTTATTATTGTGGAGATGTTTCGGACGCTTTGCTTTCTCCCTCCTGGGTCATATATTTCTACTTGGACATCCAACATCCCGCATGTTGGGTAGTTGGTTGCGTCAATCATACGATCCATAAGACGTCTTGAACCATCCAGGGGTGCAATGAGTTTGAGTGGTTATGAACTGTCAGCATGTATCGTAGGAATCGCTGAAGTTCGAAATAGAGCTATTCAAGATGGGAGCATCTCTTCAGCGAGAAGAAAGTGACGAGAGTAGCAGATGCTTCTTAGCCGGGAATCTAGAAGATGACAGGTTAAATACATGTTTCTCTTCTGATTCCCGTCACCACATTCAGACTGCGCATAAACATTGGAGCACTGGATATAGTATCTACTCTATTAGATGTTGATCGTATCGGTTAAAGACCATGCGTGTTTTTTCCTATTTTGTTTGCCACCCGTGGGTCTTGTATTGCAACTGTTAATACATGTAATTGACGAAGCGCGCATTAATGATTTGGACTCAATTTCTTCTCATATCAAACTCACCACGATAACCTCGGTTATGTCAGACCAATAATCTCTCGTTTACAGCCTCCCAACTCAGACGGCGGCGCATCTCCGTCTGCGTCGTCACAGTGCGTCTCCTAAATGGCTCTGCCGCCAATCTGACACGATTCCGAATTTCCGACCACAGCAAAAGAGCTGCCGGCGACACTAAGACGCCGACTCATGTCCGTCAGACTAAAGGGTCAAGTTTCATCCGAATCTTGAAATGACACAAGCTAGCCAGTCTCTCGAGCCAATCGGCTTCGTTCGCAGCTGACGGCAGTTCGCAAATTGGCTGTCTATTCTCGGCGACAGCGTTTCTGGAAAAAACTAGCTCGGCGAGCATCGGTAAACAGTGGATGATGGCTTGCGGATCGATGGGTGGCTTGCATGATTGTAACATCATAGCCTGTCGTTAATAGAGCTAGACGGATCATGAGAGTATATATCACGATGTATATAAGTTGTAAGGGGGTCCATGTCTCCATCATCACCACCACCATCATCAACTGGCAAACAATCATCTCAATGCAACATTAAAGCATCAAAACACACATCTCTACCCAGACTTACAAACACAGTCCATGTATAGCCAGCTACCATACAACCACCCCGGACTGTCTTCACGACACAAGAGGGATCTCCACCAAGCCCTCGTCTCCCAATTCGGCCACTATGAAGCTGAAGCTCGCTCTTCAAGATGCCCACCAGGGGCCGTTTCTTGCGCGAGACCTCGTAAGAGCCTCGTTCGAAATCCGAGGGCCTACCTTTCACAAATCGCCGCGCATCTCGGCCAAATTCGTCGGCACCATGGTGGTGTCGTTTCCCACGCAGGTTAATGCCGCAAGCCCGGGACAAATCACTACGGTGGTGAGTGATATTGCATGATTCAGCTGCAGTATGCACTGGATTCACTGACAGGGATTGTAGCTGTTTGAGCAACACAAGACGATTGAATATCGAGATTTGCAGTGGGACGAAGATGCCTCCACCGGCGAATCAATATACACCACTCCCATAGAATTCGAATTCCCCGACGGCGCATGTTACTGCGGTAAACCTCAGAAATGCCAGCTCCCGCCCTCTTTGGACGTCACGGAGCAGAACATGAGAGTCAGGGTGGCTTACACCATGACTGTTTCCGTGGGCCGCAGCTTGCTTGGTGCAATGACAAAGACAAAGAGCGTCGGGATGGATATTCCCTTTAGCTGCAACCCATCCATCGGAAGACTTCCACGATCGTCCTGCGTATTGTCGGTGCCAATGGACGAAAAGCCTGGACGACACAATGCACGCTTGCGAAATACAGCAATGGAGGATCAAGAGCACGATGATGGCTCATGTCCGTCGTATAACCTGAAATATGCACCATCCATCAAAGTCGAAGTTTTACTCCCACAGCCAGCCATCTTGATCCGTGGCCAGCCAACGCCGGTTCAGATCCTCGTCCATACACCTACCGATATGATCGAATCAGGCAACGTCTATCTCCGAAGCGTATCCATGGACTTGAAGACATTGGTCACAACATCTACCGGCGCGATATCGCGAACAATCTCGCAGAGAAGACATGGATGCAGCATGGCTGGTGCAGTCAAGATTGATAGCGAGCTCTTCGAGGTCGATTCGGGAGCGTGGGGCAACTTTTTCGTCTTGAATACGAAGCCGACGACGGAGTCTTGCATCTTGAGGATGGACCATGTGGTGGAGGTTGTGACGGGGATCTCGGTTGGGCTGGGAAATGACATTAGAGTAAGTTGGCTCGGAAACTCCGAACGTGATGAAGATGGAAACTGACTGACTCGTGATTAGTATGCTGTTGCGGCATTTGAAGTCGTTGTGATGGATCCTCCGCCCGCGTACGAAGTGGGTGATGCGATTCAAGCATAGATGCAAAAATGATAGAGTCTATACTGGAGGATGTACGATAGATATGGTTATACCCAGGCGGAGGAGCCTTGATGGAAAAAGATGATACCCAGCCGTTCTTACGACTTATATGACGAATAGAGATGGACAGCTTCGGAAGCTGCATTATAGAATCAACACAAATTAATGAATACACAACTCATCCACCATGATTATTACAACTGTTGCTCCCAAACTCCATCCGTATGTTTACATCTACTGCGGCATCGCTGCCATCCGCAGCGGCGTCTCCCCCCTCGTCTTTCTCCACCGATTAGTAGACTCAAGCAACTCGCCACATCCGTCAACTGCCCACGACCATTTCCTTAGAAATCCCGGTGTAACCTCCCAGCTATCCTTGTGGAACGGCTCCCCCCATAAAATCAAACCCCTGCGATCAGTCGGAACATCCTCATCCTCCCCCCTGGAACCCAGAAGCGAATGCGTCGTCTTGGGTGGCGGAGCGGTCATGCAGTTGATCAAATTCCCAAGAAGGTCCGTCAGAAACTCCGCATGGCTAAAGTAATTCTCCCACCGAATCAGATTGTCCCTCATCTTCGGAAAGGGAAACACGTCGATCCAGTTGGAGTGGGGGCACGACATCTGCAGCTTGGTCGGAGCGAGGCTTTCAGGGAGGCGGATCTGCACGAGGGAGGTTGCTTCCGGGATGTGAGGGAGGATCTTCTTCAGCTGGGCCGTGGCGCTGCCTGTGCATTCGATGAAGGCATTTGGTTTGATGACTTTCTTGTTGTATGAGAGGCCCCTGAGGACGTTGAAGTGAATTAGATGCAGCAGATGATCGGAGAGCAGGCAGTAGCTGAGGCCTAGCCAAGGAGCAGAAGCACGGCCTGGGGTTGTGGTAGAGACGGAGACTAATGCACCATGCGGAACGAGCTCCCTGCTCGGGACGACCAGCTGATTGGACGGAGCGGACTTGTCCTCCACAGGTACAGAGGTAGAGTCGCTCGGAAGTGCCCGTGGTTTGATGTATGGAATGTCATCTCTACCGTCATCTATCCGCCAGCGATGCACTCGGTAAGGCTGTCCCGTGTCGTCAACTCTCCTATCCCGGGCTCTCGATCCTTGATTCGAGGTGTTAGTTCCAAGGGAATGACTGCTTCACACAATTGTGCTTGCTCTACGTACGATGTGCTCTCTGATTGAGCCGGTTCTGAAGCTTTCTACGTGCCAAACGGATCTTGCTAGCCGTCAGATCTGCATCAGCATCAGGAATCGATCGAGCCTTGCCGGATGCTCGAGTGTGTGTGCGCGGGTTTGACGCCATAACAATGAGAGTGTGTAACCAAAGAGAGAAATAATAGTCATCAACTGTATGCAGAGATACAAGTTACCTCCTTGCATTCCACAGGGTATCACAGAGGGATGAAATAAACAAGAGAGAGAGTGAATCCAGCCAGTTGGTGATGCTGCGGCTAGGGGTCGGCGTTTAGCCTCCACGCCGGCGGACTATCCCCCAAGAGGCAAAAAGTGTCATCACTCCGTGTGAGCAGAATCGGCACATGTGGAACCAGCGGCGTCTTACAAGTCCGCCGGAGTGGGAATGAGGGAGGGCTAAGCTGAACTGGGGAAAAAGCATCAGCCGGGGATTGAGGATATTGTCGGATTTATGGGGGGTTCGTGCATGAGGCTTGAAACTGGAGAGAGATGGAGACGGGATGAATACGCGGATGGACGAGTACACGAGGATGTTTGGGATGGATATCCGGATTCATGAAAGCATGAAGATGGAACAAGGCTGGATATATAAGAGGAATCATTTTCCATGATGGATGAATAGCAGAAGCCATCGCTGAACTACACAGAGTTCATCATCACCACTTGCACCACCATCACCACTTACACCAGCATCACCACTTACACCAGCATCACTTACACCACAACCACCATGCCTCGCTACGCAGAGTCTCACGTCTCTCCTCAAGGCCCCGGCGATGCCAGACCAACCGCCCTCCAAGTCGTCAAAGACGAGCAGATGACTGACCAGCTCAAGGGCAAGGTCATCGTCGTCACCGGCGTCTCATCCGGTCTTGGTGTTGAGACCGTCCGCGCCCTGGCCACCACCGGAGCTTCCTTTATCCTCACTGCTAGAGATCTTACCAAGGCCAAGAGTGCTCTCGGCGACATCTTTGATGCGTCACGCATGAAGCTTGTCGAGATGAACCAGAACTCGCTCGCTAGCGTTCGGGCTGCGGCAAAGACCATCCTCGCCGACGCACCCAAGATTAACATCCTCATCAACAACGCTGGAATCATGGCTGTTCCTGATCTGCAGCTCACTGATGATGGCCACGAATCACAGTTTGGCGTTAACCATCTCTCTCACTTCCTCTTCTTCCAGCTCCTCAAGCCCGCCCTCCTTGCTGGCAGCTCCCCTGACTTCGGTTCTCGCGTCGTCAACGTCTCTTCCGCCTCGCACCGCTTCTGCGGAATCAATGCCTCAGACAACTACAGCTTCCAAAAGGGCGACTACGACAAGTGGGTTTCCTACGGCCAGTCCAAGACGGCAAACGTCTACATGGCCAACGAGCTCGAGCGACGCTACGCATCACGCGGCCTCCACGGCTGGAGTCTTCACCCCGGCGGCATCCAAACCGGCCTCATGAGATACATCCCGGAGGAGGAAGCCAAGGCCATGGTGGCGCAAATCGGGCCGGAGGTGCTGCAGGGCATGAAGAGCCCGGAGCAGGGGGCGGCGACGCAGGTTTGGGCGGCGATTGCGAGGGAGCTGGAGGGTAAGGGAGGGAAGTATCTGGCTGATGTTTCTGTGGCTGTGCCTGGGCCGGATGATAAGGACATGTCGAAGCCAACTACGGTGAAGCACACGTATGACGCGGCGGAGGAGGCGAGGCTGTGGAAGGATTCGCTCAAGCTTGTTGGCTTGGAGGATGATGAGTAGGGATTGAAATAGTGGTATGTAGCAAGCATAATGTATATTTAAAAGCATAGAGATAACGGATGCTTGTTCTTCTAACTGGGTGCCATCAACATCAAAGCTTGACTGTGTATACTTGTCTGCTTGCTTAATCTACTACTGGTGATATTCAATCCAGCAGAACCTTTACGTAAATATTGTACCCCAAGTCAACTTATTTGTCACTTGGCTGTAACCGACTCATTCGGCGCCTAGTATGCAGGTACTTCTGACTCCTGCATCGCCAACAATCGCCTGAAAATCGAAATGGCCCTTTAAGTCCGATGGCGGAGGTAACTGAGACTCTTGGACATTGGTACTGTGATACCTTGGAGTGAAACAACTCCACAGCATCCATTCTCTTAGAGATACGTCGATTTGACTAACTAGTGAGAATTCTAAGAAGCGGGTGAGTTGCTAATGTTGATGCTATTCTGAATCAAAGAGTCATACGTCAACTTGTCTCTCGATCGCGGCACGGTTTCTCAAACCATCTCCTTACATTAGAATAAGAGTCCTCGCGGGGTTCATAACAATACAGATTGATGAATGGTCCTCTATGAGCTTGCCTTCTCTACATTACGGGATCAAAACAATGAGGCCTCTCCTTTCTTCCTCTCCACCCTTCAGCCGCTGTCTCAGTTCAGGCGACCTGATTTCTATCAAAACCGCATTCACCGCGTCGCCTATGTGTTCCTTTGAGACATCCGGCACCAGGGAAGCAGGCCGTGTCTCAGATAACCAGCTGACGCAGCATCTCCCAGCCCGAGTGTAATATGAATGGCGGGGAACACCGCCGGTGGCTGGCAAAGTGAGACATGCGTCTGTCACATCGCCAATCACTCAAGATAAGGGCGGCTGTGATTAACAATTTCGCTATTGGGCACGCAGATCGAAATATCCCTCTTGAATAAAATGGCCGTGCTCTTAACGATAGAAAGGGAGGACAAATGTTTGTCTTACCTCAAGGTGCAACAATGAGCCGATATATCCGCACCGACACCGAAAGATCACAAGCTGAGTGCCAGCATCCCAGGTTCCTGTCTTATGACAGCGAGGGGCCGATAAGGCGCAATGAGACTCTTACTCAGACTGTTTGGACCACCAAGTCGGTGAGAGAAGACAAGGAGCCAGAGAGCCTCATGTTTAGGGATAGACCCCTTGTGCTTGTCATGTGGCCAACATAATGAGATTGTCTCTGTTGTGTGTCTCTGGGATCGCCGAGCGGGACACGCGATTCCAAATGCTCTTGGTATGTTTCCAGCTTGGATTTGTGAGAGAGAGGCATCTATCATAACTCCCTTTATCCCATATAGTAAGAGTACGGTCGAGATAAGAAGGGCTCCCCCTTGGTAGCACAGCATCTGAGAGACGTTGCTCAATGGTCGTGCATTGGACTCTATATATTAGGCCATTTGATGCACTTGCAACAATTTCTCGTATAAACTACGTTCGTGGTCGGAACTCAACAATACCACCATGTTCTACAAAGCCATGATCTGGAACTTGGCCGTAGCACAATGATTGTCGAATCAACTTTCACGAAAGAACGGGTCTTGGTTCCCTCCTGACCGCGGGTATTATTCAGACAGTAATATTGTACGGCAAGATAGCAATGCTTTACTGTACAGACATAAGCTTAATACAGCGTCAGTGATCGACATCGAATCTTTCCTATCAGGCAGACAGCCCTCTGGACGGGTTCACTCGGGGTGTCGCGGCTGGTATGCTGTACATTTAGGGGAGAGCAGAGAAGAGGCAGATCATCATTGAAGAGCTACCGAGGGACATGATTCGATACGGCAATTTCTCGAAGGCGGAGTGACATCGTCGCCAAGATTAGATAGATTCGCAATGTTCATCTTGGCCGCTTGGCGTGTAGAGTATGTCCATAAGGGGAAGCTCAGGGCTTCACTTTTGGCAGTGATGGGGAACAGGGCGATTGCTTGTCTGGTAGTCTCCTCCACTATTGCCTGCATGTCTTACAATAGCATGTGTGCCATTGTGAAACTGTACCCAGAGGTTCCACAAATATCACAAATATCGGAACGATGGTAATAGTAGTCGTAATCGTAGTACCCGTAGTGGAAGGGCTCTGGTAAACACCACTCGACTAAGCTCGCGTCCGCGGGAGCCAGCGACTAGCACCCGTGCCAAATGCCGTAGTCTATCATATTTCATATCGGTAAGCCCGTAGCAAGTGTCTGACCATTGCCTCTTTGAACATGGAAAGACAAATACTGTCCTGAGTGATGAGATACCCTTGAGGCTCAAGCTCTGGGTTCGTAACAACGCTCGTGGGGACTGTCTGTCGTCGTATCCGATGAACCTGGGTGGGTGGTGGCTTATGGCAGTGTGGACGCTTCACAGGTATTATTCATACAGGAACGTGAATAAATACCCATCTTCTCTCTTCCTGGTAAAGGTCCAAAGAAACAAACCGTGAGCACCGCGAAACAATCGTTTGCACACAACAATGAAGCCTCTTGCTGCAGTCGCCACGGCGCTGCAAGTCTTATTGTCTGCCTGCTTGTCTCAGGCCCTCTCGACTGCAGAAAGTGATTTCCCTCCGTTGCTCGACGCTACTCTCACTGAGCTGCGCTCCGGGTTGGACAACAACCACTTCACCAGTGTTGATCTCGTACATGCCTACATTGACAGGATCTCAGAAGTGAATCCCGTCCTGAAGGCTGTTACTGAGATCAACCCTGACGCGCTCTCGATTGCCTTGCAACGTGACACGGAAAGGCAGGCGGGAATAGACCCTGTCAAGCAGCCTCTCCACGGCATACCAATCCTCCTCAAAAACAACATTGCCACAGACGATGAGATGAACAACACTGCTGGCTCGTATGCACTGCTGGGAGCCAAAGTTCCCCATGACAGCACCATTGCCTCCAAACTACGCAAAGCGGGCGCCATCATCCTCGGTAAAGCCAATCTTTCGCAATGGGCTGCCTCCCGAGAGGTAGTCTTGCATGAAGGCTGGTCGGCTCATGGTGGCCAAGCAGTTGGCGCATACTTTCCAAAGCAGAATCCTAGAGGCTCATCATCGGGAAGTGCCATTGCAGCCTCTCTCGGTCTCGCCTGGGCAGCTGTTGGAACAGACACGGGTGGATCAATCCTCATGCCTGGCCATGCGAACAACGTCGTCGGGTTCCGCCCCACGGTGGGACTAACTTCGAGATATCTGGTGATTCCATATTCGCTAAGACAGGATACCGTCGGTACCCTGACTCGGACGGTCAAGGACGCTGCGTATCTCATGCAAGCTATGGCTGGGCCTGACAAGCGAGACAACTACACGGATGCTATCCCCTTTGACACGATACCAGACTATGTTGCAGCATGTTCGAATTCGGGCCTCAAAGGCAAGCGGCTCGGCGTGTCCCGCAACACAATGGCGGTAGATATCGATCCGTCAGCAAACACTGATTCGGAGGCATTTGAGAAAGCGCTGGATGTGCTTCGCGCAGCTGGCGCAGAGATCATTGACAATATTGACTTGCCCTGCAATAACATCCCTACGGACCAAACCAAAGGGCGCAGAAGCGACCCAACGCCCAACAACACCTTCGCTGCCGCCATGGCTGGTGTCTTTTCCATCGTCGGGGCCGACTTTTTATCCAATTTGCCGGAAAATTACCTCAGCCTTCTCAAAGAAAACCCCAACAACATCACCTCAGTGAGCGATCTGCGGGATTTTACCAGAGACGATCCTCAAGAGGGATTCCCGCGGTTCGATACCACGGCTTGGGACAGCTTCCTCAAATTTCGCCTCAACAACACGGACCCGACTTATTGGTCCAACGTTACTGCGACCACAGAACTTCTTGGACCGCTATGCTTCACAGGAGCGCTGAAAAAGTACAGGCTGGACGCAATGGTGCATCCGACGCCGTATTCAGTCTTGATGGCAGCCGGTCTGGGACTTCCCGTCGTCAGTGTGCCGCTGGGTCGCGCTCCAGATGATTCTCCCGTTATTCCATCAGACAGAGGAAATTTGATCCTGTCGGCGCCCAACGGTCCATTCGGCATCGCCTTTTCCGGCCCGGCGTTTAGCGAAGAGAAGCTGTTTGCCATGGCGTACGACTTTGAGCAGCGTACAAACGTGCGTGCGTCAATCAAGCCGTTTATTGTACCCAAGACTGAACTGGCGCATGTTGTGCGGAAACGGTGCCTGCGGGATCCAAGAGGTGCGTGTGGGAAGGAATCTAAGTAAACTCGGCAAAGTATTGGTGAATTGAGCGCAATACGGTAATGCGGTTCTTTGGTTTTCGGCGATGAAGATTTTGTGTTTGTCAAGTCGATAATCCTGCGTATGGAATAGTGCTTGTGGGGAAGCGCAGCAATGAATGAGAAAATAATAAACTTTGTCAACTACTCGTAGAGATGAGATTCATCAAGATGAGAATGATTTCACCATCACGTGTATGCGCATCTGATAGTTCAAGTCAATGTGTCGCCTTTGCTTTTGATGGTGATTGAAACAACGACGGCGAAAACCGTAGGTTCGGCCCCAGTATCACGATTCGAGCCAAAAAGAGATAATGGTACTCCACATCTCATTGCCAGCCACTTAAGCTTCTTAGATATGCATCAGACTCGATCATGCGATCTGGAAGCCGAGAGCGAAATGGACATTGCCAGCTTCAAATGCTTGCCGCGCGCTTGATCTGATCTTGGCTGCGATATCCCTGCATGTCATGCCCACCTGTAGGATGCAGACTTGGTACGCTAGCATGGCTAGGCTTATTTGACGCTGGGCTTCAAGTATTTTGGGCGTATGAGCTGACGATGGAACTCTGCGGCTGGAGCGCACTTCGGTTCGACGACGGAGTCCGCCGTGGGTTGACAGGTCCGATGCTGCAAGCCATCGAGAAACAGCTGCGTTATCACAATGTCAATAAGGCAGTCCCAGAAACTGGATGTTTGGCATACAACTTGGCCGTCTTTGAACGTATCATCTGGCTTTCTTTTGGTCGAGACACCAGATATCAAACCTCTCCAGGCCATTCAAGCTCTCAGCACAGCATCGCCCACTCAAAGCCCCGACAGCGACCCGGACCGTCGGCTCGACCCTCTTCACTAGATCTCGGTCATTGTCCAAATCGTTTGAAAATCCCACGATCGAATCGGAGGCCACACCGCGCAGTTTTATGGAGATGAATTAATTTCATCGTAATTCCGTGCTGACAGATGTCTCTGTAATCCTGTGGATCCCTGGATGAACCCGCTGACTCACCCAGAACTGGCCAATCACCACAAGGCCGAGTCAAGATCTATCAGAACACGAGGAGAGTGTCGCATTTTTCGGAGGACAAGAAGGATCGTATAAGTTTTCTTGTGATATAAAGCACATTTCCGGTCGACTTTTGCAAGAGTTTTGCGGGAAGAGTAATAGAAGAGTAAAAGACGAATGATTTTGGCGAGGATAAAGACGAAAATCCCCCTGTTCAAGCAAACTATTTTGACCGGACGTGGGATTATTGGTGCTGCTGCACCCAGAGGGACAGCTTTGATATCGAGTTCTGCATCAAAGAGATACGCCTTCAACATGGCTGAGTCCAGTGGCAACAATGAGGCGAGGGCTGCAAAGGAAGAGCTTCCTCCTCTGACGGACCATGAGTTCAAGAACTATAACCGTCTTGCCGAGAGAATGGAGATGTTTGTAAGTAACATTGACTGCTCTCACTTATACTCATGTCATGTATAAGGCATATACCTGCATATACTGTGCATGCATACACACATATATATGTTGCATCATCTCACACTTTACTCACAGCACAACAACTTCCGCCGTTCATGGAACATCCTCTGGCAAGCCTGCACCACTGGCCGTCGTCCTCAGGGCATGTCCATCAAGCAACTCCTCAACATCGGCACCGAGTTTGCTGAGCATCTCACCATACATCATTCCATCGAGGAGACTTACTTCTTTCCCCGACTAGCCCAGCGGATGCCTGAATTTAACCCCAAGAATGGCGACCTGGTGAAGCAGCATGCCCAGATCCACGAGGGCCTGGAAGGATTTGAAAAGTACCTGAAGGAAGTAAAGAGCGGCGAGAGGGACTTTGATTTGAGCGTTTTGAAGGAGAAGATGGAGAGCTGGGGAGGCGTGCTGTGGGCGCATTTGGACGAGGAGGTGAGGTCGTTGGGGGCAGAGAATATGAGAAAGTTTTGGACATTACAGGAGATCCGGCGGTTCCAAATGTGAATGATAAGTTAGTTTCGCTGCGGAATCTCTCTCTCTCTTTTTATTTATTTTTTTGTAGATACACTTTTGGGAGTATGGTCATGACTGGTAGATGAAGCGATGTAGACGGATCAAGATGATTGGCAAAAGATACATGCATGCATTCATAAACGTAAATGGTAAAGGATAGCTCAACTATTACATGTGATCCAAACAAGCCAGCCAGACAGACAAAAAACTTACATACCTATCCAACATTCTACCATTGCCCAGGTTTCCAAATATTCTCGCGAGACCAAGCAGATCTTTTACACCGGTAGATGATCTTACCCGCTGTATATCTATATGTTGTACTGAGACAGGTGCCGAAATGCCTGCGCCTTTCCGGGTTCTGTGAATCCTTTCACTTCAACTTCATGTTGCACAACCGCTCACGTCACCCAACAGATATCTTGCCCCTGTCACCGGGGACTTTGAGGAGAAGAAAATCCAGAATCTTAAGCCGTCTCACGCCAGAGATCAATCATCTGTCCCGTTGAGGGGTACATCGCCAGCAAGGCAATCGCCGTCTCAGGGAGAGGTCCTCCGCCAACCATGCCCCATTGAACAGTCAATGGGGCCCACGCCAAGTTGCGGAAGAAGCTCTTGTTCCAAGTCTTTGCCCAAGCGGCGTCCTTGGCCTGGGCGCTCTTGCGCGTACGCTCCAGCAGCAACCTGGCGAGCTCCATGAAGGTATACGCACCCCAGCATCGCACGCTGAGGAGGCCAAACTTGCCCATCGTCGTGGGCTTCAGATCAATGGCCTTTTTGCTGCCCAGGAACGCGAGGTTCTCAAACACTTGGTATAGGATGAGGGCGAAGATCTGGCTGAGACCGAAGACGGTGTCGAACCGCGCCAGAGCAACCGACTCTGATCCCTCTTTCTCACCGTCTTCCTTCTTGGGGCGCGGTCGGGAGAGGACTCGCTTGAGCGCAAAGTACAGGCCGAGCAGACCCCAGAGCCTGTTAATCGTCCGTGCCTCGCTTAGCACGCCTGCAAATGCCTTGAGCTTGGTCGCCAGGTTAAGCGCAAACGCCGCACCGGGAGGCGCTGGGGCTGATGAGAGGACGACGGTCGTGGCGGGCGGTAGTTGGAAGGCCATGGCAATGAGCTTCTGTGCCGACTGCCGCAGCGCATTGCGGCTCAGCGTCTCGAGCACGGCGCCCGACAGCTTGGAGGAGTAGCAGAGGAACTGCAGGACGGCATCGGCGCCGGCGCGGGTCTGGATGCATCGCAGCAGATGGCCAGCAAAGGCATCCGCGTTGGACGGCACGGCGGCTAGAACAGCGCCAATGGGGGCCTTGGCCGGCGTGGGAATCGAGGGAAGAGGATCGGCCACGGCAACGGCTGAAGAGTCGATGGCCGCAGCCACTTCAGTCGAGGCCGAGTCGACGGGGATGTCGGCCACGTCGGTCATTGTGGCGGGCGGAGAGGAGGGAGAGGAGGAGGAAGTAGAAGAAGAAGAAGAAGAAGAAGAAGAAGAGACAAGAAGGAGAAAAAGAGGAAGAGGCGAGGCGAGGCGAGGCGAGGCGAGGAGAGGAACGGAAGTGAAGCCGACGATAAAGGGCGCGCTTATCGATTAGAGCCGATCCGAGTCTTATCTCAAGACCGAGTCGAGTCGAGTCAAGTCTAATGGTAACGGATGGCCAGATGCGCAGACGCTGATGCTGCACTGAAGCGGTTTTGGGTAATGTAGCATTAGGAAATTAATTCAAAGTCATCCAATTGCCCTTGGGGGTGGTGAGCAGCTCAGCTCTTATTACTCTTAGCCTCTTTGCTGCAAACCTACCGCCTCTTGAGGCGCTGCCGAGGTCCACCCCCACAAAACCTCGGATAAGGCGTAGATCCGCTGCCTCGATTCTCTCCACGTTTTGGCTTGCTGCCACTCGGCTCTAGATTATTAATATTTTAAAGTTCCACTTTCTTTTGGGGATCAAGAGAAAACTGTGTAGTTTATTTCATGTAAGATGAGGGATTCCAAGTGCCATTGACGGGTCTGATTGGTGGCTCGGTGACACGGTACACTCAGTGATTTGGCAGTGCGTTGTAGCGTCTGGGGGGCTCCACAGAATCGACTTACAGGGGGCTTCTCACGTCCAACGTAAGATCTCGCAGAACCGAATCTATTAAAATGAAAGGGAATTGCCAATTGGTATAGGAATTGAACATCCGATAAATTTGTTTATCGAGGCGGACAGACGGCCTCTTGTAGAGGAGTTTGGTATCTTGCTTTCTGTGGTTTTGATGCCAAGTACCTGTATATAAAAAGAGAGCTGTGGGCACTACGACTGTTATGGAGAGGAGACTTGATCATGGTGAATCTTTCCCCAGAAGAATGGGAATATGTTTTTTGAGATATACCTATAGAAGAAGTAACATGTCTAGGTACCCAGCTAGAAATACATCTCTTACTTTTGCTCCCTGGGATTGATAGAACTTGAGATATCGGCTGCAGTCAGAGCCACCCGTTCTTCATTCTCTATTAGCACGCAGAGAGCCTATTATGTTGGATACATTTGGCAGGCTTTTCTTGATTTGCGAAACTTCTACTTCAGATTCACCTTCTTTCACCCAAATCTCTACACGTGCGTCTCCAGTGTGCCCATTACTCACGTTCCATAACCGTAGATGAACGCCATACCATCAGCCCAAGGAGAACTTTGTCAACAAGAGCTTGCATCCTCCAGCTGCCCCATCAAATGGCAGCCAGCTGTAACTGTTACTCGCATTGATGTCACTTTACCCTCTGTCACGTTCCAGTCAGGTGACTGCAAGGCACAGCTGAGCAGTGCTGGAGAGGAAGGTTCAATTCACTTCCACTTCACCCCATCGCTGCCCGCTAGATCACCTGATCTGCCAACACAACTTGCAAATTTCCCCTTTCCTTCGCCCAAAACTTGATTTCCGTGTACTCATCTTTTCCACAGTCAGTGGAGATATCCTCGTAATCTTTACCAAGTCACAACGTGGCACCTTCTTCAGCAACAGTCATCAACCGAACGGCCCCTACCAGAATCAGCGACTTTTTTCCCCTAGAGAAAAGCAACCGCAGCGATGAACGAGACTTCATCGGATGATGATCCTGGGAAGATTCTAAAATGGTTTCCAGGGACTGCTGAGCAAGAACAGCGATTTCGAAAATGGATCGAAGAAACCGATGAACCTCTCTTGTTTCAAAATGTTTCCCGGTGGTTGTGGGAAAATGCCGATACTATTTTTGACGACCTCTACGACGAGGATGGTATTCAAGATATTTTAAATAACATGGCCAAAGATTTTCAAAGAGTTAGTACTTGGCCCTCATCTTGCGAGTCGCTTGTCTAAGAATATTACAGAAAATTTCTCCGACCGCCACCATCATGCTCCCAGGCTATGGTTATCCCCTTGATATAATACCTCGTGGCACTTTTCCATTCTTGGAGTCCTTTAATAGAATTGGATGGGCTGCCACACCTCTGTTTGTGAGGGAGTTGTGCATGTTGAAGGTCATCGAAGAAATCACCAATAAGCCGGCTTAGTGGGCCAATGTTCGCGATACTCTTACAACGGACAAGTGGAAGAAAGAGATCCTTGGGCTGGATTGGAGCAATTACATACTGCATGCTGATTTCACGCCTTCTATGGCCGAGTGGGTATGTCTCGAAGATAAGAAATATTCCCCTTACACCGGCGCCATGGCTTCCTGAAGTCTTATCCTCGATAATTGCTTTTTAATTTCGGTCAACTAACTTGCAATGATGCATAGTGCATCGAAGAGCTAAGGCACAAAGCGGACCTTTACCAAAAAACAGGCCTCATTCCAGTTTTAGACCACGCTGCTTGTGTTATTAAATCCGACAAGCTCGTACCCGAAGCCCTAAACCATGAACTCTCTATCGGCAGCCAAAAATTACTACAAGTCATATCTAATGGCGAAATATCCCACGGTGGTTTCGCTTTTGATTTGATAGATCCTTCCATATGCCCGCTCATGTACAACCGCTCTCGAATTCTTCCAGACCGACTTATAGACCTCACCGACTGTCTAGAAGCTTGCGGTGGAGGGGATACTCTTGCAAGCCTTTGGGAT
Source organism: Trichoderma aggressivum f. europaeum (assembly GCF_033847375.1). Lineage (NCBI taxonomy): Eukaryota > Fungi > Ascomycota > Sordariomycetes > Hypocreales > Hypocreaceae > Trichoderma > Trichoderma aggressivum. The sequence continues at coordinate 1,877,473 of NW_026946367.1, forward strand.
CCGAATAACGATACAAGCTGCGAGGATTTTGATACCTCTTTTCAATGGCTTCCATGCAATGTCATTATGGATGATGCCGGACACGCCAAGATCAACAGTTATATCAACAACCTACACCCAATAGAGCATGCCGATATGTATACTACCATCGAAAAGTTCATCACCCTGGCTCTACCAGCTTTAGATATTGTATACAGATGGCCGAAAGAGTTTTCACATCAACGAATAGGTGTTGAGGATATCCGTTATGACTGTAAAACTCCGAATATTTGCGCCGGAGGATGCAATTGGTTGAACATGCCTCTATCTGCAAGTAAGACAATGGCTGTCTAATAGATTCAGCCATTATACTACAGGTTACCATGCTAACAATAAATTCTTCATAGTGGAAGCGTATCTTAAGAGAAATAAGACCCACGAGGAGAGAGAAGCACTCAAGAAGGAACAAAAACCGGTAGCAGCCGATACAAAGTCTGAGTCAGTTACGCTGCCTGAATGCGATGAAAATCACCTGCTCAATCTCAGATTGGAACGCAACGAGGAATATTTGGACAAGTTCCTACGCGTCTGGATCTTTGAAGGCAATGAGATGTGTCGAAACATGCTAGACAGGCATAGCGACCCCATTTTCAAGTGGTTCAACGAGACTCATCCTTTCCAGTTTCCTGAGCTAAGATCAACATCTTTCGATAAGCATGTTCGCTTAAAGTCATCTGACGTTCGCTCGTCTGCTTTCTTTCTACGAAAAAATAAGCATCTTCAATTCATCGTTAAGCTGAGTGAAATCCATCTCACGCCGGAAAATCCAGAGTACGCTGGAGATTTGTGGGGTGTGGATGGTTGGCGCAACGAGCATATCGTGTCTACAGCTTTTTTCTGCTACGATAGCGACAACGTGACGGATTGTCACATCTACTTCGACACGGCCATTTTATCAGGGGATTTATATACCGTGCCACACCCTGAAAGCGATGACCTCCTGCGGGCGTTTAACCTACCACCAGCAGCCAGTTCCCAAGTCTTAGGCCGAGTCCTTGCCAGTCCTGGCAAGGCTGTTTTCTACCCCAACGTTTACAGACACCGCCAGGGGTCATTTTCACTTGCGGACCGCTCTCGGCCGGGCCATTACAAGGTTCTCAAGCTATGTCTAGTTGATCCCGCCCTCCCCATCATATCGACATCCAACGTTCCACCTCAGCAATTTCACTGGTGGACTGAATGCAAAGTCCACCGCGAGGGAGTACGACTTGCCCAAAGGCTACCGCCAGAGCTGCGAAAGATTGTGTACGATTACGTAGATATGCCTATTGATGGTAAAAGGGCGGAAGATATTCGACGCCAATTCGCAAGTAAGAGAATGGTAGCAGGGATTCGCACACCTATTGGCGGAACTGATGAGGTATCAGATTTGAATGGGTCTAATAATCAATAAAAAGTTGGTGGTACTATGGAGATGCATAGTACTAGGTATGTATCAACATCGAGTTAGACGATACATGTATTTTGCTAGTTAGGGTCACTTTAGGCTTCACAGCCGCTCTCACAACTACCAAGTACACATCTCGAGAGAAATACAAGGCCGACATTCATTCTATGTTTTATGCATTCCCTTTTAAAAATTTCCAGTTCAACCTATCAAACAAAGTGTAGCGAGTTCCCTCCGTTTCCTCGCTCGATCGCCCGGGACTTTTTCTTCCATTACAAGAGAAACCCCCTCCTTTGATCCCATGCAAGCAACACAAGGAGAGAAAATAAAAGGGTTTTGAAAACACACAAAGTAAAAGTGTTCAAGAGATCAAATTCGGACGCCCTACCAGCCACCACCCCCCCTTCTCGTAATCATATGCTTCCACCTTAACCGCGGACGGCCGCTCCCAGAGCTCCGCCCGTGAACTGCGTGCCACCAGCCTGTCGCTGGGGGTTGCCGCCGCCGCGAGGGCCTCCTCTGCCACCGCGGGCACCTCCCCTGTGGCCGCCTCGGCCTCTGCCGCCTTGTCTCTCAAATGCACTTGATGTGCCCTGTGTGCGCTGCTCCAATGTCCGCTCGTTGGTCTCGATGAGCGCGCTGGCCTTGTCTGATAGAGCGAGGGCCAGGGACTGGAGTCTGCTGAGCTCGACGCCCTTGCGGAAGATGACGTTGTTGGTGACCTGGTCGAGGGAGGCAGCGAGCTCCTCGTGGCTGATCATCTTGCTGATGACGGCAGCCACCTTGGTGGAGTCGAGCTCGAACATGCTGCTGAGGGTGTCGATGGCGAGGGTGTCGTAGAAGGGGGCGTAGGTGAAGAGGTATGTTCGGAGACCCTCCTCCTGGATTTGCTTGGACAGCATCTCCTTGATCTCATCGGTGTTGGGCATCAGGTCCCAGATCTTGATGCTGTGGATGTAAGTAATGGACTTCTTCCACTCGCCGGCAGCCAGAGCCTTGGAAGCCTGCATGACGTGGTCACGAGTGTTCTCGGGAGGTCCGGTGAAGATCTGTCTCTCGTGGTACTCGAGCATACGGCGGTAGGTCTTGCTAATGACGCGCTTCTTGACATCGGGAGAAGAGCCAGTCTGGGCGAGGAGGGGAATCTCCAGAAGCATGCTGCAAGTGAGGTATACGCACTCGAGCAGCTCCAGGTTAATATGCATGTGGAAGGGCAGCTGTCGCTGCTTCTCAAGGCGCTCCTGCTCGGGAGAGACCTGGCTGTATCGCTGCATCATGACACCCTGGGCGAGCAGCTCCTTTTGACGGCCGCTTCCGCAAATCTCCTGCAGGGTGTTCTGAGCGTCATAGATCAGACCCTTGCGGAAAGCGCACAGACCGACTTGAACAAGAGTTCGGTTGTACAGGATCTGGCTCTGGATATCGAAGCCGGTAACAGTCTCCTGCAAGTGCGACATGAGCATCATGTCGCGAGCCTTGTAGTACTCGTCGTGGAGAGCAAGGAAGTAGACTTGAGAGAGCAGGGCTCTGGCACGAAGGATACCCTCGCTGTGGGCGTAGAGGTAGCCGCAGAGAACGTTGACCAGGCTAGCGGGGTCCTGAGCTTGATCCCGAGGAGTGGTAGTAGAGTCGACATTCTCGCCAACGGCCTTCCAGGAGTTCTCCTCAAAAGTCTTGACAACTTGGGCAGGCTATACATCACGTTAGCAACGAGTTTTGAACAATGAAGATGGAAGATTCCTTACCTTGAAGTAGACGTGCTCCAGTCGTCGCATGACAATACGGTTAACGCTGTCCTGGGGGACCTCAATGGCCTCGTCCTTCTTCAAGGCCTCGTAGTACAGGAGACCGCGGAAGATGACGTTGTACAGAGCACCCTCATCCTGCAGGCGCTCGATATACTCTGAGGTGTGGGGGTCGATGCTCTGCAGAGATCGGTGCAGCTCGTCGTCGAGTCTCTCGACATAGGAGACGATGCTGCCAGCAACCTTGATGTACTTCTCACCGGGCTGCAGAGTAGGGGGCTTCTCATCATCATCCCACTCCTCGACGTTCTCGAGAACGACATACTCGGAAGTCTGAGAGAGAAGAGTCAGGAGCTGAGACAGTTCCTTCTCAGCGGCCTTCCAATGCTCCAGGGGCATAACGTTAGTAGTTCCAGAGCCAAGGTCGAATCGGGCGGAGACCAGGGTCAGAAGAACGCGAATCTTCTGGTAGTCGGTATTGGCAATCTCGTTGAGTTTCTCCATAACCTTGATCTGCTCAAGTCTGTCGGTATTCTTCTTTCCACGAGTCTCCATAATACCTCGCAGGTGCTTGAAGATGCTCTCGGGAGTGTACTGCAGGGTACGGCCACCCTTTCCAACGGTGGCGAATCCCTCATCAGCGTCCTCCTCAGCGCCGGCAGTCTCGTCGAACTTGACGGCCCTGGGTGCCTTGGTGGGTTGGGGAACCTCCTCCTCCTCATCTGAAGACCACAGATAGGTGTCCTTGTCCTCTCGGTAGACGGCAATCTCATCTTGGTAGTCCTTGTTGGTCTTCTTGACCTTTTGCTTGACGGCGTTGAGAGCACGAGCCTGGGTGGCGTTCATCTTCTTGGGGGTGACCTTTGCCTTTGCAAGAGCCTCATTGACGGATTCCTCGATCTCGGCAATGACTTTGATGTAAGCCTTGGGTATTCTGCTGCCGGCAGGAAGCTTGGTCACTTGTCGGTTAAGCTTGTCGAATTCTGTTTGGAAATAACATTAGTGTTTGTTGTTCCGTCATCGCGTCATGATTGTTGCCATACCGGTAGAGATGAGAGACCAGTCGCCATTCTTCTGACCGTTCTCAATCTGCTTAATCGATGTTTCGAGCTCGTCCAGTCGCTTGACCTGTGCGCTCTTGACCTTGTCTCGGACTTCATCGTCGCTACCCTCGCTGTCGGACGCAACGTTGTCTCTCAAGAATCGGAAAGCTCCCTGCTTCTGGTCGCCGCCGGCATCCTTGTTGTCATCTTCACTTTCCTCGTCGGAGTGGTCGAACTCGTCGGATTCTTCTTCGGACTGTTCCTGGTCGAGTTCCTGACCCTCCTCTCCGGAGTAGAGTTCTTCCTCGTCGCTGGAGCTCTCGCTGGAGCTGTCGTCACCGCCGCTGCGGAAAAAGCGAGACATGTTGGCGGATCGTGTTCCTTGTCTTTGGTTGATCAAATATCCCGGTCGACGCTGTCGCTGAATTCGGGAGCCAGGCCAAGGGCAAAGACTCTTTTCGAGGTGCGCGGGGTTGGTTCAAAAGTCGAGGGTCGAAAATTCACGGATTTTTGGTGGGAGGTGGGGCGGCATCTTGGGGCTTAGCGAGTGCACTTTGCACTTTGCACTTTGCTGCTGACTAAGGCCATCTGACCACTAGCATGTAATCGATGGGAATGGCCGGACATTTGCCGCCGCTGCCTCTGTGCCTGAGACGGCTGACATCAGCAGCGGAAATAGACGGCTGGATAAGGTTTCTCGATGTCCTCGGCAGAACTCAGTCTTGAACTCTGCCGTTTCCACAACAGATAGTGCGTTATCTGATTGACGCCCACGATGATATCACTACGCTGTACGGAGAGCTCCTCCGCCGCGCGGTCCTTTGTCCAGCTTGCAAAACGGCGCTATTCAGTGGCTACCGCACATGTACAACAAACACCTCTAGAGTTTCTCATACCGCGCGGAACCTCTCACTCTTCACGACTACGCACGACCAGGATCTCTCATCGATTTGGGAACGGCATATCGGCGACTCCAAGTCCCAGAACATCCGTTCTGTCATCAAGTCGACAGCCAACCAGCCGAGCATTCACAGTATCCGCCACCCGGCTGGCCACGATATGCGTACAAAATCCTGTAAAGGGCGAGGATGGCAATGATATGAAGTTGGAAATCACTTCAAGAGCAGCTCAGGTATGATTTGTGCCACAAAAATTGCGTTTATTCTTCATTCTATTTTGACCTCATTGCTTACAAATTCATACAGCGACTCTCTGAGATCATGGCCAAGGACAAGAACCCGAACCTAGCCCTGCGCATTCGAGTTGAGAGCGGAGGTTGCCACGGCTTTCAATACCTTATGAGCCTCATTACGATGCCAACAGGAGAAGCACGCGAAGCTTCTACCATTATCTCCGAGGAGGACAGCATCTTCCAATATGTTCCGGACGAAGCCAACTCTGCTACTCCGCCCGCCGATAGCCCGAAAATTGTACTAGACGAGCCTTCTCTGGAGCTTCTCACGGGCAGCAAGGTGGATTTTACACAAGAGTTGATTGGGTCGCAGTTCAAGATTGTTGACAACCCATACGCAACGAGTAGCTGTGGGTGTGGGACAAGCTTTGATATCAAGGTGTAGAACACAATAATTCCCATGTACAATTACCCATCTGCGCAGGAGTGGAGAGCCTGACTAATAATCGCCACTCAATGGTTCACTGGAAGATTTAATGGGCTGGGATATCCTACAAGAGCAGATAATGAGACACGAAGATACAATTGCAAATCACAGGTAGATAGTTTTTAGAAGCAATTTGAGCATCACACGGCATGGAAACTCGAGTGTCATTCATCGAAGAGTCAATTTATCAAAAGCCAAGTCGCGATACCAACGCCGAGCAACCATGCATGACATTTCCTTATTCCCACTCCCAAAATCCGTAAACCCATTTTTGTTTTAATTGACTTAGTTCATCTGGCGGATGAGACCGTTGATGGCCTCCTCACGGTTGCCAAGGTCACCACCCTCGATGAAGTGCTTGAACTTGCGGGGACGGAAGCCACCGTTGGGGTTGCTGAGCTTGAAGGGCCACAGGAAGTTGGCAGCCTGCTTGAAGTTGGGGCCAACGGTGAAGATCTCGTGGACGAGATCCTCAACGCAGATGATGCCGTACTTGCCGAGGTTCTCCTCAACGATGGAGTTGTCGGTCAGGGCAACGCGCTGCTTCTCGACCTTTCCGTATCCACGCTTGTAGATGAGCTCCTTGACGGACTTCAGGTTGGGGTAACCGTAGGCGATCCAGGGCTCAACAATCTTGAGCATCTCAGTGATGGCCTTGGTGACCTTCAGGAAGACACCGTTGTTGATCTGGAGAAGACGGAGCAGCTGGAGGACCTTGCGGGGCTTAGGGGGCATCTTGTTGATACTGGATAATTGTTAGTTTGCAAGGTTTGTCAACAAAGATGTCCAGTTCACACGTACCCCTTGATGCGGACGACGAAGATCAGCTTGGCCTCAGCGGGGATGTAGGCAGAGTCGTCGGCCTTGGCGGCACGGCGAAGGCGGATCTTCTCACGCTCAGCGCTGCGGTACTCCTGGACGTACTTCTCGGCACGCTTGAAGATGACACCACGCTTCTCCTTGTTGGCCTATTGGAAATTATGTTAGCAATGTGCTCTACACAGAAAACTGTAACATAGCCAAGAGTGTTCCAAAACAAGTATCAGACCCGAAAGAAGGTTAACGATCAACGACATCGACACATTGTGTCTAGTTGACGGTATGTTGTGCATCATGAAGACAGTGGAAGGAAGAGAGATTATACATACAGCCTTGCGCTTCTCAACAACGGAAGCACGCTCAGCGCGAGCCTTCTCCTGGCTCTTGCGCTTCTTGAGCAGGGTCTCAGGGACCAGGATGTGGTCGTTGGTAGGGACGCTATATTCAAAATTCAGATTAGTACGTAGTCCGCCATACAATTGTATGGAACAGAGCGCCGATGCAAGAACTGTAGCTGAAATGCGACATTCTCAACAAGGCTGACTCGAGCTAAATTTGATCGGTGAGATAGGCGACAATGGCACGCATGTTCCAGCGGTGCTCAATTGAAGCCTGTATTGTACTCATCCGACAACACCCCAGACAAAAAAACTTGTCCAAGAAAGAAGAAGTCGTAGGCAATAGCAACAAGGCCATTTTCAGACCAAAGCCAATTGCCTTTACACGACAATGGATTTAAGAGAGAAGACGCATAAAGAGCGATTCTTCATCTCCAACACCCCATGGCGCCGTCTCTCAGCTCGCAGGATCTGATTGACCAAAATCTTGAATAACTGAGGGAGACGCCTCGGGAGGGATCGAGCTGGCAGACCGATCTCTTCACGAAGAAAAGCTTTTCATCGGCTGCCCAGCGAGAGGACCACGACAATCTGCAAACATATCGAGACCGGGCATCTGCCCCGTATCGCAAAGCGTTCAGGGAGGAGGCACATACGTAGACATTTTGGCGGCGGCTGAGGGCGATGTCTGATTGTATCGTCGAAGCTGTGCTTGAAGGGAAAACAAAAAGAGACCAGACGAGGGAAGGAAAAAAAAAAGAGGGAACAGTACCTCGTTGGTGGAGCTTGCAAGAGGTCCCACTCTCGAAAATTTTGGTGTAGGGCAGGGCTTGGAGGAAAGCTCACTGCCCAATTTTTTTTCGCTGTGAATTTTTTTGTGTGTGGAAATCATTCTGCCGCGCCCCACCGCCCCCCTAACCGCCCTCGCTCGCTGCAACCACCACTCCAGCGCATCACGGCTTCTTTTTTTCTTAGTGACTCGCCAGTTCTCAACAGCCCCGTGACGAATAACCAGACGTCGACAAATTCCTCAAAATGCCTCCCAAGAAGGTCGCCGCTCCTAAGGAGAACATCTCCCTGGGCCCCGCTGCCCGCGATGGTACGTTTTGAACCATCCTCCCGACGAAATAATTGTGTTTGTGAATTTTTGATGGTTTTGCGCAACGAACCTCGAAATCCCCATGTCAAAAATTTGAGGCGGGGTGAAGAAGATGGCAAAATTGACGACGAATTTACTGACAATGGCACAACAGGCGAGCTCGTCTTCGGCGTTGCTCGTATCTTCGCCTCCTTCAACGACACCTTCGTCCACGTCACCGATCTGTCCGGCCGTGAAACCATCACCCGTGTCACCGGTGGAATGAAGGTCAAGGCTGACCGTGACGAGTCCTCCCCCTACGCTGCCATGTTGGCTGCCCAGGACGTCGCTGCCCGCTGCAAGGAGCTCGGCATCAACGCCCTGCACATCAAGATCCGTGCCACCGGTGGTATGTTGGCAAAATTTCGACTTGGGAATATAAAGTATAGAAGCTAACGAGGTCAACTTTTACAGGTAACGGCACCAAGACCCCTGGCCCCGGTGCCCAGTCTGCTCTCCGTGCTCTGGCCCGTGCCGGCATGAAGATTGGCCGCATTGAGGACGTCACTCCTACCCCCTCCGACTCTACCCGCAGAAAGGGTGGTCGCCGTGGTCGTCGTCTGTAATTGCTGTATTTTTTTTACACAAACAAAAAAAATACGGGATTTGCATGCTTGGCGAACCTTTGGTTTGGGATCAAGGCAGGAGTTTCGCTATCTGGTTCTTTTATGTGGCGTTGAGAAAAAACGAGGAGAACGGCCCTTAGAGCCTGGTCTCCAACTCTACCACGCTCTGCTCAGGTTCCTTTGTCCTTTTTACTAGAAAAAAGGATATATGGCTTGATGTTGATGCAGTAGACAGTTACAATTTCGCCCGAAGAAGGCTATGAAAAGTTATCTTCCTGTCAGAGTAACACTCTTCCTGTGAGATGTGCCACATGTGATTCTTCAACTTGAATGAGCAACAATGATTGTATGAAGCAATGTGTGATGATTAATTGTACTTGATATCTGTTTCTAACATTCCCATATTATCCTCGTCTCTGTGTCTTTAATTCCAGACGCCTTGCTAGCCATTATAAAAAGAGATGTAACTTTTCGGAGCATATCAAATGCTTCCAGATTAAAATCGAAGGTTACTTGAACTGTGGTTTCAAGGACCACATGCCTCTCCCAGTACTGCTGGGCCGGTTCAACACCGCAATCATTTCCAGCGCAGACTTGAATTCGTCGCTCTGTTTCTTTCCGGGGCAGTAAGAATTAAAATGGTCCACCAGCATCTTACTGGGCACCTTTCCTCCTTGACGGTTGATGAATGTTTTGATCAAGGGAATAAAGTCCTTCGCCTTCAAGTTTCTTTCGCTTCCAGGCGTTCCGGATCGTGAGCTGCTGCCGCTGTCCAAGCCCTGGCGATCCGCAAGGTTGCTCATAATACCTGCCGAACTTGGTCCTCCACGACGACGATTACCACCAGGACGACCTACGGTACCAACTTCGCCAGTCCAAGTAACCGTACCAATTGGTACTCGGCGAGCTTCCTCTCCCGCATGTCGAAGATGGGCTGCAGCCTGACGAGCCACCATGTTCGCCTCCTGGCGCAGGACAGACATATCGGCCTGCACCTTTTGTGGACCATTGACAATCTGCTCGTGGTCGTAAGCGCTGTTGACTGATCGTGCAAAGATGCCTTCAAGCATTCGCCTCTCTTCATGGGCAGATGGATCTTCCTTGACTTCCTCCGTTGCAGCGACGAGATCTAGGCTCTTCAATTCCCCTTGTTTCCCTTGACCCACGTTTTTAATGGGTATCAGGGATTTTGCGTCAGTGTTGTCTATGTTTTTGTTCAAGCTTACTTCCGCTCCCCTGAATACTTCGCTTCTTGACGCAGCGGGATCTGTGTTCTTCTCAAAAGTGAACAGGTCATACAAATCTGAAAGGTCATAAGAGCTTCGTTGCTTCGGATCTTTGAGAACCTTGTTGGTCATAAACTGCTTGAAGATTTGACGATGATATATCTTCTCCTCAATCGTACCCTCAGTCATGAGACGGTAAATCTTGACGGGTTTATTCTGGCCCAGTCTCCATGCTCGCTCTCGCGCTTGCAGATCGGTAGATGGATTCCAGTCTGGATCAAAGATGATGATTCGATCTGCCCCGGTAAGGTTTGTGCCTAGCCCACCAGTCCTGGTAGTCATGAGAAAGACGTGGATATCAGGATCGGAGTTGAACTTGTCAATCATCGGCTGCCGCTGATCGATTGGAGTTTCACCATCCATTCGCAGATAGGTAATGCCACAGTTCCTGATGCACTTCTCGATAATGTTCAACATCTGCTTGCCCTGTGAAAACAGCAGTGTCTTGTGTCCATTCGGAATCATGACCTTTTGCAAGAGGTCTTTGGTAAGTTGAAGCTTAGCGGACATTTTCGGGTTGCCGACATCATAGCCCGGCTTATTCGCAAGAGATTTGTCAAGCAGATCAGGATGATTGCAAATCTTTCGGAGGATGTCAATTCCATAGAGAGATTGGCGTGTCCTGTTCAGAATAGCAGAGACTTCGTCGGAGCGGAGAAATGTCTCGTATGCTTTGCGCTGGCCTTCAGTCAATTTGCAGAACAAGACCTGCTCTGTCTTTTCTGGAAGGTCGGCAGCCACATCAACCTTCAATCGCTGGAGTAGATATTCGCTGATAGTCTCCTTCAAAGCTTCAGCGCATTTTTCAGCAGTCATAACCTGAAGGTTGGACGCATTTGCATAGCCACCCTGCCGGATGGGAATCTCAAATTGCTGCTTAAAGTTGACAAGAGTACCCAGGCGCATTGGATATATGAAGTCAAAGAGCGACCAGAGTTCTGTAAGGTTATTCTGAATTGGTGTTCCAGACAAAATGAGACGGTTTGGCGTATTGAGCTCTTTACAGGTAACGGTGATTTCAGCATTCGGATTTCGGATTTTATGGCCCTCGTCAAGCACCGCATAATCCCATTCAACGCCCAAAAGCAGATCAGCATATGTCTGAAGACCAGTGTATGTGGTAACCAGAACATGGCCTTTCTGAACAGCTCCTCGAAGAATTCTCCTCGCGGCTTTTTCAGATTTGGTAGCCATTGGGCTGAAGTGTTCCACATCGTAATCATCTTCAGCTGTGGGGTTGAGCATTCCACTGCCCGAAGAATGCAGGATTGAAACACGCAAAGGTGGCCACCAACGGTGAAATTCGCTTACCCACTGGCGGAGGAGCGTGGCAGGGGCGACAACAATAACCGGCTTCTTGAGCTTTTTGCTGTAGTGTAGAGCGGCAATGAATGCAATAAGCTGAACGGTTTTACCAAGACCCATTTCGTCTCCGATGATGCCTCCAACATTTTGCTTGTAGAGTTCGGCCAGCCACTGGACGCCAGTCTTCTGGTATCCGAATAAGGACGGGTACACGTCGCCTGGGAGTTTGAGATGATCGGTGAAATAATGATCTGGTACACCAGGTGCCGGTTTAAACCATTCGTCTTCCTCCTCATCGCTCTCCTCAGTGCTTGCGGCAGAGTCGCTTTGACGCTTAGCTCGCCTTGCTCGACTCCTTCGATCGACCCAATCCTTCAATCGCTTCTTATAGTGAGCCTCATTACCATCATCGACCTTGCTAAGATCGATGGCTTCTTGTTCAGCAGCCGATGCCTTGGCTTTGGCTTTACGACGTTGTTGACGAACAATGTCATCTTCTGTTGTTTGTTGCCATACCGTAGAATCAACAGATTCGGAGCTAGATTGGGCTTCTGGCTCAAAATCAGCAGAGGGCTCACGCTCTGTCTGTCTTTGAACCTTTCTCTTCTTCCGCGGGCGAAGTGAAAATTCGGCCTCGGCTGCAGTTCCTTTGCTCGCGGATGGCTCTGTTACTTCTTCGGCAAAGCCTGGCCGTCGAAGTAGTTGATGTGAAAGAGGCCCTTCGCCGGTCTCATGGTTCAACTGCTCTGCGGTGGCTTCTTCCTCGGCGTCCAGAATGGTGTCAGCAAGTTGACCCTCGATGCCAGCAGGGCGTGCGCCTCCCAACTTGGAAAATGGAGTGATCTTGCCAGTCCGGATGAGATAGTCACGATTGCTTTCGCCAGGAAGTCTCTTCGATTTGGTTTGGTTCAAGCCGTGGAGCGGATCTTCTTGGTGTCTCTTCTGAATACGTAACTCGAAATCGGTAATGTCTAGAGTGGCCTGCTTGATTTCCTGTTCGAATTTGGCAATCTCGTTTTGAATGGTTCGAGACTGAGTAGGGTTACCAGCAGCCTTTTCCAGCCTCTTTTTCTCCTTGTCTAGCAAAGACTTGTATCTCTCGCGGGTTAGCTCCAGTTTGACAATTCGGTTGCGATCCTTTTTGTCTTCAGCTTCCATCAGCGCCGCGTTGGCCTGCATGGTGATGTCTCGCTCCAGATCATCCTGATCTCGGACGGTTCCGGAGAGATTCTTCAGCGCATCTTCTTCACTGATTCCAATGGCTGGCGGAGAATCAGGGTTGGTATCGGATGTTGGGCTTTGTTGGGCTGCTGCCACCATTTCGCTGAGCAAAGCACTGCGGCTTTCGCCGACATCTTTCTTCCTTGTGTCGTTTTCAGAGTCCATGATGTCAGTTGGGGGTTTTCAGATTAGTTGTAGCTGGGTATCGATAAAAGATTGGATATTAAAGCCTTGTATATTCGGAAGAGAAATCACTATAAATGAAAGGAATTTGAAAGGGCCAGATGTGACATGTTCTGTGTTCTCGGAAGGTTGCGCGATGCCTGTGACGTCCACGATTCACGGCAGAGATATGTGCAGGCTAGTGACCAGTAAGAATTGCACTGCTGAATCTTTTCGAGCGCATTTATCATGTCTTGAGAATCTTCATGGCCTGCAGTCGATATTCCTGCGACGAAAAATGGCCCATGAAGAGAAGATGAAGTGAAGAAAAGGTGAAAAAACAAATGACGAGCAAGTCGAAGCTGTGCTTGTAAACAGTGGCTGAGAATGAAGATTCAATGGCGCCTCGACATGTGAGTGGCAAAGCAGCGAGGCGCTGATTGGTCAGCATCAAAGGGAGCCACTGCCTGAGCTCCAGGCGAATCCGTGAAATTGGTGCATTTCGATGTCACGTGATTGTGCAATAACTGTTTTTTGGGGGAATTTGAAAGCAACTCCAAAGCTTCAGGGTAGGAAAAGGTTAAACAAGTAGCCGACTGCAAACGATTATATGGGTTAACAGAGCAGAGAGAAATTATACAAGATTAATTCGTCAATCAACCTGTAGAATCGATCATTATTGCCAGTCATTTTCAAGTCTATTACTGGATGCCTCGTCTGTAAATCTCCAACTACGCCGAGTCATAGCCTTGTTGTATTACTTTGTATGTTGTTTTGCTTAGAACAAACCTCAATAGTCTTATACAAATGAGTCACATCTTCCATCTCCAAAATGTAACAAAATTATACCCACCTATTGCATCTTTTTTTGCTCTGCGCGCCCTTGAAGCTACATTGTTGACATACTTTATTACTGATCTTTCCATCAACACTGTCTTTTCAGTTTTTACCCCAAATTTACTGTACCTGTGTAACCTTTCACTTCGAAGTTGCCCCTCACCCAACTTTGCCATATAATGAGTCAAATCCTCCACCACCAAGTCAATCTCTTCTCTCGCCACTAATCCCTTCAACATGGCAATTTGGACGCGAGTAGTTTCTCGCCCTCAAAATTCATTTCTCCACCTTTATCCACAGGAAATCTTCCGTGCCGCTAAACCCATGGCGGCGTATTCCACACATCCATCTCACCGACCCGCGTGGCTCAAGACCCTCTTAGACAACAAGAGTCCGGCACCCAAATTATACGCCTGGAGCCCGGAGAACGTAGACAGCAGTATCAGCAGCAATGGCAATTCCGCTCAATCCAAATCGGACGACTTGGATCGCCGGATATTCATCCTCGGTGTCGGCAATCTAGGTCGTATCTACGCTAGCTGTCTGTCCATGCAATCTCCTCGACCTCCAATCACACTCGTCGTCCACAGAAAAGAGCTTTTGTCCCAATGGATTCAAAGCCCCGGCATTGAGATTACCCGATTAGGAAAGTTGTACAGCGGCAAGGATGAGTTCCAGATTGAGTGGTGGACTGATGAAGCACCTACCCATGGCCCTGTCAGAGAAGTCGCCCAGGCGAGCAAAATTCGCAACCTCCTTGTCGCAACCAAGGCTGCTGCCGCCATTCCAGAAGCTGACAAGTTGCGGAGATATCTTGACAGTGGAAGCAGTGTGGCTTTTCTCCAAAATGGCATGTCCAAGTTGTGGCCGCCTCATGGACAAGAATACATATCGAGGCGGTATCCCGATAACGATGGGCCCAATATCTTGGCCTGTGTTACGAACCACGGCGTTTTATCAGAGGGACCGTTTAAGAGCCTTCACGCTTCACCCGCAGATGCTGCTGTTGGACCTGTTTTACTGAATAATAGCACCCAGCCTCTCGCACCGAGTGTGCCCTATCTAACGGAAATTATCGCCACCGCCCCGGATCTCAATGCAAGATCCATAACAAGAGCCGAACTTTGGGTCTCACAAATCCAGAAACTCGTCGTGAATTCTTCCATAAATCCCCTAACCGCCGTTCTCCGCTGTAAAAATGGCGTCCTATTTGAGAACCCGAATGGCGTTATAGCCAAAGTTCTCGACCGTCTCCTCGCCGAGTCTAGTGCCGTCCTCCAAACCCTCATCAATCACCCCAGCACCACCGAAATTCTGACTGATCCTGCTGGGACAAGTTCTAAATCTCTAGATGCCCTGAGAGAGGAGCTCACTCTGCGCTTTTCGCATGACCAGCTTCGGACAATGCTTTACAAGATTGGCCACGTTGTCAGGGACAACACCAGTTCCATGCTTCAGGATGCTCGCGCAGGAAAACCCACGGAAATTCGAGATTTCAATGGATGGCTGGTCGAGATGGCAGATTTTCTTGGTACAAATAGCAGTGGTAAGCAGCTAGACGTCTCTTGCCATCGGGCTTTGATCGCACTGGTTGAGTCAGGCGCTGTTTTGGATGAGTCGGAGTTGGGCAAACAGCTGCTTTCGTGAAGCTCCTCTACCAATGCCCTCTTTTTAGGACCTTTAACTCATTATCACAAAACATCATGGACGTTCATTCAATTCAATGTGTCATTTATTTTGCATGTTATCAATACAGGTACAAGTACATATGCCGTCATCACCATAATTTCGTCGCACGTCAGCTTTTACAATCCTTCAACTGTCATTTGGGAATGGAAACTGGGGAGAATCGTCAATGTCATCATTAAACAGCTCCCACACACGATTGCAGCACCCCATCGGCGTCACTCCGCCGCCGACTCGCTGTGCAACGATGCGCCATTTCTCATCTTCATAGTTTTGTAAAGCGTCTAGCAATCTTTCGTCCTGAGTCACAGTCAGAGTCAGCAATCCTGTATCAGGCAGTATAAGTCTTATGAAAGAACAATGAGTATCATACCATCTCTCTTGTCCATGGTGCAGAGTCAGTCTTTAGTCTTGTACAGTATCTCACTTGCAAGGTGCCTGGATTGCGGCCGGGGAAGAAGTCGGCAATTTGCTTCCACGTGAGGTTTCTCTGCTCCTTGAGCTCAATCAAAAGTTCATCTTCTTCTTGAGTGAACTTGATCCTTGGCCGTTGAGGTCGTCGCGCAGGAGAAGGCATTCCTTCTCTCCCGACCAAGTTGTGTGCATCTTGGCTGCTCTCTCCATGCATCGATGAGTGACTCGTGTTTGGTAGATGGTGGTGATGATGAGAAGGCCGAGACCATGGCTCAGAGGTACCGTCCGGACCTGAGAATCCGTATATATTGGAGGCAGATCCTGGAGGGGTATCGTAGCCAGGAGCTACCGATGAGCCGGGGTCATTTGCATACATGTATCGTCTTGCATCTTCGGCCATGTCATGCGTGGTATAGTAATGACGGTAAGATGACGGTGCCATTGGGTTGTATCCTCTTTCGTATGAATTGTGTCTTCCGTCGTGATCCATTGCTGATTGATGTTCTGTTGGTTACTCTGCAACTCCAGTGACACCAAGATATCCCTTGATGGGAGTTGTTTTGCCATCATATATAATCTAATCGCTCAGACCAGAAGAAACATCTTCTCGTTTGTCGTCCTATCGCATCCCGTCTCCCCTCAGTCATCGCAGCGGCACCGAAGAAACAATTCGCCCCCGCACAAGCACATGCTGCGAAATCCAGGTTCATGCGCGGTGGTCAAAATGTATAAGTTGCCGTGATATTGGGAGGTGTGTTGGGTGTGGTGTTGAGCACCGGCTAGCCTCAGTGTAGACAGTCCACCGTACCGGGAAAAAGATCTGATGCCCTCCACCGTCTGAAAAGGGTAATATAGACCAGCTAATTCATCCGATATTGCGAATTCCGTGACCGAATAAAGTATGTGGGGGAGGCTCTCCCTCGATGCCGTCCCGCCTGTTGCATGCATCAGGTCAAAGCGTGCCCTTTGCCAAGGGAATTCACCGATGAGGAGGATTTCGAGCTCGGACGCGGGCTGTGTATTTTGACGCCGTGCATAAGCCTCGGTAGAGGTGTTGGGTTTATATCCGGACAACTTTGTGCCTCCCAAATACGAGGCTCAATGCGAGATACGGCACTTGGTCAGGGGCGCTAATGCAGCTCATTGACCCTTGATCCGCTATCAAGACGCACCGTTACCGGGAAGACGGGCTGGAGGAGGTTGCTTTGAGGTGGCGATATTTTGAATGGGATCGACAGCCGCTATAAGCAAGGTTCAAAGGGAGATTGTCGATCGTGTAACGGCTCGGACGGTCAGACAGGGGATCGGATGGTTGTTCCCGAGGGTAATAGATGACGGTTTCGGGGAGGTAGCCGAAATGACGGTTTATGCAGAGCATTCAAGTCTGTACGAGTCCGCGATTTTGGACTGTCAATCGGCATCGCCGCCTTGGCTTACTCTGCGATTCTGAACTGAATTGCCTTCTTTGGCTCGGAAACACTCGAATCGGGAAGCTGACAGAGTAAAGACACATACATCAAAACTTTGACGTAGCCTAGGTTTTGAGCAGGCAACACGCGATTTCTCACATGTGAGAGGAGGCATTTGGCCGATTTATCAGATCAGTAACAATTGGTCCGCGGCCAGAGTGCGGCGGTACTAATCAATCCCACTTCAACCGAACAGCCGCGTGGTTCGTGATCGTAATCGCTACGACCGGAGCACATTCAACGTGCAATTATTTCACCGTATCAGTTACGATGCGATGCATTCTCATTACCACTACAAGTTGCTACGATCGGAGCACGGCCAACATACAATCGTCCTACCGTATCACTACAGAGACGAACAGGCTTACGGCCACCGATCTGTCTAAAGCATCTTGTATCCAGCGTCCCAGAACCGTCGGGCCCAGAGTCGTATCGGGAACCCCAAGCAGGCTAGATAAAGCTCAGACCTCCCTTATCCATGTAAAATCGCCGCCGCAATACCTACATGGTTTAGTCTCGGCGTACCCATCTTGCCATCGATGCGATGAAAGGCGTCGGTACATGTATCCAGGACTCACCCGCACTCGGGAAGACGAGAGCCGCATGCACAACGATGAATCGGGCTTCGCTTCAACCAAAGTCTGGCCTATCAAATCCTTGACGTAGATGTAGCTCCGCGGCCAATGGCGAGCCTCGTCCGAGTTGCCAAGGAGAAGGCTACAGTGAAGCTTTTTGTCCAATGATATGGTAAGAGCAAAAAACAGTGATTGTGCTTTCTACAACTTTCATTGGATGCTCAGATTAGGTATCGAATTGCAGCCTGAAATGAGAATATTTCGGGTTGAGTCTCGATTTTCCCTTCTATCTCCGTAAAACTACCTATGTATAGCTGAACGTCTACTCAAATCAACGACAAAATAATGGCGAATACCTCTGAATTTTCGAGAAACATAGTCGGAGACAATGCGACGATTGTCCAGGGTGGTTTCCATGCAACTTTCAACA
Source organism: Trichoderma aggressivum f. europaeum (assembly GCF_033847375.1). Taxonomy (NCBI): domain Eukaryota; kingdom Fungi; phylum Ascomycota; class Sordariomycetes; order Hypocreales; family Hypocreaceae; genus Trichoderma; species Trichoderma aggressivum. The sequence continues at coordinate 1,895,552 of NW_026946367.1, forward strand.
CTGGTGGGCTTCATCTAGGGTTCTTGGCACGATGGACGCGTGGCTAACAACCTTGACAGGTTCCTCAGAGACGAACCACGCTTTTCTTGACAAAATCAGTAAAACTGATCCATTGTACGACAAGAAGCGCATTTTAGAATTGAAGGGTCCTCTGTTACACGAATCTTTCAACTGGATTCTCGACCACGAGGGCTTCAAGAAATGGCGCCACACGAAAGAGAGTACCGTACTTTGGATTAAAGGTGACCCTGGAAAGGGCAAGACAATGCTCCTCTGCGGCATTATCGAAGACTTGGAAAAGATGCCCGAAGAAAATCACAATCTTGGCTATTTTTTCTGTCAAGCCACGGACTCTAGGATTAATTCTGCTTCCTCAGTTGTAGCAGGCTTGATCTTCTCCCTCGTCAAACGAAACCCGACGTTTTTTTCGCCTATTTGCAAGCAACATGAAGATAAATTAAATCAACTTGATGGGCCCAATGCGTGGGCTGTTCTCGGTGACATATTCGAAGCAGTTACTCAAATTGAAGGCATATCGGTCCCTATCTGTGTTGTCGATGCTCTTGACGAGTGCGAGCACGATTGCAAGCTGCTCCTGAGGCTCATTATCAAAACAAGCAGTCACGTAAAGTGGCTGCTTTCGAGTCGGAATGTTAAAGACATCGAACGAGGACTACGGTTAATTGAACCCGCTCGGAGGCTAAACTTGGAGCTAAAAGAGAACGCCGAGAACGTCTCCAAATCCGTTGACATTTATATCAACAATTCCATTTCGGGTATCGAAGCCCTGGAAGACGATGAGGAACTTCAAACCAAAACAGTCGCAACGTTGGAACGCAAAGCAAACGGCACATTTTTATGGGTAGCCCTCGTGATTGAACAATTGCGGGACACAGACCGTCGAAATGTCGAAGAAGTACTGGAAGAAATACCAGAAGGTCTAGAGAATCTCTACGACCTGATAGTACAGCGAGCCAACGCAAAGCTAAGGCAAAAGGATCGAGAAGCCTGTCAAATCTTGCTCTCTATTGTTACGACCGCTGAGAGACCCCTCCATCTCGAAGAACTCCATACATTTATAAGTTCTCAGTGGGCACATTACAAATCGTCCTACAATATACTTGATATGCAAGATATAGTTAGAGATTGTGGATCTCTTTTAGCCATAAGAGACGACATTATCTATTTCATCCACCAATCAGTCAAAGATTACATTGTAGGGAATGCCCGCAATAGCATTTTCCCTTCAGGAATCCAATATCAACATCGAAAAATGTTTGAAACTTCGATGAGTGCGATGTCTCGCATTCTGAAGTATGATATTTATAATGTCAAAGATCCTCAAAGTTACATGGGCGATATCACGCCGCCGTATCCCGATCCCTTGGTACCCATAAAATACAGCTGCGTATTTTGGGTCGATCACTTAATTCGTGCATACGCTTCTGGGGGATGCCAGGCTGAGGAATGCTTTAAAGGTGATGGACTGCTCCAAAACTTTCTCAAAACCAAGTATCTATGCTGGTTAGAAGCCTTAGCTCTCTTGCGCAGCCTTACACCTAAAGGAGGATCTGCTTTGCAAAGACTTCATAATCAAGCAGCGAGTTATTGCAAAAGCAGGGCAAATGGGCATGAGGTTACAAACTCACAACAGGAAGAAGAGGCGAACTGCCTCATGAAGCTTATCGGCGATGCTTATCGATTCTTTCAATACTGCCAAGATTTTGTGAGCGAATGGCCCCTGCAGCTGTACTATTCAGCCATTGCCTTCGAGGACAAATACAGTGCAGTCTACAAGATATATTGGCAATCTATCCGAGCTCACTTTGGAGATTTTTTAACCTTGATAAAAAAACCACGAAGACGGCAATTTCTACAACATACTATCGATATTGATCCATCATTTTTTAGTACCAAGTTGCTCTATTCACCGGATTCCTCCTCGTTATGTGTATTACATGATCACTTAGGCAGCATCTCGCTCTACAGAGCCGCCACTATGGAACGTGCACCTCAATTGGGCGTGGACAATAATTACCATCACTTTATCTCCTTTTTGCCCAATTCTAAACACTTAATCTCAGTCTCTCACAATGGCCTCGTGCGAACGTGGGCCGTCGATAGTGGTATCCAAGTACAACAGCTTTCTTTAAACCTTGACGTGGGCAAATCGCACCCTGACCATCCGTCCGAGGTTTTCCGAGAAGATGTGACTTGTCTATCGCCGCATGGAGATCTGGCGGCATCGATATTTCATACAGACAATTACCCGAACAAATACTTGAGCTCGATGAAAATTTGGGCGACAGAAACCGGAGCTTGCGTGTGTGAAATAGATCTGATGCATGTACTCAGCTACGAGGAGCTGTATGCTTTTGCATCCAATTCGGCACTGATAGCCTTGGCGCACGGGCATGATGTTAGAATCTACTCTGTTTGGACAGGAAAACTGGTGAAACATATTTGCACTTCACCTCCCGGATTCATAATGCAAGCGAAATTTTCGCAAGACTCAGCACTGCTAGCTTTGGCAGATAAAAGGTCCAATATTCATCTCTGGTGTACTGAAAGCTGGACAATGATACGCCAGATCGGATTGGATATTGCTATACAAGACTTCGACTTGTCCCCTGATGCGTCGATGTTTGTAGCAGTCTCAGGAAAGAATTTGGCCATTGGAAGCACTAGAACTGAAGAGCAGCCACTCAAAATGTCCATTGGAAATAACACAACAGATGCCTCTTTTTCTCCCGATTGGCCAACTTCCTCGCTTCTCGCATCTGCCAATTCTGATACTGTCCAGATATGGCGGGTTGATACCGGAGATTGCTCTACCGAGAGTGTTACTTACTATGACTTATCTGTAGCTATATCGCCAGGATCAAAATATGTGGCAGCACGAAGTCTCGAAGGGTACATCGACATACGGTGTGGCAAGAGCGGCGAGTGCATTCGAACGCTCAACAGTGGTAATTCTTGCTGGGGCTGCCCCGTTTTCTCACCCAACTTGGAGTTTGTTGCCTGTGCTGAAGGTAATCGGGCTGATGTCTGGATCTGGCATCTTACCACTGGGGAGACTCTTCACCTGCTCAAAAGCCATAGGGACAATGGTTGGATTCAGAAGATGGTATTTTCAGACGATTCAAAATACTTGGTTGCGGGTTATGACAAGAATGAGGCGAGGGTCTGGTGCGTGGAAACTGGCAAATGCTTATTTAAAAGTGGCGAAATCAATGGCGACGACAGCAATCATGACTATCGTGACTATCTTAACATTGTGGCGTTGGCAATTTCTCCCGACACAAAATATGTGGCGAGAGCCTCTGAAAAGTGGTTGGGGCGGGGGATTCATGGTGTTTGGGGATATGAAGTGCGCATCTGTGATTGGCGCGCGTGCCACGACATTTCCAGCTTTGGCCCCAAGCAACCAAACCGAAATATCAAATTTTGCATTGGTAGCCTCACCTTTTCGTCTGATGCTACGATTTTAGCAGTTATTTGCCAAGTGGGTGAAATACGGGACGAAAGATACATGTATGAACAAGTACCTATGTACGAGGCCCAGATCTGGAAAGTCGCTACCGGTACTTTCATCACTTGTGTTGCAATTGGGGAGAGCTTCAGCGAGCCGTTCTTTGACCCCATAACGAACAAAATACTCACAGATCGTGCTGGTTTCTGCAAACTATCCTCGTGGGAGCACTGGAAGGAATTCTCATGGAGGGCATACTCGTTGTGGCAACCCAGTGGGGAAAGGCCTTGGGTTTGTTTTGGTGGAGAACAAATCTTCTTAATACCCGAGGGATTTTGTCCAAGTGATGAACTAGGAGAGTATGAGATAATGTCATCCTCCTTGTTGGCATATACGACTTCTGCGGATGAGATAATGATTATCCAACTTCCTAACCAACATGAATCACAGAGACTGGGAATCGTTGCATTAGATTCCGACAATGTCGGTGATTCTAGCTTGCGTGCTGATGACGCGAGCTCTAAAGTCGTTGGCTATCTACCAACGGGTAAATCTGATCCAGACGAACCCAAAGTTAAGAGTCTAAGGTTGTCGCATTTTTTGGAGTAACAAAGGCTTCTTGGACACTCTGCTCTTATAAACACAAGCTGGCACAATTCATATAGGTACTTGTATTTAAGGATAGTCAGTCTTCTCTAAACCGTCGGCATCAACAGATTTAGTGCAGTAAACATGAGATCACTGTCGTCTTCGGGATATTATGTCTCGACCTCGATTGACTACACTTCGCAGTATGGGGACTTTAGATTAAGAATTATCCTTCAGTACTATTTCACATAGCCCCAGCGATTGAACATAATACATTGAATGGGGCACATAAAGTCAGCTCATTATAACACAATAAAAACAGACTTGACTTTTTTTTTTACTTATAAGAAGAAAGAAATATAAACAAATAATGACAACTACGAATTATGTTTGTTCATTCTTTACTTTTCCATTCTCCCAACCCGGTATCCCTTTTTCTTACAAGTCTCCTGCAGAATTGAGGTGCTCACATTGTAAACAAATCTTGACGAAAATCGGCGTTTCTTAAGTGGTTGTGTGAATAACGAAATGCTTCAAATAAGCGGCAGCAGAAGCTGCTGCATAGTTATGCCAACCAACATGCTTGTGCGAATCTGCATAATCGTATATTCCTCGAGTAACCAAGCAGCGTCCAGTCGTCATGACGCCAGTAGCCTCCATCTCAATGCATATTGCTTTCGTTTCAGTCCCAATACTATCTCTTAAGCTTGCTTCCTTTAAAACTTGACTTTCACATGCGTTATACCGTAATGAACGTATGGCCTTAATGTCCAGGATTCTCTGATGACCTCAGGCCCTGTTTTGACACTTATCTTTGTCCTGGCATTTCTAACAGTATTGTGGAGTGATTAGGAGGACTAGTACAAACAGTATTGTAGCAGAACCAAAATATGTAACTTCATTGATTCATCTATCTAGAAAATACATTCTACTTTGGGACGTCGATACCAAAGCTGGATGGCTCGTGAATGAACCCAGTGCATTACTTCATGTTCCATGTCATGTCGCCCTGGCTAATGTTTACATTGTTGCCAAATGTATTCCCAGAAATACTTCGTGTGTTATTCTGCACACTTTGGCCTGTTCACGTGTGAGTATAGAGTAATCATGATAAATAAAGAGGGGATCAAATCTCACCATTTGTCTGAGCCAATGCCGAACCTTGAGCCCCCTCAGCCACGACATAGCGATCCAAGATGGCCTTCATCACGCAAGCCCCAGTGGCAGCCGCAAAGTCTTGCCATTGCTTATTCTTGTGGCTGTCTGCATAGTCGCAAACACCCTTGACCACTAAGCAAGGGATCTCGTCCCAAGCTCCTGCGCCCTCCATCTCGAACGCAATGAGGTTATGCTGGGAGGCAATCCAGTCTCGGTCTTTTCCACTCTTCATTACCGTATTGCCCGAGCCAATCCGTCCAATGAAGATATTGAAGCCGCCATCATCGAAAGCATCTCTTTTGACAAGCTCATCTTCATCGCAACCCAAATCTGCGCAAGATGCCTTGGACGCTGCTTCGCAAATCTCTCCCGAGCTGTCTAAATCACTGCATGTATCGCATGACTCTAATGGGTGCCGATGGATATAATCCCGTGAAAAGAGTTTGTTTTGAATGGCCCCAGGATTCTGGTATTTTGCTCGTCGTCTTTTCCTCCTCGCGGCTTCTTGCAATTGCTTTAGATAGTCCGCCGATTTGGTTAGCAGCCGTTCCCTCATACGCTCAGTTTCAAAGTATGCCAGCAATCCGCGAAGGTCCTTATTTGCCCTACCAAGGCTATCTTCGATGGTATTTTTAATCTCAAAGGCCCCCGGGTACTGTCGGCCAAAGTCATACTGGACAATCGCCTTGCTTACTACAACGTCGCCCAGAAAAACATCGTCGTCTCCGATCCGGGGCACGCCGCCGCAAATGCCGACGAGCAATGCAAGTTTGAGATTGCTGTAGCTTGATCGTAGACTCGCTGTAGCCGAGGCCGCGTTGTTGGTGCCCATACCTGGGAGTACAGCGAGGACAACATTGTGTTTTCCGATACAACCAGTCGTGTAAGTGTTTGAGTCGCCATTTGCTCGTCCAAATGGATCGCCGTCTTCGTCCCAGAATTCATCAAATAGCAGCATGACAGCATCGGCTTCCCGTGGCAGAGCGCATATGATGGCTATGTGAAACTGGTCTCGGCTGGTAGGTTTGATGGTCTGAGCCATGATGGGAAATTGCGAGAATTGGTAGAGTTAATGATGAGCGAATATCCAAACAGTTCATCCAAAACAACACGCTGTTGAGGTTGTCTACATGAAGTCCATAGTTTTAACTGAAGCGGGGTATGTTGAGGCTGAGGGATCATTCATGCCCAATCCTGTTCAATCAGGCTGCCTGCATGCCCGAGTAAATATATTGAGCGGATCGTAATCCAGTAGACGGCAGACTCGTCGCGTGGGGGCTGGGCAGAGCCGCATGGCCATTGGCCCTTAATACATCGAATCAGCTTTCAATTTTAATCCCAGGAGACCAATCCGTCTCAAGTCACTCAATTCAATGCTTTTTTGTAGTGCCGCGCTGTTTGGGTGCTTTCAGCGCTGAAATATTGAAAAGGTGCAATTGAACCACCGGTCTCGAAGATTGGGTGGTGGATATTTTTGCAAGATTAATCTCTGGTCAGTTGGAAGTAACTTGGAATAGAAACATATATTTCGATGCCAAAAGGCAGCCTGTTGTCCCTCTCACGCGAAATCTTCAAAAGTTCAAAACCCAGCCTAGGCACCTACTAGACATCACCATCGATGTGACCTTGACTGACACGAATATATGCTGTCAAGATCAGCGCTTTTATACGTAATATACGATCAGTGTTGGTGTCGACCTCTTCCTTTCTTTTTACTACCACGAGATATGAGATTTTGCCCCTATTAACGGGCTACTATGGATTGATGCATGGCAACTAACTTAGCCGCCTATCAAACAAGCTTTATCTGCTAGAATAGGAAGCCAATTGCACTTGTTTGGAGTCCTGAATCTCCATGGCGGTCGCGGCTTTATCTTGGGAGTATTTAACTCCGCCTAGTCGTTCTCCGTGGGCCAGCATCTACATATGAGATTGAGAGCCACTGTCAATACAGCCTAGCCCTCCACTTACGCTGGGATAACCTCTCCACTGTATCCAAAAGCTGATTCTAATCGGCATGGATAACCGCCAGCTCTAGAATATCCTAGAATCGCGAGTATCGGCGTCTCTCTTCAGCGTCAAGCGCTAACAGAAGGGCCTGCACTTCATCTGCGGAGTCTCGAAGAAAATGGGAGGAGTACGGCAACTTTCGTGATTACAGTATCACTCCGCATTTTGATCTCCAAAAATGATGTCGTGGTAGCTACTCGGCCATGTTATTCTGGTAGTCTAAGAAGAACAAGTTCAGAAGATTTGTTCCCATACAGATACACAGTTCAAGGGCACACGGAAGCAATCGTCTCTACATATGTTCAAAAGCGGACATGATCATCTCTTAAGTATACAAGCCATATTTCGCAGCTATCAAAGAGAATTAAACGAGAATGATGGTGAATCAATCTGCATATATAGTGACCATTAAGCACAGAAGATTGCCGGGAGGGATGAGGCTGCGCGAGAAAGACAAAAGATGGCACAGCTCTACAAGCCAGTAAAGCGCAATTACATGTGGACAGCCGCGGGCTAAACGAATGCATGAGTCGAAGTCAAAGATAAGTCACGTTTACTGATGGCATTTGTATATTGACGCTTCCCAACAGCAGTGACTGACTTTGTCAAGCTACATGTACATAAGGAGCAGTTATTATGCCTCTGTGTAAACTCGAGTGTCGCTGTCGCATATACGATTCCATCTACGCCACCCATTGATGAAGTACGGACCAGACAGCCCGATTGACGGAATTTCTCACATACCTCATATCAGATTGACGGAATTTCTCACATACTTTATATCAGATTTACCCTTTTTTTTTTTTTTGCCAAACCTCAGGCATTCCTCTTCCAGCCAAAACATTTATCGCTCTGTTCCAGCGTCTTACTTGATATTGTACGGTATAGTGGGGGTTATCATAACGCATGAGAAGACTGCCGCAGCAAACATAGACACATTGCCTCAACACTTTTTTCTTCAATAATAGCATCACGATTGCATCAGTGAATATTTCTAAGCAAATATTGACCGGCACTACGCACATATTTTCAGCTTCGTTGCGCATTTTATGAAGGCAATGCTAGCGCCAATAGAGCTTAGAACAGCCTTAGTGTAAGACATACATTAGTTTGCTTGATGACGCTCGTTGACTCTGTTGAAGCAAATAAATACCGTTCAGCTCCTTCTTTCCTGGGACAATGTTTTTCATTTCATCAATATTGGGACTCTCCTTAGTAGCAATCCATTTCTTCTGGATGAAAAATGGGCGAAAATCCAGATATAATCCACCACAATGACATCGACAAGACCCGCCTTGTCGAGTCAACTGCTCAACCCATGAACATCGTCTGCAACGCTCAGCCATTTGGCGGCGGCCCAGGTGCAACCCTCATGGCCGTCATGCCGTACTTACGCAGCCGGCTAAAGTCTCTGGGTCCTGTAGCACTGCATTATGTAGGATCAAGCCTCACAATGGACTTTCAGAAACTCACCCAGGCTGACTGGGACGGGTCTTACAATATCGACCTCTATTCAAATCCAGAGACCGGAAAGAAAGAGCTCGTTTTTCTTTTGCAACAATTGAAGCCACGGCTTGTTGTGACATCTATGGATGAACTTGTTGCTGCCGCAGCTCAAGCCGCTGGCATCCCCGTGGTCATTATCGACCTGCTATTATGGTTCTGGCCTAGTATTTCTCCTCACTGGCGTCAAGCCGATATGGTGATTGCTGCAGAGTTCTACGGAGTTCAAGAGCGCATCATCAGCGAAAAGATGAACAATGCTGTGACAGTTCCGCCACTTGGACCACCTCCAAGAACCACTGGAGGTCCTTCCAAAGATGTTCTCCTCAATTTCGGAGGAATGGTCAATCCTCTAATGCCAAAGGAAGAGTATGTTACCTATGCACGCCTCATTTATAGCGCGGCAAAGCGTGCTGTCAGCTTGCGCAATGCTGCTCTTCCAAAGTCTCAACATGCCAAGTTGATCGTGTTAGTGGCCAGCTTGGATGTGGCACGAGGCATAGATCCTCAAGATCCCGAAGCAGCTCGCATGGTCCTACCCGATGAAGCACTAGATTTGATGGCCTCGGTGGAACTAGTATGCTGTACAGCAGGACTTGGCAACTTGTATGCGGCTGGCGCTGTTGCCAATGCAGTTTTACTATTGCCGCCTCTACATGAAGGTCACGCAATACAGACACATTTGGTGAAGAAAGCCGGCGTGTCTGTAGACGCCATGGAATGGCATGAGTTCACAGGTGGTGCACCCATCAATTATTACAAAGGATCACTGGAAGTCATGGACGACGTCAGCAGAGCACAGAAGGAGGTCATCAGCAGTGGTCAGGCTCACAAGGCTTTGACCGATCGAATGCTGGCGGCCATGTTGCGCAGCGCTGCCTCTGCCGGTGACTCCTCAGCTCAAGATCCGCCACTGCGAGCACTCATCACTACCTTTGGACAGGATAATGGTGATGCTATGGCTGCTCGGATTGTCGAAGTGTTGACAAGGGCTAGGTAGCTTGGATGAGTAGATATGTAGGTAGAGCAATATGTCTCAAGAGTTGTCATTAAATGTAGATGTGGATGTATATATCGATTTTAAAAATAGTTGTTAAAGCTCAAGTCTTCACACTCGCATCAACACATCATGAGGGCAGGCGGCGCGTGTAAGTCAGCCGTCGCTAACTCCTCCACGGTTCCTATATGTATCCATGGCTTCGCTCAACCGGAGTTTCAGTGAAAAGAAACTTTTGAAAACTCTCACTCAAAATACAGCGCTCGTTCACCAAACTCCTCATCGCGCGTATTCCCAACATAATGTGTCTTGTTCTCCTTCAGCGTGTAATACGGCTTGCATCACACGAAACAGAAAGTTGAAAAATGGGTCAGCTGTCGAGCAGGGGGTTTGCGCTAGAAAAACCTCGTTCGATATACCGCCCTTTAATTCGAGGTGTTACATTTGTCATCGCAGTAACCAACACCCGATAAGTTGCATTACATAGTCTGCAGCTCGAGCTATAGCCCGCATGTCTGTACCAGTTCACGAATACTTTGACCAGCGGACGATTCTCTAGGCAGACGCGGAGCTGTGGCTGTGGCTGTGTCTCTACCAGGCTGTTCTGTTCCTCATTGTGAACCACAGCGATCAACATCCACTGCTTAAAGGCCCTGAGAATCTAACCTCAGTCGTTACGCGTCGCTTCTCAACTCACAGCTCAACTCAGTCCGCAACTCAACCTGCATCTCAGCCGCACCGTTGACCAGCATCTCACCCTCGCATATGCATATCTAGCGTACCAACCGGATTAAACTATCATAAGAACATCTTCTCATAATTGGTCGAGCATCACCCTCACGTTGCGCGAAACTCAACCTCTTGACCAGCGGATTAGTATCCGCCTTCTCCCAGCCTCCTAATCTTCCAGGATACCCTTGCACTCTAAACCTCAGCCGTACGAGGATCTAAGAGCCCATTCTCTCGCGTCTCTCAACTTTACTTCTTTTGAGAATCGAGGTAGGGTGGCTCTATCCAACCCAGCGCCAAGTCTCTTGGCACTCGATTATGTCAAGCTTCACTCTCACCCAAGAAGCACATTGTATTCAATCTCATAGACGGATCGTATAACCCGCTGTGTCACCTACGATACGAGAATTGCCCCCTCTCTCTTCCGGCGTGGCGTAAAGCCCTACGCTGCCCCTGAGTCGCCTCTCTAGCGAATACTATCCTAGATGGAATATGCTAAATGTGCCGACGACATGAGCGAGCAGCATCATTCCCAATGCCCGGTAGCGTTTTCTCCACCCCATCTTCCCACGCCATGCCGTCTCACCAACTAACATATCCATCGCTTCCAGTTCAACACAGACCCGTTTGAGGAGAGCGACGATGAGTTGCAAGATCTCCTACCAGCGTCCTATCACTACCACAAGTCCCATGGATACCGAAAGAGGCGCCACGTCGGAGACCCTTCTGAAAATGTCCCCCATTTCCTCGCCTCGGAACTATCTCTCAAGGGCCTGGACAGCATGTTGAAGCACCTCTGGCTCGCAGGCGCTAAGAGACCCCCTGCACAACTCCATTATCACGTCGCCTTAGGCCGTGAGATTACCATCACCGATCGCATCGATCTGCATCTCATGTGGAACCCCAACGGGAGGATATTCATCAAGCCTCTCCCTCGCTTCCTACTGAGCTCCAAGTTCTGGACAGTGTACCTACTAAGCCCAGAACTCAGCAACGAGCGCAAAGTCGCCCTCGGCTTCCTCTACACATACGCATGCCTCATCTCCTCAGACAACGACTTCCACCTCGCCATCGAAAAACGTCTTCTTCCAAAAGGCCCCGACCAAAGGCCAATATCATGGAAATCATGGAAAATCATCGCCCGGTCCATTCTGCGAAACCATGATCCAGCTGAGATGCACCCCCGGTTCATACACGGCGAGCTCCGCCTCTCCCGCATCAACACCATCAACCGCGTCTTCAACCTCTCGCCATTCGAAGCCTACTTCAACAGCTGGAACGACTACAGCAGTTTCTTCCGCGACAATCTCAGCTGGATCGCCGCGTCCACAGTCTGGCTTGTCCTCGTACTGACTGCGATGCAAGTAGGCCTTGCAGCCGAGCCGCTTCAGAACAACGCCGAGTTTCAGAAGGCAACGTACGGCTTCACCATCTTTGCGATTCTCGGACCAGTTGTATTTTTCGGTTTGGTTATGCTAGGGGCTGTTTACCAGCTTCTCTCTGATTTGCCATGGTTGATATGGCAAGCCATCGACAAGAAACGGGAGCCAACTGAGCCAACGCCAGAGACGAGCACAGATGCAACGACGCATGCGTAGGATACGTGTAAAGTAATATAGTATTGTTAAACAGCGCATTGTGATTAGAATAAGTCATCAAGGCATAAGTAACCCAAGCAGCCATCACACAAGTCACATAATAGATACCACACATATAGCAACATCAAATCTCATTGCAACAAAGCATAAATAGGCTATATGAAAAGATTTGCCAATCTGCTAATTAGTCCCCGTTTTCCATAGTCTTACATATAAAGACAAGAGCATCCAGTTGGGACAAATTGTCCTCCAATTTTTTTTGCATTACAATAACCGCACACATGTACTGAAAAATCCTGTCTTAAAATCACCACTCCTCTTCCAAATCCAACGCCCGCCAAACTCGCGTCATCATCCACCCTTCATGCAGTAATAAGATTCGTCCACCATGGCCGACCAAGTCCCAGGGTATTAAAAAAATGTGCTCAACCGCCAGAGCATTCCTTCCGAATGAGATGATTAAGCAAAGTTGTCGGATCGGTCAACCCAGATATCCTCCAACTCCGCAAAGCTGTGGAAGTGGACCGGTCGGTGGTGGTCGCTATAGAAGGGCAGTGGCGTATCTAGCTTGACATGAACAGACTTCTTTTCCATTCCTGCAAAAGCACTGCCCATGAAGCTATAGTTCCATTTACCATCATCCGGCACGAGGAAGAAACCCCTGAATCTTGGGCTGAGCAGAAGCTTTCGCTTCTCTCCCATAGTAGTCGTGAATCCCTGGGGTTGGTCGCTCTGAGTGTCCTTGTTTTCAGCTCCCCATTTGTAGCCTTGGGGCGTCAATCCCCAAGCAGACAGAGACACACTACCAGGAGTGAAAGACACGGACACTGTGACTGTGTTGGTCTTATCCCACTCCTCGTGCGCATCCAACAGCTTGGCATGCTCCGTCACATCGGCAGCAGGCATGTACGGAAGTTCGCTACCCGACATTGTGTGGATAACGCCCAGTGGCTCCATGCCATCCAGGAAGTCACTCTGAGGCAACTTCTGTGGAAGCTGCACATTGCGAAGACCACCAATCTGCGGCATCATGACGATACACTTGATCTCCTTGACTTGATCATTATCAGGAGCTGAAGCACCGTAAAGGTAACCAGCCACCTGAACACGCAGATCTGCAATGGTGATGAACTTCTTCAGGATATTGTTGGGCATGACGTATGTTACGTCGTCCAGATCACTATCCACTGACGAGACATAGATGTTCTTCGCTCGTGTTCGCAAGTTCGATGTCGCAATAGCTCGTGTTCGCCACTCAGTCTTTGAAGCAAATGTCTGCTGTTCGAACTGAGATGTCGTGGTGACGATGATCTCTTCGCCGTGGACGTTTTGGGTCTTGGTCGTAACGGCCGTCAACTGCTTCTGCTCTTCTTGCTGCTTCTCGATCTCGGCAGCCTGTTGTCTCTGCATGGATGGTGCAGAAATTTCCATACCAAGGATAATATCACGGACTTCAGTGCTCGTCAGACTGGACACGTTGACATTGTTCTTCTTGCCATAGTCGTTCAAGATGAGATCTCGCAGCTGGGTTTCAACCTTGATCCAATCTTCATCGTTCAACGATGGCCAGATGTGGTGGTCTAGCGTGATAACAGTCTTGTCGGGTCGCAGGATAAGCTTTGTTTTGTCGGGATTGACGTGAAGGGCACGGAGGATGAGAATGAGACGAGAAAAGGCAGTGTATGAAGAGATACTCTTCAACCACTCATCGTACAGGTTAAACAGCACCATCTGAGGCTCAGTCGCTCGCAGGATCATGTCACCCAACTTTTCAACCTTCATAGCGGCCTGGAAAGGAAGCTGCAACTCGGAAGCACGGATAGAGATGTTGGGGAAATCAACCAGCTGGACTTCAAGGGGATCCAAGAGACCCTTTCTGGTAACAATCAGCTGCTTGGGCTGCTCTTCAACGGGGAGCGAACGAATCAACGCCGCCACTTCTTCCGCCGTCTTCCACTTGGCGAGCTGTCCAAGACGTTTCTGACCTGCCCACACGCTGGTGTGAATGATCTTCAAGAACAGCTGACCAGTTCGCGGGTTGAAGATGAAGATGGCACCGTTGATGGGCTTGGTGGTCAAGTTTCCTTCAAACGTCTTGTGAATGGTCACACGGTACACGTTGGTGTCGTCGATGAACAGCTGCGTCTGGTTGCTGAAGAGCTCCGAATAATTCTGCGAGTTCAGGAACTCTTGGTTGCTTTCGGAAGCGTACAGCTGCAGACCCTTGCGGATACGCTCCCGAAGGACGTACAATGCCGGGTTTGCCTTCATGATCTTGGCCATGGCTTGCTGAATGAGTACCTTCAGACCTGGGAAGTACATTCCGTAGGCCGAGTACAAATTGTATGCCAAATCGATACCAATCATGATACCAGTAGCAGAAGGATAAATACTTGAGCTATCAGTCGTGTAATCAAGGTACTTGGCACGTGTATAACGCTCAATGTCGTGAGAGTCGTAATCACCATAACGCAGTTGCACATCAACCCAGAATTTGTTGGTCGTGGTAGGCTCAATGACATCCTTCGTGTCATACAAGAGCGATGGGCGGGTGACATTCCATTTGTGGCTGGCAAAGAGAAGAATATCGGCGCAGGAGCTGTTCATCTTGTAGGATTTACGAGGGTGAATCGTTTCCTTCTGCACGGTCTCGATGCCGAGAGACTCCAGTTCCTGGTCAAACACTTGACAGAGATCCATGACCACAGACTCGTGAATCTTTTGCCACAAGTGAGCACGGAAGATTTGGATGAGAGAGATCTTTAGGGTGGGGATCTTGCCGTGCAAGAAAATACCAGTAAGATCCAGCTGGACCTGGAAACCGACGTAGACGTTGGCTCTGTTGATCGTGGGGGACCACCAGAGAGTGAAACGACGGTTAGGAATCTGGTTCAAACCGGACCGCTGGGCGTTGGTGAGCTTTTTGAACTTCATGGACTCTTCGAAACCAGAGGCCTTTTCCCAGAAGAGACCCTCCCAAGATGGGAAACCAGTGGCCTTGAAGAGAGTGTGCTCAAGGATCGTTTCAACACCACCCAAAGCCTGAATGACATCAGTTCGGTAGGCATTCAAGTTCCAAAGCTTGCCGTCATGTCGCTGGCTTGTCCACCAGAATGGGTTGCCCTTCATGAGCTGGTAAATCTTGAACTCGGCTCGAGCACGGAAACCCTTGTCGAAGCTGAGGGTGCTTCGGTCCTTCTGGAACAAAGTGTTGATTCTTGGCAAACCACGATCCCAGCTATCCTCCAAATCTTCCAGAGTCAGACGACGGTTCTGCTGGTTGGCTTCCAAGCGCTTCTGGGAGTACTCGGTCCAGACACGTTGGGAGTCGATGAATTCTGCTTCCCACGGAATAATGTATCGGAAGATGTTGGGAATCAGAGTCTCTTCTGAGTGGGTCATACCAGCTCGGTAGTGAGTGACACCAGTGTCGGTCTGCTTAGACCAACGCTTGTCACTGGCCGGAATAAGGATATGAGAGCCAGAGATCATACCCAATCCACCAAGCTCCTTGGGGGTATAGAAGACAGCAGGAGGGAAACGCGAAGGCATCTTTGAGTTCAATCCGATCTTGACTCTTGTTTGAATCTTGGTTTCGCACTTGACAATGGTATCAAGCAGCTCAATGGTGGAGACTGCGGCCTCACGATAGTACGTAAACAGGGCAATCAGAGCAGTGTTCCATTTATTCGCAATCTTGGTAAAGGTAGTTGAGCCAGACGACATGAGAATCTGTCGAATACGGTTGTTGAACTTTTGGATATCTTCCTCGGTGACTTGCAAGAACGCGTGTGCCGTTCTTTCTTTGGTCGTATTATCGACGAGAGACCAGACGCTGTCTTTGACAGGGAATTCATCATTCTGGTTTCTAATCTTTGGCAGAATACGAACTTCGAATCCGCACATGGAGAAAAGCAGGTTGGGGTTATCTCGGCTGTAAACACTAACGAAACTGTCATCCCAATCAATTGTAGTGACAGATCGTGGCAAGCGGTTTTTAAAGTCCCAGAAGACGGCTCGTCCCAGGTTGACATCATGTCGCATCAGGCGCATACGAGAGTCTCGTGGCCAGCACTTCTTGCTCTTATATCCAATGACGTTTTCGAAATTGGGGTCAGGTTGCTCGGTAAGGAATCTTTGGATGAGATCTCGCGATTCTTCTGCTGTAAACCGAAGGAAGATCCAGATCTTGTCGATATATCGGCTGTATAGTCGGATCGGGTGTCTGCTTTCCGTCTCCCGATCGCGGAACTGCAAGAAATCATTGGGACTTTGGGGTGGTCCAGCAATTTCGCTAGCTCGTTGGGGGCCAAGCAAAAGCAAATCGAGGACAAGGCCGTAGTACTGGAACACGAAAGCCGAAAACTGAAGGCCACGAATCATACCATAGCTGTTGACATGGTTCATGTCCTTGTAGGTGAGCTGGACGTTGTTCTTTGCCGTGATGTAATCAGCAAGGTTGTGGTCCATGATCAGTCTCAGGAGGGAGTTAAGAAGCGTCAATTCCATCTTCTCATAGACCTTGGAGAGCTCAGTCTCAATCATGACATTGCACTCGCCATTTTCAGTTTCCCAAACCTGGCCCAGGTTGTTGATACCCTGAGCCCACTTGTAAACCAGCAGGGGAGGAACTTCGGAATCAGAAGGCTTGATCCAGGCAGGGAAAAGGTGTCTCTGATCAGCCTGGTACCACAGATATTGGTCAAGATAAGCATCGCTAATCTTCTCAATCGGCTCAATATCGTAGACTGGATTGATGGTGCTGTAGTTGTCATTCATATCGATGTTGACTTCCTTGAAAGCTCGCTGAGTGAGGAGGAATCGCTTGATGCGCTCCAAGGTTGTACCCGGACTATCATATGCCTGCTCGATAAGGGCAAGCTCTTCACGCTGGCTCTGGTTGAGACGGCCCTTGACCGAGTACGCCTCTCTCAGTCGCTCCAGTGCAAGGATCAAAATCTTGGTGTCGTGCTTGTAAGAAACGCTGGGGAACGGAATAGGCGAGAACTTGCGAGACTCCAGCCAGTGGACGGTTGTCGTATAGATGGCAACGGCCTCCTCTGATGAAACATATGGACCGTCCTTCATGTGGTTGTGCTGGCGTTCTTGCTCTGCCTTGAGCCAGAGTCGGGTAAGACGGCCAACGTTCTTCTTGGCAACGGTCTTATCGACGGTGGCACCGCGACGAATACGCTCGCGATTGTAATGGGCAACGGAAACCCACCAATCAGCCTTGGATTTGACGTATCGAAGAATGATGTTCTCAATAGGAGCAGGCAAGCCAGGCACCTTCCAAGGGATGTTACTCTTCCAGCAACGCCAGGCCTCGGAGAGATGCTGCAACACAGTGTTGACCTTGTTCTGCTTGATGCCCTCGGGCATCATGTCTAACAAATCGGCCATGACAGACGCACGAAGCTCAAGGTCGAAGTGAGACTCGACACGCTGCTTTGTGACTGTCTTTGCGACACCCTTGCTGTGTCTGCCCTCAAATTGACGAGAGAGCAAGTTTCCAAGCCATCTCTCCAAGAGGGGAATAATACCACGCATGAAGAAGAGCCAAACTCTCCAGGCGGGAGCCCAGAAACCACAACCAGGACCTTTTCCAACAGGACCAGAATTGAATCTGTAGTAGATGAGGTGCTTCAAGTCCTTGCAGGTTCGGATCTGGTGCATAAGCTTGTACTTGTAACGGTACATACCTGTAAGCTGACCAACGTGGTTGAAGGCATAGAGAATGCCATCAGCCAGCTGGAAGGCGTCAATATTGCCCAGTCGGTACTGAACTTGTGCATCAACAATCAGCTTTGTCAGTCTCAAGATTTCACGCATCAAATGGAAAGCGTTTCCGAATCGAGACTTCTTTCGCTCCTTTGTGGTGAGGGTCTTGACGGGCTTCAAGTTGAAGTTGTAGTCAAGATGAAGATATGTCAGGTTCTTCCTGTGAATCAAAAGATTGAGCATGTTGAAACCTTGACGGCAAACCTGCAAACCAGCCTCTACCCAGTCGATAGTAGTCTGCTGGAAGAACTTTGTCTGCTTCAGTGACCGGAGTAGGTTCTGGTTATTCTGAGCCTTGGGCTTCTTCTTGTGCAGGTCATTGAGGACAAAGTTCTTGAGCAGTTTCTGGTAGGAGACGCGGACCTTTACGGGCGGTCGGTTTGCAGGGGGGTGCTCGAGATACCACTGCTTAATCAGGGGTACATCTTGGGCGCGCACCATTTTGCCAGATCGTCGATTGAATGGGAACGGTGCCCACCAGAGCTCAATGGCAGCAGCCGTATCGTCATTGTCGAGATCCTCGTCAGCGAGGAAAGGCTCTGCACCAGCAGGAAGCTCAAAGGCATCCTCTTCGGGCTCTTCGTTGTTTCCGGGTCCAAAAAGCTCATCCTCAAGAGACAATTCCACATTCTTGGGGGCCACGTTACGTGACGAGATGGGGTTGATTCGACGATCGAAGTGGAATGTGGGCAAATCCGGGTCATCGACACGGTTGTAGACCACCTGGGGGTGAGAGTGCCAGGCGAGGTGCACGCTTCGAGGAAGAGAATTGTAAAGGTATGGGAAGGCAACCCGGAACTCGGTTCGAATAGGGTTTCTGAAAATGATTCGGTCGATGGCGTTGAACTCGCCAAAGTCTTCATCATTGGGGTTGATATCCTTGTATAGCGGCTCAAATCGTGGTCCACCTGGCAAGGCAACATTCAACGCCTTGGCTGTGAGAAGACTCTTCAGATCGAAGAGATAGAAGTAGTTCTTATCCACAACATCTGAGATCAAAGGTCGACTGAGACGGAACAGCGCTGCCATCTGAGGCAGTGTAAGGTTCCAGCCCTTGTAGCTCGGGCCATTAACATGGGATGTATCGAGCAGCGGTCGGTGGTCGTAAAACCATTCATAAATTGCCTCGTCTTCGTCCTCATTGAGCTCCATCTGGATAGGCTCGAGCGGCTCCACATCTTCGATATTTTCCGACCACGATAGCGGCGGCTCCTCGTCGTCGAATGGTGGGAACCGCATACGCTTGAAGAGTCTTCGATCTGCCTTTTCCTTTCGCATGAATGTCCACATCATGGCCCACTGTGCAAAGAAAACAGGCTCGATAACTCTGGGGATTTCATTGACCAGGGTAAGACAGCCGTTGACATGGTACAGAACCTTGACCTCTCGTGCAGACTCCCACGGCATGGGCATGTTCTCCAAAAGCTTGAGAACAGCGTGCGGCATGAACTTGAGCGCACCGAGATAGCTTCGCTTGTCGTTTGTATACTTTTTCTGGGAGACATCGCCGATATCCTTGACGATTTTCCGCAGATGCTCGGGGGGCATGTCAGCCTTTTGCGTCTGGACAAAGCCAGCCTTGCGCTTCTCTCCAAATCTGTTCCTCTGATTGCGAAGCCATTCCTTCTTCTTCTGGGCAAACTTGGCAATATGGGCGTCGGCGGGTGGTCGATAGCCAGGCGGCGGCGGGGCTGGAGGAGCAGGTATCGATGGAGGAGGTGGAAGCGATGATGAGGGAGGCGGCGGAGGAGGAGGAGGACCCCAGCCTGGCGGCGGAGGCGGCGGGAGTTGCGACATGGCGACGTCTTCACTCGTTCAGAGGCAATTCGTGAAGTTGCCTGCCTGAAGGCTTGGAGCCGTGGCGCGTGTCAACGACGCGCTGGCAGATCTGGAATTGCGCACGCAGAACAGCGGCCACGTCAAATTCTGCTGTGTGGCCTCTATTCTGATGATGCAGATGCCGGTCTCGCAGGAATCAGACGACGACCAGGGCGGGAATGATGCAATGCCAGATTGATGTTGAGCTTCGCCTTCGCAGAACAATTTCTTGAACGAGGATCCCTGGAGGCACTAGCTTCAATCTCGATGCTAGTCGGTCACGTGATATTGAATGGCTGGGACTGCATAGAACTGATGCTGCGTTTCATGAAAACAAGCATATACGTCTATTATACGGATCAGAAAAATGTTACGTCTGTCTCAATTATGTAACCAGATACAATTTCTCAATTATGTATCCAGATACAATTGAGAAGAAAATATCTCAAGTGATTTATTCTGTAGGTCCCTAGGTGGTACCTATGCCTTACCAGTGGTCCAAGTATACTTTCTTCTTTGGACAACGTACTATTACAGCATTACGCTCAATGCACGTAGCTCAAAATAATCTCAGAATTATAATAAAGAAAAAAATCAATAGAATTTGATTGATTTTTTTCGCCTCAGATATCTGAGCAATATCAATCTCAATACCCTTTTCACTATTCCAGACTGTTGCTCCAGGGTACTGGATGACGGAGTCGAAAATGCAATCAACCAATGAAAACCACTCTAATGTACTTACATAATCACAATTCATGATCTTCTGCCGCCAGCAACATCAAGCCGATCCATCGCGACAACAGCCCAAACTCACCAACGCCCAAGCAGCCGCTGTCACGACTCCGCAAAAATGGCGCATCTTCGTACGTTGCAATTGCATCATTGCTGAACCCTGCTAACCGCGATTCGCAGACGTCAAGCCGGACCCGGCTCTCCTGAAGCTGGAGGGTGCGTAACATATCCGATCCAATGCCCATCCCTCAGATCCCCGTCTAACTCGGCGCAACAGCGATGCAAAAGGCTCGCCACCACCACTTCCGATTTACTGGCAGAACAGCCCGAATCAGCTTCATCTACATTGCCGCTATCCCCGCCGTCTTCGGCTGGGTCGCATACAAGACAGACGTGAGTGGAAATCGAGCAATGTGGGGAGGGGGAGGAGGATGAGGAGGGGAGACGGATTGGATTGATGAGATGCTAACTTTGGCTAGGGGCTGTGGGATCTACGAGCGAAGCGAAAGGGCGACTCCGTCTACGAGAAATAAGCGTCGAGTTTTCTGGTAGGGGCGAGGGTTTATGTATAATTCAAAAGATTCGATTCGGAATAGAGAGCCTAGTGCTGGCCGAATATTCGAATATATAAAAAAGAGACCAATTTGCACATTTCGTACTGGACCCTCTCCATTTCATTCTCTGCAATCTCTCTGTTTGGTCTTGGCAATTGTTCCACCTGAATTGAGAATCATGCTGGTGCAACAATCTGCAGGACTGATTAAGAGGGCCGTATTCTGCCTCGATTAAGCGCTAAATTATCTGGGTATATCGCATCCTTACAAAATCTCAATCATGCCTCTGACGCAAGTCCTCCTTGCTACCTAATACCAACGTCCTCTGCCTCGTGACCCCCCAGGCGGCCCGTCCGGTAGCTGCTCTCCTCTCCTCCAATCACCAGACGGGAATCTGTTGTCTCTCCAGCTCGGCGGCCTACTCTGGCGGCCGTAATTGCGATTAAAATTGCTGTCTCGACCTGGAAATCCTCCCCTGAAAGTGCCACCACGACTATCGCGCCCGCTGGATATAGAGCCTCTTCTGGCATTTGACGGTGGCGCTACAGAGCCGTCTGACAAGGGAGGAAGAACTGCACATGAGATGTAATCGCCAACCACAAATCTCCAGTCGGCTAGTGTTTTGTCCTTCCCATTGTCATCTCTCATCATGACATCGGGGTCGGCTTCATCTGGGTTCTCCGCGCCAGGATAGCCCTCGCCAATGACGATGCTTCCTAGCTCCTTGACGGCAAATTTGGGCTGCCCAGTGTTGACAGTACTAGTGCCACGTAGATCTGGGCAGACGAGCTGAAAAGAGAGTCTCGTGCCAATAGTAGGAGAAGGCAATGCGCTTGGTTTCGCTGCTGCTAGCTCCAGGGCCAGCTCATATAGTGTACAGGTTGACCAGGTGTAGATGGACACATGTGACGGTAGAGATGGTGATGCAAATTCCTCTGGCCTAGTTATAATGCCGATTAATTGTATTTTCTTCAACTTATGGCGATATCATGGTTATAAGCGCGTACCTGTGAAAGCTGCCAGTTCGGTGAAATAGACGAACTAAGAACGGAGATGTATCATCATCCTCATTTGCCCGTGCGTCTTGCATCGTGGAATGATGAAATATGACAGAATAAAGAATCTTATTGATAAAATAGGGCGCAATTTCAAATATGAGACGGATCAATTTGCGCCCAAGTCTTTGTAAAGTTGGAGTTGGAAAGGTCGAGTGCTGTGAAGCCATATTGAACTTATGATGCATTATCCGGAAATCATCCGTAATCGATAGCATGCTTCAACCTCGGTGAGCTCACCGGACTTATCATCCTGCCAACCTCAAACCTTGTTACATTGCCAAATACTTGCATCCAGCGTCGCTCTGCTGTAAAACACTGTGCAGATTCATCAATCCCATAATTTTTGAACACTTGGGCGAAACATTGACTCTTTGACGCGACATCTTCAACCCTCAAGACGCTCCCCAGCGCACCACAATTCACCATGGACTTCGCGGCCCTCATGAACAAGGAGCTCTCCAAATCCAAAAAATCACCCAGCAACGATGACAAGAAATACATGAAGCGCTCCGAAGTAGAGGCCGAGCGCAAAGCCACCTACCTAGCCGAACAAAAAGCCCTCGAAGCCGAACGCGCAACAAAAGCCGAGGCGAAGCGCAAGCGCGAAGAAGAAGTCGCCGCAGAGAACGCCCTACGCGAAGACAAGCGTCGCAAACTCGCAGAAGAGTCAAGAAAGAGGCAGGAAGAGAAGGAATGGGAGGAAGAGCAGGCGAGGAGGAAGAGACTTGGCCTGCCAGAGCTCGTCAAGGGCGAAGAGAACGGCGACAAGAGTGATGGCGATGCGGCAGACGACATTCCGGATGACGAGCTGATACAGAAGCTGAGAGAACTGGGTCAACCGGCGATATTATTCGGGGAATCACATGCGGCACGACTGAGACGGCACAAGAAGCTCACTACGGTGTTGACAACGGGGCCGATACCTACGACGCTAAAGCTGGTAGAAGAGAAGGACATGAAGGTCGACGGCGCGGTACCAAAGGACAAGGAGGGCCGTCTGTGGCTATTCCGACAGCTGGCGAGTTACTTTACCATGGTGCTCACGGAATACGAAAAGGCAATGGAGGAAGAGAAGCGGGAAACGAGCGCCAGCAAAATGGCCTACAGCGCCATGGTCCAAACCCGCGAAAACATGAAGCCAGTAAGAACCCCCTTCCCACTCTCCCCTACTTGAAACCCGCCGAAGAAACAAAGTCAAGGCTAACCCTCGCACAGCTCTTCCGCAAGTTCGAGTCTGGCGACCTCGACGACTCCCTCCTCCAGCCCATCATCGAAATCGTCCAGGCCCTCCAGGAGCGCCGCTACGTCGACGCAAACGACGGCTACCTGCGCCTCAGCATCGGCAAGGCCGCCTGGCCCATCGGCGTCACCATGGTGGGTATCCACGAGCGTAGCGCTCGCGAGAAGCTGCACGACGGCGAAAAGGGCCATGTCATGGGCGACGAGGCCACGCGCAAGTACCTGCAGAGCATCAAGCGCTGCCTGACGTTTGCGCAGGTGCGGTGGCCGCCGCAGGACCTGAGGCAGTTGATGGGATGATTTTGGATGCAATGGAGAAGAGGATAAAGGGCGGATGATTCACAGTACAGCTACTACACGATGCTGGAATACTAGTGCCTACATGATGTGATATGATACCCCGTCTTGATTGGACAAGGCAAGACAGTAAACTAGAATGCATATACGAGGTGTCTCTATTGAACAACGCCGGGCAACTTGTGCCGAGTCCTCATCATCACTCAAAGACGTGACCAATAAGAAGGCAAGATATTGACGACATCACAGATCAAAGGCAAGATTGAAAGCAAACGATGAAATAGTAATAATGCCTCCGCCAGTTGGGGGCTGCTGAATACGAAAAAAGAAAAAAGACACGAAAATCCCCCCTTCTCCTTGCGCCTCCCTCTCTAATGAACAATCATGTGTAACGTTCAGAGTCTCCAAGCATTTGCCGTTATAACCGTGGCCCCCTCCTTTCGAGAAAACGGTCCACGTTGGCCATCCGCTGTCGGATCAAATCTCAGTTTTCAGCTGTGTCGCTCACTGCGGCTGACCGATAAATCTCATTCGCGGTCACAGCAATGTACTCTCGCTCCCTCCAATAAACTAGTTCGACGATCCTCGAGCTTTAGATAGAACTCCATGGAAATACCGCTGGAATCGAGTCATGGATCCTGCAAGGGGCACCTCCTAAGTCTCCTGATCCCGCTCAGCGCCTTGGCTGGGCAACTGAGTAATATCCTCGTACCAAGCCTCGTCGACCTCGGGCCCTCCAGCACCGCCCCCCGGATGCTTTTTGGCGCCGCTGACCTCGAGACCTGCAACAATGAGATTCACGCGCCGTAGCCGCTCCTTGGCCTCTTGCTCGTATTTACGCGCCACAGCAAGTGCATTTGTCTGCACGACTAGTCGTGGGTCGGGAGAAACGGCGACGAGAAGCTACATGGAGTGTAAGCAACATCAATTTTTGCAGTAGGGAAATGGAAGTAAAAGGGAGGGAGATTACCTTGCTCTTTGCATCTATTCGAGCTCTCAGCGAGCCATCACGAATCATTCTCATGAGCTCCAGCTCCACGGACTGGTTGGGCGTACCAAACGCGGCGTCCAAGCTATCTAGTGTGACGCATGAAAAGGGTATAAAGTATTGAACAATGCACTTTTCGCGAATTCGGGAGTAGATGGTGGGTATATGTGGCTGCAGGTAGATATCTAGGAGATAGTCGGCTCTCACAGACTCCAAGATGGCCAGGCAGTTGGAGTAGCGGCCATTGACAAACAAACTAATGGCCTTCCGAATGTGCGGCTCGTGCTCCAGGAACATTCTGAATGATTGGTTATCCAGTATACGGGCTTGTAGAGCCTTTCTGTCCATGGTTGCCAGGGCCAAAAGGCCGCCGTAGACGGCAACATCGTTGGGACTGGCGACTGTGTTGTACTCTGTTGGGGATACATTGGGATTGGTGTGAAGAAGGGTGTTAGCCGCATCATAATAGTTGCCGAGTCCCATCAGAGCAACTCCGGACGCCACTTTGGTGTATGCCTGCTGTGCCTGCTCATCATCCCCAGTTTGGATGTTGGCAATCTTGCCAACGTTGCTCAGCACAGTGGCCCAGTCACGGCGCTGGAAGGCGACGCTAGCCAAGTGCATGCCGCAGTCGAAGATGTGTTTGGTCGTGCTCACGTCGTGGCGCATCTTGTTATATGCGTCGATAGCGTCACTGAGCTTACCTATGCTCTCGAAATGCTTGCCAAGATCCTCATTGCCCATCTAAACACAAGCGGTGAGTTGGATCCATCACGACGTCCCTGAACAATGGAATGAAGCCTACCCGAATGCTCTCCTTGATGAGATTGTTTCTATACCCCTTAAGCTCTGCCTCCAGGCGAGTCGTTTCGGTTCTGTTGGCTAGCTCGGTGCTCTCGATCCATTCGTCGTCCCTCTTTGCCTCAGGCTCCTCCGGAGCGACGGAACGGAGCAGCTGCCAGGCATCCTTATACCGAGTGACATCCGAGCCACTCTTTGCCTCGGCGACGGCGGCTTTGAGAGCTTCGACACGTAGGGGCACGCAGCATCGGCCGATGAGGATCAAGCGTTCGTACCGTGTTCGGCCTATGACGACGACGAGGGGGGACGGGGTTAGCATCTAGCATCCCGCCTGCTTCACTACCTGGCAGAGCATCAAGCAAGCTCAAGAGGACATGGGAGCATCGTACCGACATAGTTCTGAATATAGAGATCGATATCAAGCTTGGGCAGCTCTAGATGGAGGCTCAAGGTCAGCTCCTCCAAGCAGGCATCATGTGGGGCAAGGTCCTGATCTACCGGAGACGATGACATCTGGAGTTTTTGGGTATGCCTGAGCATCCGAGCCCGGCTGCGTTGATGCGGGAGCAGCCATTGGAAAGCAGCGCGGTAGATGCTGTTTTGATAGGGAACCTTGGTTGCTGTTCCGGCGAGGCTGCAGTCTTGAAGGCTCCAGTCTCCTGCACGTGCCTCAGCCTTCTGATGATGGAGGGGCCGTTCAGCGTGTGGGAAAGTGATTTGGCGGAGGCGTTTTGACGGTTTGGCGGGGTTGGAGCTCTGAATTGTACCTTGGTGGCCATAGGTACAAGGCCACTACAGTGGTGTGCTTGCTAATACGTGCATTTCAAAGGTACAGGACATGTACGCTTTGCTTTGCACAACCACTTCAATTAGAATAATCCACTACACCTCAGTAAGTGCAGAAAAAGAGGCGCATTCGAGATGCAATCGGAAGCATTTCATCGTTCATTTGGCCTTTCTTCTGCATTTAATATTGGTAGTAATGCTCAAGAGCATTGCATACCTAGTACTACCTGGTAAGCAATGAATCTACGGCAAAGGCAGGTAGCGCTAGTACCAGTAGTACGAGTTGGCGCATCTCTTCCTCGATTCTTCTTAGCCAAGCATCTCAGCTATATCTCGCTGTAAATCTCTCCACCAACCATCAAGGTGACAGTATCAAGGCTTGAATACAGTGGTAGTAATGCCCTCACTCTAAGAAAGCATAGCCAATAATTCTTCAAGAGGAAGACAGTGCAAACGAAACCACGCCAAGCTCTTGACGAGATCAAATACGTAATCGCAAGACCTTCCCGAGTCGGCACTGGCCCCCCCTTTTGTCCAGATCAACTAGTTTGCCGTCTTCCGATATACTCTGTGGCTTAGACCTCGATAAACCAGCCGGCGCAAGGGGGTTAGACAGGCACAGGCCCCTTCAGCTCGACTACAGTAAGGGGCTATTTTTACAGGATGGCAGGGCAGGCGACGGATCGTGCGTTGTTCGACGCCGTTTGTACGAGGCCAAGAACTGCAATCCGTGGATGCGGGGGAAGAAGAGCGGCAGCTCCGAGTCAGAGTCGCAACGCAACGCAACGGCCCACGCATGCGATGTCAGTACATGTACTCGTAGGCAGCAGTGTAGGATAAACAAGACGCATCTCGTGGCGGTGTTTCGTCACAGAAGTCGACAACCGGCGCATGAGACAGGCAATCTGCCACTCAATCGCGGGCGTGTGCATTTCGGAGGTGAGCCGAAGCCTTCTCGCCATGCTGTCACGGAGAAGTCTCGGGGTTGAAGGGCTTGGCTCCGGCCACGAGCGGGAACAAGCTTGACCGAAAAGCTTACCTCTGGAATACAGCATCGGGTTTCCATTCCAAAGAAGGTCGTGGAAAAGGATCGCCGGCTGGATTCGGATCGCCATGCCGGGCTGTCCCTTGGTAGGGGTTGTTTGTGATGACTTCTGGCGCCCGCTAAGATAACGAGTTGCGACGGCAAAAGCACTGGAAACATGTGTGTGGCACGAGGCTTCTGTCCACTAACAGCCAGTTGGATCCATCGTTGGCGTTGGATGGGTGTAATACTGTATAGTCAAGAAATAATCCGTCAATGAGATGAGGATTGTTTATCACGGTTTGTCATCTCATTGCTATTGAGACAGTGCTACAATGAATGCTGGCTTTTGCGCGGAGTGGGTGTTCGGTGAATTCGGGAAATACAAGTAGAGGCATGATTTCAAAGAGGCTCCAGTTCTCTAAAACTAGGAATAACGACATGTCAAGTTCATCCATATGAGAGAGTAAAAACATGTACAGCAATGTCTTCTTTTTCTGGGCACAGCACAGTACCTTTGTGACATTCCGTATGATGGGTAATAATTCGAGGGCCTGGATGAATGTCAGCATCCTCGCCCTACACTGGATTTGGCACCTTCAATCTTAGCAGGTCTCCCGATTCCAGCCTTGTGGGTTATCCTGGCTTTATCGGCAATCTCGTTCCCACGGCGAAAAGCTTGGCATAGGCAAGGTGATGTAATGCCGCCGTGGCTTGAAGACGCCGTACCGGGACAGGCCTAAGACCACCGAAGAAGCCGGAGGGTCTTTAAAAGAAATCGGAAAAAAAAAAATTTCAAGAGAGAAATCCAAGGGGGAAACGGGAAAAACAAGGTAATGAGAGAGAAAAATGAAGCTGCGTCCTAGTGACTCGTGACCAGGGCCAGGATTGGCGAGTTCTCGCTGCCGAATGTCGCTACAGAATGCGCATGTCGCACAAGGAACATGGGACGACTCATTTGCCTACATGCAGTGCGTACGAGTACAGTGTAGCTACAGTGCCGGCAACGCCCGCCAACGGCGCAATACGTGTATGTACCTCGAGCCTTGCGCATCAATAAGGGTGCTCGACTTTAAATCAAGGTTATCTCGAGCTCATCCCCGCCAATCCCTGCCGGGCTCACCTTACAAATGTGCGGTTTTTGTGGTGGGCGATGACAGCAGGAGAAAAAAGAAGCATGGCATCAAGGTTAGGCATTGCATGACTGCAAAAGTCTAAACCGCGGCACACCCCATGGATTCGACCTCACCGAAACACGACTGCAGAGGGATGGCACACCAGCTGTGCGTGCATGCGAGGGCGAGTCAATTTCCTGCTCGCCCGCATGCCGCTACAGACACAGCTAAACCACAACCACAACCGCAAGCAGGCAGCCAGATTATTCTACTTGGACCTGGATGAACCTGGACCTGGACTTTTCGTCTCTGCTGCGGGTAACGCGTCCTCGTACTTGTACCTGCGGCGCTTGTACTCCGTACTCGTATGCCCGCAACAGCCGCAGGTCGTATCATTTCCCGTTTCCCGTCTCCATAATTTGACCCAAAGCTGCAGAACGGCTCTTGGGGAGGGCGGGAATAAGACGGACATTGGCTGCGGTGGTGGACCAGCACATTCCAACAATTGCCAGGTCTTGGGAGGCCAGTGTGACGTTGAAGTTGCTGGGCATTGATCAAGGTGGTAGTGGTGGTAACGTATACATGTACTTTGGCATGTTGGTTGCGTGAACAGCCAGTGTAAGGCAACTCCGAGTTGAATTGAGAACATGGAAGGAAATGATGAGAATGGGGTAGGTATACTACCAGGTACCTAGTAGTGGTTTGATTTTGCCCATTGGATGGAGTTTTATTCTTTTCTCATCTCTCACCTCCAATGGACGGTAATACTGGGTTTAAACCAACCAGACCCAGAACTGAGGTCGCTCTCGCTGTCAACGTTAATGCCGACCGGGCATCTTTCGCGCACTGGGTTGCTCGGCCCTTCCGATTCTCGAGATAAACTACTATACACGGACTGGCGGCGGGCTGATGACCTCCTCGATGATGCAGCTAGTCCTGCACCTAGCACTAAGCATTTCAACTGCAGTGCGTGTCCAAAAGTCAAAACGGCGAGAGAACACCAATGACGGCCGCGGGAGGCGTTCCATCGCATCATTTCCGTAGCACTGAGACATCAATGCCTCTCGTCCAATGCCTTGACCCCGACTTGTCTACTCTGTACGGTAGTACTGCTAGTAACTTGCAGTACTAAGGTTATCCCATTCTTGATCGAATTGGATCTGCCCGTACTGTACAGTAGCGTTGACGGGCTGCTGGGACCAGAATCCCGCAATTCAAATTGACGGAACATGAAGCTTATCTAGCCAGGCCCAAATCTCGCCGGCACTGTAGCCATCTCAATGTTGCAACGAACCTTTTGAAAGCTTCTTTTCCCCCTTCTACCGCCATCCCACCCCCCTCCAATTGTCTTGCCCTGCCAGCCAAGCTTTTCAGCCAAGCCTTCCAGCTTCATTTCGGGGCCGTCAGTCCACATGCCGAGTGGCAGTTGAGGCGCTGGGATGCCATGTGGCAGTGGAGAGGTCGGATTTTGCTAGTCAAACGCTGCCCATTTGCGCCCCCTTCAAAGACAAAGCAAGATTGAAGCAGAAATTCGAGCCCAATTCCTACCTAGGTACGTGTCTCGCCGAAATGCAAATGCCCTCCCCGGCTGGGCTCTGCAATTTATCACGCGGCAGTAATTCTGGCGCCGCCTCTAGTCCAGCGGTGGAGTTTCCTGCGCTATGTGGACCTGCTCAGCTGTGTTTTTAGCCCCCGACGCCATCAAGAGCTCGATTCGCTGTCGTGGATGATTTTGACGCTCCGTGAATTCTTTTTGCCCGCTGGACGGGGCGACCATCCGCTGAAAGCCTCACCTCGCCGGCGACTTCCCGTGCTCTTGGACGTCTGCGTAGATTGTCGTACGAGGATTTGTTGGTTCGTCCTCGTTGGCCAGTTCGGCCTCGGTGGTGCACTGAGTGCCTTGCAACTAAGCTGAACTATCTAATACCAGAACATGTTAGTTGCCCAGGGCCTGCCTGTAGGTAGCCAAAATCTCGACGCTCGATTCATGCAGTCTGACGGCATTGCGATGCTGGCGCTCTGGACGCATGAATCTGGCCCTCCGCGGCGTTTTGTATGTACGAGTATGCGCTCCGTACAGGTACGTCTGCAGAATCCTGTCGGCAGTGGATCTCGTAGACAAGATGGAAGGTCGCGGGCAAACCGGCACTCTGCAGCATGCTTGCGCTTGTACTGGCACCTAAGGGTACACGTAACTCGTACGCAGAAGCGCGCAAAGCACCATGTAAAAACCAAAATGGTTTTTGAGTAGATGTACATTTGGGCTCAGAGTATCATCACCAAGATTGAGGTTCCTGTACCTGTCGGGTTTGTGTTTTGGATGCGTCTCTTCCATTCCATTGGATCGAATGCTGTTCACTTCCTTACTTTCGCTCAGGCGCCTCCTGCTAGGGAGCTGACGGTGGTCGAGCAAGACGGCCGGGCAAGACGTTCAACGAATTCGCATGAGGCATGTCTCTTGTCGACTATCAAATCCCGGCTGAAATACTCATTAAACGGCTTACAAAGAATTGATTGCAAGCAAGGAACCTTGCGCGCCGAGGTTTGTGGAGCGCTGCATCTTTCTGTGCCTCGCAAAGCGCCGTGTTATCCTCCGGATGCACGATACTGTATACATTCAATACCATCCATGCTTCGCACGTTTCCGGGTTTTATCGAGAAAAGCACGGGCTCGTACCTACTCCGGACCCAGCTCCGAATACAGCAGACACAACGACAAACCCCCTGGCCCTTTTGCATCCCCACGCGCGTCAATGGACTGGAGGTATGTGGTGTTGCTGCCCGGGATGGCTTTCCATCTTCCCTCCGTGCAAGCTGCAGCCCACGCACGGCCCGAACCAACTAGACGCCAACCCGGGCCAGAAGCGGCTCTCGGTGGGATGGGCGGGCTGCGTAATGCTAGCCGCACGGCCGCTCCACTGCGAAGCTGCAAGCCCCAGTGTCTTCAGCGGGCCAGCCACTGTAGGACAGTGCTAGAGGCGCCTCCCACAGGCCCTCAAGTCGATTTATCCCAGCCCAGCCACGGCGCCCTCTCGCTTGCTGTACTTGCGTCGGCAGTACTTGTACCGCCCTCTGGCTACAGTGCGTATTAGCCCCCAGTCCCCAGGCTCTGGCTCTGGCTGACTCCCACTCGCTGGACGTGGACTTGCAGCGCCTGAACGGCCTCTCCCTTCTGTCCATTCTTTATTTCTTCCCTCTTGTCCTCGCGCCATAATCCCGACGACACTCCCGCCAAACCCTCCCCAATTCGCTCCGGACACGGGAGAGACTGCGCTGTCCATCTGATGGCCTAGATTGGCAGACGCCGGGGCAATTGGCACGTACGCTGCCACCGACTTTGCATCCCCGGGGTCCTGTCCTGTCTCTCCGAATCCAAAGGCCGCTCTCCATCGCACACGAAGCATCCAGCCAGAGCATCCAGCCCCGCCCAGCCCGAGTACGTTCCATACGTGAATGAGCCTTGGACCGGGGCCAAGACGGACGAGTCTTGAGGTTGCGCTGCATCTGTTCTAACCTGCCGCGCTGCTACAGTACAAGGACACCCTCAATCACATACGGATCGGCCCTGCGAATCGGCCCTGCGACTAATAACAGCCCCTGCCAAACCGCCGTCTGGAGAAGATAAAAAATACGCATGAAAATGTCCGACGACGAGGCCATCACCGTCGGGTCGCAGGCCGCCGGCGACTGGTCCATCCACGATGCTGGATCGCCGGCCGAGAGCGTCAAGTCGGACGCTGAAGACGACGACAAGGCGGGCGATGCCGAATCGGCACCGTCGCAACCCATCCAGAAGCGACGTCGAGTCACCCGCGCCTGCGACGAGTGCCGCCGCAAGAAGATCAAATGTGACGGCAAGCAGCCTTGCACGCACTGCTCCGTCTACAGTTATGGTGCGTATCATGATTTTGGTGACGGGGGCGGTCTTGGATATCGCTGTCATTTCGGCCTCATCATGTTGAGCGATCCTTCGCTCCACCTTTGCATCCCGCCCGGATCGCTGCCATCTCACTGCCTTGAACGCCGTTGCTGACCCTTTGTTGCGCAGAATGCACATATGATAAGCCGTCAAACAGGAGGAGGAATCCCGCGCCGCAGTATATCGAGGCCCTGGAAAGCCGCCTTCAGCGCGCCGAGTCGTTGCTGCGAAAATTCGTCCCCGATATCGACCTGGCCGATCCAAATCTTGACCCTGCCATCCAGCAAGAGTTTCACAACCGAGAACGAGCGCGTGCCGAGGTTGCCAAGCTGCGAACCCCCCATCCCGCTGAGCCTGACCCCAATGACACCCAGCTCACCTCCATGATCGACTCCATCGGCCAGCTGGATCTCGACGACAAGGGCGGCTGGGATTTCTACGGCATCTCGTCCGGCGCCGTTTTCCTGCGGCGCATGAAGGAGAACTTCCGCGGCATGCTGGGCCCTGTCGGCAAGGGGCCGTTTTTACCACGCCCGTCTGATCGAACCGCCGGTCTCTTGAACTTCGACACGCCGCCCGTTGGCTCGCCCTTCTCTACCATCTCCAGCTACCCCGAGCTGCCCCCCAAGGACGTCGCTCGGAAACTCTGCTACTATTCTCTGAGTTGCGCCACATGCCTTGTCCGCATCGTTCACGTCCCTAGTTTTTACGAAAAGTTCGACTACATCTATGAACGACAGCATGAGCCGATGAGCCCGGATGATACCCAGTTCCTCGCCCTTTTTTATGCCGTCTTAGCGTTGGGCTGCATGTATAGTAATCTTGACGACTCCAGTTCCGGTGGCATGACTTATCGATTTGCCATTGATGAAGGGTAAGTCGGGCTTCTCACCACGCGGTGGCTGTCCATGAAATTAGCTAACTCAACGGCTGCAGAGTGAAATACTACAAGATCGCAAGATCTCTGTTGCGTGATGTCACCGAGTGTCGAAGCCTTGTCTCCATCCAGACACTTGTTTTCATAATCCTTTTCCTTCAGTCCACCGCCAACCTCAACACCTGCTACTCCTTTGTAGGAATTGCCCTACGATCAGCCTTGCGAATGGGTCTTCACCGCCACTTGCAGCACGAGCGGATAGGGAACATTGAGCAGCAAGTGCGGCGGCGGGTTTTCTATGTCATACGGCAGATGGACATTTACGTATCTACCATGCTCGGATTCCCCCTGCTTCTAAACAGCGACGACGTCGACCAGCAGTATCCCATTGAAGTTGACGATGAGTTTATAAGACCTGAAGGCATTCTCCAACCGGCACCGGGAACGGCCTCGTTCTTCCAAGCATTCAATGCCCACTCCCGGTTGATGGATATCTTGGGCAAAATCACAAAGTACATTTATCCGACAAAGAGCGTTGGGCAGACGGTTCTGAGGGGGGACAAGCCGTCATCTACATATCTCATCAGCTATAGCAAGATCAAGGAGATTGAGACGGATCTACACAACTGGTTCGAGAGGCTTCCAGAGGCATGGCGGCCGAGCCCTGACGGCCCCATTGAAGTAGTTCGGTAAGTCGCTTTCTGACATGTCTTATAAGAACCGGCTGACGGCCCTCTTAACAGTGTACGACATTTGTTGCGTTTTGCCTACGCGCATGTGCAACTTGTCTTGTACCGACCGTTTCTGCATTACGTTTCTCCTCGACTCAGCCAAGGCAACAGGGTTGATGAGCTGTCGTATGCCTGCGCGGCGGCGGCCATCAGCGTGTCCCGTAACATCGTCCACATTGGACTCGAGATCCGAAAGCAGCGCGTCCTTAGCGGGCCCTACTGGTTCATGCTCTACACCGAGTTCTTCTCCGTGCTCTCGCTGGTGTTTTATGCCATTGAGAACCCCGAGAAGCCTGGATCGGCAGAGGTACTGGCTGATGCGCGCGCTGGGCGACAGATGATTGCCGATCTGGCCGAGAAGAGCCTCTCTGCTGAGAGGGTCACCCACACTCTCAAGGTAGGGACAGGCCACCTGGTACCCCCCTGACTATCGTACCATTGTTGCTGACATGTTCGTGAAGGTTTTATTTGATCAACTGCCAGAACGGTTCGATCCACCTCAGCCTCGACCATCTTCCACAACGAAGAAGAGGACGGCTCCGGGCGTCAAAGCACCAAGCAACTCTGGCATCTCCGTGGGCATGTCTCTTCACAGACCAGGTGACATCAGGGGCGGTGGTATGTCTTTATATGGCACCTCCCACTCTAGGGGCTCCATGGACAGCAGTTTCGCGCAGTCGTTAGACCATAGTGGATACCCCGAGCCCTCGTTCACCAGCAGCCTGAACGATGTGATGCCGATGGACTTGTCGTCGCGAGCAACGCCCGACTCTACGAGCACCGCCGAGAGTGTACACCGACACCCATACCAGCAGCATCCCCTTAGTGGACATCTCGGCCACAACCACCCGGTTCATAAACTCGACTCGTTAATGTTTCCGTCGGACGATCCGTTCGCTTACCCGAACCAGCCGATGATGGAACTGGGATTCTCTGGCAAAACCGACGTGCCAGCCGTGTCGATGCCTCATCAACCTCAGGACTCGGGATTCTTCTTCCCCGCCTCGCTGGATGATATGGGAGATCAGTTTATGGGGCAACCTCCGCCGTACATGATGCCACAACAGCAACAGCAGCCGCCGCCACAACAGAACCCCATGGCGATGAACATGTCGGCCAACATGTACGACCCCAACGCCATGATGGGGATTCACCAGCAACCGCCACCACAGCAGACACAGCCAGCGCCGCAGCGACGACCCGGCGGGCTATCTCTTCGACGGGCGATACGGGGCGAGAGGCACCAGGAGCGGCAGATTGAGCAAATGTTTACGGATCACGGCATGCAGCCGGACTGGGGGAGTTTCTTTGGTTCTGGCAGGGGCGGATTTCAGGGAATGTGAACGACTGCCACATGATACCCATTTTTTTGACGATATGAAACGCGAAGGCCTTGCGGTCCACCGGGGGGGAGTGAAGGGCGTCTTTTTGCTTTTCTTGTTGTTTCTTTTGTTTTTGATCACCCATTCCTTGGACATCGTGGACGGGAAAGAAGGGTCACAGCGCGATTGCATGTTTTACGACTACTGTCAACCTATCCTCATCACTCGAACCATTTGCGGCTGGTGTTTAGATACTTGGGGTCACTTTTTGTTCTTTTCATCTGTTTCCATCTTTTTTTCTTCTCCCTCTCTCCCTCCCGTTGGCGGCAGGCACACCGAAACCAAAAACAACCATTATATGAGCATATCACAGTGTGTAGATAAAGGGACTTTGATCGAACCATATACACGATCAAATGTCGAAGCACCAATTCATACTAGGTACATACGAAGGAAATAAACTATCAAAGGTACCCATAGAAACGCCTCGCTCTCGTTCCCTAAAATAGTGATTAGTTCGGCAAACTTGTTTTTTTTCTTATCCTCGTGTTTTCCAGCGCCTCTTTTTTTAAACCACGGAATGTCCTTTTGGTGTGATTACGTATGCGATTTAACGCAGAAAGGCAATTCAAGACCGGCGAGCGGCCGACAGAATGGCCGACAGTTCGGACAAAAGACCCTGGCCGCTTCGGCACCGGATACAGTGCGACATAATGAGGGTCTCTTTTCTTCATCTTCTTCTTTTTCCCTTGCTGCGTCTGGCTTTTTGGTCGGTGACCTTTTTGAGGGGCGGGGTTTTCTTTTTCTTTTTTTCTTTTCGGGCTACAGGTGTGTGGTGTGTATCTCGGGGTTTCGCGTTTTCTTCTTCCTTTGGCCCCGTTGCCTACCTGTATGCATATTGACGGGGGCTCTCGGTGGAGATGCTTTTGCATTGAGGCGGCCAGTGAGGAGGCATTGGGTACGAAGGGAGTGTGGGATATTGTATGTACAGCAGAGGGGGGGGATGTGGGAGTTGGTGTGGTGATGGGGGGATTGTTTGATTGATTTGATCTGATTACCTATTGAAGGTTGGTTGTTACCGGAGCGGGGAGTTACGGGGATAGCCTGAGTGACATGGATGGGGGTTGTTTGATGTTACCTGGTATCATGCACGGGGAGATGTGGTGTTGAAGGTGTGTCGGTTTGGTTGCGGTGAGGGACGATGCTGCGGTGCTCTGCTGCGCTTGGGTAAGTACTGTGATTGAGCCTTTGAATGGATCGAGGCTTTCTCTGGTGAGATTCACGACAGAATATACATTCAGAGATGACATGACAAGATGATTGGGGGATTTCTGTCGTGTTGCGATGCGTTGATACTGCAAGGACGGCAAAGGATCAAAGACTAGGGATGTCCCATTGCGGAAAGTGGATGTAGCGGGTAGGACGGAAGCTTGGACATGTGCCAGAGGTACCGGTACCTGGATGGTGTCTGGAGCGGCTGATAGGAGGATGCAGTGAACGTGCTTTGTGCTTGTGCATGTACTCCATCGGCAAAATAACAAAGTACTACCTAGGTACCTTAATGGGTTTGTAAGGATAGTTCATCTCTTTTTGCCTTAGTTCACTAACATCCAGCTTCTTATTTCTCTCGATGCTACTGCTGGCGGTACATGGACTTGGCCCCTGAGATCACGATCAAGAAATGCAGCTTAAGGAGAGAAACGGCGCTAGACTACACTGGTGGTGGCGCCGCCTGGCCGCTGTTTTCCTGGGGTACGGAGTAGAGATTGGAGATTGCAGATTAGATAAGGCACCAGGGACGTTTTGACTCGGTCAGGCACTGTTGCAGGTACCTGGAGCGACGCTCACGTGCTGCTGCTGCGGGATGAAGCTGGACCCTTTCGTCCGTTCAATACGACCTAATCATCATCATCATCAAGAGGGAGTCATCGCTTCTCCCTTTTCTATCATTTATAGCATATAATACTAAGTTTTAGGGATCCGGCGCAATGGAAGACCTCGACTTTAGCTTCATCCTCGACGATGAGTTTGACGCAGTGTAAGCGCGCTACTCCGTGTGCTGGTCGCAAGTCCAACTGCTTACAGGCGGTAAATCAAACAGGGCCATAGCCAAGAGGGAGGACTGGGAGGTCTGGAAGACGCGAAAGTATCCGGGTGAGACTACGATGAATGCGACGACTCTTTTTTACTTTATTTCGCTGTTTGACTGACTCTGTTCCGTGCGGCTTTTAGCCAAGGAGCATGCGCGCAAGGTCGCCCAGAAGCTCGGTGTGTCGGATGGCATCATCTACTTGCCTGGCCATCCGGAGCAGAACTACGAGGACTCGGACCAAGGGCCGCCATTGAGACAGCGCCGATAGTAAGCTCGACTCCCTCTATTCTGCTATCCATGGAATATCTCCCCCCCTATGGCGCTGACAAGACCGGCGCAGCTTCTACTACCTGAGCGGCGCCAACTTCCACGACTGCTTCGTCACCTACGAGATTCGCACGGATGTCCTCATTCTCTGGATCCCCTATGTCGAGCCGCGCCAGGTGCTCTGGTTTGGCTCGACGCCCGACACCGCCAAGGCCAAGCAGCTGTACG
The DNA here is from genome assembly GCF_033847375.1 of Trichoderma aggressivum f. europaeum. NCBI lineage: Eukaryota > Fungi > Ascomycota > Sordariomycetes > Hypocreales > Hypocreaceae > Trichoderma > Trichoderma aggressivum. The sequence goes on from NW_026946367.1 coordinate 1,933,239, forward strand.
ATGTCGACGAGGTGCGGTATTCGAGCCAGCTGCACAAGTTCTTCGAGTCGCGTCTTTCATCGCCAACCGTGCTGTACGTGCTGCACGAGGACCAGGCGCCCGCCGTGGCCAAGGGGACCAAGGTCAAGATCAACAGCTGGATGCTGCAGCCCGCCATGGACCGCGCTCGCTGCATCAAGGACGAGTACGAAATCGCCATGATCCGTCGCGCCAACGATGTATCCAGCGCGGGGCATCGCAAAGTCGCAGAGATGCTGCTCCGTCTCACCAACGAGCGCGAGATTGAGTCCATCTTCCAAGCCGTGTGCACTGCGCGCGGTGCCCGATCGCAGGCATACGACATCATTGCGGGCTCGGGCGTCAATGCTTCGACGCTGCACTACGACGACAACAACCAACCCCTGGAAGGCAAGGAGCTCGTCGTTCTTGATGCGGGATGCGAGTGGCAATGCTACGCTAGCGACGTAACGCGCACGCTGCCCATCAAGGGGCGCTTTTCTACCAAGGGCGCGGCCATCTACAACCTCGTCCAGACGATGCAGGAGGAGTGCATCAGCAAAGTCAAGCCCGGCGTCCAGTTCTACCAGCTGCACCTCCACGCCGCAGCCGTCGCCGTCGTCGGCCTCCTCAAGCTGGGCATTCTCAAGGGCGACATTGGCGAGGTTACCAAGGCCGGCACCGTCACCGCATTCTTCCCACACGGGCTCGGCCACCACGTCGGCCTGGAAGTGCATGATGTTCCGGGCAGTCTTCCGCTGATGACGCTCCTTAACTTGGGCCTCGATGGCGGGAAGCGGCAGATGATTAATGCGGAGGCGCTGGCCAAGATGAGCGCCGCGATGCGCCTTGGCGATGGTGAGACGGCGACTGCGCGCGCCAAGGCATTGAAGGAGAGGCAGGTGCTCGAGCCCAACATGATTGTCACCGTCGAGCCGGGCATGTAAGTTTTCTTGTCTCCTTCACTCTATATCCCCTTTACAAGCCATTTTCAGCCAAGTATGGTGTATACTAATGGATGTGTCAAATACATAGCTATTTCTGCCGCGAGTATATTGAGGGTTACTATCTCACCAACCCAGATCACGCCAAGTTCATCAACAAGGACGTCCTCGAGGGATACTATACTGTAGGAGGCGTGCGCATCGAAGACGATATTCTCGTTGTCGAGGACGGCTACGAGAACTTGACGGCTGCTCCCAAAGGTCAAGAATTGGTTGACGTTATCAACGGCAAGAAAGGGCGTCAGTGAAGGACTTTTGTCTTTCTTTCTTTCTTTTGTAATGAGGATATACAAGACTGTTTATGGGAAGAATTTGGATACCGGGTACAGTACAGCATATAATGTCTCTTTTCTTCTTCTTCTTCTTTCTCTCTCGTTCGTCTTGGGATGATTCTAGTTGGTATTTTTTTTGATGTACCTACCTAGGTACCTAGTAGCTTATGATGCGGGATGTCGAATTTTCCATAGCGGGCATGTTACGACGTCAAGATGAAATGTTTGTCTCGGGGTTTTGATATTTCATCTAATTCATGCATGCTATATATGTGTATAGACGTGTGATGTAGTTACAGAAAAAAAAATGTGGGAAGATATGAAAAAAGAAAATCGTCTTTTGTTTATACAAAAAGCCGCCCCTCTGCGTCTGAATCATAACTGGTCGTTCAACTTTCATGTCTCAACTCTCAATATATGAGTATTTTTTTTCTCTTTCGTCTCCTCGATCTTGCTTGTGCGGTACGGAATGTATGCATTGGGAGGAGAGTGGAATCTTGGTTGGTTTGGGAGGGTTGGCGAACTGCGGCGGTTTCAAGCCATCATCCATCGTCCAGGCCATCAGGACAATGTACCACGTCCGCCAAACGCAGTGCGCCGAGACCTTGAAGCACCCTTTCAGAGGTACTTTTTCGGTGAGTTTGCCCTCCGTCTCTTGTACACCACATATGCGCCCACTAGAACAAGCTGCGTCCCGATAATGACGGCAATCAGCTTTCCATGGCCGGGGATATTCTCCGTGACCCTCGCGGTGAGCGACATGTGATGCGTCCGCAGCGCGCCATGGACCGACCTCTCGGTGGAGCTCAGCCTCTCGTGCAGCTCCGTGTTCAAGTTGCGGACCTCGTTCTCGAGGGCGACGATGCGCTGCTGAAAGGTGGCCAGCTGGTCGAGCAGGGCGAGCTTGGAGTTGACGGCGGCGAAGAGGTCCTGGACCTCGCTGTGGCGCTGCTCGTCCATCTGGTGGTGGCGCGAGACGGAGCGGTAGACGGAGGAGAGCTGGTGGTTGGTGCCCTGGAGGCGGTTGTGCAGGTCCTGGAACTGGGCTTTGGAGGTCTGGAAGATGTCTGCGTCTTGGTCGGCGACCTCTTGGAAGTCTTGGCTGTTGGTGGGCACTTGCTGCTGGCGGTTGTAGGCGAACTGGGTGCCGCCGTTGGCATTGCCGGTGGCATCGTTGTTGTTGCCGTTGTTGCCGTTGTTGCCGTTGTTGTTGTTATTATTATTGTTGTTATTGTTGCTGCTACCGTCCTTGAGGTCGTGGCTGGAAGTGTCTGACGTGACAACCACCTTGAAGACCTCAAACGAGTCGGGGCTGTCTGGCGTAGACGCAGTGACGCCCACAAAGTTGCCCTTTGGCAAGCTGACCTTGTTCGTCTCAAAGCACGTCTTGCCGTCAATCTGGACCCGGAAGCCGTCGCCCCTCTGGCGCAACTTGACCTGCGCCGGCCGGCCCAGGTTGCGGTAGCTGAACTGGCAGTGGCCAAACGCCAGCGAGTCGACATTGTGGTGCTGCGAGTAGTCGGTCGAGCCGTCGTTGAGGAAGCCGCGCAACATGCCGCCCTGGCCGCCGTGCGAGTCAACGACCAGCACCAAGCCGTCGAAGCGGCCGGCGTTGTAGACGCTGCGGGTGCGCAGGTTCTTGCCATCGCGGGCCACCCAGATGTTGAGGTTGCCGCCCGCCCTGTCGGGGCCGCTGGCGCGAAAGTCGACGTCGATGATCCAGTTGTCGTGGACCAGAGGGTTCTCGCTCCAGATGGCGCCGCGCGCATTGCCTGGCGCGACGGGCGTGAGGACGACCTTGCTGGAGAGGATCTCTGGCATGCCGGGCTGGCCAGAGACGGCGAAGTTGGGGATGTGGCCTGGGTTGTCGGCCGGGCTTATCCTGGACGGCGCAGAGACGCATTAACTACCGCTGCCATTGTCTCGAAGGCAATTGACGCAGAAACAAGAAACAAGGCAAAAACATACCGCCCTGCATATCCAAAACTGAGCTCGCTGACGAGGAAATCGGCGTGAGCGGCACCGGCGCCCAAGAGGGCCGCCAGCGACAACGAGAATCGCATCGTGACTGAGACGTTTTCAGGCCAGGTTTACGGATGCAAAAAGCCCGGCTTCAGGGTCCCAAAGCCAGGCACCGCGAGAGGGGATATTTATATAGAACAATTGAACCGAAGAGTTGCAGCCGAGTCTGTTCGAGCGGGTTGGGAAAATAGCCAGAAGGACACTTTGCACTAGAGGCACATAGGCACAACAGCTTCTGGAGGCGCCGCCGAGCTTGGCTGGCTGAAGCACAGACGAGAAAGAGAAGTAATAAATAACCTAAAAAAAAAAAAAGAATTTTCTAAGAAGAGCAAAAGACCTGACAAGCAGCGCACTGAAGCAAACGAGAGGCGATTAATGCCGATATACACATAAAATACACACAAGAGAGCATTATCTGGCTTCTATTCTCACCTTCTCCAACCATCGTTTCATGGCCACTTACACAGCTGTGGCTAAATGTGGCGGGGAATGACTTCTGCAACGGCGCGCTAGTCTAAACCAGGCAGTAAAACAGAAAAGAAAAGAAGAAAAAAAAGACGACATGCCAACTACCTTATGGGGTAAATCGCAAGCTTGTTGTGGCTGCTCCGGACCTTAATCTCAGACAAGGCAATTTGTTCTCTGTAGCGCCAATCACCATCGCCGGACTTGGGCTTGCTCTGCTCTGCTCTCCAAACTCCCTGCGGCAAAACACTCGAGATGCGGTAGCAATTCCGCCTGCAGAATAGACAGACACAATGGCAGAGTCGTTTCCTACGCTGACACAATGCGCGCTGGTGGCCGCCGCATTCAAGGTGCTCCTGTTCCCGGCCTAGTAAGTTGAATGCTCTGCTGTACTCTAGCTCTTCCCTGCCCTGCCCTGCTTTCACATGCATGCGATGCGATGCAATGCCGCTGGGGGAAAGAGACGCGATGTTGATTGACTGACTCAACGCTTGGCTTGCAGCAAGTCGACCGACTTCGAGGTTCACCGCAACTGGCTGGCCATCACCAACAGCCTTCCTCTGTCCGAATGGTACTACGAACAGACTTCGGAATGGACTCTCGACTACCCGCCCTTCTTCGCCTACTTTGAGTGGCTGCTCGCCCACGTCGCTCGCCTGGTAGATCCGGCCATGGTGCGGGTATACAATCTTGGATACGATAGCTGGGAGACGGTCTACTTCCAGAGGTTCTCCGTCGTCATCACGGAGCTTCTCTTGGTCTACGCCCTGCAGATGTTTATCGACTCGTCGCCTCTGCAGTCCAAGAGGGCTGCCCAGGTCGCCGCGCTGTCCGTCGTCTTGTCGCCCGGGCTGCTCATCATCGACCACATCCATTTCCAGTACAATGGATTCATGTACGGAATCCTCGTCGTGTCGCTGGTGCTGGCGCGGTGCAAGTCGACGCTGCTGCAGAGCGGCCTCGTCTTTGGGGCGCTCCTCTGCTTCAAGCACATCTACCTCTATCTGGCGCCGGCCTACTTTGTCTTTCTCTTGAGGGCGTACTGCCTGTCGGCGAGATCCGTCTTCCAGATCAAGTTTCTCCACTGCGTCAAGCTTGGCCTCGGGCTTGCGGGGATATTCGGGGCTGCTTTTGCACCCTTTGCCCTGATGGAGCAGATCCCCCAGCTCCTTGGCCGACTGTTTCCCTTTTCACGTGGGTTGTGCCATGCTTACTGGGCGCCAAATGTTTGGGCACTCTATTCGTTGGCCGACCGCGTCTTGATTCACTGTGAGTACAAACTGATGGGCATGAAATTCGTGATGAAGAGTGAAATTGACTCGCAGTAGTCGCGCCAAAGCTGGGTCTTCCGCTCAAGACTGAGGCTCTGAACAGCGTCACTCGTGGCTTGGTTGGCGACACGGCCTTTGCGGTCCTGCCCGAGATCACCCCTCGCATGTGCTTTGCCTTGACGCTCTTTTTCCAAGTCCTTCCCCTGATCAAGCTCTTCAAACGGCCCACGTGGGAAAACTTTATAGGAGCAGTGACGCTGTGCGGATATGCCTCGTTCCTCTTTGGCTGGCACGTGCATGAAAAGGCCATTCTGCTGGTCATCATCCCCTTCAGTTTGATCGCCCTCAGGGATCGACGACACCTCAGCGCATTTCGGCCGCTCATCGTCGCGGGTCACGTGTCGCTGTTCCCGTTGATCTTCACACCCGCCGAGTTCCCCATCAAGACGATCTACACCGTCTTCTGGCTAGTCTTGTTCCTGACGTCGCTGGACCGCATGGCGCCGGCGTCCAACCAGCCCAGAGTCTTCCTTTTGGATCGGTTCAGCACGCTTTACATTGCGGTGAGCATCCCGCTCATTGCATACACGTCCCTCTTCCACCAGGTTATATTTGGGAGCCGGCTTGAGTTTCTCCCCTTGATGTTTACGAGCTCCTACACCGCGATCGGCGTAGTTGGCAGCTGGGTCGGATACATGGTTGTGTACTATACATGCTAGAGCTGGCGATGTGAGAGGATGAAAAGTAGTGGGCTACAGTGATACCCTAATAGAGAAGATGGAACCGTTGAAAGCAATCTTGGCTGTCTTGCCTGCCCGCTGCCAGAGCCCCGAACACGCCCGGATGCCGCGTCGCTTGAAGTGCGGCATTGAGGTGTGCTTAGTCATCGTGTAGGGTCGGGTAGTGGGGCGCTCCACGTGAGGCGAGGCTGACGATTCCCGTTTTGTGCTGAGCCAGTGGAACCGGGGTTGAGACAGGGGGTGGCATCGACAGGGAATTGCGACAAAGACACGCTGCCAGCATTGGGGCAGAACAGCTTCGACGAGGGTAATGCCGTGAGGGAAAACGGCGTCAATTGGCAGCAGGAGAGACTCTGGTGTCTTTTCTTCACAGGGGATGCGAATAGCCGCGGGCGGAATGACGTCAGGGCTAGCGCGGACAGTTGCCGAATTTGGAAATCAGGGACACGAACGTTGCAAAGGACGGCACCGACCAAAGGGCATTGACGGCTGGTATAATTGAGGCATGTGGACGATGTAGTGAGATAAACGGCACGACTAACATGCCATTGTGAGAATTGAGTTGCGTGCATTGTTTGCATCCCTCATGCTGACTTGTCGTGATCGTTGCTCGCTGGCCCCCTCAGGAAGAAGAGCGGCCCCCCCGAGCAAATCGCCCGCCCGCCGCCGAAATGGACCTACCTGCCGCCGCCGATCCGCGCCGCGCACGTACCGGGGCATAAGTCGCTGAAAAATGGGCGGATGCGTGCCATTCAGCGCATTCTGGAATCGGTGAGGCGCAGGGAACAAAACGAGCCCGAAAAAGGGCGTGATGTTGTACGTTGCGAGGTGGTTGTGGGCGGTTGATGAGTGGAGGGTCGATGGGATGGGTATTTCGGTTGTTTTTTTTTTTTTTTTTTTTTTTTTCAACTCGGGGGGATTTTTTGGCTAGGTTGTTGGCGGGCCTAGTTTGGGTTTACTGTGGAAGGTTTCCCTTTTTTTTTTTAGGAGGAGGAGGGGGGCGGATGGCCGGGGGTTGGGATTTTTGGAGAAGGGGGGAGAGAAGAGGAAAAAAGACGGCAGACGGAGAGTGAGTTGAGAGGACGGACGGGGGTGGGAGTCTTGGGTGACAGGCAGGGAACAAAGGAATTGGGCGCGGGGGGGTTGCGCGAGGAGCGGCGGTACGGGGAGGGTACATGTGTGGATTGGGGTGAGAGTGAGTGAGTGAGTGAGTAGGGGGAAGTGCCGGAGGGGGAGGGGAGGGATGATGGGAGGTGAGGGTGAGGGGGTTTGGGGTTGATTATGAGTGAGGGATCAAGATGAATTGATTTTTTAGTATTATTTTGCTTGCTGGTTGGTAGGTTGAAGGACGTTGTTGAGGTGAGAGTTGATGCACCATGAAGACATTAGAGGTATTCATTGGCTTATCCCCAAGGCAGACATGCACCAAGACGACAACCATGGACTGTCAACACAAATTGTTACCAAGACTAGAGATTCAAATTGATGCAGGCAAGCGAAACCATGTATCTTATTTTTACAAATGTCAGCACCATGCATCGGCTTCACTGCCCGTCAATCTCATCATCAACTCTCTGAACCCGGTTTGACACCGCAAGTACCCCCCAGGTACTCTGCACGCCCGCGGTACCGGCCGAGTACAACGCCAGGTACATGGCAACCCGCTATAAACGCTGGTGCTGGTGCTGGTGCTGGTGCTGGTTTTGACCGTCTCCACGGCGGGACGCATTTTCCCTAGGTGACTTTAGTTCCGGTGGCAGCTCTCTCGTTCTCCCGCGCAATTCTTTTTCCCTCCACGCCTCCGTTGCACGTCACTCGCCCTCAGTCGCGTCGAGTCGAGCCCTCACGCAGCTTCACCCACCGCCTCGGCATCCAGGAAATGCCCGCCCGGCGTCCTTGCGAGCTGCCCGGACCGCGTTTGCGATAGCTTTTGAGAGGTGCCAGGCCCGTTGACAGCCTCGTGTAAGTGCGGCATCTGGCCTGCCCCGGCTTTCGGTTTCCAGGCACCGCGACTTTTCCTTCTTCCTCTTCTTTTTTTTTTCTTCTTTCTTTCTCTCTCTTCTACCCTCAGCCTTGTCCACGCTTCGAAAGCTGCAGACGCAGACACGGCATTCAACAACCTCGAACCGCCAGTTACGACCGCAACATCGAAACCATTAGCAAGAATCGGAATCTGCCGTCGTCGATTCCCCTTCGCTGCATCCGCGCCTCGTCTCGTCTTGCGCTTGGCCCGGATGCCTGTGCTGCCGAATCCCTCGATTAGATAACGCGCCAAGTATCCGATATTCTTTGTCGCTTCTCTGCTCCCCCCAATTCTGCCTGCGACAAACCTCCTCCTTTGTTTCTCTTCTTCTTTTTCTCTTTCGACTCCACACAACCGCAATCTCCAAATCTATTATAGCTCACAATCATGGTATGCTGTCACCGCTTAACCCGTCGAAGCCCATCCACAGCTCACTCATATGCTACGACAGGTGCTGTTCAAGAGGAAACCCGTCCAGTTTCTGCCTCCCGCAGAGATTGAGGATGACGATGCCGAGGTATGTCGAGCGTGGTCTGGATCACTGATGGCGTTGTTTCCGACGCGGGACGGAGAGCGTAGGGCTGACTTGGGGGTCTCGTTTAGGTCTGGCACATTCCTCAGACGGGGGAAATATTTGCTTCCTATGAGGACTATCTGAATCGGTGAGTTTGTCTGTTCCTTCTTCTCCGTTTCTTTGACCGTTGCCATTATGCGCCGCGTGCTGACAACTTTGCTCTTTGGCTTTCAGAATGGACTTTTACAAGCAGGTAACCACCCTTCAAAGCCCCGCCATCGCCGGCTATGCAACGAGTCGAGCAATATACTAAACTCGGGATTTCCTATAGCGCCGCTTCAATGACGAAATCACGGGCCACTCAGGTCTCACATTTTTCGAGGCTTACACAAGCGAGGTTGGTTTGCTTTCACCCTGGCGCTCAATTGAATATGCCTGGCTTACCTGATTGTGCGCAGCGTGCTGGTGGTCAAGAGGTCGAGGCTGCCTTCCCCGAAGCTCTCAAGGGCCCTATTCTCCGAAAGGTTCAGTTCCAGACCATCTCTCGTCTCGACAACCTCGTCGATATGGTGTACGATGAATTCAAGGCCGATTTCTATCCTGGAGAGGATGTCTTTGTCACCCTGGACGAGTTTAACAACGAAAGGCGCGCTTGCCTTGTGCGGGAAAAGACAACCTTTGGTGCTAGAATATTGCCGGATGGCTCAAGTTCTCTCCCCACAAGCCGGTATCTAGTCGTCCTCGGCGGTGGCTCTGGAGAGGAGCAAGTAGTCACCAACGACAACCTGAGCCGTGAGCGCGGCGCTTTTACCAAATCCATGCTTCGGTCCTTTCTGAAAAGAACAGTCATTCGAGAGGCGTGGAACGGCGCCCCATGGCTCGTCAAGCACGACTACGCCGGCCAATATCACATCGATACCAGGATCCCCCCCCACCTTCGGCACGACACCAAGATCCAAGAGCGCAAGCAGCTTCTGGCGCAGAAGCGTGAACGGAACTCGATACACGATGCGAATGGACACAGCCCGGCGGTGCAAACCGGTCCGGTGCGCCTGCCTGAGCTGAAGCCCGCTCCCAAGAGCCACAAGGGAAAGCAGACTCCCAACACCGCAGGGACCAAAGGCCTCAAATGGCCCACGGATATGGCGCCCGACGGTGTCAATGGCACTGCTTACCCTCGATTTGACGACGAACGACCCGCTGCACCGCGTGAACCGACGCCTCCACCACCTCCTCCGCCGCCGAAATACCCCATTGAAGATTTGCAGCTGGAGCCGAGGGAGGGCCATGTGCGGCCGAAACTCAAGTTTATGTGCAAGAATCCTCCCCTCGAGATGGAAGTCGACGATGCCATCTCCCGCCAAATCGACATGAACACTGTCGGACCTCTCCTAGAGACGTGGGACACGCTCAACGTTTACTGCGAAATCTTCAAACTCGACTCCTTCACTTTCGACGACTTTGTCGAGGCCTTGTCAGTTGCTTCAAATAACACTCAAGTTCAATTATTCGACGAAATCCATTGCTCTGTGCTAAAGATTCTTGTCGACTCTGAATCTGACGGCGGTAAGGTGCGCATCACTCTGCCCGAGGTGGAAGAGGATGAGAGCGACGAGGAAGAGGGCGAGGAAGACGATGGAGAAGAGAGTGGAGAGGAAAGCGTTGAGCTGGAGGATATTCCAGTCGCGAGGGCTACTCGCAGCAGTCTGGCAAAGCTTGAGGCGGAGAGGCTGGCTGCTGAAGCGGCAGCTGCCGAGGAGGAGACTCTTCGTGCAGAGCAGGAAACCAAGAATCGAGCAGAGGAACTTTTGAAAGAATTCGACTGGGTCGAGCATCTTCGCCTGCGGAATTTCCAAAACGGAGGCTGGCAGAGGATCATAGTTGGTCTCCTGCATCAGCTCTCCAAGAATGAGCGCCTGCAACAAGCCTGCGAGGAGCTGCTGCAGCAATTGGTGCCTGCAGAGATGAATCCCTCCCCAGAAAACGTGCAGCGGCAGTATGCCGAGATGGACATCAACTACCGCGTCAAGGCTCTGCAGATCATTTGCATGCTGACAATGGAGACAAAGGCGGTCAGAGGCTACATGGAAGACTGCAGCGAAACCATGACCAAGTATCGCAAAGACAAGATTGAGTGGCAGCGACAGCGGAAACAGGCGTAAGTTGACCTTTCCCCCCCTACTCTTGACATTTACGGTTTATCTTACTGACTTTTCTCCTGCCTTGCAGAACCGAAGAGCTTCGGCAACTTAATGAACAGCGTAAGCTGTTGATGCCGGAGAACGAGCCAGCAGAGGAGACCAATGGCACTCCTGTCAAGGAGGAGATCGACGTCAAGATGGCAGACGCCGACGAGTCAATTGTGAGCAAAGATGAAGACGCCGAAGACAGCCAAGATGAGAACTCTAGGAAAAAGCGTCGAAGCCGCGTCTTGACGGACAAGAAGAAGAAGCACGAGGAAGAGGAAAAGGTCAAAAAGGCAAAAGAAAAAGCTTTGGAAAAGACGAAACCGCAACAGTCGAAGCAGTACATCAAGCTTCTCAAAGACATACAAAAGAAAGAGGAAATCATCAAGAAGTGCGAAGAAGAAGTCGCCATCATCGACAACGATCTACGGGAGGCTGATTGTCCAAGAACTCGCGTTCTTGGAAAGGATAGGTTTTGGAATCGTTACTACTGGTTTGAGCGGAACGGCATGCCTTATGCCGGATTGCCCGACAGTTCTACGGCGCATGCGGCATACGCCAACGGATGCATCTGGATCCAGGGCCCCGACGACCTGGAGCGAGAAGGATACATTGACCTACCGACCGAGCTTCAAAATGAGTACAAGGCCAAGTTCAACATGACTGTCCCAGAACGGAAGACGATGGAGGAAGGCGGCAGCAGTGTTTTTAACGCCAAGCAATGGGGCTACATCTCGGAACCAGAAGACCTAGACCAACTCATCAAGTGGCTGGATCCTCGAGGCTTCAACGAGCTAAAGCTACGAAAGGAGCTGGTTGCCTACAGAGACAGGATAGCCAAGCACATGGAGAATCGCAAAAAGTATCTCACCGGCGATACCGAGGAGGACGAAGGCGACAAGAAGGAGGAGCCGAAACGAGTGAGCTCAAGGATCCGGGAGAAGACTCCTGACCCGCCCAACTACCGCTGTCTGCAATGGGAGAACACAATGGCTCTGGAAGAGCTGGGCCACTTGCATGGCGATCCGCCCCCGCCTCCGCGATCAAGAAAGCAAACAAAGAAGAGGGAAGCCATGGCCGAGGCTGCACCGAGACCCGCCACGAAAACGCGACGCAAGTGATGGAATATTTTGTTTGTTCCTTGAATACTGGGGCGTTCTGGCCGCACCGACCATGAGCGACACATACCTTATCCATTCGCATATCCAAGCGGCTACATTAGCCACTGAGGGTTGTGAGCAGCAAGTTTGCAACGAGCTCTCTGTGCTACTACCTCCCAGTCTTGTCGAATATAACGCACCGTAACGACTGATTAGATGGCCCGTGTTAGAAATTAGACTGGAGTTGGGGGAATCTACGCATGGAAAGGGCCGTCTTGTTTTGGTTTTTGTGTAATTTAAAAAGAAGAAAACTTTCCATTCCAATTTTTGTTGCTTGCATGTTGCAAGGTTTTCCCCTGGCTGTGGAGGAGGGAGAGATGAAATAACTACTACAAAGGTATATATATACATATAACTGCAGAGGCTGGTGTTGGTTACAATCGGGAAAGGGTCGATTGAGAACTGCATTGAAAGGTTGGCTGAAGGGTGTTTTTTGGAGAAGGATGTATTGTATGGATATTTGAGATGAGAATTGTATTGAACCAAGTACAAATGCCAATTCGAGGCATGATTGCCTAATTTATTGATGCTGTGTAAATCTGTGTTTTGTGAGGGAGGTGATGTAGGGCGAATTGGAGTAGCGTTGAGATTGGGTTTACTATCAACTTGAGAACAGAGTATGCGGCTACGATACTTGTGCCTCGAGTGGTTAGAATGTCACCATAGGTGTTGATATAAGTTAGTAGCAAAAAAACAAAAAAACATACAACAGCCGGTGTTCGCTGATGGTCACCCACTCAACTACTAATCTGCCTCTCATTGGCTTGACGCTGGGGGAGCAGACGGGACCCCGTATTTTCCAATGGATATGGTCGTATGTGCTTGGAATAAGATGATCTCGGTTCATATGTAATAACTACGGGCTTTTGTACCAGTTGTTATTAACCAAGAACACCTCTTCCAGAGGTGGGTGGAGGAGAGACCACTCAGGCCTAGGGGAAGATGAAGCAGTCCAGGCACACCTAGAGTCTCATATATATTGCTCGTTTCTCAGGTAATTCAAGAACTCGTTGGCAAAATCACCTCTCGGTTCTGCGCTGAGGGACGTTTTCCTCTGTTCTTCAGTTACATAAGCAGTTTCTTATATCTCGCTTATCCTGTGGTCACTACTGAAAGTCGTTGCTTACTTTAGGCCTTACTACATAGGCAAGAGGATCTACTTTCTCTTTACAGCTTGTTAACCTGCCCTCTTGTAGGCCTGCCTTCTGCCAGGTAGTGGTTAGTCCCTTTCATCAGTCCATCGAGGCGGGGGCACCGAGTGCCAAGCATTTAAGGGAATTCAAGTTGAATGAGGCTACAGCGGAATGAGGCCCGTGCAGCCTTTGTTGTATAATGTAATTGCTTCGGGTTGTCAGATCTTATTCGCCTCCCGGTGGGATATTAGCGACGCTGGCATGTAGCATACAATACCGTACTACACCATACTTCTACCGAGCTGTGTTAGGGTATAATGTTTCATCATGTTCTGTAAGAGTTATTGAGAATACAAACGGAAAATGAGCTGTTACCTCAATTCTAAGTCATGTTGCTGTTAGTATTGGGGGAGTCAGCCACAGCAACACATTATACATGTTACACCAAGTTTCCCCGCCAGTCGCTATCCACGTTGGGTCTTTTCTGCTGAACTTTATGCCTTCAACTTTACATTGACTGTCGAAGCCTATAACCTTTGGTTTTTAAGGGACGGAGTTATACATAGATTATATAATGAAGAAGACTAAAGGGAAGAGACATATATCAACGCTGCACTAGACTTTACATAATTCCACGTATATGAGGTAAAAGTAAGTGCAAATTAATAGGACAAGTGCTTTATCCGGACGCCATATGTGCGAAACTATATAAAGGATATATATTATCACGATCATTATGTTATAACTTATGGGTTAACCCTGCGAGTTACGCGGCGAGCGACCTTTTCATTTACCTTGCGGTGATGTAGGGTTGGACGAAACTATTTCTTATTTATAGCCCGATCTAAACCGTTTTGAACAGATCAGCCATGGTTCGTCTATGGAAAGTCTCTCAGTGTTCTCTGCCGTATCTCTCTGATGCTAGAAGTGCCAGTAGGCTCGTGATAGAACGTTGTAAGGAAACGCCGGTCTGCTTTAGCGACGAGCGACTGCCATCCTATCCAGGGCATCCAGTTGCTGCTACTTAGCTGTGCGAGTAGTTACTAAAAATACCTGGCCGAGCTGGCGAGGATGAGCATTCATTAGCAATACGCTGCAGCTCGGCCATACAGATGGCTTCAGCATGCCTCTCAACTTCAACATCCTTTACAGCTAGGGACGCCAGATCCGGCTTATCGAGCAGCGGTAGCCTCTCGCACCTGCTATGCCCTAAGGATATCGCCCAGCGGCTAGCTTTGAAAGAGGAGATTACCCTGAATGTGGCCTCGAAGCCAGCGCCCAGCTGGGCTTCTGGTCTTAAACCTCGCTAAGCTGCGCTCTCTTTAGGTGCTGAGATAGGATATAATGGCTTATAGAGCGGAAGCGGCAGTGTGAGCACGCGCATCGGAAACGTGCATCGGATCGGAAGTCGGGTCGGAATTTGGATCGGAATTTGAATCGGAATGAGATCGGAATTTTGGTAGTTGACGGTACGCCCCATGCGGAGATGGTACCAGATTCCAAAGCATCTTTTTTTTATTGCCGTTCATCGACGTTTAGGCTAATCCCCTGATACTAATGGTAAGAGTGTATAAATTAACATATATAGCTATAGTAGGTTCACATCTAATATTAATTTTTTTTTAACTATCCTTAAAATAGTAACCATCTATTGAATTGCTTCTTGCTGCCATTTCTACGCCTGCTAAAATTGAAAAATTGACAAGATCCATTTTATACGTAAGTTCATTCCGCGGGAATATGTTGAGAGCGCGGGACTAAGCATGATTTGCAGCTTCAGTATGTCTACATCCAACGAGCTCTTCGAACAGACACGAAACACCGGTCAATTTGTAAAAAGAGCCTACATTATCAGAAGTGAATTCGTCAACCCTAGCCTTTTCGACGACGTCGTTAAGGAACACCGAGACTACTTGGAAGAACTGGCCGCAAAAGGCAAGCTTTTAGCTGCTGGACCCTTTGTACCTGGCGGGTCGGAGAGTAAATATAGTGGAGTGGGCATGATTGTCGTGTATGCCGATTCTGAAGACGATGCTAGGTTCATAGCAGAGGAAGACCCGATGCATCGAAAAGGCGTGCGCCAGTTCACAATCGATTTCTGGCTTATTAAACATGTTGCGCAGTCTTATAAGGAAATTCTATAGCATTGAGGAAGTATACTTAGTCGATCATACGCTGCGCTTATGGCCATGGCAAGAGTTGGAGTCAGATTACCATCATAGATCACGGTCCTTGTGAGGATCATAGGGCCGGTCTAAGTCGTCTCAACGTCGTCGGTAGTCTGATGAGAATGGGGTCGTTTTACTTCTAGCATATATAGTGGGGATGTAACTATGAGAAAATCAAGGCTCATAGCCTTCACAAAGCCAATAGTGCTACCGCTCCTGATGGAGATGGTGAAGTTCGCACCCTGTGCTTTCGCATATTTAAGACCTTCATCGGTGATATATACGTAGAGTGTGCAAGCCCGGACGCGGCCTGCAACTTTGGACGAGCAGCGGGCACCATATGTTCCTACAAGGGCAAGAGTATGACGGAGCACAAGGTCAACTACCCCCCTTGAGTAATATGACGAAACATCTTGGACACGATTTTTCTAGGGCGGCCTTGTTCTCTCACGCTGTTCCTGGGCAAGACCCTGCCTTGTTGGCCTCCATCATAGATCCTAACTTGCTGCAAGACTTCACAGCAGCAGACAAGAACATGTCGGGTTTGGAATTTTCAACGTTTCAAGTTGATGGATTATATCCCGAAGGGCCAGATGTCGATCTTTCATCAACAATGCTATAAAGAAGGTTTAAAGTGCTAAAGAAGTGCAAGGTAGCTGCAAGTTTGTATTATATGACCGGTGCTAGATCGACTATTGATGTATTTGTTGTTGGGCAGTATATGTACACTATTCTAGTCTACATCAGGGACAGGCAGATCGTCAATGAATATGATTTTGCGACCTAATTTAGCCATTGCTTCCTCGGCCTTTTGTCTGCGCAGCTCCGCGGCAGCTTGCTCCTTAACTAGGACGAAATCATAGGTAAGCAGGGAAGAGCCCAATTTGACGCCGTATTTGCTTGCTATTTCCTCATCCTCGACCTTCTCAATCTGGACTACAAGAGAGTCCTTAACGCCAAAGACGGCATCGGCAGATTCATAAGGGTCATCTTTGAGATATAATGCACTATAAATGCATGTTAGTTTGCGATCATATTCAGGAGTTTTGAGTGTTAGGATAGACTTGCGTGACTAATGGGTCGTAGCCGTCCTTTTTAAATATAAAGTGCATGTGACCTGGCCGGTAAGGATGGCGATTCAGCACATTGAGGAGCTGTCCTACCGGCCCATCGTGCGGGATAGGGTATGGTACGGGCACAATAGCCTTGAACCAAAAGTTGCCCATTTCATCGCTTGTCAAGATAGCTCTGCCATCCGGACCGCTTCTGTCTTGGTGCTGCACATCGTAGAACCCCTTTGAGTCGGTCTCCCACGTATCGATCTTGACCCCAGAGATGGGCTGCCCGTTGGTGTCCTTCAGCGTACAAAGGACGAGAAGTGGCTCGCCATCTGGGTCATGTGATATGAGGGAGCCTGCAATTGCATCCTGGGCTTCATGAGTATGAAAGGGCCCCAAGACTGTGCCTTCAGTGCTGCCTTTTGGCTTGGGATGATCGATTGAGTCCACTAGAAGGGAGAGTCCTAAGACGTCTGATAACAAAATAAATTCCTAGGTCATGGTAAGTTTTTGCATATTTACGTACGCAGAGAGAGTATGCATACCTGTCTGACATCTGACGAAATCTGACCTACTCGGGTCAGGAATTGAATAGCCGTCATCCACTCGTCTGTGGTGAGTCTAGTTTCTCTCGCAAGATCGTGCAGATGTGTAACGGTCCGCTCTAGAATATACCTTATCCGCAGATTGTTGCACTGCGAGTTGATGACGTGAACATTTTCAGTGATGTTATCAACCGTCAGATCTTTTAAGCCGATAGGGGTGGCCATGGTGTAAGGCGTGCGTATGATTTTAATGGGATGTTAAAATGTACGGCTTAAGCATGCAATTTAGTGTGATTGGTTGCTCGACTTGGTATTTAAGTGGTAAGTCTTCAGGCTTCAGGAATCTTGAATACCAGGTTCGGGATGTTTCCTGCTTTGACTGTTAAATATAGTTGTTTATACGGAGTAAAGGGTGGAGAAATATGCGATTGGAGAGCTCGAACCAGGAAACGGCAAGCCGGCTTTCCGGCCGAAAGACGCGCCACATCCGGAACTTGGTGGGGACGCTTTCCGGACTTCCGGCTTGCTTCAACGGCCAATGCACAAACAAGCATGAGTGCATCCATTAACTTGACTGCCATATTACGGTCCTTCACCAGGCTTAGTGTGACAAACAGCTAGAGACCAACTAGACGTTTTATTCTTCAATTATCAGTCGCGCGGGACGCAGACTTGAAATAACAATCCAGTTACCTCTCCGACCTCACATTTCACTTTGAGAAGAGCATTACAACTCTCACTGTCAACAAAATTCGCCCATCATGATGAAAGAATTCGAATACAATGTCCTTGCAAGCCGAGTCGTCTTTGGTTCCGGCAGTGTCAAGAAGCTCCCGGGCGAGATGGAGCGTCTCAAGGTTTCTCGACCACTCCTACTCTCAACGCCTGGAAAGAGCCATTGGACAAATCAGCTCTCCGATCTCATACAAGGCGCTTCCATGACTGCAGCCGGTACCTTTGCGCAGGCAAAGGCACACACGCCAATCCCGGTGACTGAAGAAGCAACAGCCTTGCTCAATTCAATAGCAGCAGACTGCGTGATTTCCATTGGCGGCGGCTCAGTAGTTGGCCTAGGTAAGGCTATCTCTATTCGCACGGGAGTGCCTCATATCAGCATACCCACGACTTATGCCGGCTCTGAAATGACGCCCCACCTCGGCGAAACCCAAGATGGCATCAAGACCACACGATCGGATCCCAAGATTCTGCCTGAAGTTGTTATATATGACGTCGACTTTACAATGACGCTGCCGCTCGCAATCTGTAGTTCATCAGGGATCAATGCAATTGCTCATGCCATAGAGGCTCTCTACGCGAAGAATACCAGCCCCATTATTTCAATGCTTGCGCTGGAAGGTATAAAGGCGCTGGCAGAGTCTCTACCTCAGATCGTTCAGGACTCCAACGCTAAAATCCCGAGGGACAAGGCGCTGTTCGGCTCTTGGCTTTGTGGTGCTGTGCTGGGCAGCTCGTCGATGGGTCTGCACCATAAACTCTGCCATGTCCTTGGAGGATCGATGTTACTCCCTCATGCCGAGACACACACCATCGTTCTGCCACATGCGTTGTCTTATAATGCACCTGTCATCCCTGAGCAGATGGCCAAATTGGCTGCTGTTCTTCCCGGAAGCGGTGGAGATGCCTTGAGTGGTCTAGAGCTGCTAATAGGAAAGTTGCCAGTGCCTCGGACATTAAGAGACTTGGGAATGGAGGAGAGCGATGTTGATAGAGCGACCGAAATAGCCACTCGTAATCAATATCCAAATCCGCGGGCATTGGAGCCGGAATGGATACACGAGCTTATGCGACGGGCTTGGGCAGGGGAAACTGCCAAGGCAGATTTATGCAGTATGTAAATGCCAAACAAGCTCGTGGTTCCTTTGCAAAGAATCTCCCCGCAAGTTCGTAGTCCACTGCGTGGGCAAATAAGCTGACTCGTACCGAAGAGTCTGGCTCACATTCATGCCCAGATACTTTGCCAACGTGAATATTTGTCCCCAAATAAGCCTTAGCGAGGCGACGAAAGTTTTCATAATGAGTGCAATTCGGACTACTTTTCATTGGCTAGAATTGCATCTGGTTGAGCAAAGAAATGTCTACCATTGGTTTGCTGAGATACCCCTCAATGCCCTCCTTTCTCGGTTTATGTGGCCCTCCATGCATAAAGATGAAATTGCATCACTTTATAGTATTATGTGGGTCATAACAACCAACACAAACAGCGTCGAGTATGTCTTCACTGCATTTAATCTTAATAGTTGACTGGAAATTCTCCACCGAGAAAATTGACGCTGACGAAAGACCGAACGAAGTTAAGGAGTTCAATATTAGGAAAAGGGACATAGTTCGCTGGTTTTACAATGCAGGCGACGTGATAACGGTATTGTTCATATGACCGTCGCAACGCTTCTCGGACTAGTCTGAGACTTTATCGAGGAGCCCCTGACTGGAACGTTCCGGAAGAGGTGTCAAACTCAGCATGTGCGAGGGGTCATATCAGCTCCGATCCCATCCGGTCACGGCGAATTCAAGGTTGTCTATCTCGGAACATTCCGCCCCACTCGGCCGCGATGGTAGACGCGGGTTCGAAGGGGGTGGGATATGCTACTCAGCCTGTGCGCCGCCAAAGATCTGGAAACTCGGAAATTATTCCGTAATGCAACAATTGACTCCAATGGAACTTGTCATAGTTCCGCTGCCTGAAGCTTTTGGGTGAAGACTTGAGAGTGCAAATAAGGATAAATCTACTCTCTATGGTCCCGCAAGATGTGAGACGAAATTCCACTATCAGTTCAATCTTTTATCTGGCATTGAGTCTGATATCGTATTGGAGAATCCTTTGGACAATCGCTAAAGTTTCATACATTTTTTAAGGTGGTTCATTTCATAATAACCACTATGGACGCATCCCAGAAACCTCATGTTATTATTATCGGTTCGGGCGCCTCGGGCTGCCTCATCGCCCAAGGCCTAAAGAAGGTGGGTATATTGGCTTCTAGTTTCCTAGTTTCGTTAATATGCTGACTTAAACCTGCAGAGAGGAATCTCGTTTAGCATTCATGATGTAGTGAACCCAGCAAAGCGTCCTCGAAATTGGAGCATGAGCATCTACTGGGCCTTCCCATATTTCGAGAAACTGCTTCCCCAGCATTTGTACGAACGATTGCAGGAGGCACTGGTTAGACCTCATTATTATGCTACCGCCGATGAAAAACTTGTTATTAGCAATATTAAAACAGGTGATATCGTAAAAGAGTTTACCTACCCATACGCGATCAGGACGAATAGAATGGGAATTAGAAAGCTGGCGGTTGAGGGAATTGATGTCGTGGTATGTTATCCCTTTCGTTTTTGGAAAAGAGACACAGTGTCCTCTTTACTGAAGAAGAACGCCTGCTAATTGAGTGCAGTACGACCATGAACTGAGTGGCATCGAATACACCGAAACTGGCGTGATCGCACACTTCGCCGATGGAACCTCCGAGGCCGGAACAACTCTAGTCGGTGCAGATGGGGGAGGCTCATTTGTTCGACGTCAACTACTCGGGTCGCGTGGGGAAGCGCAAAGTTTTCCCGATTACGAGATGGTTAACATGAACGTGAAATATCCTTTGGAACATGCCAAGTATATTGCAGAGCATGTTGCTGGCTACGTCGACTATGGGGTTCATCCAAAGGGCATTTTCATGATGTTGCTCTGTAAGACTACGGTAAATCCTAAGACATGCACGAAATAGCAACTGACCTAATTTCAGACTGCACGGCCCCTGATGCGAATGATTATTCGACGTGGACTTTTCACATTGCATTGACTTTCCCTAGGGGCCTTCTCGAAAAGCCCCTTGAGGGCTTAAGCAATAGCGAGCGCGTCCGTCTACTAAAGACCCTCGCTGACGACATGACTGAACCAAGGCGAACGATCTTGAAGCATTTGCCCGACGACCAGGTGGTACCTTATGATCCTATCAGATATTGGGTACCAACACCATGGGATAACCATGACGGTCGGGTCACACTAGCTGGGGATGCATCGCACGCCATCTCTTTTCGTACGTGTTTTCGGTACCAAAATCCTCATACATCAGACTGACTCCTCAATCATGCAGACCGAGGCCAAGGGTTTAACAATGCTGTCACGGACTGCGCTCACTTCGTCTCAGCTATGGAGAATGTGGCAACAGGAAAAGCAAACCTCGTTGATGCCATAAGTGGCTATGAGAAAGAAGTGATTGAGCGAGGCATTCGCGAGGTAAATCTGTCCAAGGAGCTCACGTTGAGTATCCACGAATGGAATCGCTTTTTAGAGAGTCCAGAAATCAAACACGGCGGCAACGACTTACGGGGGCTTAAGCAGGCTAATGCCACAGGAGAGGCTGTTGTAAGCAGTTGAGCCAGCTCTAATATCAATGTAACAACTCAAGTAAGTTAAGTTTGCAGGTTCAACTTGATTTTGAAGTTGTCCATAAAAAGCTTGCTTAACTCAACTTGATATCCTTGATATATTAGTTAGTCAGTATTAACTAAGTTATTATTATATGGTTATAATACGACATTATTTCCATTTTAGTTGTAACGAGCACTGTAAGATAAGTCTAGTAGATATTAGGCAGCATATTCACACTAACGCAACTATTAACAAAAGCCATAACCTTCTAGCCTTCTATGATTGGCAAATAAATTCCCCTTTATATAGCTTAGTTAAGGACCATGTCCACTGTCTATTGCACCTATAGCTAGCCACTTTTGTGATACACTATCCTTTACATCTTTATTTACTATCTCTTTATCCCTTCTGTATCTCTTGACCTCTCATCAGTTTATATCTCCTTATCTCTTTATATCTCCTATCTTGGAGAGCAAGCCTTTAAATAAGATACTCTACACCTAGCTTAGATAGACTAATCTAACCCTCATCCTAGGTTTGCGATCCACGGTCCGTTCCAACTACTGATTCGGTAGACCCCCTGCCCAGTCGCTTATTATACAGCATACAGGCTAGAAAACAAATTAAATCCGCTAAAGGCTGTTAACCAAGGAGCCGCCAAATAACCATCCGAAGTCCTGGATTAGATCTGGCTCCGACAGGGACGGCGCCCTAGTTAACGGCGATATGTCTATGTCCTGCAAACCGGGAGGTATCACGTTGTCCACACTTTCAAACACATATGATTCCGCCATCCTTATCAGCTCCGTCGTGGCGTCTCTGGCACTTCGAACTTGTTCTCCCAGGGCCTCATTCTGTAAACCAGAATCATCTGTGCCATATGATCCAGGGACCAAGCGGTCGAAAAGTTTGAGACGTCGTGCTAGGCCACGGACGTGCTCTAACCAAAACTGGAAGTGATGTGAAGTCTTGGCTAAAGTGTAAAGAAGGTTTAATGCAACCACGGCATTCTGCTGAGCCTCGAGGTATGTGGTTTGTGTCATTGGTATTCGCTGTTCTCCTAATGACATTGAATCCGGATTTGATGATCCCCGGGAGACGGCCAGAAGGAGTGTACCTAAAGCGGCGATGAGGAAGTGGTTGTACTTGGACTGGTGAAAGCGGAATGACCTTGTCGAGCATTCTAGACAAGATAAGTGCTGAATGGTATCCGCAGCTGCGCCGACGGAAGAAGCCCAAATATCCAATGGTGCTGCAGAACATCGATTGTCACATATAAAAGAGCGAGCGACGATCATATGAAGATGATCCTTCCACAGATGCAGCAATGTGCGAAGCTGTTGATTCTGTAAATCAGTTGCAGCATCATGGGCTAAGAACTGAAAGTCTGTGCTGATTCTTTTGCCCCATTCGTCGAGTCGATATTGAAAGAAGGCAAAATGTTCTTTCCTCTCACTGATCCGGGTGCAGTCGTCACTCTTGTCACTGAGGAGAACATCAATGGCCTGGGTCCCAATCCGGTCAAACTCAATCATAGCCTCCAAATAAGGTGCATCTACCTGATGGAGAGATTATCAGTAAATTGGGAGGCTTCTCGTTAGGGTTAGATACATACTGGACCTGGAAAGGTTGGATCGAGGTGAAGATTTTGCATGGCCACTGTCACACCCAATAAATAGCTGAGAAGGCGATTTAGGAGGAAAGTTGTCCATATGGCGTTGATAGCCTGGGTACGGTCTGCCATGTCGGGGAATGATCGCTCCAAGACAATTTGGCGATTCAGCCCTAGTTCAAGGACTATCCGCGCCACGTTGCCCAAAAATCGCCAGGCAAGGCGCCATTTGCTCTGGTGGATATAGAACAAGCTCTGTGAAAACCTTGCATCAGCTCAGACTGGCAGCAATATAATAGTGACGGTGCGTCTTACCACCAGAGGTAAAAGCATCAGGCCCTTGAGATCCAACTTCGTACTCCATACTATAGCTTCTACCTCTGGTAAAATACTGTGATACAGGCTCAACGCCAAGTCATTACGGCCTTCACCCTCTGCCAAGAGCGCGATCGCTGCCACAATTTTTAAGATGGCAACATCTTTGCTCCCAACATCCACGCCATCATTCGAGGGTGTAAGTTCCGTCAGCCTTGCAGCCCACGTCAGTCTTGCTTGTTGTACTAGGGACGGAAAGTTCAAGAAAGGGTACAAGGTGCCAGCTAGGTTCTGGTAAATATAAACTAGCGAGATGAGGTCGTTGCAGCTTAGGTCAATATGAGTCTGTGTTTCGGTCGGTTGGGGCCTTGTCCCCGCAGCGCGAGGCAAGACGATCGGCCTACTCTCGGATCCCCCGTCTGCCGCCTCTTTGGACAACTCATTGATGATTTGGCCGTGGACAATGGAAAAGGTTGTTTGAGCACGTGGTGAGTCACTGTCATCTGAGATTGGTGGACCAGTGGCGTCGGGCTCAAGCACTTTTAAATTCGTGTCGGCGACGACGATGGAGAAAACAGAACTTGTAGAACCTTGGAATATCGGCAACGGCTGCTTCGGCGGCGTAGATGTAACCTCTCTGGCTTCGCATTGGACTCTTTGGGCCAAGAGAGCCTTTTCCAGCGCCGTGACCCGGTCAATCAGGAGATCCAGCTTTGTCGACATCAAAGTTTGGGATTCACCGGCCGTCTCCCTGCCGCATAGTTAGCTTGCAGGTATTCATCTCGGCTCTCGATTGAAGTATCTTACAGAACTGTTGCTGCAGCGGGAACACGATCGTTCTGGAAGCTTGGTAGACGCGCTGCGCTGTAGCAACAGGCGTTTGGAGTACGGGCAACACAGAAGCCACAAGGAAGTCCACCATCACAGCGAACTTTGGCGGCCCTACATGGATTACAAGCATGTGGTATATACCGGCTTCTCTTTCGTTTGTGTACGCTGTTGGGATTAGTTTGTTCCATGTTGGTTATCACGAGAGTTGCGTGCTCTGACAGCCTCGGAGGAAATGGTTACGGAGACAGAGAAGATGGGTTGGACGGAAGATCAGCCCGGGTATAAATACAGGGCCGCTGCTGGATAGCCGTCCTAGAATGACCACCAAGGGCCTGTTTTTGGCTCGGGAACCATGGCCAACCCCGCAAACTTCCCCATAGTGAACCCGCAGCACCTAGCTGGACCTTCCAGTGAGTCCGCCAGTTCAAACAGACCGCACCACAGCCGCCCCCAACCGATTCCCGCCAAGTACCGGTCCGCTGTTGATCCCAGCGTCCTGCGTTGGTGCTTGTCGAAACCATGGCCGGAAGAGTATATCTCCCACATAATCGGCGTGACCTTGTGGTATTCTCGATAAAACTTCTGGAGCGATAGATTTATTGTTCATGTAGCCAAGGTGAGGCCAACGCAGCTGCAGGTAGTCCAAAAGGAATATTCCATTCTTGCTTGCTCTTGTTGGACCTCCTAGCTAAACTGCAAGGGAGTTTGCTTTCGTGTAGATTTCCACCATTCGCTTTACCTGTTCTTCTTTTTCTATGTTTCAACTCTGGTTTATGCATATCGCATCAATCTAGATGGTTTCCACGCCCATATGCCGCAGATAAAGGAGCGCCTTGTGCAAATTTCGCGTCACTTCTAGTACCCTAAATTTTGGTGAGAAATACCACAAGGTACTTCAGTAACTAAAGAGCTTTATAAAGTTCGCAGACTAAAAAAACGTTTAGAATATTTTCTTTTCAGAATTTAATAATATATATATAAAACAGAGTTTCTGTAGCTTTTTTTTTTTCATAGAAATAAGGACGATTTCCCAGGTCAGTCAGTTATGGAAGTAGTCACGCGGCAGCCTCGTGTATGGAACTGGTGGTGGTGGTGGCCACGGATTCCTGCACGCGGCTCGTCACCGCATAAGCCATCTACTAATGCCGTGGAAATAAAGCTGCGGCTGATGTTTGCACGGGCTCCTCCACAAAGTTGCGCCCATTTCAGGCTGCGGTCACTCGGCTGCATATTGGCCCTCAGCTGGGAGGCTAAGCGGACGATGGATGATGGACGGTTCCAGTCTCACCTGCATGTCCTAAGCAGGGCGGAGTTTAGACGAGCCCAACGGACTGACTGGAAGGTTGCAGGGCACGCAGTCAGCATTGGTACCGTGGAATAAGGCCAGCGTGGTGGCCAGTGATCAAACGACCCTCTTTGTGCTGTTCAAGATGTACATTGGGTCCAGATATAAGTGTATCGCTTCCGTTATCCGAGTCTTCCCAAGACCAGAGCCAGAGTGCCAGCATCTTCTCGACCCAAGGCACTTCATTTGTTCTTGATACAACTTTCTCCGCCCTGCCCACAGGCAACAAAATACGATGACTCTAAATCTAGTCCGTCTCTTCCCTCTGGCGGCTGCCGTTCTTGCTGACACTGGTATCACCACCCGATACTGGGACTGCTGCAAACCGTCGTGCGCTTGGCCTGGCAGGAGTCAGGTATCGGAACCCGTTCGAACCTGCAATAAGAACGACAGATGGCCAAACCCGCTGAACTCTAGCGCCCAGTCGTCTTGCGATGGTGACGACGCGTACACTTGCAGCAACAATGGACCGTGGGTTGTCGACAATAACCTGGCGTATGGATTCGCAGCGGCCAAACTTGCTGGGAAGTCTGAGCAGGATTGGTGCTGTGCTTGCTACGAGTAAGTCCAATCTGTTTGCAGGACGTTGGATGAGGAATACCGCGCTGGCAATGGGAGATGGGAAAATACCGAGGACCAATGGTGGGGATCATCATGGTTTATTTGACCCAACTGACGAAGTTTCCCAACCTAATAGGCTCACCTTCACGTCAACGTCGATCACCGGGAAGCAGATGATAATCCAGGTGACCAACACTGGCGGCGACCTTGAAAACAACCACTTCGATCTCGCCATCCCCGGCGGTGGCGTGGGCATGTTCCCCCAGGGATGTCAATCACAGTTCGATGGCGCGTGGATGGGTGACACATATGGCGGCTACCAGAACAGGAACGATTGTTACAATCTTCCCGAGGGCCAATTCCGCGACGGCTGCTTCTTCCGTTTTGACTGGTTCCAAAACGCCCAGAATCCAACTGTCGAGTTTCATGAGGTGTCTTGTCCGCAGGCCATGATTGACAGGACGCACTGTGGTCGGTGGAGTTACAAAGACTTCGTCGACCAAGGCAAAGACGGGCCATTGGAACGGGTGGGACTAGAATTGTAGAATTGTAGATTACTTTATAGTCTTTTAAAAAGTGCCTTTTGTCAAGAAGGCTCATTGAAATTCAATGACTGAAAAGGCTATATTAATGAGACCAACCCGCAAGACGAGCTGTCAGGGTGAACAGGATGAGAATAGCAGCGTAGCTTTAGCTTATCAAGCGGCAGGAGAAATTTCTTGCCCTTACCTTATAAAGCAAGGAATATAACCGATCTATTAGCAGGAAGAATTTTCCCTTTTTCTTCAAGCTGATGGGATTGCGATTGCGGCGGTCACAGTATACTGAGGAAGTCATCTAACGGGCCCTAACTAAGCTGAACTAAGCTGCATATCCTGGAGCAGATGTCTAAGTGCTCCTGGTGTGCTACAAGCAGCAGCTTAGTAGATATTACAATGGTGCATTTTCGACGACGACGGCGGCGACGGCGACGACGACGATGATGATGATGATGATGAAAACCACAATGCTATAGGAAGGAATGTAAAAAGCAACTCAGGAAACGCTAGTTGGCCTTCCTGACAGCCTTGCTGACAACCTTCCTGACGATATCAGTAGCGAGGATGATTTCTATAGGTACATCTAGCCTACTATCATCGCCGACCTTGCCTAGGTTGAAAGTGCTGTTAAAACACCATACAACGCATTATAGGCTTCACCAAAGAGGGCAAGGAAGCCCAGAATTCATAGGAAAACAACATATACAATTCTTTTCTCTGAAATTGTAGTGCTTCGCTCTTCCGGGCGTTTCATGAATTTTCAGGCCAGTTTGAAGCGGGCACCACGTACTTTCTACAATAGCTAACACCTTACTCATCAGATGCAAGCTGAAGGCATGTAAGCACAGGAGGATGAATGGGACGATTCTTGGCTTCCAGCCTCACTATAATTCAAAGAGTTGTTCGACATGCTGACTTGGAAGCCACATTTTCATTTGACCTCTAAATGCGCAACAATGGCATTGCCCGCATGCACTCAGCCTTCGGGGACCTCGGAGTACGCCGAAGGTATGTGTCTAATGCACGCTGACGCGCCGACTTGAAAGCCACATTTTCATTTTTTGACCTTTGAATGCGCAGCAATGGCATCGCCAGAACTCCAAGCCAAGAAACAATCAAAGGAAATGCATCCTGCGGTCCCACTATCGTCAGGCTGGCGGACTTCAGACCCTGCTGGAGAGGGTATCTCGCCCGATAATTGCTCAACTCTCGACGTATATAAACTAAGCTTGTTTCCGCAGAGGAAAGCATTTTAAGATCATCTCGGACTTATATCTTCACATCTTCGTTGCTTTGGAAGATTAGTGCTGGCTGGTTTATCCGGAAGGCTACAAAGACCAACCGGTACACTACACTGTCAAAGATTACGCACAAACCATCATTGTTCAACTACGACCTCTGAAATTTCGATCCTAACCCACCGTCGACGCCATCCTTATCTGATCAGGATGGCCACAACCCTCCTGAAGATGCTCGCCGTCGCAAGCGTCCTGGTCTCTGCCGAGACTACCTGGAGCGAGAACCTTGTCCTTGCCGACTGCGGCATCGGTCTGGGGCCAAATGGTGGCTCTACATCACGCGAAATGATGTACTACTCTGCTGAGGCTTGGGGCGCACCAAGATACATGAGGAACGTGCCGTGGGATGGCTCATACCCCTGGCGTAACAGCGGCGTGTCTCAAACCCTTCCCAACGGTGATACATGGACCGCATTCATCAACAACGGCGTTGGAGATCCAAAGTTTGCTGGCTGGGCTACTCATACATATGATTCTGTCGCTCTAACGTGCTGGAGTCGGCACTTGGATGGGCTCTTCACACTGGCCGACGGCAAAAAGTGCAGCATGGCGTACATCTGCAATCATCAGCCAGCTCCAAGTCAGCCTCCAAACCCGCCTCCAAACCCGCCTCCAGGCCCAATAGGCGAGAATGCGACTCCTGGTGCCCTTAAATACCAACCTGTAATCGACTTTGACAAATCAGCCTGCTACAACACCGCGGCCATCACCAGTGGCGGGCAGTGCAACGATGGTCTCGAAATCGGCCAAGGTGATTGCCGCCAGTTGGATCGCCTGTACAACAGCAACACATACGTACGCGAAAAGTGCACAAATGACGGCTGGTGCTTCTACCTATACGGTTACTACTTCGAGAAGGATGAGGGAGGCGCTCTGGCGCACGGTCACAAGCACGACTGGGAGCATCTGGCCGTCTGGACGTTCAACAATGAGGCCAAGTTCCTTGGCTGGTCGGCTCATGGAAACTACAAAGTCAACAAACCCAACTCGGTCGAGTGGCAGGGGAACAATCCTAAGTTTGTGGTGGAACGCGATATGGCCACCACCCATGCCTTCCGCAGGGCAGAAGGAAACGAGCCGCCTGAGAATGCATCGGGAAAATGGTATCGCAGTCCGTTGGTCAGTCTAGAGAGGATGGACGGAACACTCAAGGAGAAGATGTTGACTCACGACTGGGGCAACGCTCATCCTGATCTGACTGATGAGCGATTTGATAAGGCCTATTGGTCTACTTGGGAGAGTGCGAAGGCTCTCGACCATGTTGTACCACCCCGGCCAGATCCTTCCCCGCCACCACATCTAGAGTTGTAAGCGTAATGCCAACGTACGGGATACTACGGTGGGGGAGTAAATGTGACGACTAGCCTTATAGTGCACCACATATAGGGGCATTAAAGAATTGATTACTTTTAAAGTTATAGCTAATACTGCCCCAGAAATAGACGTTGAATTTCTCTTTTCCCTAAGGCTTATTTAGGTCTTTGTCTGTAATAATCTTCTTCTGGCCGTAAGTCTCTTTGTGGCCATTATGAAATTTCCTATTAAACGACTTGACTATTGCAAAACCACGGGCACAAGACCGGAAGATCTCCCAGATAGACTTGATATTCTTTGTGGGAACAGTGCACACTTAGACCCTAGATGGGCCCCTTGACCTCTGGTAGCTGGGCTAAACACTTGATCGCCTTCGATTCCACAGCGAGCGGCGTAGACGAGAGAGGCTCTAGGGGCTCCAAAAAGAGTGATCTATCACAACAGTAGACTTCTGGAGATTGATATTTGAGCCTCTTAGATTCATTTATGAGATAAGAAGCTAGAAGATGAGCTGTATGATGATTGTATCAACTCTTCTGTGACATTTTCGCTTTTAGTAAGCCCTGGGAATTTCTCAACGACGCTACAACAATCTTCTGGGCAATGGGCATACCACAGGGAATACATGACAGTTGAGGCTGGTTCATCAGATCTCATCCAGCGGCGGTCAGTGTTTCGATGGTAAGTCAAAGATGCCTCAAGATTATCAAGTGGGGGAAATGTCCTCCAACCGACAGGCCAGTGAGAGTAACTGCATTGTGGCGGCTTCCGTCGTACGGGAACAAGAGACGACATTTCAACATCTAGAATGACGGATCCCATATATGCTTAGCTCATACATATAAAGAAACATTCAAAGACCATATTGATGGTGACGTATGTGAGAGTTGCTTGCGGAGTAATCTTATAGTAGGACATGGGAGACACTCTGGGGAGGAAACGTGTCTGCTTATCACTGAGGAGGAATAGTCACCTTGAACCGGAATTTCCACCAAAGAGGTAGATATGGTTGAGTGCCGCCTCGCATTCAAAGCCATTGGCATCATGGAGCTATATAATAGCTCGCTACAGTCGCAAAGGGGCTTTGTGCCATTTCATTGAAAACTCCATCATTTTTCATCATGCTATGTATTGCCTCGAATATACCAGTATGTATACAGGGATCTGCCTCCAATCAAGCCACGAGAACAGAGTTTTGCTTTGCTATATACACCTGAAAATAGATACCGGTCTGTTCCATTCGTAACATCTGAGCTCATATACCACTTTCGTCCAAATCCTTCACCTCCAATTTCCCATTCTTATTTTTGGCCTCGGGGCGCTTAACACTGGACCGAGTAGCCGTGGGCGGTGCCAAATCCACCCCAGCAAATACCAGTTGGCGAGCCACGAGGGATGCCGAAGCTGAAGCCATCGTTGCAGCCGCCCAACCAGATACGGAGATCGCACGAGGTGTCCGTTGCGAGGATGCTGTTGTAGCCGAATGGCAGGACCGAGTTGGTGAGCACGCATCCGACACCGCCAGAGACACATTGGCTGAACTGGCTTCCTGAAAAAGAGCACCCTCCCTGCTCGAAGAAGTTGCCCCCCCAGCTGCACGCTCTCTTCTCTAGAGAGGCATGCTCGGCGCCTGCAGTCGAGTTGGTTCCTTGGGAGGCGAGCGAGAGGGCGAGCGAGTCCTCGCTGCAAGGAACGGGCACGGCAAGTTGGAAACCTCTGTCCGACTCGGTGGCAAGTACGGTGCTTGCGCAACCGAGAGCGAAGAAGAGAGTTGACTTGAGGGAAAGCATTGTTGCCGAAGTATGAAGCGTGGTGAGTTGATGTTGTAGAGTGAAGTAGTGAATTGAGAAGCTGGCTTGGCAGTTGTAATGTTAAAGAAGATCTGTAACGTGAAGAGATCAGCCCTTATATACATGGAGAACTATATGGGTAGGTGCCCGGAAGTTGCAAGTTATTATGGAGAATATCATATTATATTATCCTGACCCAATCGGCAGTTGAAAGATGCACTACAGAGGATAGTAGTATAGTAAAGCTGAATGACAAGGTCGTAGGTAAGCAGAGGTATTTTTGCCTATAGTCTAATTATGGTTAGACTATGAGCAAGGTTATAGTTGTGTTTTATTGTATTGAGAGATAATCCATAATAATGGAACCATCAGCTCCGAGACTCGAAGAACGGTATTCGGAAAGTAATCCCGCCAATTGGGCTGTTGAATAATCCACACCGCTGTTTATCTGCCGTTTTTTCTTATATGCCTTCCTATTATGTATGTATATTTCAAAGGAGAAGACTGTCAGATGCTGACAAGCGAGTTGGAGCGGGCCAATCTGGTTGAATCAATTCACTTCTTCCCCCACTCAACCTATCGTGTACATTTAGTTAACTGCGTATTCCACCTTAGACTTACCACTTTTTCTTTTTATACCCTAGACTTCTGATAAACTATTAACCCATATTCTATTGGCAGACTATTAGTTACTTACTTTTCATAACAGCAGAATGTGGGTTAATTTCACCAAGCTACATACAGACTTTACTGAGCTCATTGTGACTTGGTAGAATACGCTTATTTTTGTGCTTACGAGGTTAGTCTATAGGCGTACTTAACACCATGTGCTCCCCTCAGCAGCCAATCATTATGGTCTTACTTTGTCCAGAGATATAGGTGATTAGGTGAAATTAATAGATGATTAGGTTAGATTTCTAGGTGATGAGGTTAGATTTACAGGTGATTAGGGTAGACTTACAGGTGGTTAGGTCAACAATGAAATCAGCTGTTCTTTGGTGGTCTGAGCTGACTGCATGTTGAGGACTTTCTGACGACCTAATAGTAGGAAAGTCTAATCACTTTGGAATACACATCCGCCATAACGGAACCTCGGCATTAATACCTATAGTGTGATGGGACGTCGGCATTAGGATTATTTCCGTCGCGAACTTCTCTGACTGCATGAAAGTAAGCACCACACCTCGCAGCTGGTAAGGACAGTACCGAGGTAATATTGAGTATGCACATCAGTTGTGCCTTTATGTGGGCCAAGGGCACTTATTCCAGGATATCTACTCCGTAGTCTCTTATATCTCGCTTATCCTTTTATATAGTCCTGTGGTCTCTGCTTTGGCCGGGAAAATCATTTCTTCCTTTGGGCCTAACCAAGTAAGCCAGAGTATCTTCTTTTCCTCCTTGCTGTTTATCTGCTCTTTCGTAAGTCCGCACTCTGCCAGAGAAAAAATGGAATATAAGGCGGCTTGGTAAGGAGAGGGAAGGCAATGCACCAACAACCTTATACAAATATGAGTTATACATCTTTGAGTGAGCTTCTGCTTTCACATAAACTGTCGGAAGTGCCAAATTTCGTAACGCAGATTGGTGGTCTCTGAAACTGAATCTTGAGACTCCAAACTTAGTGTCTTGAGCCGCGAAAATGAAAGAGGTTCAACTCAGGACAAGACCTTGACGGGACCCCGGATTCCCCTCTACCTATGGTCGTATGTGGAAGAATAGGAGGCTGGAAGCGTATATGACATGACGATTACCCGTCAAGATGGAGAAAATCAAAAACATGCAACAACCAGTGTTACCTGATGGTCACCCACTCAACAGCATGTAATATGCTGGTTAGAGGCTCATCTATATGGGAGCAGATGGGAGATATAACACATCACAAACCACTTGGCGATGTGATCTAGCACATGTGTGTTTTGTAAAAGGAGCGTTGAGCTTATAGTCGCTTACTATTATTGACCGACCTACCTAGTAGGCTCCAAAGTGAACAAAAGGAACCCATCCAATAAAGTCGCCTGGTGATACGCTTTTCCTTACTTTCTTGAGAGCATAATGAAACGCTTCAGGCACCTCCCCTGCTCCGCCACTCCCCTCGAGCAGGCGGCTGTAGAATTCCTTGGAAAAGAGACGGCAGCTTTCGTCATCCGCCTTCCACATGTTTCCGATAGCATGCCTAAACCCAGCTAGCTGAAAGCTGCTGACCACGTGAAGACCTTCATCGGCCAAGTTCATGACAGAGTTGTTGGCCGTGTGGCAGGCGCCGAGGTACGCTAGATAGGCATTTTGGACCTTCATGGATGAGACCTCTCGAACAGATAACCCAGCGGCTCGAGGTTCGTTGGGCTTGTTGGAGGAATCGCCCATGTCCCCAAGTAGCAGAACATGGCTCTCCAGCGGATTCCTCGGATCTGACAAGCCATGGCATGCAAAGTGAATAACGCGCAGCACGCCCTCATCGCAGTGCTGGTGAAGCTGCTGCAAAACCCTCCCCTTTGCCGGCCTATCAAGGAACTCGACGTCTACTTTCTTGTCGGCAATATCGTGGATGCATCGGAGCTCTTCCTCGACGTTTGGCAAAGAGGGATGGCCGGGTGTATCCGGCATGCTGATGAGCTCAATCCGCAGCCGCGACTTGCCCTCGTCTGGGTTTGCGACCTGTCGTGCGTACCAGAGCGCCTTGATAGTGGCTATATACGACGAACTAACAAGACTGAGGATGTTCTTAGACTTGGATGGATGTTTTCCTGCCGCGTGAAAAGGTGCTTTGCTCAGAGGCCCTGTGCCAATCCACCAGATGTGCTTCACCGCCTCCTGCTTCGATTCAAGGCCGAGTACTCGACAGATTGGCTCGACGGTGGTGTCCCAGAGCCATAGCAGTATCTTTGATAGCGTCTTGTTGTCGCCGCCACGTGTTGCAATGCTTGTCCTCGCAAAAGCGACATTGGCGTCGTTCATCTTCTTTGTAATGTCTTCGTACTTCAGCTCCGGCAGCGGCAGGTGTCGAATGAAGGAGCTCGTGACGATGAGTGCATCGCAGCGCAGCTCAGTTGGACTCACAACCACAATGGCCCCATTTCCGGCGAGGCTCATCATGTCTACCTCAGTCAAAGGCAAGAGGAATCTATCATAGCCGTCGAGCTTTCTGATCTCTTTGATTAGAGCTTCGAAAGATTGGTATGAATCTCGAAGGCTTTCACGTTCTACAGCCTTTTCATTCACAGAGTCCCATTGCTCGGCCAAGGCAAAATTGGCCCCGCTGGGATCCTCTAGAGTGGGCGACTTGTCGCTGATTTTCTCTCGAAGATTGTCAAATCTCTCATAGAGGTCCGGGTGAGCCATCTTCAGTGACGATATATCACTTCGAAGATCGATTGCAAAACTCATAATCATGCCACGACCCAGCTCAAGGAGCCGAAGGGCTTCGTATGCAGGGTATCCCGCTTCTAGAGCGTATGAAGCAGCCTGTGCAGCAAGACCAGAAAACTGGGAAATCATGTGCTGCTGGTCGTCTCTCTGAAGCGACCGGGGACTCACCAAGGGCAATAGATTCAGTGCGGTCGTTAGACAACTCGTAGCCATGGCCCAGTTTTTCGTGAGAGCATAAAGTTCACCACCGCTACGAGCTCCATGGATCCGATCGAGTGGGCGAGAGAGCTGATAGTTTGCTGTTTCAACGTATAGACTGGTGGCCTCCTCAAGGTCCTGTAGCATGTACAAGCGATAATATCTCGACACCAATGCGGCTCCTGTGTGGTATATTATCCGCGCTCTATAGACGCTGTCCTCAGGTAGAGCATTCAGAGCATCTTTATAATGCTTGATGGCCGCGTCGAGATCGTCGATATTGAGACGATGATGGCGGGATTCGATAGATTGAAATAAAAAATCCATTAGCTGCGTATTTTGGGTTTGCGGTGTTGCATCACGGATGCGGACGGCTTCTATGTTGTTTTTGGCTTCGTATCTTGCGCGGAGCTGGTTTCCGAGATTGAACACATAGAGAGGATAATGGACATCTGTCTCCGGCGTAAGCGCAAGGGCGAGCTCCGTCCATTGAATGGACTGATCAATATGCTCCGTATTGTTTGATAGATCAAACTTTTGGTGAAAACACGCTCCAAGACCACTGCATATAATTCGTGCATCATGCTCTGTCAGGTCTGTCTCGGTAGCCTGCATGGCAAGCCGAATGGCCGAATCCAAATCTTCCTCGTTCCTACTCCTCTCATAACGAGAACGATACTTGTTCGCCACGTTACTAAGTCTGATTCCGAACAGTTCATCTTCTTCGCCTGTATCGTTTAGCACCCTCTGCGCATACATGATTGACTGTTGGAGGTCAGCTATGGCCCCCGTAAGCTCGTATCTGTCCTGGAGCCGAATGGACATGATATTCCTCGCGGCAGTGAGATCTTCTGCTCGGCGGAGCTCTTTAATCATCTCCTGTCCCCAAAATATGGACTGATCGAGATGTTCCGGTTTGCCCGTTCGTGCATAAAGGTCGTGCAGTAAATTACCCAGCACTCGAGCACAACAGCTTCGGTGGGGGGCACCTGGAGGTGTCACGGCGATGCCTTGCTTAGCCCACTCAATCCCCTTCGTGAGAGCACTAGACGTCCTTGTTTCGAGATACCTGAAGTTGTGCAGTTCCGCTAGGTGGTAGATAACCTCTTTGGTATCTTCGTCATCCTGTGGAAACGTAGATTGAGCTTCCTCACAAAGTTGAATGGCGCATTCAAGGTCATCCGACTTTTCTCTCCGTCTATAGCGTACTTGATATGCATCCGCTAACAAATGTAGCATGACTGCACGATCTGTTTGTATTTGACTCTTGCGAATCAAGATGTTATCAAGCTGCCAATGAGTAGACGCTATAACGCGGGCCAAGTCGACTTCAATCTCGTCTCCTCCTCCAATGTTAGGGTCTGGATGTTTACACGAGGCATGCATCTGTTGCATTGCCGCGATGCTTCTACTAAGAGAGGCCATAAATTCATGTTGCCTTTGAGGTGGTAGGTCTTTTATATTCTGTCCCCAGTCAACGTCATCGTTGGTGACAGCCTCGCATCTCTCATATGTCGACATTCTGCGACGTTACTTATGGAGCTTCTAAAAAAGGGAAAGCAAAGTCAGCCCTGCTTACATGTAGTGATGCCTCCACTGATGAAGAATACCTATCAAGGAAATGATTAGATAGCAAACGCTCATGCGAAAACTTTCTTGGCTTTTACAAACCCCAGAAACGCCTTTAGGATAGACTTGGCGATTTCAACTCGTGTAGCTAATAGTGCGGCGGAAAATAGCTATGGGTTGAAGAAATGAGTTGCCTTATATATATATAGGGGTGGGCGTATTTATGATTTAAATAGGTTTATGTCTGTTTTTGGTATCTGAAATCACTTGCTCTGTATGATCAGCTCCATGGCTTAGTCGTTATAAGTGGCAATCGCTCACACCAGACCCAATTCCCTGGGGGCCAACTTAGTACCTATTCAGATTGGGGCGGAAATACTGCTCAGGCATTACTATACTCTGCATATATGTGGGTACATTGTAAGATATGTGCTCTCCAATGATCGGATATCTCTTTTTGCCCCATCTTGTAGTTTACAGCCTCTTTGAGTACTCATGGGCTGCCTGTGAGTTACTACCCCAAAAGGTCTGGAGATAATATATATGTTCAATAATGAAGATATCATTGGATGCCTTTCTTAATTTGCATGCCAGTTGCAGTCTCGAAAGGGTGTAGTTGACGCCTAATTGCGGAGAATCTCGATGCGAATCAGGCAGCTTTGTTGTCTACAGCGCAGACAGCTGGCCCAAGTAACCGACCTGGAAGGCATATTGGCTTAATTGAGGCCCCATGTACTCGAAAGTGTATGAACATAGTTTTTATTAGTGATATCTCATTTTGAAACATTCTGTTCCAAAACACTTTCTTTGGTCAACATAATAGTTTTTACCCTCCATCGCTTAGAGCTGCACTGCTACAGGATTGTCACCGAAGAGAAATTTGATTCGCTCTCGTTGTTATTTCTAAACTGCATTGCCGCTAGATTGCCACCGAAGAGAAATTTGATTCGCACTCGTTGTATTCCGCCCCCATCTGACACTAAGCGATCCTTGCAACGCAAACAATGATTTTGTTTCATTAGGCATCTACGCTTCATTGGGGGAATTGTTATCCTGATATTGGGTTGTCAGTTGTGGCGGGAATCGAGAAACTCGATATATATACCAATCCTCTATCCTGCTTTCATAAAGTAAAGACAAGGGGTTATTTCCTCCAAAATGACTCGAACTATCATACTCGACTATATTAACGGCATCTCCGTGGAAAACGCCCGCTTAGGGCGCCTTGTCTTAAACATTCGCCACCCACACCAGGATTATTATGATCCTTCATCAAGTACTGCTGCCTCGTCAGTAACAAAGATCAAATCCTATGAAAACTTCCGCGATGGCCTCAATTCCACCTCTCTTGTCGCTAAACTCGCTGCATTCTTGAACGCAGGGTTCACGTATAAGCACAAAGGTACCAAGGATATCTCAGCTGTAGATGTTACAACCACATCGCTGCATAATTCCGGTACCTGGTTTGAGGAAGCCTGCGTCGACGCAAAAGCCCGACAATGGATGGAAAGGGCAATAAAGAGAGGTCGTTCCATATACCTGATTGTGGGCCACTGTGTACTCACAGACGCTCAATCGAACTTTACGCAGTGCAAGGACTTTACTACTTCGGCGAACCCTCTAATCCCCGCACTGTCAGTCCCTGGGAGCCTCGTAGATATTCGTGCAGAGGCATCCCAGCAAAATATATACAACGAGAAGCTTAGTGTGCACTTTCCCGGCCAAGTCGTCTGTGCGGTACAATACCGCAAGCTGGTGTTTAGCTGGTTTTCTTGCAAAACGCTTGGGAATGCACAATTGGAGCCTGACAATAGATGGATTGTAGGAGCAGCATTTCGAGGTGAAGATGGTGTTGGCGAGAAATACGTTCTCGAAGTGGCACTTAATGATGATGAGAATAATGAAGAGGGTGATTCTGAAGGATCTGAAGAATCTGAGGAAAGTGAAGATGAATAATTAATCAATATGCTAATATATAAAAATGCTATTATAATCTGACTTAAAGTAGATATATTCCCAAGTAAAATCACAGTCATTAATTGTGTTTAAAGTACTAAACTATTGAAAACTATAGCTAAGGTTATTTGCTATAGTATATATTAGGTAATTTAGTATGGTAGATGCCCGTCTTACGCTACATAATCATAATTAGTCGTTATAGTCCTGTTGCCATGGCGGATTCCTGGGATATTACTATATGTAGCAGAAAGGTTGTTGAATCAGGGCTTAAACAGTGGTAAGCGTCTTAGCTCGCGGTCGCTTATATGTAACCACTAAAACGGAACTATGCGCCTCCAGATTTAGACAGGAGTCTTAAAATGCAAAGAATGAATAGAGGATATCAAACTTTATAAAAGAGCCTAACAGGACCCCGAATTCTCCTTTACCTATGGTTATATGTGACTGATGATACGTCAGTGCTGGCTATAAACCTATAGCAGATATGAATTGCTTGAATCTCTGTCGGTACTAAGACTCAGTATGGATATATATTTCCCGGCTGTTCAATTCATAATGTTGCCCTTTGAAGAAGATTTGTCTAGTTTATCTGGTGAGTGCTCCAAGCGCTGTTACTGAGTAGATCTTTGTGGCTGATGACGGTTTGCCTTGTCAACTTATCAAACTGTTGTACTACAGATTCTAACACATACAACCATAGGTAGAGGACAATTCAAGATCCCGTCAAGCTCTTTTCCCGAGTTCAATGACTTGCATTTTCGGCGCCCTAGGCTTCTGTTTTCGGAGTTATGTGATTATGTTCTTAGCAGATATTGAACCAGCGCTGGGGCTATAATACGTACAGGTCATATATAGCCCACCGCCGTAATCATCGGGAAAAATACCGTTTCGCTTAGTACGGGCATACTAGGGGAGGCTTGGCTACTAAAGCCACTCCCCTACCCATTACTCGGGCAGTTATTAATGAAGTGTCAGGATGGTGTGTACTCCGGTAACACTTGATTCGCCTGCTTTTCTCTCATCAGTCCCGCTGCGACAGTGACCAAAGGACTCAATGTCTTGGATGCAACTACAGAAGCCAGTTTGTGAGTTGATTGGAGCTCGAAACACGAATTGCCGAATGCTAATGTCTTTCTAGGCTCTCTAGCTCCGTCATCATGCAGCAAAGGTTACGGCCGCTATTGCCTCGGCCCGCTAGGGTCTTTCCAGACCTCTACGCTGATGGGGAAATACTACCCGCAAGGCATTCAACCCCAGTATAGGTAGGTAGTCTGCGTCATGTCGTGGCTTGCGGTACGCAGCTGAGCAGACACACTGCACCGGCGCTAGGCTTTGTCTGTGTTTGGCTTACACGGCTGATTGGCTTGTCATGCGTATATAACATGTATTAAATCAAGGCTCAGCCCTTCTTCGACAGGCCTTTCGTTCGCCATGGGCGAGACATGTACGTTTGCTTAAAATTGATCCACAGTTAGGTCAATTGGTGGTGTGAAAGATGCCCGACATGTTCTGCTGGTGATTTAGCCTAAATACAAGTGTTGATGCTCTGTACTCCTTACTCTGCACACGTAGCTGAAAAAACTGCTTGGCTCCCCATTGACTACCCCCTGTGGCGATCTATTTATTCAATCCCAAGTGCCGGGCTTATCGTGCGGTTAAATCTGATCTGATAGCCCTCGACCATTACCGACTTTCGGCGCTTGTTCTAATGTGTTATAGTCGTATGGAAAGCCTAAACGGCTGGCTATATTGACGCTATGTGACGAAGGAAGGATTCCACTTGTAAGCTAAATATGGGCTTCCCCGCTTGATGGTCTGCCACATAATGAAACCCTCCCGGAGAATTGTGGCTGGCTGAAGATGCGTATTGCATGGACATAATGAAACCCTCCTGGAGGATGTGGCTGGCTGAGGATGCAGATTGCATGGATGGGGTTATCAGAAAGGCCAGTGGGGGTTGGCTTGCCAACGAGGTGAGCTGACCTCAACAGCTGGTATAAACTGGCTATGTATCGTCTCGTGTAAGTGTTGGCCAGACCATGTCAAGCCTCGGGATCAGTCTACTATATACTCAAACATGTCGACATACGATAAGGCATCTCGCCTGCGAACTAATCTGCACACGGCAGATGGCTACTATGACCAGGGCCTAGCAGTTTCCCAGGCTGTCATCAATTCAAGCTTTGGAAAGCTTTATGACAGGTATCCTGCTATGCAAACCATGTCTTATGACGCCGGCATTGCCCAGATGGAGGGAGAGATGTTACCCTCGCGTCTAATTATTCCTAAAGCTGAGATGAATCTTGCTAAAATTATTCATCAGTTGCGGTGAGTATTTATGATAAAATGAAAATGATAATTAAGGCAACATTTGATTTTTAAAACTTGTGATTTCTTTATGTTGAATTTTTATAAAAAAGTGTTGTATATATTTACTTTATAAACGCTTTTTTACATATTTGGTTAACATCTTTTTTGACGCATTTTCAGATTCAAAACGGGCACCTTGACCGTAGCAAACAACCCCAACCCCATCAAACTGGACAAGTTCGTCATCGGTGTGATCTGCGACCTGGACATGCAGTTTGTCAAGGAACGGCCTGATGAAACGCCCGAGGAAAAACGCCAACGCGAGTTCATTGAAAAGGAATTCAGAGTTCCTGGCGATTACCGGCTGGAGAGACTGTACTCTAAATTTACTTGTGAGTGTGACGCGTAGTCGCGCTGTAGGGGGCGGTCCTGACTTTGGTTGTAGCCGCACAATGGAACCACTTCGACCTATACGGCTCCCAGTACTATGACGCAGATGGCAATCCCATGACCTATGAACAGTGGCAGAAGAAGGATCCCACGGCGGCTGCGGCGTTTGGTATCATGTTGAGCATGTACGGCACGGATATGGAGGCACAGGGCCTATCCACCCTGGGACTTAAGATTACCCTACCCGATCTACGTGGGTGACACAGCTGAGCTGATCCTGGAGATAACTAACTTGATTGCTAGCTCCGGAAACTAAGCCCACTTTCAGTATGACCTCTTGCTCCAGGGCTCCAAG
Source organism: Trichoderma aggressivum f. europaeum (assembly GCF_033847375.1). Taxonomy (NCBI): domain Eukaryota; kingdom Fungi; phylum Ascomycota; class Sordariomycetes; order Hypocreales; family Hypocreaceae; genus Trichoderma; species Trichoderma aggressivum. Next base: position 1,973,933 of record NW_026946367.1, read on the forward strand.
TCTCTGACCGGCTTGTCTGATTCTAACCATGACATGATAGTACCCACGGACATGGTTCACCAAATCTACCCCTACCGCGACGAACAGGGCAACTCGGAATACGGCGACAGCCCCAAGGGAGACAGGAACTGCCTCCTCTATCTCGAGGTCGTCAAAAGGGCAGACGGAACCGACGGCCAGCTCCCGGATGCGAAGCAGGTCGGGTACAGCGGCAACTTCTGCTACCCGTCCCTGAGCTCGACCCCCGGAGTCGACGGAACCTTTCTCCTGGGCGGCCCGCTGTTCATGGGCCGGTACCTGCTACCGCAGCTCCAGATGCTCAACGAGGCCTCGTCCATATACGTTGACAAAAACACCTACGGCGGCGGCAGCGGCGGATGGGCTTTTCCGATGACCATTGGACGCGATCCCAGATATGCCAACTACGAGAATGCCGCGTATGCCTTCAAACAGTCCGGCGATGGCCTGAAATGGGTGTACGAAAAGAACGTTGACAAATCCACACCCGTGAAGGAACGTACCGGTGGCGGCGAGTGGTGGAGCTCTGACCATTGGAGTATGTTCCCTGAAAAACCTGACATGTACACCGAATCATTGGTCCACGCTGAGTCTATACTGACAATCGTAGGCAAGGCTACGACGACGGTAACCTGGCAACCCGGGTCTGATCTATGCGTCACGTTCAAGGGGCACTACGAGTATTATCGTGGCATTACATTTGCCAAGAACAAACAGTTGACCAATCCGTCAACATGGAGCAAGTGAGGCCTCAACCCCACCTGGTCTCTCTTTACGTGGCATGTGGAATTCTGACTTTTTTTCTTCTTCTTCCTTGCAGGGAAGACTATACGGGAGACTGGAATCTCGACATACGAATGGTCGTTGAGAACGGCGTCTTGAAGCTAAAGCTAGAATCCGCAGAGGACTTGGGCTTCGTGGTGACGGGCGACGCAAAGACGTCAGATAATCTGGGAAAGTACAGAAACAATAAAGAAACGCTACGTGACGATATCAAGAAGCGTATCCTTCCCAGACTTGAGGTATTGCGCAATAGTCTCCGAGACGGCTTTCAGGGAGACCACCAGTTTGTCTTTCCCGGCACCGGTCAGCTAGAGTTCCAGGACGTCACGTTCAACAATGAGGGCGACATCATTGCCAGCGTGGTTTGGAAAGAGTGAGTAGATATACATGGTTACTTCTGGCAGTTGTGCGGTCAGCAGGCTAACGAAATGGAATGGAAACAGGGTGGATGGGCCGGTTATTGTCAAGCCGCCGCCTAAGACGAGCAGCGCCAACTACTCTGCCGGCTTCCAGGATCCGATAGAGCCTCACATTTGGGAGACTACTTTTCGAAAGACGGAATGTGAGATGGGGGGAGAAGAGGAGACTTGAGGGTGGCGAAAGATGAGTTGGATGCTGGCAAGCGGATAGAATGGAAAAAGGACTGTTCTGAGCGTGTGTAGGGCATGGATCGTCCACTGAAGTTGTTTCGCTTGGAACTATGTAGCAGCGAGTTTTTTGGCAGATACCTTGAGTGATGATTCCTGAGCGACAATATGCAAGACGCAATGGTAGCTGAAATCCAGTATGCGTCGGTGTCGTATCAATAGTGGTGTGATGTGACAATGACTAGAACTTGCATAGAGCAACTCGCTATCAATATCCTCGGAGGAATATCCTCATAAAGATACCCTCGCATCAACACCCTCGTACTGACTGGCGATTGGCCCTCATCAGGCCGTCTGTGGCCCAACTCGAAGACGAGATGTGTTTGATGGTTGCCCAATGAGGGGTGTTTTGATGATGGTTCGGGAAGACGGACCACATCATGGAGATCACTTGATGTATAACGGCTCGCACGCCAAGGCGTGTCTCAAAGTAAGGGGTACAAATAGCCCCCCCGCCGACTGTCTCCTGTCGAGGCCTTGCGAGTTCTGAGAGCAAAGGATTCTCGGCCATCTTTGATTTTGCTCTTACGAGCACAACGCCATTGACAGTGCTTCTGCTTCAAACGTAGCCATCATGGTGAGTTGATCATGTAGCCCGTGCTCGCGTGCATTGTCTATGTCTAACCTTTGTCTCTCCACAGACTTTCCAGACTTCAGAGACTCCCATGTCTCAATCGCAGGTCGACGCCCTGTGCGCCGACCTGTTGCCGAGGGTCGTCGTCGGTGACGATCGGTTGCTCAACGCTATCCGGGCCAACTTGGGGGTGACGGGCTCCTCCCTCAGGGGCTCCATCGATGCCGCCATGTCCATCTCTGGGATGCAGGCCTCCAGAGACAACCAGGCACGGCTGGACCTCGTGCTGCTGCTGGACGACATGAGCGCCCAATCAGTCGACCTCATCATGTTTTGCTTGGCGGGAGACACGCCAATCGGGTCGTGTAGGCAGCTTACTGCCCGCATCTTTGCCTTGCCCGCCGCCTCTCCAGACGTGCCAGCCGGCACCGAGGCCTCCTGGGCACGGGTTCGCGAGAGGCTGTTTGGTCTCGAGCCCACAGCCGCCGTGCTGGGACTGGCTCGCTCGGGGAGCCTCCCGCTGCCCGACGACCCGGACGATGGCAGCGTCGTCCTCTCTGTCCTAGAGGCCGCTGCTGGGCCGCTCAACTTTGACATGGCCAGAGAGTCTATGCGGCGCTTCCTGGACGGCGACGCGGTCAGGGCCGAGGTCCCGAGCGTCGGCGATGAGCAGCGGCAGGCCTCGCGCGACTTTCTGTTCCGGCTTCAGCGGCTCCAAGCACTGGTCAACGAGCCGGAGGACATCGGGGCGCTGATCAAGTGTGGTTTCCGCTCCGCCGACGACATCTCCAAGACGGGCGACGCCGCCGTCCAGAGCATGGTTGGCCAGGGCATCCCCCGGGAGCGCGCCGCCAAGATCCGCAACCATGCCGTTGTCGTCGCCATCAGAAGCGAAGGGTTGTTCACGGCGGCGCTCAGGGCCCGCGGGTCTGGAGACGGCCGAACAAGCGATGCTCTCGCCGACATCACCGACCCTGTCTCGAAGGCCGCGGCCTCGCAAGACGACGAGGAGCCGCCGCCGCTGGCGCCCGAGATTAACCTGAGCGCCATGTTCAAGCTGGAGAATATGGGGTGCGCCGACTGCGCCTCCATCACGGGGCCGGCCGCCTACTACGTCGACCTCCTCCAGACCGTCGCCGGCATCAAGCTGCCGGACCAGACTTCGCTTCTCAAGAAGCTGTTTGAGCGACGGCCCGATCTGGGCGACCTCCAGCTCTCTTGCGCCAACACCAAGATCCTCATCCCTTACATCGACCTCGTCAACGAGGTGCTGGAGTCGGTGCTGTGGTATTTGAAAAGGGGCGGCGACCAGATCATCCCGCCCTTTGACATGGACGACTCGGACACATGCGACAGCGTCGTCACCCAGCCTCGACACGTCAACTATGCCGTCTACAGCGACATGGTGCAGAAAATGGTCCATCCCATGACCACCTCCCCCTACAACCTGGGCACCGACAGCACGCGCGCCTATCTCTCCGCCCTCGGGAGTTCGAGGTACGGCCTGCTCAGCACGTTTCAATCGCCCCATGTGGTCGCAGACCCTACGGGATCCCTCTCGGGCGCCCAGCCCGTCCTCGACCGCGCCCTGGCCGCCGAGGTGCTCAACCTGCAACACGAGGATTACGTCGCCATCTCCAAGGAGGGCTTCTACCCGTTGGACTTTCTCAAGGCCGTCGACTCGACCGTGACGCCGCAAAAGTACAGGCAGCTCATCGACCTCCGGACGGTCGGCCAATACTGGGGCTATGCCAACGATGCCGACATGGTCGCTACGACTGGCGGGCTCACCAACGTCAAGGACCAGCTGCTGCCTCGCGGCGGCCTCAACCTCAAGGACCTCCTCGACGTCCTGATGACAAGATACATCGGCGGCCGGCTGGTGATTGAGTCGGCCGACGGCGGGCCCCAGTTCACCGGAGAGCTCGCCGACATGCGGCTGCGCCTCCTGAAGCCGGACAGGACCACGGGCCCGCTCGACGCCGACACATGCTGGCGCCTCCAGGCCTTCCTGCGGCTGAGGAGAAAGCTGCGGTGGAAGGTCGACGAGCTGGACTCCATTGCCGTCCCCCTGGCTGGCAGCCGCACCACGGCCTTTGACCCGCGGCTCCTGGACGGGCTCGCCGCCGTCAAGCAGATGGTCGATCTATCAGGGCGCTCCCCAACCGAGCTGCAGCCGCTCTGGGGAGACATGAACACCCACGGCGCCAACTCGCTCTACGCCCAGCACTTCATCCGGGGTCCCATCCCCATCGCCGAGCGGCCCATCTTCGAGCCGGACGAGAACGGCAACGTGCTGCAGGGCAACTACAGAATCTCCGACCACATCCTCACGCTGGCGCTGGCCCTGCGCGTGTCGACCGCCTCCCTCGACGCCATCGTCTCCACGACCGAGCTGACGGACCGCCTTACGCTGCCCAACGTGTCCTTCCTCTACCGGGTCTGCCTCCTATCCCAGCTCCTCGACATTTCGCCAGCCGACTACGCCGCCTTGCTCTCGCTGTACCCAGCCAGCTTCGACCCCTTTGAGAGTCCCAAGACGACGCTGGCCCTTGTCCAGCAAGTCCGGGCGTTGCTATCTGCCGAGTCGGACCCCTGGACGCTCGAGCAGCTCCTGTTCGTGGTCAAGGGACAGCCCGGCCTGCACGGCGGCAAGTATGACCTCGACATCGGCAAGGTCCTGCGGGTGGCCGTCTCCATGTTCACCACGCTCAGGGCGTCGGGGCTGGACTCGGAAAATGGGGAGGCGGCGGAGGCCTCGTCTCGCCGCGTGCAACGCATATCGAAGCGACTGTTTGGGGCCGGCGCCGGCGCCATGGTGGCGAGGTATATCAACGGCTGCCCCCTGGACAAGCACGAGGAAGGGGAGGCCCTGTCCCTCATCAGGCGTCATCTCGCCGCCAGAGTCGGTCCCGAGAGGGCCGAATCCGTCTCGAGCGGGCTGCTCTCCGTCCAGGGCACGGCGGCAACGATCCCCGAGGAGCGCCGCAAGCTGTTCATCGAGGCGGTGGGCCTGCTCGTACCCCAGACGCGGGAACGACAGATCATCATGGAGAGCGTCAAGTCCCAGGCCGAGGATACAGATGGCGCGATCCTTCAGTTTGCCCTGTCGGAGATTGTGCGGGTGCCGACGCGGAACCAGCAAGCGCTCCGGTCCGGCATGGACGTGCTGCTCTCGCTCGCCGAGAACACGGAGCTGCCGGGGGGCGACTTTGACGGCTACATGCTCCCGCCAAACACCGACACGTACATCGTCTCCATCGACGCCGAGACGGCCCCCGCGGCTCTGGTCCTCGACGGAGTCAGCGTCGACTTCAGCAAGGCGACGGGCTCCAGCATTCGCTGGGAGGCCAAGACGGTCCCGCTCATCGAGGGCCGCCCCTATCGGCTGACGCTCACCGGCAATGCCAGCGACTTCCGGTGGATCGCGCAAAGCATGATGGGCAACCCGCCGGCGAGCTTCAGCCAAGAGGTGCTGGTGCCCGAGGAGGTCGTTGCCGATGCCACCGCGGTTCTGTCGAGGCTGATCCAGGTGTCGGACGTCATCGGCTCCTTCAGGCTGGAACTCGGCGAGGTCGCCTTCTGGCAGAGCAACGGCGCCTTCGACTTCAACGCCCCGACCTTGCAGGCCATCCGAAACCTGCAACTGTACAGCGGCCTCAAGCAGGAGTTCGCCGGTCGCGGCGCCACGGAGCCGCTGCTGTCGCTCTACCAGTGGCTTTACAACCCGACCTCGAGGGGGAGCGGCGCCGTCTTGTCGGATGTCTTGTCCGCCGTGGCCGCCCGGCCCAAGCGCATCTGTCAAGACTTCCTCCTGGCCAAGTACCCGGGCGTGGGTGGGGAGAGCAGCGACGAGATGACGGGCATCTTCAGAGACATTGGCGCCCTCGTCCAGATGCAAGAGTCCCTCAGGCTCATGGACAAGCTCGGCCTCCAAAGCATGTCGCTCAGCTCGCTGTTTGCCGTGGCCAAGCCGGTCCGACCCCCGACGGTCGCCCAAGACTTTGCCAACGCCGCGACTCTGCGCCTCGGACTCCAGTCCACGTTTACGGGCGCCGATGTCGACGGCGTCAAGAACGCGCTCGCCGTCGCCAACGATGAGATACGCAGCAATTCCAGAGACGCGCTGGTCCAATGCCTCCTGCTGGAGGACTATGCCCGGAAGAAGCAGCTGACCAGCGCGGACAAGCTCTTTGCCCACTTCCTCATCGACGTCCAGATGGGCTCGAGCCTGCAGACGTCGCGCATCAAGCAGGCCATCGCCACCGTCCAGCTCTTCGTGCAGAGATGCATGCTCGGGGCGGAAAAGGCCAACGGCATCACGGGGGCAGCGCTCATGGGCCGGGACGACTGGGACTATGTGATGCAGTACCGGCTCTGGGAGGCCAACCGAAAGGCCTTTTTGTATCCGGAGAACTGGCTCGACCCGAGCCTGCGAGACGACAAGTCGCAGCCGTTCATGGCCATTGAGTCGTTGATCCTGCAGATGAAGCTCGACGGCACTGGCGTGAGAGGCATCGTCGAGGACTATGTCCGGCAGGCGAACGAGGTGGCCAACCTGCAGATCGAGACCTACCTGTGGGAGAGGGAGAACAAGAACGACTCGAGCAACTACAATGCAAAGCTTCACTTCTTCGGCCGCACCCGCACGAGCCCTCCCGGCTATTACTACCGCCGCTTGGACGTTGGCGGGTCGGCTCTCACCCCCATCGCCTACTGGATGCCGTGGACGGCGATGAACGTGGGCATCGCCCTGCACGAGATGGACCACACCGGCCAGCGGCTGGCGCGGCCTGGATCGTACATGCTCCCGGCCAAGCTCGGAGGACGGCTCTTCGTCTTCCTGCCCGACATCACGGCTGGGCAGCGGCCGCTCGACGATGACAACGGCAAGCTCACGTTTGAGGAGTTTGCCCAGAAAAAGACGTTGAAAGGCGGCCAGGCCGACCTCCAGTGGGAGGTCCGGCTCGGCTATACCGAGTACCGCGACGGCCTGTGGTCGGCCAAGAAGGTGTCTCACTCCACGATTATCATACCGCCAGACAGCAGGGGGGAGCCGTTGCCGGACATCTCCAGCATCAAGTTTTGGGTCGATGTAAAGAAGCTCCCACCGTCGAACAGCGATGTCCTCGTTGTCCGCGTGGAGCGGCTGGGACAGGACAACGGAAAGCCAGCCGTGCAGCTCCTGGGCCAGTACCAGCTCAGGGGCCAGCACTTGTTGCTGATCGGCTCCGAAGACCTGCCCGTGTCGACCTGGACACAACCCACGGGGGCTGCCAACGCGACCATACAGACGACCTTCTCCAAGTTCGGCTGGCTGGCGCCGGCCCACAGCGACAACGATGCGGCCAAGAGCGACATCTACAACGGGAGCCGCGTGGTGAAGCCGTGGTTGGGCTACCTGGGACGCGGGACCGACAAGGCCCGATACGACTGGACCATGTCTCTCGACACCGTCAACAACGAGGCACCGACCGGGTTCGTGTACGACGTGGCCAAGGTCGACGGCACCGAGACCTACTTTGCGTTCCCGCCCTTCATGGCCAACCCAAACGCCCCGGAGCGGACCATCTACTTCAACGAGCGATTCTACGACCGCGTCAGCCCCCTGCTGATGGACACGGTCAACCATGCCGCCGGCCTGGAGGCGCTCTATGGCGTTCTCGGCCAGCTACCCGAGGAAGCATATCCGGACGCCTTCGGTCAGCGGAACAGCAAAATCTTCCACGAGAAGTCCACGCCGTTTGCCATCTACAACTGGGAACTCGGCGTCCACATCCCCTCGCTCATCATGGAGCGCCTCATGGCCACGCAGCAGTTCGACCTGGCGCTGGACGTGGCGAGGCTGGCCTTTGACCCCAGCGCCGATGGCGATCGCGTCGACCGGCCGTGGAAATTCCCCCCCTTCAAGGACGAGCAGATACGCACCAGTAAAGGCCCGGACTTTGACCTCGATTGGAAGAAGAAGATGTCCATGGACGAATGGCGGGCCAACAGCTTCAGCGTCCACGCGGCGGCGCGAGGAAACCCCGTCTCCTACATGAAGCGCATTGCCATGAAGTACATCGAGATCCTCATAGCCGCCGGCGACCACTACTTCCGCCAGAATTCGCTCGAGACCATTCCATTGGCGCTTCAGCGCTATATCGAGGCCTCGCAGGTCTTCGGACCGCCGCCCGTCGAGCTGCCGGCCCTGGGGAAGCGGGCCGTCAAGTCATATAACCAGATCGCCAAGGACCTGACCATCATGTCCAACGCCACGGTCGACATGGAGCTGGAGCTGCCCTTTTACAGCGAGCCCGGCCAGCGCGGCAACGGCAGCATGGACGGCCGCGCGACCCTCGGCTTTCTCCGGACCGAGTACTTCTGCCTGCCCGGGAATCCCTTCATGGTCAACCTGCGCACGCTGATCGACGACCGGCTGTACAAGATCCGCAACGGCCTCGACATTGACGGCGTCAAGCGGACGCTCGCGCTGTGGGAGCCCCCGATCGACCCGGCCGTGGTGGTGCGCGCCAATGCCCTGCGCGCCATGGCCGGACTCGCCCCCCCCGGCGCCGATCCCGACGCCCCCGTGCCCAAGTACCGCTTCAGCTACGTCGTCCGGCGCGCCCAGGAGGTGGCCAAGCAGCTGAGGAGGACGGAGAGCAGGCTGCTGATGATCAAGGAGAAGAAGGACGCGGCGGCGCTGGCGGCGCTGCAGGTTGAGCACCGAAAGACGCTGGCAGACTTGTCCAAGTCGATCGAGGACGATCAGAAGACGGACCTCCAGAGGCAAATCGATCTCCTGAAGCAGCAACGCAAGACGCAGGAGATGATCCTCGGGCACAACTCCCGACTGACGGGAGACGGCAAGGCGGCCCCGAAGACGGACGAACGCTGGGAGGACATCCCACAGGAGTACAAGACACTGAGGAGCGACGCATTTCGCATGTCGTACTACGAGGATGACGAGATTGGGCAGTTGCACCGCGCCAACTCCCTGGGCGATATAGCCAAATATCTAAAGATCGCCTCCGGAGTATTCAACGCGATCCCAGTTACGTACGTCCAGGTTCAGCCCGTGGGCGTGGGCGCGTCGTGTTCTTGGAGCGGCAAACAGTTGGCCGCGGTTACAGACTCGTTGGCCACCGGCGTGGAGATACTAAGAGAGCAGCATGTAACCAAAGCCAGCATAGGTTTCCGCCAGGCCTCGGCCATACAGCGGCTGCAGCAGCGCCGGCTGGACGCCAACAAGGCCGGCCGGGAGATTGAGCGGATCGACATGCAGATTGCGCAGCTCACGGCCAAGATGGTCACCCATGAAACGACCATGAAGCTCAAGCAGGAGATGGTGGACAGCGTCGCGGCCGAGGCCAAGTGGCTCCAGTCCAAGTACTCCAACGAGCAGCTGTACTCCAGCCTCGACAACTCCTTGGGCGCGCTCCTCTACCAGACCTACGTCACGGGCAAGGAGATGGCGGCCAAGGCGCAGGAGATGCTGAACCGGGAGAAGCCGGGGAGGAACGATGCCGCCATGGCAAAGGCCAACCAGGGCGGCGGCGGCGGCGGCACAAGCTTCTTGGACCGGGCCGTGCAAAGCGGCCATCTCTTGGGCGAGGCCCTCTCGCTCGACCTGGCGCGTCTCGAGGCCGCCGAAATGGAGGATCCGGAGCCCGACGCCGAGGTGCAAAAGACAGTCTCGCTGCGCCAGCTAGACCCCCTGGCGCTCCTGGAGCTGCGCGAGTTGGGCACGGCGAGCTTCCGGCTGCCCGAGTCCGTCTTCGACATGGACTTCCCCGGCCACTACTATAGGCGCATCGTATCGGTTGGCATATCGGTTCCCTGCGTGGCCGACCGGCATACGTCCTTGAACTGCACGCTGAGCCTCCAATCGCATAGGTATCGAGTCACGCCACGGGCCAAGGATGTCGACGCCTACAACGAAGCTGCCGATGATGACAACGGCGGCATCGATGCTTGGGCGTTCCGCACCGACCGTATCCCCATTGCCTCCGTCGCCGTGGGCACTTGCGCCATCCCCAGCACCGGTACCGTCCAACAGCAGCATCAGCAGCAGCATCAGCAGGTTGAGCTCAACTTCTCGCTTGGCAGTAGTAGAGGAAACAAGGACAAGTACGGGCCGTTTGAAGGCGCCGGCGCCATCTCGGACTGGCAGATCCGGTTGCCGTCCGCGGTCCGTCCCTTTGACTACGACACCATTGCCGACGTGCTCTTGCACATCAAGTACACGGCCTTTAATGGCGGGGATGACTTCAGACAGATGGCCGAGAGCGCCCTGCTCAAGCGGCTGGCCAGAGCCGAGGGCACCGCGTCCGTCATGGCCGTCGAACTGGCCAGCGAGTACTCGAGCCAGTGGCAGAGCTGCGTGGCGGCGTCATCCGCAGACTCGACGGCCACGCTCGACCTATCGAGCCTACGCAGTGCACTGCCCTACTGGGCACAACGGGCCAAGGCCAAGGCCGAGAACGTCATGCTGCTGGTGACGCCGAAGCCGGCCGCGGCGGCGCTGGACAAGCTGGAGCTGCGGACTGGCCATTCAAACACGGTCAAGCTGGCGGCCAACGCAGCGCTCAAGGTAGGCGGACATGAGGCGCTGGTCAGTCAGAGTGCCGTCGGGGACGTGACAAACGACTGGAAGATTGTGGGCTTGGGAGGCAACTCGGCCATCACTCGAGCGTGGCTACTCATCGAATACACGGTTACGGGGCTCAATCGATAGGCTCCTGCATTGATCAAGGGCCAAGTTCTAGCTGGCTAGTTGATGTTGGAATGTGCAAGCAAGTCATCAAGATGTCATGGCCTCAAGCGACGCTCGCAGCTCGGCCGTCCGCCTATTCAAGTACGTTGGGGAAGCCGTTGCATACATCTCTGAAACCGGAGTTTGATCTACTCAAGGTATTTATTGCATTAATAAAGATGATTGGAGTCAATTTTTAGGATTCTGAATATTGACCATTAATCTTCCCTACCAAGATAGTCATTCACAGTCATCAGCTTTCGTCTTTGGCCAAACGCAGGCGATTTATCAAGGTTCTTGAATCTTTGGTCAGGGGCATTAAAAATGACCTTAAGGACATTACCTGGCTTTCGCACTTCCATCTACCGAGGGATTTCTCATAATGAGCATCATGTTTTACAGGTTGCTCCTCAAGCCTCCCGTCAAACCTCACTGCCTCGACCATGGTCCATGGCGTTTCCAGCAACGACGTGTTTACAACAGGTGAACTAGCAAAAGCGTGTCAAGGAACACAAAGAAAGACGGGACTCGAAGGGCATACCTCCAAACGATTGACCGTGTTACTCACTCATACGCCACAGCAAGGATGGTTTGAGCATCACGCATGCTGCACTGCAAAATACCGTGTATGATAATGTTTCAACTGCACAACTACACTGTATTGTTGTTGCAATGGTATTGAAATATGATTTGTAATGTCATGTCTTCAGAGGTACCTTCTTTTTGGTGTAATTGGCGAGGTGATGTTATCTTTTGGGGGAATGACTTGGCGGATTGACTAATAGTAAATGTCTCCTCGGAGGGGAAAAAATGAAATGCTTATACCCTCATTGATAGACCAAATAATGTTTGATATTTATTTTAGAAGTAAAATACAAAATCTTTCCCTATACTGTGCCTGAAGAGAGGAAACACCAAAATTCCCTCTATAGAGTTGTACTTTGTAGCGAGTTGTGCCATCTACCAATGTACATACCTTTCGTGCTGAGAAATTGATAGGGAAAATCATCCGCGTCCGGGATCTCTTAAACAGCTTTACTTGCCGCCTACAGCAATTGATTTTCTCATAATACTCTACGGCTAATCTGAATTTGACTGTGAATCTATGCCAGCCATTGCCAATTGCAACGCTTTATTTCAGTTAATAAATCAAAAGTCTGGAAAGTTGACTGGCGAAAAAACTAAAGGGAAACCCTTTCGTCGCTTGGATTCCTCAAGACATACCCCTCTTCCCATCAGCTTTGCATTGCCTATGCTTTGATAGATGGACCTCTTCCCGTAGGGCTTATAATGAGCCCTTGGATAGGTTGTTATTCCCCGCATCTCTGTCTGGCGAGATGACGAAAAAAAAAACCCCCAAAAAAACAAGGAGCTGCGGGAACCCCTCAGCTGTCGTCAGTATACTCGTATGCGAGCATTTCGCGGCTAAAACAGACGAGCTGAGGTCCTGATGAGTGACAACCTGACTCTATATCCACCCTTGTAACCAGATACCGTCATAGGTCAGGTTATGTGTACACACTCCTTCGAAAGTACTCGCTATAGACTGTACAACATCCCCTCAGCCAGTCAAAGTAGGGAGACGTTATGCGGCCGATGTATGTGGCTGGCTGAACATGCAGCAAGGCTCCATCCAAGGTGATGCTACTCATATTGCAGTATGCATACGCCCACGGCCCCACTACATCAATGCAACATCACATCAACCCATGGCAAGGCATGTGATGTGAGAGGTGCTTCATCGACGTTGTGATACGATAACGGTAACGGGCTTCTCTCGCCTGTCTCACGGCCTTATTATTTATATACCTAATGCTATTCCCTGTGTGCTGCCTCACGCGCGTTCGAGCAGCCACATCAGGAAATCAAGCCGACTTGGAAAAAATGTCTGCCTTTGACAGAGAATCCCGCCTCAAGACCAATCTGAACACCACAGATGGCTCCTACGATCAGGGCCTGGCCATCTCCCAGGCCATCCTGAACTCGAGCTTCGAGAAGCTCTATGAAAAGTGTCCTGCCTTGCATTCGTTTTCCTATGATAGTGGGCTTGCAAAGATGGAGGGAGAGATGCTGCCTTCGCGTTGGATTGTGCCCGAAGCCACCCTTAACCTTGGCCAAATCCTCCATGTGTTTCGGTTGGTATACACCGCTGCCGCCTCTCTCCCTCACGGGAATCTACTAGCTGACACACATATCAAGGTTCAAGACCGGCACTTTGAAGGTGGCAGGCTCCCAGGCCCACGTTAAGCTGGATAACTGGGAGGTCGGTGTCTTGTGCGACCTAGGACAGCAGTTCGTTGGGGAGTATGCCGAGGAGGACAAGGAACAACGCGTATTCGTCGAAAAAGAGTTGAGCGTCCCCGGAGATTACAAACTGCAGCGATTATATGCCAAGCTTGCTTGTGAGTTACTCTAAAACCAGCCGAGCTCGTCGTTATGATTGGACTGACTCTGGCGGTTAGCTGCACAATGGAACAAATTCGATGTGCACACCTCTAAGTTCTTTGATGACAAAGGCAATCCTATGACTTATGAAGAGTGGCAAAAAAAGGACCTTATGGGCGCCACGACCTTTGGCACCACATTGAGCTTGTATGGCGCTGATTTGCAGAAACAGGGTTTATCTACCCTGGCAGTCAGTATCATCCTGACTGGTCTGCGTATGTAATTCATGTTTGCACGGTCATCTTACCAAGACTAACTCGATCGATGTGCTAGCCCAGGAAATTATACCAACGTTCAGTATGCAGAATACCACCTCAGCCTTGGCTGTTTTGTCTGCTTGTCCTGCTAAACGTTGTATACAGCACCTACAAACGTCACTCAGCAGATCTACCCCTACCGTGATCAAAACGGCGAATCGGAATACGGTGATACCGTCAAGGGAAGTAGAAATTGTCTCCTCTTTCTCGAGGTGGTCAAGAAGGAGGACGGTAGCGACGGCCAGCTACCCGACGCCAGGCAGGTCGGATACCACGGCAACTTTTGCTACCCGCCAGCCGGCCAGCCTGGAGTCGACGGAACCTTTGTCCTTGGGGGGGAGCTGTTCCTGGCTCGGTACCTCCTAAGGCAGCTCCAAGCCATCAACGAGGCCTCGTCCATCTACGCCTATCGAAACACCTATGACAGCGTCGGCGGGTGGGCCTTCCCAATAGACATAGGGAGGGATCCTAGACACCGAGACTACAAACACAAGGCCTACGAATTCGTCAAATCCTCCAAGGAGCGGACCTGGGTTTACAACAAGCGGAGTGATAACTCAACGCCGGCGGCTCTCGACGGGTCGGGTCGTTGGTGGAGCTCTGACCACTGGAGTGCGTCCAGCCCCCCTTTCTATCCCAAGACGCGCCGGGTTGTATCAGGCATCAAGTTGCTAATAACAGCGCTGTGTTATATAACTTATAGGCGAGGCACGCACAATTGTGTCCTGGCAGCCCGGGAAGGCGCCGTACGCCAAGGTAGAGGGAGAGTATATATACTATCGCGGCATCACCTTTGCTGATAACAAACAATTGGCCGATCCATCGACTTATAGCAAGTAAGATTGACCCATTTGTGTTTGGAGATTTCAACCGCTTATCTCTTCCAATGACAGGGAAAAGTTTACGGGGAAATGGACCCTCAGCGTGAGGGTAGTTATTGAAGACGACGCGCCACGGCTCAAGCTGGAATCCACACAAGACTTGGACTTCTTGGTGACCGGCGAGGTAGAGGCATCGCCGGATTTGGAACCCTACGAAAACAAAAAATACGAATTTCGCGACAGCGTCAAGCATAGAATCCTTTCACGGATACCGGTATTACGCAATAACCTCCGAGAAGGATTCCAGGGAGATCACCAATTTACGTTTCCTGTCACGGGGCAGCTCGCCTTCCAAGACCTCACCTTTAATAAGGAGGGTGATATTCTGGCCGGCCTGATTTGGAAAGAGTGAGTGCATGTCTGGGTGCCCGTCTTTCTTGTTGGCAAGCTAATGGTGGAATGAAATAGTGTTGATGGACCGATTGTCGTCCGGCCTCCCGACTTGACCGATGTCAACAAGCTAGAGCCGTTCCTTCCTCTGACAGATACAGTAAACTTTGGGCCCATTTCTTGGATGCTCAAGGGCCACAGAAAGTAATGATCTTATCTTGGGCCGTGATGCCCGTTGACATTTGTTTGTCCCCGTTGGCTTTGTGGAATGGCTTGGATTGGATCTACTAATGTACACAAATGTAGAGAAATATGGATAGTTGCTTGATCGCTGCTCACACTAAGTATTTGACCTCTGGAAACTCTGACGAAACTGCCATTTAAACGACTCCAAATTATCTCCAACGCTTATATTAGAAACATGTCAGGCGAATGCAGCGTTATCTTTATCCTTGGAAGAGTTTTCTTTACGCTTGGGAATCTTCTCCTCTTTATCGCAGGCTCAAAGCCGAGTGATTACATTTCATAAGGCTCTCTCATTAGTTCTCTCTAGATTAAACTGGTCCATTCTCTTTGCAGCGTCTTCCTCTAATGATACTCATAGTAGAAATAAGAGACCAAATGGCTATTTATTTTACGAGTTGACGTTGAATCTTAGAGTGAAATACTGCACCTTGACTGTCCGAAGGTCTTGTTAGGCCGCATATACGCCAGGTATGTTAATAGAGAAGTCATGGAATACAGGTCGAGAGAAGTGATATATATATCAGTTTATATTCGAGCTCATAATGAAGGTAGCTAGCGTGGAAACATGATACAAGCACTGCGGGGTTTTCAAAGGAGTGGGATTGACCCTTTTCTTCTTTTATCATCTACTATTCTACCTACATTTTTCTGGTATATGATGATAACCGTAGAATAACTTGTTAGACTCGCCTTGATCTTCCTGGTATTCCTGCCATCGGCCACCTATCTATCTTGTATTACATCATATTATTTGTATTCAAATGTAAGGGAGGAATCTTGTTGGGTATCATGAGGTATTTATGCCTTAGGCCTTACTGCATAGATGTGCATATGGCTTGTCATATTTTCTTTATAACAAGACCCGTACTGGGCACATATAGAGCCAGATAGATGCTTTGACATTGATGTGCTCACTCTCTTGTCCCAACTTTATAGACTACGAAATAGGTATAATGCCAACGCATGAATGCAGCCATAAGCCCAACGGCGGGTTTGATGCCTGAAGCCCTCGAGTTCAGTCACTGTATATATAAGGACGGATGGAGAGAAAACACCAAGTCCAGGATTCTCTCTACTAGCCAACAGTCAAGTCTCAGACATTTTCCAATCTCCCATTCCACACACTATATTTCATTAATCATGGCATCTGCTATTATCAGTGTAATCGGCGGCGTTCTGACCATCGTCGATGCTGTCCAAGCAATCCGTGGCTGGGTTGTTCCTGGTGCTCCACAAGTCATCACATTCAGGGAGCTTCAGCAAGTTGTCCAAGGCGAGCACGCCGCCTTCTTCCAGGTCATAGCCCTTGGCAGACTGGACTATCGCTATCGGCGTTTCTATGGCGTTTGGCTCCCAGCCCTTACAAGTATGTCTAACATAACGTCGCAAAGCTTCGAGTCTGGCGAGGTCCGCGAAATCTTCAACAGCATCAAGGAGTCCATCGATGATGTGGACCTGACGCTCAACCTACTAAGGACCGTTTACGAAGAGCGTTACAACGTCTTGCACATGGACGATGTCACACGCGGTTTCTTCGCTTCTCTGAGCGGATACGGTCTTCTCTTCCATATGCACGGTGTGTACTCCCAGCTGAACCGCTATCGACTTGGCGCGGTTGATTTGGAAGACAGTCGACTTCGCATCGATTCTCTGAATGGGCTTCAGTACATCTCTGATGCTGCAGCGCTTATTGGATGGTTTGGGAATAACAACATCATTCGAAACAAGCGGATGGGGCTTGTCCCCGAGCAAGTGACATCGGTCAACACAATATTCAGGCACTACTGGAATTATCAGGATCGATATACCCCTCTTAGCAACGTCTCGCCAAACCTTGAACTCTCGGTCGCTAGACCGCCTGCATATTATGAGTATGACGATATCCACAACGTCAGAGGCGCTTTGCGAGACCGCAGAGCTAGGGTAGATGAACGTGTGAGAGCCGTCATCTTCAACGTGTACTCCCCCATGTGGTGGAGATTCGATCGAACAAGAGCCATTTTGCAAGCGAGAGCTAGAAGTCAAGGCGCCACCCAAGTTGTGCCGCGCAGACGACCTGTGCGCTCTATTCGCGGTTCGTCAAGAGCGGCGCTTTTTAGCGTTCTAGGAGCCAGTATTGATGATACGGGTAATGAAGATGAGGCGGCAGAATTTGAGGAGGGTGTAGGGGGGTTCAATGCCGGAGGAGAGCCCGAGGACCCCAATGCTCCAGATGGTGACCCTTTCAGCATCACTGCCCCTGAAATTGTCGCAGACGCCGAAGAGAAGCCAACTGATGGAAACATAGCCTTGGACAGCGCTCAGCTTGGTGAAACAACCAAGCTCACAGTTTGTGTTTAATAGTCTCTCAATTAATTAGATTTAGTCATGATATAATCTAAAAGAGCCTGTCTCGTTGCCCAGTCCTATAATATGCTTTTTGTTCTACCATCGCTGTCTTTAGTGATGACTTTCTGTGGTGTTTAGAGCGATCGAAAGGTGAGGGACTCGTAAAAGCGACATGACGGTGAGATGGAGTAGAATATTGGGGATAAATAAATCCAAAAACGGGAATTTTGAGGCAGAAAATAAATGAAAAATGTCCAGCTCAAGAAAAAGGGTTGGTCGGAGGTTGAATTATGCACTGCTGGTGGTGGTATCTGACAGGGTATGATGGTGGGTTGACTGTTATGAGTAGTATAAAATATGTATAGAAGCTTTTTTGGTATTGAAAGGTCTATCATCATTAAATAACATTGAATATACTCATAATATAGTATACAATTATCGAGATTGGGCCGCTTCCTTTCGGCGCAGTTGCAACTCTACACCTGTGTCTCTTCGTCCTCTCTCTGCTGTAGCTGCTCGTCTTGAGAACCCATGGCTGCCTTCTCATACCGCCCGTTATTCCCAGTTGGTGGGAAAGAGATTGTCAGGTCCTTGATATATCGCGGCGTCGGGTCCTTATTTTCAAGAACGTAATGAAGATAGTATTAGATAGAGTAGATATAATTCTTCTTGTGGAACTGCTACTGCGTGGATGCAACGGATCGTGGCTGTAGAGTATCAATATCCTAATCGTTTCAATCTTTGCCTTTTTGGCTGTTCCTGGGAGACACGATTACGAACTTGACTCAAGAAAAGGCGAGAAGAGGTGCAAGAAGCGGGAAGATGGACTGAAGAAATCGCACACAGGAAAATTTTACTTCACATCCTAGAATAACAATTCTAGTGTTGTATTGAAGATTGGAGCACTGGAAGAATTTAACAGGCCGTAGAACATGCGGAATATAGGTATGCTTCGTCTTTGTCAAAGGAAAGAAGTTTATTTTAATAGCAAATGACTAATATTATCGAAAACTGCAGCAAAAAATACCCAGAAGTTTTTGTATCACTTGAGTAGTTTTATCCTCCGACCCTAATTCCTTCTCTTCTCTTTCAAATGTTTCTGTGGGGTTATATAAAGCGATATTGTATTGATCTGAGGCGATATTGTATTGATTTGAGGTGTTATTATATTGATCCGAAATGCCATTGTATTGATCTGAGGCAGTATCATAGTGCTCGAGCCTCGCGCAAGCATAGCGAAGGCTGTCAGTTGTTAATAGTGTGGATGTATGCTCAGGCCCAAGTATCTTCTTTTTTACAGTAAGTACTTTTGTAAGGTACTCTACTGCCTTATCATATTCCCCAAGGCCACTATAAGCACTACCAATGTTATGGAGAGTCATTAGTGTATCTTTATGTTCAGGCCCAAGTATTTTCTCTCGTCCTGCATGTGCTTTTGTGAAGTACTCTATTGCCTTATCATATTCCCCAAGGTCATAATAATCGCAGCCAGTGTCGTTAAGACTCAGGAGTGTATGTTTATGCTTAGGCCCAAGTATTTTCTCTCGTCCTGCATGTGCTTTTCTATCGTACTCCAATGCCTTATAGGGTTCCCCAAGGTCTCTATAATCGCAGCCAATGTCATGGAGACTCATTAGTGTATCTTTATGTTCAGGCCCAAGTATTTCCTCTCGTCCTGCATGTGCTTCTATATCGTACTCCAATGCTTCATCGTATTGATTGAGACAGGTATAGATATAGCCAATCTGGCGAAGGACATAATACTTCAACGGCGTTTCCTTTTCCTCTACTTTATCAAGAGCTGCAAAGTAAATCTTTAGAGCTTGCTCAAATTGTCGGATCTCACGGTAAAATTGGCCGATAGCTAAGAGTGCATAAATGGGCATATTCGAAGCATTGTCCAATAGAATACGGAAGATAATCTGTAAAGGATCGGCCAGTTGTTTAGCTTTTCGAAGATAAATTTGCATTTTCAGACACAAATTCGCTTTCAGTTCACGCGATAGAGGAGCCTCATGTCGAAGTATTTGTAGAATTGGCGACATGTCGGTTGGTATTCTCACACTTCCAACTAACGAGGGCTCCACAGCTTGAGGGCTGTTCCATGTAGATTCATCTTGCATAAGAGTAAGGAATAAGCGAATTCGTTCAGTGCGGAAATCGGTATCTCCGTACTGCTGTGACCGTCTCTCCATTTCATGATTCAGACAAGCAGAGACTCGCCGTGAAAGTTCTAGTGAGTGTTCATCATCACCCAACCAAGATATGAATACCTCAAAATCGTCAACAAAAGAATGTAGAGACTCGTTATCAAACATTTCCATAGCGAAATGTTCTATCCAAGGCACACATCTATCCGAGTTTAGAAACTTGTTGATCTTTGCTGTGATGAAATCCGGCTTAATGTCGGATTGAGTAATATGGATCGTAAAGTATCTAGAAACGTAGCTTAAGAGTTGATTGTGTTTGTCGAGCTCGGCAAATTTGCTCCAATCGTGTGTCTGAGAACTATAATAACACATTTCAAGATACTCAATAGAAGCAGCCGCAACCCAGCTATGCGCCTGTTCCAAAGAAACCCGAAAGAGTTGAGCCTCACAGCTTTCCCATTCGCTCTCGGGTCTGGTCAAAAACTCCATCACAGAGAAGTGGACTAGCCGAAGATGACCATCCATGATGCTGACGAGGCCACCGCAGACATCCAAGATTTTGCGGTCTGGTCGTGGAATGTAGTGTTCAATGGGATGTTTCCTGCTTTTAGATGCAGACATGGCATTTTCGGCGAATAAATATTGGAATTCCTCAATTCTCAACGGACGTCGAGCAACGATGATGAATGCAAAAGTCTTTTGAGCAAGATTTAGCTCAGAGCGGTTCAGCCCGCTGATAAGTCCCGAAAGTAAGCTTTCATAGGCCGTCTGAATATCCCGTGGTAAATTATGTAGCTTTTCAAGAGCGTCAGCTACCCCAACTGACCCGTTTAAGTGCCCAAACATAAGCTTGATCCATAGAAAGTTTCCTTCTGACTGCTCTGTGAGAGTTTTGCGAACTTCAGTTCGCAAGTCTGGTGTATCAAGAACCTTGGAGTCGGCTATTCCAGTTTCAATCACTAAATCCAGGTCGTGTTCTGTCAATATAGAGTCCACCTCAATTTTGTGTTTGATAGAATCATATGAATGAAATACGTGGGATCGACCGAGTATAATAAAACGAACGCTGGAGTGAGTTTGGAGGAAACCAAGTAGTTTCTGCACCAATCGATGAACAATGTTTATGCTTTCGTCCACACCATTGACAATATTTCCACTCTCGTCGACACCATCGACAATGCAATAAATCGGCTTGGTGATGAATGTGTCAGCTATCATGCTGAAAGCCGTCCAGAGGTCAAAACTCGTAGCCTGGCCTTTCAACATTAGGTTGCTAACAATGCGGATGGCTTGTCCCTCTGGTAAAATTTGCAACAATTGCGATAGAAGCGAGCGAACAAAGTCATCCAACTTGCCATCCAACTTCAAGTGACTGGCGTTCATGCCGACGAAGGCGAAAAATAGGACATACGCCCCATCTTCACGTAGGTGATCAGCAATATGAGAGGCCAAAATACTCTTCCCACAGCCCGGGGGGCCGCAAATGCAGAGCAGCCCATCCAGAGGTGATGGTGTAGATAGAGATTTCCAATTTATAAAAGTCGTGTGTGACCAGATCCAATCACAGGTCCCAGCAAGCCTTGCTTCGACTCGTTCCTGATGGATTTGTCGAACGTTCGGAGGGTTCAGCCATCTTTCGCATCGTATTTGCTGATCATTCAGATCCCTTTTTCGTGCTTCTGTGCAGTTGTTAGAATGGCTGGTTCAGATGCTGGAGACTGTTATGCCCACCGTTCTCAGCGTTTCTCCGTAATCTCGTATTTTCAGCTGTATTCTCATCTATATTTGCTATATTCTCGAAAACTAATTATAAAAAGTCAAATCATTTCCAAATGATAGAACATCTCACTGGGTGGAGGACTGACTGGAATTCAACACTCGAGAAGCTATCGGAGGCAACATTTCAACATCTGACGGTTCAATCAATGAGATGAGTTCTTTGGCATACGCCGATGCCACAGCAGCGGCACGTTTTCGCCATTGATCGTTTTTATGTGAGTCGGAATAGTCGCTGATTCCCCGTATAATAAGACATGGGAAGTTGTTCATTAATCCGGCCGCCTCCATGTCAAAGCAGAATATCGTGTTTGCATAACGGCTGTCGATTTTGTTCCTTTCAACACCATTTCTAACAACCATGCTTCCAGAAGCGATAATACCATAATGAATGTGTGGGGTAGATGCGGAATTGCGAACTCTTCGCTGGACGAGCGCCTCTTTGTCACAGGAATCACACGTTTCAGCTCCAATATTGTGATCACACTCTGCTTCAAACAACAGATCGGGTGTCGCATGTTCTTCTGGATACGTGTATTGTTCGCCTAGCTCGTTCAGAATGCCAGGTATATTGTTGCGTGGATTCTTAGGCCGCGAATGATATGCTTTCAGAAGATCGACAGTAGCCAGGATTTTAGGCGCCGGCGCACAAAACCAGTCTTTCCTCTCGATGTCACCACTGCCGTTCAGCTTGCCATAGTCGTATTGAACAACCCCGGTGTAGGTCCCATTTGGATAGCTAACCACAATATCACCCAAGCGGATGTCCTTTTTCTCACCTGGGACACCACCTCCGATACCCACGAGGAGCGCGAATTTGATATTCTTGAACGTACGGCGCATATTTTCTGCCACGATAGCAGCAGGTCCTGTGCCCATTTGACCTCCAGACAAGCAAGCCATGGTAATGTTGTGTTCACCTATTTTGCCTAGGTGATATGCGTTGGTGTCGTCTCGAGGCGTTGACTGAGGTCTCCCATGCTCCTCGTCTAACATGGCCATGGCGAGCATAAACTCTTCATGTAGTGCAGAAATCCATCCAATGGTATATTCATCATTTGAATAAGGAGAGCGCTGCATGGTCAATACTATGCGTGGTACAGAACAGTACGTTGTAGTAAAGCTGTATAATAGTCAACAGAGTAATGTAAATGAAGAGATCAGATCGTTGTCGGATGAAGAGAACCTGACATGCTGACGCCGAGAGTTGCTGCCTAACATTAATTTCAGCCCAGAACATACGCTGCCGTAATGATTGGCGACCATGAGAGCAAGGCTACCTCATGCTGTGCAACTGGTGCGCGGCCTATCACGAATTATAGCCAATTAGAAGGCAAAATGGCGACAAATCGTTTTCCAAGGGACGACTTGGAAAGGCCCAAGATGAATTAAAGTAGTATATGATCTAAAACGGTGATATGCTGTCCAATATGAATCAGTGAATACATCGTTGATCTTGGAATGGGTTTAGCCTGGCATGATGAGAAAAAAAGGGCCACAAAGTTCATTTTGAAGCCAATTCACATTGTACGGTGAAATGCTTCGTTCGGTTTAGCGTGGTCAGGCAGGCCCAAGGATCTCGGAGAATGAAGATGTGTGGTCGCGTTTTTGGAACCCAAGGGCGGCAGAAGCAAAAGGCCTTGAATTGTGGTAAAGAAATCGAAGGAATCTTGTACATTCTAATGAAATTGGTCATATGCGTTGATCACAGGGACATTTGGTATCAAATTCACCCACAATATGGCCAGGAAGAACATGATCATCACCCCAAGATAGCTTCCATACTTCCATAGCAAGAACCTTGAAGTTTCGATTGCGGCTCTTCTTTAAAAGAAAATGAATCTCTCTTTCGTATGGTCGGCTGACAAGAGTAGATTGGGAGCAAACGGTAGCGGACTGTATCAAGTGCGGCATCAGTTTACAACAACTGTATCACAGAGGAGGCTCAAGCCCAGCGTTCTATTACAAGTTACCCAAGTTGACGTTCATACTGAGATATGATTGAAAGGAACTGAGTATTGGTCTATTACCAAGATCCAAAATGACAGAAAATAGTTTTCAAACAGCAACGTTATCTAGGCTATTACCAAGCTCCAAAGCGACATTCTTGACGCCCTTTAGTTTTAGACGTTTAGAGGTTGCTCTACATTAGCTATACTTTATAGCCTTAAATTAACTCTCTAGGTGATGCTTCCACGGTTCTGGGCCGCCAACTTTAAATCTATCATCAGGCCAGCGGAGAATTCCCCCCTTCCATTTGTGCTCCTTGTCGGTAGTAAAACAACACGATGTCAAGTGATATTTCCAGGCAGAATGGTCCTTGACGATCATAAACTTGATGGCCTGAATCTCGAATTGGCGATCTTCAATTTAATAATGACTTACCAACGATATCTCTTAAGATTCCCATAAAGAAGCTGCCATGATTAGAGGATCCTGTACTATAGCATTAGATTTCTCTTGAAATTGCCATAGAGTTCCCTCCACGTTGCCGCGCAATGGCCACTCATGGCCGTATTCGTCGACTGCCTCAGCTGGCGCAAAACTAACCCGGTATGCCTTGCGTAAACATCACATACCCTTCTTTACTCATTCTGCCGTGCAATCTCCACCATTTCTACTCTTTTTCATGATGCCAACTTGGAGAGACGCAGATCCAGTCGTTCAAGGACCTGCCGGAGCGCCATTCACCTGACACTAGATAGTTCGCACCACCAGAAGCGTCAATTCTGGGGAATTGCGGAAATGTAGACAGCTGTGGATAAAGAGGGATTTTTGAAGGCATTCCAAGCCAGTCGGCACTTCCACCTTTCTCGAGGATCTCGGTCCTGAGTGTGCCATCGTTTCGATCCAAGTGAGGACGTTGGATCTCAGGAACTGCACGACAAGTTGGAACGTCCCTGCTTCCAATGGATCAGCCCTCGAGAGATGATATGAGTACGCTGTGTATTCATAGGCGGAATCTAGTCTTGTTGCTAGTACATTTGCCGAAGAACGGCGTCGACAGTTCCTCGGAGGTTTCATTTCCTCCCTGAAAAGGTAATTGAGGCACACCTGAGCCATCCGTGTGTGCACCTTCGTTTTCTCGATGGATAACTCGGACTCGAGTCCGCCGGCTACATGGAATTCTCTGGCAGGTTCATGCACCATACCAACTCTCTCCTATTTGTCTACGACCACTAGTTGACCACAGAGCGCGGCGATGCTTTCAGCCGATCTTGGGAATGAGTCGTGCAAGTCCAGGATCAGAGTACCGTCCAGCTCGCTGATTGCCATAGGTCGAACCGCGCTTGCTGCCCACACGAGAATAGTTTTGGCCAGCTCCTTTCCACGAGCGGCCTGCGACATATAGTCTAACATCCGCTTGTATAGCGACTCCATGCGTCTCGGCACATCGTCAAGAACCTGGTGAATTTCCTTTGTGC
This sequence comes from Trichoderma aggressivum f. europaeum, assembly GCF_033847375.1. Classification (NCBI taxonomy): domain Eukaryota; kingdom Fungi; phylum Ascomycota; class Sordariomycetes; order Hypocreales; family Hypocreaceae; genus Trichoderma; species Trichoderma aggressivum. Next base: position 1,998,533 of record NW_026946367.1, read on the forward strand.
TGTGACAGCGTAGGAGCTCCTCAAGCACCAAGATTGTCTATGAGAAGAAGCCTCTAGATTTGTCTAGAATCTTCTCGACTAATGTTCCCCAGAATTGACGCCTAGGCCATGGACGAAGATGAAGTTGATCTCCAGCGCCGTCGGGGAATAGAGGAGGCTTGGTCTAAGCGGGTTCTTTACGCCCTCCGCTTGATCGCCGGAGGTGATTGACGTCCTGGGTAGGATTTCTGACAGAGGAAGCAGACTACTAGAGCTCTTAGGCGAGTCGCGACTACTTAGGGGACTGTCAGGATGTAGGTCGGGCTTTGTGCGCCGCTCCTTTCGAAAGAACTATCTAGTATAGTCAACGATCTGGTAGGAATCAGGTCATGTTCCCAAGAGGTTAAGGAGGTGAAAGTTAACCATTCTAGTCCGCAGACCTCAGTGCTATGCTGGGGGCGCCAATCTCGGTTGCCCAGACTCATACAAGGTGACATCGGCAGGATGGCTTGTCTCTTCAAAGTACATAGAATGGAGTTGTTTCAGGGGAGACTCTTGGTGGTGCTCAACCACCTGTCGACCGAAGCACGTAGCAGGTGATGAGCATCGGCCCCCCCTCCCCCTCCGAACCAACAACTAGCAGCGTGGTTGCTTCAATCGCCTTTCGCACAGGCTCGAGAAAGTCAACAGCATGTGTTGCCCAAAAAGATCGCGCACTCAATACGTACCTTCAAGAATACCCCCATTGACCTGCCATTTCTTGGCGATGCTGTGTTGATTTGCTTTATAAGATGGACTGTCCACACATTGTGTATGATTTCAGCGAGCCATAGACCATGGATACACAGACGAATCCAACCTTTGCTGTTGGGGACCACGAGGCTTTCATGGAGTTTGCTCTCGTTTAGGCACAAAAATCACCGCTAGCTGCCAACAAATTCTGCGTCGGAGCCGTACTTGTCGACGCCTCCAAGGGAAAGGTCTTATCGACGGGATACTCGCTTGAATATCCGCGAGATTACAAGGGAGATCCAGGCACCACACACGCAGAGCAGTGCTGTTTTATCAAGATCGCCGACGAACACAACCTCCCTGAGGAACGCATTCATGAGGTCCTTCCGGCCAACACGGCGCTGTACATGACCATGGAGCCATGCAATGAGAGACTAAGCGGCAACATGACCTGCGTGACAAGGATCTTGAGACTCAAGAGCGCCATCAAGACTGTCTACGTGGGAATCAAAGAGCCAGGGACATTTATCGCGCACAATGACGGGCAGGGAAGGCTGAAGGCAAACGGTGTCGAAGTCGTATTCCCCGTTGAACATTGGCGTGACAGAATCACCAAGGTCTCAATGACTGGGCACTGAAGACGAAGAAGGAAAATATCAAGGTTGCGAGAACGCCCAGACGGCCTGGACAGCAACCCAGCTCGAGTTTACCTTGACCCCCTTACTGTTATCTAGAGATAAAATTGTCATAGATACATAGAGATGTCGCAGAACGAGCTGCAGCCTCGGTGCATCTCTCAATAAGCTCTTGCTTCTTAGATAACTCTCATCAATTGGTTAACACCGCTTAGTGTGCCTCCCATCACCGTCTAACACAATAAAACAGCAACTTAGAATTGATCAAGATTTGTGGCAGTGGGGATTGTGTGTCGTTGGCTGCGAGAATCGGCGTCTATACGTCCTTCCGGACGTTCTCCTTTCAGGTCGTGTCGTGTGGTCTGATGGGTGGTTTCGGTGAGACTCGAGTCACTCGCCTGCAATTGGCTACCATGATGGTAGGGGCATCTAGAAACGCCGTCTATAGATAAACCGTGCGTCTCCGAGAGCAGGATGACCTTCAACCAGCGGGGGCACTCAACAAATTCGGCACATTCTTTGATACAAAAAATGAACTACAACGGCGCAGATGGCCTTGAATTCGGGGCGGGAAATACCAAAATAGACCCAGCCTTGTTGAAAAGTAAGCTGCAAGTCCTTGGCGAACTCACAAGATGGTCTTCATATTGACTGCCTCCCAAGAACTGCCGGAAGGATGCAAGGTCACATCCACCGAGAACCAAGGCGAGAGCTTCTGGGCGAAGACAGGTCGCGTCAATGTTCGGCTCCGCGATGGTACAGCTCCGCGATGGTACACCACAGTCTTTCTTCATCAAGGTCATTTCGAAAGAAATAGGCATGAATATGACCAGGGGTGAATTCCACTCAATGAGCGCGATGCACAACGTTCTGCCTGAATTTGTCCCAAGGCCCATCGCTTGCGGCACCTACGAGACGATAGCAGACACCCACTTTTTCCTCTGCGAGTTTCGAGAAATGACTGACGATATGCCTGACCCTTACAAATTTGCCGCTTTTCTGTCGGCACTGCACCAGAAAAGCGAATCGCCTACTGACAAGTTCGGATTTCACATCGCCGCCTACGCAGGAAACCTTCCTCAGTTTGTGGCACGGGAAGGTAGCTGGGAGGCATTCTTCGCTAAGACTATGAGACAGGCACTTGACTTGGAGATTGGAAGGAAAGGTCCTAGTGAGGAGCTCGGGGTCTTCTCTCATGCTCTCTTCGAAAAGGTCATTCCGAGGCTCCTGAGGCCTCTCGAGAGTGACGGTCGAGTAGTGAAACCCTCACTTGTTTATGGAGACCTTTGGTACGCAAATGCAGGGATTGATGCTGACAGCGACCAGCCTCTTGTCTTTGATGCGTGCTGCTTCTTCGCGCACAGCGAATGTACGTCCCACTGCAAAATACTCGCGGTTACCCATGCTAAATAACTTAAATTTGAAGATGCGTTTGGCCAGTGGCGACCGACTTGCAATGGGTTTGGGGATAAGTACGTTGCTGCCTACAACACATTCACTCACGACATATGATAGTCTGTATCTGATTCCCTTCACCTAGATATTCGCGGCAATGAAGATTTAGATGAGATAAAGAGAGATACTCGTTGATTCAATCTAAGCGCTCGAAGTGTACGATATACATCAAGCTTAGAACTAATACCGTTCATAGAGCGACAAGTCAATGTCCAATCTCCTCTAATACTTCCGATATTCTTCTGACCCGTTCGTGATCAGCTCCAAGAACAGCACGAAGACCGTTCTGTGCACGATGATAATATTGCCTGGCTTTTTCCAATTTTCCTTGTTTGTAACAAACATCCCCAAACCACTCAAGACAATCCAACGTGGGGATGTGTGTCTCAACACCATGGGGCCCCAGGGCCTTCTCAAATCCTTGAAGTGCTCGCTCATGCATAGCTTCAGCTTCGTTGAATCGGCCTTGTTTAGTGTAGAGATGGCCCATGTTATTGACAATTCCGAGTGTTGAAGTTTTCTCTGGTCCAGATGCCTTCTCAAACCCTTGAAGTGCTTGTTGAAACATAGCTTCAGCTTCGCCAAGTCGGTCTTGCTTAGTATAAAGCAGGGCAAGATCATTTACTGTCTCAAGTACTTGAATACTCTCTGTTCCAAATGCCTGCTCAAGCCCTTGAAGCGCTCGCTTATGCATAGCTTCAGCTTCGTCGAATTGGCCTTGTTTAGTGTAGAGCTGACCCATGTAATTGACTATTCCGAGTGTTATAGGGTGCTCTGGTCCCAATGCTCTGGATCCCTGAATTGCCCGTTCAAACATATTCTCAGCTTCGCTAAATCGGCCTTGATAAGTATGGAGCAGGCCTAGACCGCCGACGATTCCAAGTGTTATGGGATTCTCTGGTCCCAGTGCCTTAGACCTCTGGAATGCCTGCTCAAGTATATCTTTAGCTTCGCTGAGTCGGCCTTGTGTAATATAGAAATCTCCTATGCTCTGAGCTGCCAAAAGTGTTGATGGATGCGTTGGTCCTAATGCCTTCTCGTAACCTTGAAATGCTTGCTTACACATCGCTTCAGCTTCATTAAATCGGTCCAGGTTCTTATAGAGACTTCCTAGGCTCTGGATAGTCATTAGTGTTGATGTGTGGTCTGGTCCTAATACCTTCGTGAAACCTCGAAGTGCTTGCTGAAGTGTAGCTTCAGCTTCTTCGAATCGATCTAGGAGAGTGTATATATCTCCTAGACGCTTGGCTATTTCAAGTGTTAATGTATGCTCTGGTCCTGATACCTTCTCAAAGCCTTGAAGTGCTTGCTTTAATAAAGCTTCAGCTTCAGTAAATCTAGATAGGTTCATATAGAGCATCCCTAGGCCGTGGGTTACTGAAAGTGTTGATGTATGATCTGGTCCTAGTACCTTACTAAACCCTCGAAGTGCTTGGTTAAGTAAAGTTTCGGCTTTATCAAATTGAAACTGGTTTTTATAAACAAGCCCTAAATTGTTGACTGTTTCAAGGGTTGATGTATGATCTAACCCCCATGCTTTCTCTTTCCCTTCAAGAGCTCTCTTGAACATGCCTTCAGCTTTATCAAGTTGGTGTTGATCAAGATAGACAAGTCCAAGATTGTTCACCGCGTCAAGTGTTGATATATGCTCCGGTCCTAAGGCCTTTTCTTGTCCTTGAAGTACTTGTATATATATAGCTTCAGCTTTATCAAGCCGGCCTCGGGCGCTATAAACAAGACCCAGGTTATTGAGTATGTTGAATATCGTTTTGTGGCCTGGGCTGATTTTCTCAAAGCCCTGAAGTGCTCGTTCAAGTAAAGCCTCAGCTTCATTAAGTCGGCTTTGCTCTTTGTAGACCACTCCCAGGTTGTTGACTGTTTCAAGTGTTGATATATGCTCTGGCCCTAATACCATTTCTCTTTCTTGGAGTATTTGTTTATATATGGTTTCAGTTTCGTTAAGTCGGCCTTGATTGCGAAGGGCTTGTCCCAAAGTGTTGGCTGCGTTAAGTGTTGATGCGTGCCTTGGTCCTAATGTCTTCTTGAGCCCTTGAAATGCTTGGTTAAGCAAAGCTTCAGCTTTGCTAAGTCGGTTTTGATCGGCATAGAGGAAACCTAGTAATTGCAATAGCCGCGAGTCTTCATATCCCACAAGCATGGTACTGATCAAGTCATAGCATCGATCCGCATGCCCTAGGAGCCGCCGTTGCTTGGACCAAAACTCAGGTTGTTCCCGGTTCGGGACATGAGACCCTACGCAATCAATGGCTGCGTGCGCCATATCATTGTCAGATTCCCGATTAAGAACGTTAATCATCCAGGAGTGAACGCAAGCATGCACGCTATACCCAGTTGACTCTGCAATCCGCGATAAAGTAGCTGTACCAGCCTGCGCAAGCCCGTGATCGCATAGTAGCCTCATGGTCGCATGAAAGGGGATTCTGTCTCTTGTCAGATCTCGAAGCCAGTCCAATTTGTGTGATTGACCGCTCCGCAGTAACTCATACCAGAGGTCTTTACTGTCGAAATAGGCCCATTGGTGGAGCAGAAGGGATGCAGTTGAATTTTGCTCCTGGATATGTTTATGCGTGATATTCCATGTTGTACACAAGACTTTATCATAAGATTCTAGGTCTTTGGTATTTTTATGCAACTCCACCCAAGACTTTTCATAGTCCTGAAGGTATTCGGTGCAACTGATAGGCGCTTGTCTCAGGTAAGCTCCGGCTGATGCAAGGGCAAGAGGAAGCCCATCGAGCCGCATCGCAAGATCGACAGCTGCCGGATCTGTTGCAAAAAGGTTACGTTAGTCTCTTCTTCCCATAACAGCCAGGGTGACATACCGTCAATTATGTTTCGGCCGGAGGTTGAAGCTAGAATCTCTAGACAATCATCGAGACTGTTCAATTTGCCTATTTCAATAGGCCGTCCTAACTTCCTTGACGATACTCGACTGGTTATGAGAATGGTGCCATGGTCGGCCTCGGGGAAATACTTGCGAATATCGTAAGACTGCGATCTCACCTCCTTCTTTTGGCCCCCGGGATTCATGGAGAGAGTCTTTTGACTAGAGGTACCCAAAAACTCTTCGTCCTCTGCATGAACATTATCCAAATCGTGATAGTCATAGTTGTCATAAATAATCAACCATGATTTGTTGGCAGGCTCATCTAGCCACCTTTTCACTGCTTTCAGAATGATGCTTTGATCTTGGCTTTCCAAAGCAGTCTGAATGTAAGTTACTTGCTCTTTCTCAAGGATCCGTTCTGCTAATCGGCTGAAGCTTTGATTTATCGTTGTTTCATTTCTCGCCTCTAGCCAAATCCTCGTCGAGTAGTGTTCATGATGCCGCTGAGCATACTCAAGTGCCAGCTGCGTCTTGCCTATACCTCCCAATCCATGGAGAACAACAGCACGACGCCGGTGGGGCCGAACTGCGGGTTGGAGAGCTTCTTGCATCTCTTTCAGCTCTTCTTTTCTTGCAACGAACTTTGAAATTTGAGTAATGCCTGGTAAATATGACTGGAGATCGAAAGCAGTTGGCTTGATAGATGTCCTTGATTGAATGTAAGCTATACATACAACAAATATCTCTAATCAAAGTTCACGCTTACTCCTCTTCCAATTCGGTGGACATGTGAAAAAATAACCGTCTGGCATAAGCCGCAGCCGCCGCCGCCGCAAAACCATGCCAGTTGTTGTTCTTGTGGGAATCGCAATAGTCGGAAATGCCTCGAATAACCAAGCAAGGAAAATCGGTAAGTGCTCCTGCGGCCTCCGTCTCAAAGCATAGGAGGTTGTATTTTTGAGCCAAAAAGTCCCTCTTCTTTGCATCCTTGATCACCAGCTCCCCGGACGCTATCGTGCCTCGATGCACAACAATAAAACACTCATCGTCTTCTTCCACTGGTCGTTCAATCCGCTGCTCCGGACTGCATCCTTTCTCGCAAGTCATTCCCATCTGTTGGTGGTTATAATCTGACTGATAAAGATAATCGTTCGCGGTGCCTGGGAATTTAAAGCGTCGCAAACCTCGACGTTGCGTCCGGATCCTTTGTGTATTCTCCCAAATAGGATCATTATCTGACCTGGATTGTTCCACAGCCAAGGCTTGTGCAGCGTTTAAGAATGCAGCAGGCGGGGGCATAAGAGAGCCGGTACGCTCAATAAAGCCATCTATTGCTTTGCCGTGATCATATTGTATTGCTCCAGAGTGTTCGCCGGTCGGCTTGCTGACAACCACATGCCCCAGTCTGATTATTCCGTTATCCGTCTCTACTGGTACACCGCCGCCAATGCCAACTAGCAAACCATATCTAAGCTTCTTAAATGTCATTCTCATCTGTGTGACAACTGTGGCCGTAGAGCAGTTGCCGGTTTGGGGAAGGCCGGCGATTACAACGTTATGGCCATGGATGCTGCCGAGCTTATAGACGTTGTGGTCGGTAGCGGATTGCTTGAGAGGCTCGTGCTCTTCGTCTAGCATCTCCATTGCCGCGGTCTGTTCAACTTCTAGGGGACAAATCCATCCCACTCGATAGCTGTCGGGTGCGAGCTTTTTCAGGGACATCGTTAGTGTTGGTCGGACGGCGATGAGATTACAGCACTAGAGCTTCAGACGTATTTGTACGCGTTGTTGAGTAGATGGGAAATTGATAATAGATAAACGGAAGGGATGGTAGAAATTCTCATTCAAAAACATCACCTCTATAAGCGACCTCAAGCCGGGAGAGGTTGAGGGTTGAGGCTCTTTGGCCGCGCTCCAGGCGCCAGCCTCGTGAGAAGCGCATATCGCCGGTTAATTAGGTGCATTAGCGTGACTTGAAAATACATGAAATTACATAGCATTGAAATATTGTATAGCCAATAAATGCGAAATTTAATGATATTGATGTGCAAGTATGCAGGTTGGGTAGTATAAGCAGACCTGTGGAGGGTCGGAACCCTTCTGCCTTTTTTATCCCTTTTATCCGGTATCTACGGAGTAGAGCTCACTGGGTGAATAATTGGCTGGCTATACTCCGTAGCCTTGTGTTGACGAGCCTGATGGCTTGGCAAGATCTACATGAAATGGTGCTGCAAACTAGGCGTCACTATCATGGCTCAAGTCGAGAAGAAAGGAGTTTCATATTTGTTCGGTCGATTCACAACAGAAAATCTGCGTGGGACCTGAGAAAAGAGAAGAAGAAAGAAAGACAACACAAATTTCTAGCAGAGTACTGCCTAGTAGTATGTATGTCCAAGCTTCCATGTTAAAAGGGAAGAAAGGAGGGATGAGCAGGTGTGCATGTGTGTAACCGCCACCTGACCTAGTTCCCATAGATTCAATTGGATGCCTTGTCGTTTGAGGCTCAACGCTGACCTATTCCTATGCGACTCAATCCTACAAGAGGCATTCGGTCGATTCGCAAAAGGGTGTAGAGGATACAGCGCGTGATTAATCATTAGCGCAGGGTTCCTGTTCCTCTGAAACATGGATTCGGGGCTATACCTAGAGTCTTTGGCGTAGATGTGTTTCACATGATATATAGCAGTCGCGCGATTACACGGTGATCAGTGGTGCGTTTTAAGAATATCATCATTGCGTCTGAAGTTATTAGATGGAGCAAATATGGCTCTTCTTGTTGGACGGCTAACGCGTTGGTGCAACGGATCGTGGCCGTAGAGCCCCAATACCTGAGTCGCTACAACCATTGTCTAATGTGTTTGATACCAAGAAGCATAGCTACGAAGCAGTTAATACATCGTTGACCTTGGTCTTGGCTTAGAAGAAAAATACGGTCACAAAATTGGTCTCAAACCAATTTACACTGTAAAGAGGGAAAATAAAGGCGTGTGGGTGCAGTTTTGGAACGCAACGGTGCAAGGAACAGAAGAGATTGAACGTTAGGTAAAGAACTCGAGGCATTCTTGTGCTTGCTTGAACGTTGCCTGTGTTAAGGTCCGTGGAGAATGCAAATTCCTCCGTCGCGTTAGTTGAGTGGACTCAGTACATGTACATAAGCTGCAGATTTGAGACTGTGGTAAGCAGTCGGATTACAGGATTCGTAACAACATTGAAGTCTTAATCGAGTTGCCGGAGATACAGAGAGAGTAGCACAAAAAGAGAAATTGGTTGAACAATCTGCCGAATGTTGATTCTCCCCCGAGGATTCTGTATAATTTGATGTTCTTTCCGAAATCCAACAAGGGCTGATTCGACAAAACGACGCGCGAGCAGTTTCAGACAGTGCGCTGAGTCGGCCAGTGACTCACATCCGGAAATACAGAGTCTAGCGCCACACTTCGAAGCCACTTGCCGTGGTGTTATGACCCTTGCGGTCATCATGTCAAGGTTTTACGATGAATTGACTCCTCAACTCGATGACTCTTGCTGTGACAATGGCGGAAATTGTCTCAAAACAAGCAATGCACTTTACTCAAGAAACCATCACATCGAGAGAATTACATTGGTAATACTCCGCATGGCCGAGACTGAAGGATCAATTACTACGACCTTTTAGGCTGGTCTAGCTTCCAACGAGATGCGCTCTGCAGCCGGCCAGATATAAAAACCCAATACAAAAGGACAGTTCCAATACTTCAACCTAGGTGCCGTCCCGAATTCCTGACGAATTGACAAACAATTCAGCGCTCCGACAGAGAGCCATTGAAATAATTTACAAGCTCTTACACCTAAATGATGGGGGCGAAAATTCTAGAAACAAGCCGGCTGTACCCGTCCTCCCGCCAACAATCGCCAATCTCAACCGTGTTATCCATTCTTGATGCCACGGTTGTTCGATTCGCTCCTACGGGAGCCATCTGGATCTTCAACAATGATTCACCAACTGAGATCGCCGGGAACCTTGAAAGCTCCTTTACCAAGGCACTCGAAGCTTTCCCCCAATGGGCGGGCCAGCTTCAGTGGGCGCCAGTCCGCGACAACGGCTCCCACGGAGAGCGTTTCAATCGACCGATGATTACCTATGGGTTGGATTCAGATCCTGGCGTGGAATGGAACGTTGCTCAACTGGACTCTTCGCCAGCATCAGTGGCTCCAGAACCCGCCCAACGAGCCTCCGATGAATTGTGGATAAAGGACTTCCCTCAATCCGATCTCATGATCTCGTCAACAAAGATGGCTCTATATGACCTCGATACATTCCAAGGCCTGCCGAGCATGATTGTGCAGGTCACTCGTCTAGGTGACAGCGGCTTTGCTGTGGCCGTGAAGATGGCCCATCCACTGGCCGACGCCCATACTCTTATGCTTTTCATGCGTCGATGGGCGTCCATCTGCCGCGATGAGCTCACGAAGCAACACCTCACCAAAGATCTGGCGTACCCTATCTTTGAGCCCAACTTACTAGACTCTAGGGCAGCCGGCGACATTGACGCTCCGGACGGTGATGCAGAGCTGATCTCAAAAGCTCGCTCTCTTCCTCTCCTTCGGCATGACTGGTGGGACACTACTGCCGGAAATCTAGCAGCGCTTACTCCGTCAACGATAAACTCCAAACCGAAAGATGCCGCGCTGCTACAAAAGGCCATGATGTCGCCTGCGTGCGCACCTCCATGGGAGACTTGGGACTTTTCCAAGCCGGTTACGACTGCTATCATTCACTTTACGGGAGACGAGCTGGAGCGGCTCAAAAAGTCGGCCACTGGGGCCACGGCCAAGGTCTCGCGCCTCGATGTTCTGCTAGCTCATATCTGGGCAGCTATCGGCCGGGCTCGCTCACCATTATCACAAAATGACGATGAAGTCTTCTTGAACTTTACCATTGGAGTCCGCGGGCGGGTTTCGCCGGCCCTCCCAGACACCTTTGTCGGTTCACCTTTGGTGCTGACGCATATCAGCACTCTTGCGCGCAGCGTCGGGGCTTCAGATACCAAAATTGAATCAATAGCCTCACAGATACGGACATGCCTTGATCGGTTTACGCCTGATGCTATAGCAGCTATACTTCATGACGAAGCACATGAAGTCGCGCCTCAGCGTCTTTGGAGATCATTTCTTGGCACAAAGCACACTCTTGTCACTTCGTGGGCCCGGCTTGGAGTTTATGATATCGACTTTGTAGGAAGCGGACTGCGGCCACGCTATGTACATGCCATCATGTCCCCACTGGATGGTCTGTTATGTGTGATGGATAGTGGGATGCTTGATGGTGGCTTGGACGTTTCGCTGTCCCTGGAATCGGAAGCTTTGCAGAGGTTTCTGAAATATGGCAGGTTGCGAAAATTCTAGATTATGGATTACATTGTATTGGATTATCTGGACCAAATGGTATAACTCAGAATTTGTCTGGGTTTTTACAAAGGCGATCATTTGTAAGACGATCAATGAGAAACAATTTTTACAGTCTTCTTGTAATTGCCGAAAACACACTCTCGAGACGCCCCGGATTTGGCACTTTCGTTGAGCATTTATCAAGTCAATCACACTTATATCAAAGCATCAAGAGCATCATAAAATACTTGTTCCGAACACACTCTCTCAATGGCAGAGTGCAAACAGCGGCGATGTGATTACCCAGCTTCTCGCCATCGCGTGGCATAGCAGCAATGCTCAAATTCCCCGGATTGAGAGGTTAATTGGAATGACGCTACGCATAAAACGTAAATGTAGGAACTGAAGCTTCATTTCATATCCTCAGAGAGGATAAAGAATCGCCAAAAGTGGGAGACCTACTGGAGCGCAACCGGGCAAGTCTCTTCTACTACTTATCGCAACACAATCACGGTTTGGCAAGGATTGGATGAAGAGGTCGTCTGGAAAGCCAAGCTGAGCCGCGGCTCAACGAAAAAAGTATTCGAGCCTCTTAATAGCGGCGTATAAGCTGTGTGACTCCATCAAGGCTTGCGAAATGAGTCATCTAAACCTTCATGACTTTACAGAACAAACGCCGAGAGATGCATGGAAATGCCGGGCTGAAATTAATGGGAAAAGAAGGTGTCCGCCGTTGGTACATGTGGATTTTCTAGAGATCACCTCGAAGTTTCGTCTTATCGACATGCAATTCAAATTGTATTACATAGGCACTCATATCTCATAGAAGAAGCTTGCTAATGCTTTCACGATAAGCGCTGCTGATAATTTATACAATGCCCGCTTCATGCTCAGCCTCGGAGATTTAAAGACTGTACGATGAACAAATGATTTGTACTCTCCCAAGAGTGTGTATCATTTGGCGAGAGCGGATAAAGACGAGCGAATGAAAGATCTTGGTGTAGGTGAATTGTTGAGATACAGCACGTATGGTGTATTGGACTTCAGTATAAGATGTATCTGTGCCGTTAAGACAACTTATACATAAATGAGAAGCGACATTTGTAGACTTGATCAACTGAGGATGTACTGAGAGAAAAAGTTCCTGATAAAAGGCCGTATCTTGTTCAATCATAATCAGCGAGGCCGACTTTTGCAATCTCTATCAATACCTGACGCCGATTAAGTACCAAAGGATTAGACAGCCTTGGACATTGATCACTAGCGGCAAACTATGGGAAGAGCATCTGGATATGGGAGACGACTTCAGAAAAATTAGTACAAAAGGTTGCGGCTGAGTCTTATTATTCAATAAATTCTCAGTAGACAATGTCAGCTTTTCTGTGGCCAAAAGCAATGCAGTTTACAACGAAAAGAAGAACATAAATCAGGAAAGCTGATTGTTTCTAATAAAGCTAAAAGTTTTACGATACCCAATAGAGTCAGTTGGTGAAGGGTAGCCAAGAGCTACTGATTCGGTTCTCAAATAAGATACAAAGATTGATATAATCTAGATAGGAAGTAAAAATGATAAAATAATCATATCTATTTCATTGTCTTTATCTTTTGAAACCTTCAGCATAGCCTTGCTGTCAATCAATGGTCGCGGCAAGCATTGCGTGGGTAGATATTCTGAGGGTATTAAGAGACTGCCATGGTTAGATTTTAGATTCTATATTAGTGGAATATCGTAAGCCAATAATGTAGCTCCAATTCCGGAGACTTAGGTCACGAAAGATATATCAGTCCGCTTAATCCCATACAAGCACCTTATACTTTAGGTCTAGTTCTTAATTGAACAAGATAGATAAAGTACTACTACAATACTCAATCTTACTGGGGGCGGTCCATCATGTCAATACCTTATCAAGGGATGCTATCAATCAGCCATCTCGCGATCGACGACAGCTGTACTAACGCTCTTTTAGCTAATAGAACATAGGTATACGCTCATCCCCAGTATTCAGCCGCAAAAGCCTTCCACTTTGCCCAAAGCTCCAGCTTAGTGTGATAAGCTAACAACCTCATATATCTCCTGTTGAGCTAAAGACGCTTAAAATCTCACTATCAATGATTCAAAAGTGGCTAGTCGTTCGTGTCAGTATCGGGTATGTCGCATTACATCAAGTCTCAAGGAAGGACCCTTGCTAGTTACGTTGGCAATTGAACAAGGGATTCCCAAGTTACATGGCTCTTCTACCAATGTAGACTAAAAATGTCAAGAATCATCTTCGGAGAGTTGTATGATAGATGCCGTCTCGTCAGCTCTGCATTGCTGCCTAAAGGTGCTAAACATGCATGCCGCGGGACCTTCATCACTAATTGGGCCTAAGGTAGGATGCGGCTCTTCCTAGCACATTTTGTGTTTTTTTCTCATCTATCCCGTATTCGTCATGATGAACACAATCGTAACCTCCCGCTTACGGCCAGGATTATCTCCGATTCGAGAATTACACGATGGGATGGATTTGTGCGCTCCCTGTGTGCTTTGTACATGTTGGATGTTCGGCATCGAGGAATATTTCCTTTCGTCCATGGCGATGATAATCAATACGAGGCGGGCAAGATCGCTGGCCACAATGTGGTTCATCGCCTCACTGCCAAAGAAGTCAATTGGAAGCGTATCTGTAGTTACGCTTGCTTCCCAAATGCGTCAGAGCTTTCGAAACTCACGGTACGGATTGATGGTAGGAATTGGGGCTGGGGTGCCCGGGCGCGAATTGGAACCCAATATTCGTCTAGGTGATGTTATCGTGGCCTCGTCCTCCAACCAGTCTATCGGCCCAGTAGGCGTCATAGAATACGAGGGACTGTCAATGGTTTCATTCGGAAAGGTTGGCAGGCCGACACCCATAGGCGTCTGCGAAATGCTACTGACTCTTTCGAGAGAGACGCGCAAACTGATGGCTTTCACGACTTTTTACAACATGTTGATAGTCTCTAGAAAGGAAGAAACGGCTATAAGTTCCTGTACCTAAGAAGGGACAAGGACAAATTGTATACCGGAGACGACACGAACGACTTGGTAGGGCGCCTACCGTGGCCCTCTCAGGATCCGGTGGTTCATTATGATCTTGTCGCCTCGGGTGATAAGATCATAAAGAACGCGGCACTCAGGGACAAACTAAGGGATCAGTACATATAATCTGTTTCAAGATGGAAGCGGCCGGCCTCATGACCGTTATGCCCGTTGCCGTCATCCGAGGAGTCTTCGACTATGCAGACTCTCACAAGAATGATTGGTGGCATTTATCATGCTGCTGCAACTGCCGCTGCCAATGCCAAGAGTCTCCTGCTCAAAATCGGTCCAGAAGAGCCTCCATCTCTCAGCGGTTAGTCTCGCAATTCCCTTGAACGCTACACACCAATAACATGAGGGATTGATATTCTCCTAGGGGAATCTATGACCCAGTGGGCGACGTTACACTAAGTAAGCAGTGAGTTTACGAGTACTGTTATTCAAGAATTACAGGGGGATAGAGTCGCATCTGCAAAGATAAAGCAAGATGACCGCAGCAGGTACTCATTGGGAGCCGTGCTGTGCGTGATAAAATATGATATCATTCGGATAAACTGTAATAGTAACAACGTCGATACCATTCTATGCCAGCAAGCGAAATGCCGTATACTCGTATCGTCGAAAAATTGGCCTGTGGGTACTCTCCATATTTTAACCATGCTGCATGATCCTACAACAGCGTTATACTATAATCAGTAAGATCAACTGCTTCATAAGCTCTTACTTAACTTATAATAGTGTAGCTTGATGGATTCTTCTTCTTGAACTGCTATAGATCCGGTCTAAAATTAGGCTGCTGGGTTATGATCTGGAGGTACCTACTGGCCAATTTGTCGAGGTTATACGTGTATAGTACACTTGCGCGATTTAAACTGACTAATTTATGTCCTAGTGATGCCAGCTTCCTAATCAACCCGCCGAGTACATGAGTCTTTTTAAAGTGCTGATATAAGAACGCGCGGATTGATCCGGAGGAACAATGGAGACAGTGTTCTCCGTTTTACATGGCACAGTCCGGTGTCTGGCTACGCGCGAAATGATCCGGAGGAACAATGGAGACAGTGTTCTCCGTTTTACGTAGCACAGTCCGGTGCCTGGCTACGAAGTAAAGACGCCGATCCGGGCATGACAGTTATTAATCAGCCAATGCCGTAGCCAATGAACGGATCGTGTACGCGTAGGTGTATGTACTCATAGACTCTCATCCCGACGCAACAGACTTGGATCCACATGCTGGGACTCAACATACTCGATCCACATGCCGAGGTTGCGGCTTATACTCGTCTCTTGTAAGTCAACATATGTAGACGAGCCGTACCTATTTTATTCTCAAGCAGCTTGATCGAACAGGATGGCAAGATAAGCTAGCAGCCAAAGAGTGACCCAAGCAGCTAGATCTAGCCAGATGTTGACAACCTGGATCTTGATTAAAAAGGCTTATGTGGTGAATCGCATGGATCTAAGTGATTGCTAGCAAGATTAGAATTTGTGTCTTATTCCGTCGTAGATAATCTTATCGTTCTGTATGGGCGTCCTATAAGAAAAAACCTCACCTTTTTTTCTCTCCGTAAAGTAGCTCTCTTACAATATACCTGTTAAGGTCCCTTGAGAAATAATATCAAAAGCTCCTTATCCTCGCTTGGTGTCAGAGTCGTAATGAAATGAGACCTGATATCATTTACGGGTCTGATATCATGTATTGGTAATCGTACGATGCTGGATGCGCATCCTGTGGGAGGATTTTCACCCTGTTCCTTATTATATCACCCCTGTTGCTTCTACATGTATGATTGTTATCTTTCCTGGATAGGTAAACGATGGCGAAAATGCACCGAGATGGAAACATTCCGGAGCTTGTTGGCACGGAACAAACACAAACAGTCGAGGTAATCTATAGGATTTCGCAATCCTAGTGAAGGACAAAAAGATATATAAGGAACGTAAAGGAAAGGCTTTGTGTATTCAGATTATCGAAGACACACAGCTCTAAGCTTGCCAGCTGCAGTTGAACTGAGCTGTCTACCCTGTGTGACCATATCCAACGTATCAGCATTGCATTTGCGAGTCGTTGTGTTCACTGATTGCAACCTTTCAACGCCGTGGCGTTTTTGTTTTTGCCATCTTCTAGGAGAATTTAGCTCTGCCATAAACAACCATGACGGCCTCCACCAGCATCAAGGCTTTTTCGGAGAGTGAAAACAATGCTACCAAGCTCAACCAGGGGCTGAGGATAACGGAGGATGTCGCCATTGTTGGTGTGTCTTGCAGAACAGCGGGCAACAACAACTCACCAGAGAAGCTGTGGGAATTCTTACTAGCCAAAAAGGATGGCTCCGGCGAGGTTCCCTCGCACCGATGGGAGCCATGGCTGCGACGTGATGTGCGCAATGCCAAAGAAATAGCCAAGACCATCACCAAAGGCTATTTCATCAACGACCTTGAGAATTTTGATGCAGCTTTCTTCGGCGTTTCACCTAAAGAAGCCGAGCAAATGGACCCGCACCAGCGTTTAGGTCTGGAGCTGAGTTGGGAGGCCTTGGAGGACGCTGGGCTGGACCCCAAGAGTCTCGCCGGCTCCAACACAGCTGTATATATGGGCATTGACTCTGACGACTACTCTCGTCTGCTACTCGAGGATTTGCCCAACATCGAGCCCTGGATGGGCATTGGTTCGGCGCCACATGGAGTGCCGAATCGCATCTCATATCATTTTGACCTCATGGGGCCCAGCTCAGCCGTGGACGCTGCATGTGCATCGTCCCTGGTTGCGGTTCATCTAGGAAGCCAGGCAATCTTGAACGGCGAATCTGATGTTGCCATTGTCGGTGGTGTAAACGTCCTTCTCGCACCAGCACTCACGTTGATGCTGGGTAAAGCCGGCGCGTTGTCTCCTGACGGAGTGTGTAAGTCGTTTGACGAGGATGCAAATGGCTATGCCCGGGGTGAGGGCGGAGCTGTGATTATCCTCAAGCGCCTCAGCCGGGCGATTGCTGATGGCGACAATATCAAGGCCGTCCTCAAGGGCTCTGCGGTCGCTCAAGACGGAAAAACCAATGGCATCATGGCTCCCAATTCAAAGGCGCAGGAGTTGGTGGCGAGACAGGCATTAGCACGTGCGGGAGTCGATCCCCTGGCCGTGTCCTACGTCGAGGCCCATGCCACGGCAACTAAACTCGGCGACCCAACCGAAATGTCGGCGATTGCTGCCGTGTATGGCGCGGCGGCGGGACGGTCCGCCGGAAACCCTGTCTTCGTCGGCTCAATCAAGCCTAACGTCGGCCATATTGAAGCCGCAGCCGGCGCGATCAGCCTGGTCAAGACGGTCCTCGCTGTCAACAAGGGTGAGCTGGCTCCACAGGCACGGCTGAACAGGCTGAATACACGGATCGACTGGGCGACAACCGGGCTGCAGGTGGTGCAGGAGACGACGAAATGGCCCGAGGAAGACAACCAGCCTCGACGAGCCGCCGTGTGCTCCTACGGCTACGGCGGCACTGTGTCACATGCCATTGTCGAGCAGTTCGTGGGGGGTAACAAGGAGGCAACCTCCAACGTTAAGCCCGACGCAGAGCGTGCCTTGTTTACCCTGTCAGTGCCCCAGGAGAAGCGCCTAGCACAGCAAGCCAGGGCTGTTGCCGAGTGGCTGTCGTCTCCTGCGGCCAAGGCAACAGACCTCAAGGCCGTGGCCAACACTTTGGCTCAGCGCCGTGCCCATCATGATCATCGGATTGCTTTTGTCGCCGATAGCCATGAAGCGGCTGCTGCTTGCCTTGAGGCCGCTGCATCAGGCAAAGTGACAACGGGCCATCATGTTGCAAAGGGAAACGTGCTGGGGGCATATGGTGACCCGGCGCGGAAGGCGGTTTGGGTGTTTTCGGGACACGGGGCTCAATGGAAGGAAATGGGCAAGGAGCTTCTGCTCAATACTGTTTTCCGACAGACCATTGAGCCGCTCGATGCCATCGTCCAGGCTGAGGCCGGCTTTTCTGTCGTGGAGGCCTTGAAAACTGGGGACTTTCTCGAGGCGTCTGAACGTATCCAGATCCTCACTTTTGTTGTGCAAGTTTGCCTCAGCCGAGTGCTCATGTCGAAAGGACTGACACCTGGGGCTGTCATTGGTCACTCGGTCGGCGAGATCGCCGCCTCTGTTATCGCGGGCTGTTTGACTCCTGAGGAGGGCACCTTAGTTGTCACACGGCGAGCTCTGCTCTATGCTCATGTACGCAGTCAATCCGAGGGAGGCATGGCTATGATCAGCAGCCCGTTTGCTGAAGTGGAAAAGGAGCTCGGGTCTAGAAAAGACTTGGTGGCTGCTATTGATTCTTCCCCGTCCACTTGCGTCGTCAGCGGCGAGGTTATCGCTTTGGACAAGTATATGGAAGACACAAAGGCTAAAGGCATCAAGGCCGTTCGCGTCAAGACTGATATTGCTTTCCATAGCCCAATGCTTGACCAGTTGGTTGACCCGCTGAAAGTGTCACTGAAAGATTCTCTACAGCCCCGGCAGTCAGCCTTGCCCATTTACTCAACATCAGATCGTGATGCACGAACTAAGGCGCTTCGAGACGTTGGCTACTGGACTAATAACATGGTTAGCCCAGTGTTCTTACAGTCGGCCATTGATGCCGCAGCCGATGATGGTTACCGCGTCTTTGTCGAGGTTTCGACGCATCCTATCGTGCTCTTCTCTATTAACGAGACGCTACTTGAGCGCGGTATCAGCTATGACGATATGGCCACCCTCGCCACAATGAAACGAGATACTTCAGTAGAGGCGACCATTTTAGATCTCGCGGCGGAGCTGTACGTCAAAGGCATCACTATCGACTTTGAAGCGCAAATCGGTGGCAAGCAGAGGTGGTGTCCATCCGTTCCCGGCACCTCGTGGGTACACAAGCCTTTCTACAGAAAGGTCGAGACCGGCCCTATTGGCGCAGGAGCTCTGCCTCATGACAAGGTACAGGTACCTGATGTGAAGGTGCCTGATGAGAAGACGTCTGATAAGGCGTCTGATGGGAAGCAGCACGCCGGGGAGAAGAATGATGGGGAGAAACACATACTCCTAGGTCAGCGAAATGTTGTCCCGGGCACTAACATCTTCCACTATACCACCGAGTTGAGCGACGAGATCAAGCCTTTCCCAGGTACACACCCATTGGACGGCACCGAGATCATCCCTGCCGCTGTCTACCTGAACACGTTCCAGCAAGCTACAGGCGCATTGCTGCTGTCCGATATCAAGCTCAATATACCGGTATCGTTGGGAAAAGATAAGCGAATTGTCAGCGTTATCGTCAAAGGCGAGGAAATTACTGTGCTCTCAGCTGAGCCCTCTGCCCTTGAAATTGGCAGTAATGAAACCTGGGTTACTCATAGTTCATGCTCATGGTCTAAAATCGCGACCCCCGACATGGCCGCGCAGCCCAAGACGTATGATGTGCCCGTGGTGCAAAAGCGCATCGGCACGATTTTACCAAACAATTTTGCGTTGGACTATTTGTCTAGAATTGGCGTTGAGGGCGTTGCGTTTCCTTGGGAGGTTGTTGAACACTATGGAAATGACTCTGAGATGATAGTCAAAGTCGACATGGATCCTTCGGTTGAAGTGCTCCCATGGGACTCCAGGTCCTGGGCGCCTTTCCTTGACGCTGCCACTTCAGTGGGTTCGTCCATCTTCTTCAACGACCCTAGGATGCGCATCGTATCAGGGATGGACCATTTGTATCTCTACTCATCAGAGACTCCGCCTAAGATTGGGTATCTGTACATCCAAAAAGGCGCCACTACTAAAAATCTCACAGCAGATATCAGCGTTCTTGATGAGCAAGGCAACCTTTTAGCGATGATTAAAACCATGCACTTCTCGGACCTGGTCAGTGGTGCTGCCGATAGCAATGAGGGCCTAGTTCATCAGCTCGCCTGGGTGCCACCAAAGTTCAAGGAAAAGCCGCGCGACTTGAAGCATATCATCCTTGTATCGAGTGATTCCAGCCTGCTGGAAACATATAGCGTACAGCTGAGGTCTGAAAAGTCAAAGGTCTCATGTATTGCCAAGGCTGAGGATCTCCGCAACTTTGCAGCTGCCCTCAACGAGAAGGGGTCTATCATTGTCTACGCCCCTCCAGCAATTCAATCTGCGATACACATTGCAGATGCCACTGAAGAGTTCATCTGGGAAACGACTAGCATTGTTCAAATTCTAGTGAACCTTGGCCCATCCATGATGGCCAAGCTCTTTGTGCTCACCAATCGTGTTTTCACCGGAGAGTCCGCTGCTGGTCTTGCTCATGGAGCGCTGTATGGATTGGCACGAATTATTGCATCCGAACACCCGGATTTCTGGGGAGGTTTGATAGATAATGGATCGCCAAACACTTTCCCCATGCTGGCTGTCAAGTACGTCGACGAATATGATATACTTCGCGTTGACGACGGTCTTCCTCGACGAGCTATAATGAGGCCTCTGTTGGAAAGCCAGAAGTATCAACCGGGTGTAGCCAAGACGTTGCTGCCAAAGTCAGAGGGGACATATATTGTTACTGGAGGCCTGGGTGACTTTGGTATAGAGACATGTGGTTTCCTGGTTGAAAAAGGTGCCCGTACCCTTGTGATTCTTTCTCGCCGCAGCCTACCGCCTCGCAATTACTGGTCAGTCCTCGCTGCCAGCGATCCCAAACTCGATGCGGTAATCGAGCGCGTTAAAGCCTTTGAAGCTCAAGGAGCTACTATATACTCTCTAGGCCTCGATATCACTTTGCCAAACGCTTCGGATCTTATACTGGAGGCCGTTGGATCGCTCAAGGTCCCTCCTGTGCTGGGAGTTGTTCACGCGGCCGGTGTCCTCGAGGCCAGCACTCTTGTTGAGACTACCCGTGACTCGTTTGCTCGTGTCTTGGCTCCCAAAGTAAGCGGTGCACTCGCTCTACATAACGCCTTCCCACCTGGCTCACTGGACTTTTTTGTCATGTTCTCGTCCATCGGACAGCTGGTTGGCACGGTTGGACAGGCTTCGTACGGGTCTAGCAATGCCTTCCTTGACGCCATGGCAACGTATCGACGCGCACAAGGCGACAATGCGGTGGCTTTCCAATTTACAGCCCTTCGTGGCCTTGGTATGGCAACCAGCACAGATCTCCTCATGACAGAGCTCCGCAGCAAAGGAATTACTGATATAACGGCTGATGAGGCTTTCCGAGCATGGGAGCATCTCAGTCGCTACGACATTGAAGGTGCTGTTGTTACGCGCTGCCTGCCTCTGCTTGAAGGAGAGCCCGCTGCTATTCCACTGCTTGAGGAGGTCGTGGTGCGGCGACCTAGGATGAACGTCAAAGGCCTAACAACCACCGGTACTGGCAAGACTGCTACTACTGCTACTGCTACTGCTGCTGCTGCAAATGATGACGACAAGGGGGAGGCCATGCCGACTGATCCCCAAGAGAGAGAGAAATGGGTCGACGTACGCGTTCGCGAATGTATTGCAAGAGTTTTGATGATGGATGACATTGACGACATTGGCCCGCGCATGCCCTTGTTGGATCTGGGCATGGACAGTGTTATGACGGTAGCTCTGCGGCAGACCTTCCAGACTGTGTTCAAGATCAAGGTGCCACTCACGTTAACATGGAACCATCCCACGGTAAAACACCTTGTCCCTTGGTTTTTTGCTAGGTTGAGCGGATAAACTGTGCGTGAGACGATTTGTGGTTGCACAAGTCAGACCGATTAGAAGACATGGTAGAGTTGGAAGAGGTGGTATCCTATGGACAAAGAAACATGAGGCCCTTAGAGTACAGGAATAGTTTTTGTCTCAAGAAGAAATAGATTGGAAATAGACTGTAACTGAGATTTAAAGTTTAGGATTTGAGAAAAGAAGACATTTTCAAGTTTAACTTAAAAGAGAGTTTAACAAAATCGTGAATTTTGCCTTACGTACTTGTAGTTAAATTATAGATTTACTTTAACCTGTGTGAGGTCCAGGCTGGACTCACAAAGCATCGTAACAGGAAACCTGCAACTAGAGAACTAAACATATAAATTGATATCTGGGAGCTATATAAGACTATACCCCTTATTTATTTTAGGGATTATACGCTAGATTGTTCAATGTAAGATCGGTTGCATCTGGAGTCAACGTTGGCGAGGTGTGGAAGAAAGTTGAAAGACTCTTGAAGCACTTGTGGCAAACCTCTCGAGACTCGTCTTTCGCACTCAAGAAGGTAAAGGCACGTCTACAGAGTAAGACTGGGTAGGAATACTCGATACAAAACTTACAAGTCACGGCGTTATCGAGAAACTTCTGTAAGAGTGAACACCCTTGTGTGTGAGGTCGCGTATAAGAAGCCAAACAGCAAGGACGTGTTAATCCCTATAACAGGATACTTCAATTGCTAGCCAGCTACCGTGGAAGAAGGTCTCACGGATCATCTGCAACAGAGAAAACACGCAAAGACTTAGCCGCCGTATGACACATGACACACCAGGTGAAACACCTCGTGCAACCTCGGCCGATCCATAAATTAAACCCCCCTTGTATCGCCGCAGGATTCCCTAGTTTAGTCTTCAATCCATAGCGCCCTAAGGATGTTCTATCAACCTATGAGCTGCGAGGCCTTGTACAAGCTGTAATTTTGGAGAAGAGCGGCAATTTAGAACCCACTCATAGCAATAATAATTTCTGTTGTCCTATGTACTTCAGGCGGCGGCTAACGAAACATCAGCCATTTCTTGGCACGGCAGACTAGGCTGAACGACACAATATAATATGTACATGTAGCGGGGTAGTCGAAACTGAGGTTACAATCACGGCAGTCAAAAGAGCGAGCATGGCGCTGACTTATGAATGCCCTTTGTCAATCAAATCACTTTAAAGTGTTTGGACGAGTTCTAATTGTTTCATTTCTTGCACCATGGCGTCTAGTTACGACGTATTGTCCCAAGATGGAGAAGCTACTGGTTTCCAAGGAGCTATCAAAAATGACCACCAGCAATCGGACGAGTCTGAAGCCCAAAAAATGAGCGGTATATGGCGCATTCATTGGCAGTCTCCAACATCGATGATCGGCTTGTTCTTAGGGGCTACTGGCGCGGCTGTTGCTCACCACTTGTACTATGATAGTATAGATGGGTCAGAAGTTGTAATTGTACAAGACGAATGGACTCTACAGGCTGTGCGCAATAGTCAAGAATGGAAACTGCGATTCGGGGCGGGACTCGCATTCCTGGCCAAGGCCATGTTCGCTGCCTCTGCCATTGTTGCTTATGAACAGCGAGCTTGGCTCACGGCTAGAAACAAAGCTATTACGGTCGCCGGCCTAGATGCAATGTTTTCAGCAGCTCAGAGCCCTCTGAGTTTCTTCAGTTGGGACTTTTTGCGTAAAGCTAAAGCGGGAGCTATCATGGCCCTTCTTGCATGGTAAGTCTATCTCCATCTCTATGTTCTTTCCATCCCGTGTTTCATAAATCGATGAAGACGACTGATACATCACACAGGTGTATCCCACTTGCAGCTGTCATCACTCCTGGCACACTCGTGGTAGTACCTACAACTCTATCAGCTTCCAAGTCTTTCCCCGTTCCTGTCGTCAACTTCTCTCAGGTTCAGCCTCTTTACGACTTTTATTCCAGTGTCATTGGATATGATGATCAATCAACTAGTAATGGAATCACTCCATATTTATCACGTCTTGTTTCGTCAACAGCCACCTCATCACAAATATTGCCTATGAATATTGGCATTGCTAATTCGACATATAATTTGACCTTTCACGGCCCGTCTTTCCGCTGCCAAGAGTCATCTCCAGTGATAGCAGAAGCTATTTATTTGACTGTCAATGCTACATGGTTTATGTTTGGTAATGGTGGATTCAACTCAACCATTGACCCACGGGAATTACCCTCCATGGCCTGGCTAGCATTTACACCGCCTACTACAATACTGTCCATAGTAGCCGATTCAAAAATCACGCCACTCCGAAACCAGTGGAATTATTTTCTAGCTTTCGTATTTTCGTGTATTACACAGCCGGCTATGTGGCAGGAAACCCTTCCAGACTTGGGGTCTCTGCCCCTCTGCGAGGGCATCACGGGTTCATATGAGGGAGGTCCAAATATAGTTCCTCTACAAAATGTAACATCCGTGGAATATGGACAATACAACCATGGCAGGCTCTGGGTTTGGGCTCAAAATATCACGTACGATTGTGTTTTAACCGACACCGAATATAGCACGCGCTTCTTCTACTCTACATCCGAGCAAGCGCAGCGTATTGACCCCGAATACAGCTTCAAGTGGACTGAAGAAGACTTATATGGCAGCTATTTCTACCTTGCCGATGCACTTGCAAATCTGCTTGGAGGGGCTGTGCGCGTCGTTGGGAAAGGCATCATGGCATACAAAACACGAGTTATAGACACAGGCATTTTTGGTGCTCTGAAGGCTGAGTCAACGAACAATGCTAGTTCTGGCCTCTTGCCCAAATTGCTAGCACAGGACTCAAGAGCTTTGGCCCGGAACAAGACTGTGGGCGAGCTCATAGAGGAACTTTCGCGAAACATCACGTTGAGTGTGTTCAGTCTCGATCAGATGCTGTAAGCAAAAAGGCAACCCTGCACACGTTATGACACAATGGACATCTAACGAACCATGGTACTGCCGCAGAATCCAAAACGACACAATGGTCAAAGTTTCCTCTGATGTCAATGTCTACTCATATAACCGAAGAGTTCTCATCATCACATACGCCGTCGTCTTTCTTGGCACGTTGATTGCGTTGCTCATCGGAGGTGTTGCTTATTTCAAAAACGGCGTCAGCCACGAAGTGTCCTTTTCAGCATTCATGTCAACAACGAGAAATTATCGGTTAGACGAGATAACAGTAGGAAGCTCCATGGGCGCCATGCCGCTAAGGGATTCTATTCGGTCAACAAAACTTCGATTTGGGGTCTTGCGGGATGCTGACGGAGAGGCCGACAGAGAGGAAGCAATGCGAAGAGTGGGATTTGGCCTCCCCGATCAGATTGTGCCGCTGCAAAAAGGAGTTCCTTATTATTAGATCACTGAGCTTTTAGAAACTCGATTTCGAGAAGGATTCAGGATGACTAGCTCGGGATTGTCGCGATGCATGCAATAATATCACTAATATCGAAACTGCCGTCGTGTATGAAACGATTAGTGCAAGCGCTCCTTCGTGGACTAGGTCGTGTGACTTGACAGTGATAAATTTCTTAGGGCGTGGGTTTACTGTCCTTTAAAAACGGAATCATTTTCTTGAGTAACGTTGTTATATATAATAGCTATGTACCTGGGTAGGTTTTAACAGAGCGTGATTCCAGGTCTTTTAATGGCGGACAGTTCTAACGGATACTTCTGACAGACACTTCTGACGGACTCTCTTCCATGTTACCAATTTGCCCACACATCTTCAGTCAATGCACTCAATTGTATAATTGTTGGCGAAGCGGTCACTACTTGCGTAGCTTTCGTGTAAAGTTGCCTAACACTTAATCACACTGAGTGTGCTAGACCCCGCTCAATGCCATGTAATTGCTCGAGTCCCTGTTCAAGATACATGTACTGTTTACGGGTACATATGGAGAGGCAGGTGTTGATGAAGATTGCGCAATAAGCCCACTGAAAATAATTTACTTTAAATTTCTGCTTTTGGAACATGACACTGCTGAACAACTACTCATTTGGAAAGTCCGCAGGTGTCTTCATCGGCCCTTTACAGTGTCCGGACCGGCTGTGTTGTTGTAGCTCCGGGGTCGCCTCCTTAACAAGATATATAAAACTACGCTGTGGTCCCAGATAAAGAGGCTCAAATCTGTACAAACACTTAACCGCAAGAGAATAAATAAAACATAATGGCATATACCTCTGTGGAAGAAATTCTAGCGCTGAGGGAAGTTGAGTAAGCAGCCTTCTTGTGTATATACATTAATAGCGAGCTGTAGCTAATGCTATCACTTAGCCCAGAGTATGAGTCGGTATGATAATGTTACCAAGCCTCAGCAGACTTCATCTGCTCACCGCTCATTTACATTTAATTAGCATCTGGCGAACGTCGCTGCTGGCGCCTCTGAAGCCCTAATTCACAGCAATGTCGAAGTTGGAGAAACGCTTGCCATCCCCATGCGGGATAGCTACATCAGCCAACTTCGTATCCACAGGCCGAAAGATGCAGCCGACAAACCTCACAGCCCGGGCTATCGTGTCGATGTTTGGCGGAGGGTTAGTCCTCATAGTCCTCACTCTTACTTATCATTTACATATTGATCAAGGCCATGGTGCTTATGACACCGCAGCTTCTATACAGGCGACAACACGCAACTTAGTCCCCTTGCGCTGGCCATGACCAACTTGTACGACGTCAGCGTTATCAATATCTCATACCGTCTAGCCCCAATGACGCCTAGGATAGCCTGAAATGGATTGCCGCAAACCAGGAACGCTTACGAGTTGATCTTGACAAAGGGTTCATCGTCGGGGGTATCTCTTCTGGTGCCAACCTCGCCGCCGTCTGTGCTCAAAAGTGGGTAGACGAAAAGGTTTCTCCTCCGATGACGGGCAGCCTCATTTTGATCCCCATATTGCTACTCCCTCCATTGTGCCGAAACAATATGAGCACTTATGGCTGTCACGGGAACAGAATTACCAAGCGCCGGGGTTTAACATGAAAGACGTTAACGCAGTCATGGCGGCCTGCGAACTGGACGAAAAGTCGGCAGATTTCTCGCCCTTCAATGCAAAGAATCCGCACAAAGGATTGCCTCGTACATATATATCTGTCTGCAGTTTAGATCCCCTGAGAGACGACGGTCTTATTTACTATCATGCATTGTAAGAGAACGCTGTTGAGACCAGAATCAATGTTTATCCTGGCGTACCGCATGCTCACATATTCTTTACTCATTTACAGTCTGCCCAGGAATCTGTACTGGATTTGCTAAAAGCTGTTGGATGGCTTACGAATAAAGAAAAGTTAGACGAGGATTTAACGGCTGTACTGGCGTCGAAATGATATAGACTTCGTATTTCTATACCTTATTTTACAATTATATATTAACTCTCTTTTGATTATAGGTAAGGGACTAAACAGTTATAATTATATTAAGCGTCGAGTCAATTAACATTTACAAACTGTATCCTGTAACTTTAGAATTGGAGCCGCAGCATGTAAAGTATGAAGAATACTACGCTTAAGAGTGTGTTTTAACAGCACCCTAAATTCTTCTCTACCTATAGCCGTTTGTATCTATTAGTGTGATGAGCCAGCGTATCAATCATAGCGCACACTCCCAGTTGCTTGCTCCTTGTGTCGTGATCAACAATCCAATATTGAACCAGTTTCTAGTGTCCACTATCTCAATGAATAGGTACCTTCAGTTAAGTTCTTACATCTTTATCAAGGCTCAACGAGAGCGCGCCCCCGCAAATCTGCATAATGACTCTCTTCACGCCAGTCACCTTTATTAAAAATCGTTTCGCCGTCTTGAGAGAAGTCTTTTCTGCCGTCTTCAACTGTTAGTTGAACAGCCAGGTTCTGTTCATTTCCGCCTGTGGACTCACAGAAGTGCAGACCGTTGAGGTTACCTTCCGCATCATCTCGCCTCATAGATTCGTAGTCATTGTACTGGCTCCAAAGTGTAGCAAGATGCAAGCACAACTCTCTTGCAAGATACTTCTACTTCATAGATGCTAGGCAGCGATATCCACCACTTGCCTACTCGCCAAAGTGAGCTAGCAAGTATGTATCCGTTTTAGTAAAGGCCATTTTAGTGCGCTGTCTGATAGTAAGGGACCAAGGGATTTTAGGAGCGTACGAGACCAGCAGAGTCCCATACAAAGCTCTTCCGACTAAGTCTGTCCACGACCCATTGTTTAGTTGCTCGCAAAGAACACGGCAGAGGAAGTGGGAGAGGACAGTATGTACATCTGTTCTGATGACATCAGCAGCAACATTTCTCATCGAGCCATTAGCATAGACACTCAACAACGAATAAAGTATAAGAGCCAGCAGCATATACCATTCTCAAGCAGTGTGGAGATGGACCATGAAGTCTCAAACACAGGGGAGGAGAAGCCGCTTGGTACGCCGCCGCGAGATTCGTAGCTGCTAACAACATTCTCGAAACATGATGGCACTCGAACCTCTCGCTCTGGTGACAACCTCTCACCCTGGTGACGAAAAGAGACATGTCGCTACTGGTGCTGGGGCTCTTAGGTGGCAGAGCTATAGCTAGTAGTCTTACGGGCAGCGTCAGAGGCGGGCCAGGCTTTTTAAACAGTCTTGAATCCAAGGCTGAATAATAATGACCTCCATTGCCGCCGGCGTTAGACTGCAATTTTGCATCGTCAATAAGTACCTTTGACTAGACATAGGTTTTACAACAAGTCAAAAATAACTTTGAGGCATTTTCATGTCTGTTTTCCATGTAAGTTATTAATAAATTCAACGCGAAGGATTCTTCCTTGCTTACGGAGTGGCAGATTGCCAGACCTAACAACATATTTGACTGTGTTAAAGGCAGAATTGGTAAACTGTTGGCTGTATCGCATTACGTATGCTGACAAGGGCGGAGTTGCATCTAGGACGCGAGGCGATTGTTCAATATGAAGGTCGTGAAAACACTGCCATCAGGACAACCATTTTAGTATAAAAACAACCATTGTGTTCCAAAAGTGTGTTCACCTTAATTCTATATCCATCCACTTCTCACCAAGATGAACGCCTCTACCTTGCTCAAAATGGCGTTACTTTTCAACCCGTTCTTTGACTTCACCTCAACCAACTGCAGCACCGACGGCTTCTCCAATCCTGTTATTGGCCCATCCTCCGGTGGTAGCTCGACTTGCATTTCTGGCCATGTCGCAGTATCTGTCAATACAACCGGTACCAAGCTTCTTTACGAGGCACCTAAAGATCAGCGGGCCGTAACGGAGTCATTCGTCGAGTTGTTCCAGGCTGACGCAGCCTGGATCTCTGAGGTCATCGCTGGTGGGCCCAGTGTTATATCCGGCCGTTATAATATCTTCGTCAAGCTCTGCCTACCCACAGACCCCGACAAGTTGGTCCAAGTCAAGACAGTGCAACTGTTGACACACGGAGCCACTCTCGACCACACTTACTGGGACATTGCCCCAGGCCACAGCTACGTCGACGTGGCATCTGAAGCAGGATACGCCACGCTCTCCTACGACCAGCTGGGCGTGGGGAATTCCGATCACCCGGATCCCATTCAGGTTGTGCAGGCAACTGCTCAGGTCGCCGTCACGCACGAGCTGGTCAGTCTGCTCCGGCAGGCCAAACTTGGCGGCCACAGTTTCGACAACGTCGTGGGCGTCGGACACAGCGCAGGAAGTACGCTGACCCAAGGCATCACCACGCGATATCCGCAGGACTTTGACGCCGTAATCTTGTCCGGCACCAGCGCCAGTGCTGCCTCAGTCGCACTAACCGTCGCAGCCTTCAACTTCATTGACGCAACTACAAACCCGGCACCCCAGTTCAAAAACTTGCCCGCGGGCTTCTTGACGCAGCAGTCGGCTGCCGGCATCCAGTTTGCCTTCTACCGGTATCCAAATTATGACGAGGATGTGTTCAGAAAGCAGGTTGCCAACAAGCAGACGAATACGCTGGGAGTTCTGCTCACGCTGGGGGGCATCGTTGCGCCGTCAACAGAGTTCACTGGGCCAGTCCAGATTGTCAATGGTCAGCATGATCTCGTCTTCTGCGGCGGCAACTGTCTCTTCCCGACGGATCAAAATGTCCTGACTCTGTCGACATTCTATCCAGCCGCATCGAAGGGAGGTCAAACGTATATCGCGGCGGGTGCTGGGCATGCTATTGCAGCCCACAAGAGTGGGCCAGATAGCTTTCAGAAGATGATCCAATTCTTGAAGACAAACAGCCTATGATGAATCTGGCAGTACCTCCGTAATGGTAGGGGTTTTGTTTGTAAATATTTATCGAGGGGATTAATCAATAATACATCTTAGCGCAGGGGTTAGCCTACTGTTAAAATCGTAATTATATAACTCTATCTCTTGTCTTTCTTCTAGGGTTGGGGAGTATACCATGAATTGGTGAAGAAAAACGTCAGTACTTGACTCGTTCCGGAGAGGCAAGAGAGAGGAGTGGGAGGAGCCGAGTCTCCGTCGGACAATGCCCACATGTCGATGCGGACATGGGTTTGCGGATAGTGTGTTGTATTTCGTTCTGCAAACGAGCCATTCTTGAACGCTTAAACGGTAGCTTTTGTATGTCTTACCTACCACTAACATTTGCAGACCCATGTCAACTCAACTCTCGAATCTGTACCGTTCGCTGATATTACCAAGGAATTTCTGCACTGGGCAATTCAGCTATGGGGTTTTCCCGCTGGAATGAGCATGCATCCACGTCAAGTCAATTCGTTTACATCTTGCAAGGCTTTATCCTTGATTTGACATTAGGAAATGGATGAGTCTGTCTTGCAAAGAGTGCTGAACAATTCGCTATGCCCAGACTGTTCCAAGAATTCATTACATGTGCACTTTTTCAAAAACCATAGAGGCAAATATGTGTAAGGAGACAATAGTTGGGGCATAGATTTGTGGTACATGATACTTCTTGCGTTGTGAAGGTCGATAATCCGCCTAGCAGATACTTGTGTTCAGCCGACAGACCAGCTTTTACTAGGAACCTGTGGACAACAACTCTTTAACTAACTCTCCTAAGTAGTCTTTGAATCGGGAAGGGAGCTCTTGCTATTACAAAAAAAAAATGCTTTCTTCTCTAATCTGGACGTGAGTCGTCTATGAGCTCGCTACCCGACTAGACCTGGCGCTCGGCGAGCGCAATCACTTACACAATCGGCCTATGCACAAGGGATAATAAGTGCATCTCGGGGGTTTTTACCGTCTGTCTCTAGGATACACCTATCTCCACCTCAATCTTCTACACATTGTCTTGCGCCATCCTGGTTGCCTTGGAGCATACGCTCATCTAAGTAAACTCGGCCGCCAGTCCCGCCGTTTAGCTCGGCCACTCCGCAACAACAGGGCCAGCATTTTGACTTATTATACTTAACACTTCTCGTTGATAGGCCTATATAAATAGCTACTGAAGCTGTTATTTATTTAGTGTGCCACTACCCCTCCTCCTCAGCACACTATCTCCTTGCTTACCCGTTTCGTTGCTATTTTTAATCACCGTTCTTTATAAATTCTTACCCTGCATTACGGTCACTGATATTTCCATGTACGATTAAGGTAATTCAACCTCAAGTAGTGATTTGGCATGAATCACAGCACCTTTCGTTTTACGAATTGTTCATCTCTTCATTCCTTGTTCTTTTACTTTACATGGATACCGACGCCCAACTCCTAGCAGTCGCTTTGATCGCTAGAGAGTCAACCTCTAGTATACAGGAGTTCAAGCTCTATCACTACAATCCTACTATCGGCGGGGCTGTTACCTTTGTCCTCCTTTTCTTGGGTACAACCAGCTTCCATACGTACCAATCATTTCGAACTCGGTGCTGGTTCGTCATTCCCCTCATCATTGGCGGTATTTGTAAGATTCTGTCATCCGTCATTATGAGGAGGAAGGATTGAAAGCAGCAACACCTTTTACTAACGCTGATTCTCCGCTAGTTGAGTTTATTGGTTATGCGGCCCGTGGCGCATCCGGCAAAGAATCGCCGAACTGGACTCTAGGACCCTATATCACCCAATCTATCCTACTCCTCGTCGCACCTGCTCTCTTTGCTGCGACAATCTACATGGAACTAGGGAGGATCATCTCCCTTGTGGATGGCGAGTCTCATTGTCTTATCCGAAAGCAATGGTTGACCATGATCTTTGTCTTCGGAGACATTCTTTCCTTTGTCCTTCAGGGCGGGGGTACGTATAAAAACAAGCCATTATCGTCGTTAGCTTCGTTCTCAGACTTTTCATGAGACAATAGCTAATATGTCAATTCTGTCTAGGTGGTGGCTATCAGGCATCAGGTACTGCTTCTGCTCTAGAGACCGGAGCGCGCGTCGTCATTGTCGGGCTCTTTGTTCAGCTCGTCTTCTTCGGCTTCTTCATTGTGATCGCTGTCAAATTCCACATATCCATTAGTCACTCATCTACGATCCGTTTATCCACTGAGCTCCCATGGCAGAAACACATGAACGCCCTCTATATTGTAAGTACCCTCATCATGGTGAGATCTATTTTCAGAGTGGTAGAGTATCTCCAGGGCTTCAACGGGTATCTGCTTCACCATGAAGCATATTTGTACATTTTTGATGGTCTGCTCACGTTTTTGGCCATGGTTTTGTTGAATGTAGTGCATCCGAGTGAGTTGGCAGCATCAATGAAGCACAACACTGCGACGGATTATGAAGTCAATTTGAAAGCCTTCACCGAACGCTATCAAAGACTTGGATCCAACATGAGCCAGGACGCATGAATCTGAATTCTTTCGTAGTGAGGCTTTGAATCACTATTTGTCTTAGAGACTTATATCTTTAACTCCCCAAAGATAGACTCATTCCTACTCATAAAGATAGATACGGGTAGTTAGACAAATTTTCATAACCGCTAAGAAGACACTATGAAAGAGCTACCACCCGTTTTGGCCATTCTGTCCAAGGTTTCCAGTACTCCCCCAATAGTTCATCAACTACTTCTACGATATTCCTTCCCCATCCCTCAAAAAACCAGTAACCATTCAAGCTATGAATTACCACACCAAAATAAGCAAAGAGCAGCATCGCATGTGGTTGCCGTTGATGTAATTGCTGAAAATATTCCCCAGGTGTGGTTAACATCCAGACAAGAGGCCCAGACAATCTCCTGTTATAAGTCAAGCTCCCGGCGGTCTCGGCATTCATAGTTTCGAACTGTTTCATATATGCTAGAGATTTTCTGAGAAGAAATAACGTCTTGTCATAGATTTCGTGATCGCCACTATCTGCCCATATGCTTCCAAGGCTGCGGAAGCGCTCATCATCCGCTACACGCTCGGAGTCCGGTTCTAGGTGATCCCAATTTCCAGTGCTCAATAGCGAACTCAATGGTCCGAGTCGGACGCGCTGATACACGGGATGTAGAATGGCTTCAACGCCACGTACCATTGGAAGCCACTCCGCGCCTAGTATTCGTGATTTTCGGGCTGCTGGGGCCATATCGAGTTCCACGTCGTCATAAAGTTGCCCATACGTGGCAAACACGTAAATGATGTTTAACGAGGACCACGCGAACAGCGCATCACTATTGTCATCATTCATATGCTCAATGCCGCGCTGGAAGCCGTGTATTGCCTGGTTATGATACCGCATAGCCTCCATTGTCAGCTGCTTCCTTCTTTCCGGGTAAAGGTATGCCTGATGCAAAGCCGCCAAGCTGAGAATGGCGTGCATGACGAAAGTGTGCTCAAACGCAATCTGTGGAAACACGGTTTGCCAGTAGCGGCTCACATCGGGGAAGTCGGCAACACTTTGGCTCGTCGACCATGTCCAGTGGTGTAATAGAGCCATGTCCTTGATGGTGTAGGCTGGAATTGTGTCATCGCTTTTCTCAAATCTTCCAAGAGGGGAATGGCATCGAGAGCTTGTTGCAGCCGGCAGAGGAGACCGTGGCAGTTGAGTGGCGGTGGCAGCGACAGTATCACTTGTTGCTGCTGTTACCACACTCACGGGAGATGAGCTTGCCTTCGCCGGGTGAATCGGGAGAGGGTCCCGAGATGGATACAGACATGGGATACTTCGTCGGAAACAATGTCTACAACTCGGCTTCTCTTCTCCGCACTGTAGAGACAAGGCGTTAGATGGATTTGAGTACTACTGTACACCACGAGTGCTTTCATGCGCAGTTGCAGGCACATGAATTTTGAAAAGTTACTCACCTTGACACGTCTCCTCCTGCACTCGGCACAGCCTGTTCTCGATTTCGTATGAGCTCTGCGTTTGCTGGGGGCTGTAGATGAGCCTGTCATTTCCGTGGGTATAATGCGTGTGAGGAATCACAAATCGCACAGTGAAGATACCAAGGAGAAGACCGAACGAGAGAAGACGAGGAACGAGCAGATGCGAGTGTGGCAATACGAGTACACATTTACATTCCAACCGACGAGTAGAAGTAGAAAGGTGGGTGGGTCATGTTCGGACCATGGACACGAAGTAATACGAGATACAGACGCGCTACGAGGATCTAACCGAAGAACTGACGGGTTTAATTTGCGGAACGAAATGCGATGAGCGAATCTGCATGGATTCATCCTTACATCTGAGCCCTACTAACCACTAGACTCAAACCCCCTTCCCAGCCCATGTTACCCATGTTGTTCTTGAGTCAGGCAAACTTTTCTGGATTTCAAATTGTGAATCTGAGCAGGACATGAAAGAAGAATATTATGGCATTACATTAAGTAAGAGATTTTCCATGTATCGTCTTGTACCTGCGCCTCCCGAAGCTTTACCCCCTTGTCCCTTACCTTCAGAGTCCTCATGCATACCGGCTTTATACTTGCGCAATAGCTTTTCGCTTTACCACCCTGTTATTATGGTGCTCGCCGAATTAGTTTCTCAGTTGTACATGCGACGGCCTCGGGACATTACATGACTGATTGCGAAGCCAGAGCTTGATTGCTCTATAGAATCGGCAGGCATCGAAGCAGAGATGGCATACTGCGACGTGTCCAAGTAATTAGGTCGCCTTTCTTGCACTCCGGACTCAGAATAGGTATCTGCGAAAGAGATGACGAATACTTTGCAAACAAACGTGAGAGAGTTTCACTTCTATTTGGGTGCGGGGAGTCAACGGACGTATCTGAGTAAAGTTTTATTCTGTCCTCAACTTTTTTAAAGTCATAACCACCACTGTAAGTCATATACCATGATCTTAGTCTACTACAAAAGAAAAACAATGAATATTAAATACAAATGAGACAACCTTCAAGTAACGATCTATACTCGATGGCTCGGGTGTTGCGAAGATCCTTTCTGTTTCAAAGTGTCGTTTGCGCCAATGACCAAAGTATAGGACGATTCGTTGGAGGGGACTAAAGATCTGAGTTGACTTGGATGAACCCAAAAAAATAGAAGCATGACAAGAAACATGAGGGTGGCATCGAAAATGTAAAGAAGGTACTCGTGATGAAGTAAGAAGCCGTTATTACCCATCAGGTACTCGACGACGCGAAAAATGGACCGGACCATGATGAGCGAGGAGCCAACATACAACGCGTGCATGTGCTTCTTCCATTTCGCAAGTCTCGGACTCAATGCCTCTTGATGTCGTGTGAATCGTACCTGAAAGGTTATAGCAACGACGATGAAGAATCCAAAAAAGACAATTTGTGCAAAAAGTCCAGCAATGATAATTCTTTCCCCCAAATTGAGGAAATCTAATGTGCCAGCTGCTTGAATACCGCCGCCTGAGTCTCTCATCAGTACGTCACACTATATGAGAGGGGCTATTCTGCGAACGTACCAGCCATTTGTAGAAGAAACGAGACGACATCTCCAGCGACAAATACCTTCGTCAACCATCTCCTCGACACCAAAGAGAATTGTGCTCCGTCAACGAAGATCATGATCTGGCCGAGTATTATATAAATCGATGCAGCAAATAATGCCGGCGCAACAAGGAGTAAGATGCTTTGAACAATGTATGGTCCTAGAGCCCAAATGTCTCCGGCTGATATAACCCGACCGATGTAACCGACAAGTTCAACTACTTCGTGTTAGCTTGCCGAGTAGCCAGTGTATCAAGAGAAGAAAAGAGAAACGCACAAAGACCACCGATAATAAAAGGCGTGAATGACCATGTTCGACGTGTGACGATGATAACGATGTGAGCAATGGTCACGATAAAATAAAGAGCGATGAATACGGCGGCAGCAGGAACGCTGGGATAGTATCGGTAGGGTACCCAAGCGTTTGGATCGTCAAGCGAAGGTTTGTAATTCTCGAAGGCCATGGTAGATGCTACGTGCGGAAAAAACAACCAGGACAAATAAATAACATAAAGAGGTATAGTAAGCTCGTTGTGTTTTAGTTGACAAAGTAGGGCGAATACTACTAGGTAGATAGCCGGCAAGTATTTAAAAGAATTGGAAGCACGACAACTCCTTGGTCACACTTACGAGTACAGTTCCATTTCTTGGACCAAAGGAAGACCCGCTATGAAGACAACCTTGGATTTTGGGTCTCTAAGTCTTCAATCTCAGTACACGGAGGTTCCGCTTTGGGCGTTCCAACAGGAGCATAAACTAAGCTGGCTAAACGAGAAACGAGCTCCCCTTTTGAATAGGCTATCCATCATAACGAGATACGACGCATTGGCTGGGCGCCACACAGTCAGGTCCACTTTAACCACGGCCAGCATCGAGGCTTAGCTCAACTAGATTTCTTCAAATCTCTTGATCGTTGTAATAATATTGATACCGGATCGATCGCCTTGTTGCTTACAAAGGTGTGTATAGCATGAATAAAACAACTAGTGAAGCCTGGCAAGCAGATATCAGGAAAAGCAAAACCGCAAAATGTATAAATGAATATACTCAGCAGTATAAGTACCGAATCAGCTCATGTAAGGAAGCACCTATTCAGCCAGTACACTTATTTTGCTATATATTCAGCATTCTATATCACATAAAATTGATCAGAAAAGTTTCTCAAATATAATAACAATAACAAATATTAAAAACATACAATTATTGTAGCAGTTACTAGATACGTGTAGATAGAGTTGTAAAAACTAGACAGATATAGCTGTAGTAGCAGCTACCTAAAGAACAGGCGTATAATTTAACACCTGGGTGCTGGAAATTCTCTCGACCCTGGTTTTCTGTCCCCCACTTACCTGGGAAATATCTTCGAATTCTTTCTCATGAGAGGCTATGGGTTAGCGACTCGCATAGATGGTCGAGGCGAGTGAGAGGTCCCGAATTTTTATACCATCTTCTTCAATTTGGTTAATGTCGGGTGATATACTGCGCATACTCAGGCTGTGGAGGTGCATTTCCTCCTTCCTTGTTTTCATATATTGCGTCATTTTATGCTAATCCTTCCTAGTTATTGTTAACATTTCTTACAATAGTGCAAGTTCTCCAGCGGTTGGCTTTTTTTTTTTGCAATAACCTTCGAATCTTTTTCGATCTCGCTGAGAATAACGTTTTCCGTCGTGGTCAAGTCCAAACGATTTAAATTATTTTCGATTTTCCCAAGTTTCTTCTCACTTTCTATTACTAGGAAATACTATGGTTTCATTACCACAAGGCAAGTAAGACAGAAAGAAGCAGCAGCAAACAGGGTCGCCAGTATCGTCTAAACTGTTGAAATGAATGATATATAAGCCTTAACCGCCCTCTGGTTTTCGGCTTTTTTGCAATTTCAACATAAACAATCGCGAACCAGATAGAAAAGTCCTCAGCAGCTATAGTGGTATCACATAAAGAAGCAAATCAAAGTGAGTATAGTTTCAAAAAGAAACGGAGTCTGACGGCTACAGAGAACTTGAGAGTGTGATTTTGTTATGAGCAACGCCTATTCAGCACCCAAAACTTGCTATCAAGGATCCCCTTTTGCAAACAATAGTGGGTACGACTCAGTAAAGTTCTGAACAAATGTAGTTATAGCAATATATACAAAAGAATATAGAGCTCCATTACATTTACTAGATAATTGTATATGTTGTAGTAAGTACAAGAGAAATATAAATATAGTACCAGAGAGTTAAAAGATTAGGTATTTATTACTTAAGTTAAAGATTATAGTAATATATAAATAGCTTCTGGTTTCTAATGCTTAAATTTCACATATCCGCTAGGGTGCTGGTTCGCTAATTTATGGTACTAAATAGTTACTTACTTATTACGGGAGAGCTGTAAGCTTACTAGAGGAATTTTCAGATACACATTTAATCAGTTTAATATATTGATAGCAGCAAAGCTTTTAGGCATTTAACAGTTGTTCAGAGTTAATTGAAGGTATAAGAGAAAGTATCAGATGCATTCTGCAGGGTTAACCTGTTTGACTTAATGCGTCATCCAGCAAACCACAAATATTTAAACCCTTCAAGTTAGTGTTACCCATTCTCCCTTGGGATAAAGTATATGATCATCCTATTTGCTCCTGTTGAAAATAGGGGCACCGACTTGGTAGATGGACTGGTACTTGGTTCAACAGAGGCAGCCCGGCCACCAGGTATAAGTAGGAGGCCTGATCTGGCAAGACTAGAAGAATAGACTAAAGCCAATTGACCTACATTTCAACAGCTCCATATATGCCTCACGATCCCTGGCTGATTTCCTGATGGCTGTTTGTGTGGGAGGTATCTTGGCGGCCTTATTAAGATAATATTCCATGGCAAGCCAAGTCTAATCCTATGGCAATTAAATACCTACTATTATATAATATATAATAATCTTAGTTATATAACTATTTCTATTCTAATTGATGTTAATGTAATAGTTAGTTATATATGTGGGGTAGGAATTAACTGATTAAAGACGTTAGACAAAGTAATATCGCTGAGAGCCGATTATAACCTACGTGGGAACCTGATGGTGAGGGAACAAAACTTCAGCCGTTAGATAATAACATAAAGAAAGTAATCTAGCGTCGAGAGTAGTTCTAAGCGTCTCAGAATCCCCTAACCTTCTCAATAGTCAAACTAACATTCAATTGTACACTAGTCAATAGCTCTGGTAAGTAACCGTGCTAGATAAAGAATCCCTTGATAAAAGCATGGTCTTATGCCGAAGAAGCTGTTGGCCTTGCAAACTGCTGCTGATCTGATAATATGTAGGCAGAAGGAGAGCTGTTTGAGCAAAAATCTTACAGGATAGAAATAGCTGTTATTACTACACAATCTGGTTTGCTGCACGAACAATCTTTCATAGTGTGGAGATCCTGTAAAACCGCTGACCACAGACCCTCCCTCCACATATAGGTACTCCTCACTGATCTATGGCTGCCTCCCTTGCGGCTTTATCTTACTGCATCTAAGCAGTAAATAGCTCTCGCCTTTTTTAACATAGGCGGTGAAATAGAAGAGGAGAGAAGCAACGGTGGTAGCCAGCAATAATAGAATGACAGTGGGATAGCATCATACATGGTATTCAATAAAAGTGCGCTTCCGCATTCCTGAGACTCTTGATAAAAATACCCTCCGCCTGATGAGAATCGAGACTGAAGACATTACAAAGAGTTGTCTTCACAAATTCCTCGGCTTTGGATATAGCGGCAGACCAGTCACTGCTGCGTTGGGCGTGCTTTTTCTGGAGGAAAGCAATTACGCAAATGGTAACCCAGACTTGCTCCTTGACATTACCGCTGCCGTTAAGAATTGAGAGGAAAGCTGGAATAGCAGGGATGGCAGTGCTTGCGAACACAAGATCTTCGACTCTGTTTGGATTAAACGCGCCATTGCTGTCTTGAAGAGCGATCATCTCTAGGACACTATCGGCTTCTTGTTCAGCGCTGGGAGTAGATGTGCTGTTAGAAAGGCCTGCAGTGAGGCTCAACGCCAACGCGCGGAATGGTCCCTGTAGGATCTCCGGCGTTGCCGTGTTTGTGGTCAAGGTAGACGTCGAGCCTGCCGTAGGGGCCAGGGTTGTCACAGTATCAACAGAACCTTTGCTGGTAGGCGTAGAAGCCACAATAGACCTGCCTGTTGCGGAAACTGATTGAGGAGGCGATGTATGAAGTAACTCTACATTCTGCTCGCTTACGCCAGAGGTGTTGTTGACAGGTAAACTTGACAAGAGACTCCGAGCACCGGGGGGAGCATTACTAACAACATTGGTGCGAATGCCAATGCCATTCGATGTGGCGATGAAAGAAGTCTGTGTACTTGACAAACTGTACATCTTTCCAAGCCTGACAATCTCGCATTTGTTATAGTAGCTCTCGTCAGATTTCGCATCTTTGATGGAATGGGCCTTGTCTTCCAGTGTTTGAATGAGGGCTTTTGCCGCCAGACTGTGGATTAGGTGCCCGCTGATTTCGTTCTCATAACTCATCTGAAAGACCTCTGTAGAACTTTCAGAGCCGCGGATTTGATACGAGATCTTGACTTTGCGGTCTCTAATGGTACCGTTGATGATGGCATACCAAGAGCTTCGAAAAGCCCAAAACATAGTTCCCGGTAAAGGGGCCTGCTGGATCGCCAATGGTGGGGGCAGATTATCGCCTTTGTCTGCTGCCCCGAGTTGTTCTCTATTTGGCTGAGGGCGACTGCTGAGTACCTGTAAATTGTTGCCGTCATCGGCACGGACTACAGCAGGTTTGTTAGGTTTCACCCCCCAGTCAACCGAGATAACTCGGATTGGAGCATAATTTATGGCATTGATCAGAGTTTCAGCTTTGAGATCTTGATTGTCGTATTGATTGTCAAGCTGTCCCTCGCTTATGTAGGCTGTTGCTCCAGCACCAGCTCGCGCCAGTGCTTCACACATGCCTCTTGAAACTTGGTCTCCGAGGCCCATAACGAACACCCGTAAGAGCTTAGACTGCGCCTCGGCTGCTTCCACATTGGCCTGAACGGTCTGCAGGGCTGCTGCCACACCCCAGTCCAGCCCGTCGGTGATGACGATGACAGAGCAGCGAGGCTTAGAAACGTCGCGTTGCTTAAAGACTGTATCCAAAGCAGCTTTAATGTCTGTGCCGCCTGAGACATTTACGCTCAGCTTGCTGGTTGCGTTGGCGACTTCAGACGTATCGTAGTGGAGGCTTCTCTGGCCGCTAACGATGGACTGCGCCGTGGTGGAGAATGTATAGATGTTGAATGTTGACTTTTTCTGCCTCGGGAGTTGTGTCAACATTGTCTTGACAACCCTGTTGGCAGTTTCTATGCGAGATCCAGCCATGCTTCCACTTGTGTCGATGAGAAATATATATTCTGTACTGTTTCATTAGCACGAAATCAATTGTATCCGATTCCGGGTTGCTTGGCTCACCATGCTCTTCCAGAGGCAGCTTCACATTGGACACCATTGTGAGAGCAAAAGCTAGAGTTTCAGGTGTGTCCTTTACTGGATTATCAAGTCGCTCAACATTACAACGTGGTTGGTCAATCAGCGGAACAGTCCAAACGAGAACAAAGTGATTGTTCAAGCGTCGGCTGCTGGAGAAAGCGACGTAGGATTTCCAGTATCGGCGATTCTGCTGTTTCTGAACAGGGTTCATGGTACTGAACGAATTGTCGGAGAAACCTGGAACAATCGTTACTTTATGCGAGATGCAATCAAGTGATTGGACCTCGGAAGTCTGCTGGACCTCGATACCAACGGTGATGGTGATCACCGGGTCGGTCCCTGCCGGCGCTGCGGGTTGGATGCTGATAGGATTGGGATTGCTTCCAGGGCGAGCAGCAAATCCGGCAGGGATCGTAAGACGAACAGAATCTTCTAAATTATTGGTCGAGATGACGTGAACATATGTAACACTAACGAGAGACAATGTTGTAAGCGCGAGAGATTTGAGATTAATAGCAAGAGCCTTACCGAGTTATGATCAACGAGTCAGGCGAGACATTTCCTAACGTGATTTGGAGCACTGTGACGATTGATTAGAGGTCAAAGGTTTGTTTTGGGATAAAGTAGATAGAGAAAATGGCTATGGGCTACCTTCATCATTGATTTTATCAAGTAGCCAAGCCTTATCATTTGCCTTCTTAGCTTCTTGGTACTTTCTTTGGGCCTCTTCTTTTTCATCAACAATAGCCTGAACTATGATATCTCCAACTTGGGCAGAAAATTTAATGACTGAAGCTTCGGGCGGTATCTCAAACATGTACGAGACCTCCTGAGGTCCTCTGGCCCGGGCTTGATAAGTCTCTGTCAGCGTTGCTTCAACGAAGACATCGCGGACCTTGTAGTCATAGTTGGAAGTGAGGAGCGGATAGTCTGTTGGGGACCAATTTTGTTGGCTGTAGACACCTCGTACGTAAGTCATTTTGACTTGAAAGATGATTTAAAAGTATGGATAAACGGAAAGTCGTGTATTGGCAAGCTGAAGGGTAGGTGGAATGAAGAGCCACGAAAAGAGCCACAGAGAGAAATTCATATATACATATGGGTATGGATATAGGTACAGTAACAGGCGAATAAAGCTATAAAAGTTAAAGACTAGAGATCACAAGAAAAGATAACATTTGGTAATATGCTGCTGTAACGACTGGTCTTACGGCGCGGGGCAAATGGCCATCCGGGTAGCAGGAAATGCGATAGTATGAGCAGGAACCTTTGCCATGGTTCAAATGCTCTGGATACACGACATGAGCAAGTTAGAAACTTTCACGATCAAACTATCATCTACCTACGTCGGTATGATATCATTATGGCCTGTTGCTCTTATTAACGAGCCTTCGTGGCTGTTGGTGATAGGCTTTTCATCGCTCGTATTGGAACCGGAATATGGCGGTGTTCCCTTGCAATCTATGTATTAGCACCCAAGACCACCCTACTTCAAGAGTTCCTCAGCTTACACAGGTTCCCGACATCCTCCCCTTTTGACTCCGCCAAGCGTTATCCGATGTGTCCACGTGTTTGGTTTGTCTAGTCCTGGCATTCCTATTTGATGCGATTGAAAGTATCGAATATCACATAGGGGTGTGCTATTAACCATTTATAGAGACACTGTTATACACGGCGTGATATTCGTGTATGCAAATTCGTTTTATTAACTGGAATAAATGCACGCCGGTGGAGCTTTGGGGGTTAAATATATGCACCCGTAAACGAAGCTGCGTCTACGGCAGAGCCTCAGATTTCGGATATCCAGCTCTCCCCATCACTTTTCGCAAAATCGAGGACAAAAGAAAGCGTTTTCAGATGGTGATAATTCTATCTGCGTGTGGGACAGTGTAGAGTATTCTACTCTTGACATGTACCGTTGTTCCCAAGGCCTCAGGGTTCTAACTACCTACTCTTGGGATGATTTGGCATATTTCTTCGGACGATTGATCTACGTTAATTCTTAGGCCCATAGACATGATGAGGTCTTATTTGGATATATTATGCACATAATGCTCAGGACTTTCAAGCGTGTTGTCGGTTATCCTTTTCAAATGAACTCTGTTGGTCTTTCATATGCTCGGGATATTCTCAATCCATTCATATGGCGTGAGAGGCCATCCAGAGAAAAGTTTCCAATCGCAGAATAGCTTTTTGATTAGGCATTGAATATGAAACCGACTTATTCTGTGTAGACTGCAAAAATATTGATATGACACGCGTAGAGAGAGAGAAAAAGAAAGAATAATAAGTCAAACTGATTAATAAACAAAAGAGTGTCCTATTCCTAATCCTCCTCCAAGTATTCGAATTGTTGCGTTCCAAATTACCCTCTACTGAGTATAAGTAGAAGAGCAGAACTTGTATGGAATTCGAATAACGCTGTACTTGATGATGCGTCGCTGTTTCTCTCGGCTAACACCACGCCCAAGTCCAGTACTGAACGCGGCTACAAGCCTCACCAATTCCGAGTCAGACTCTTCGATATCCCTTGCTGAACTGCCTGCCGTCAAAAAATGACCAAGATCCACTGGGTCACTCGTTACGAACAGCACAAATGTTTCAACCACGGAGCTCGATTTAGGTACGGAGTCTGCCCAATCGAGGAGCATACCTCTCACTTGGCTTTCCCCTTCTTGATATCCGAAAGTGTATCGGTCTTTCTTCTTGATTTCTATGCCGTCTGTTTCTGCCATCAAAGATGAGACATTGCCAGCAGCGTCAATTGAGAAGCCCGAGACGAATACTTTCTCGCTACTCTCGTTGATCAATCGAATGTAAACTCTGTTGCCTTCTGTTATAGTAGCAGTGCCATCAGTGGCGTGGGGGTGGAGGGTGCTTCCTTCGACGAGTCCGAACTCAACGTTCAACTCCTGATTGAACGCTTCTTTGCCTATTCCGCTAGGAAGGGCCAATAAATGTTGAGATCTGGCAATTATCTCGGCTCTTTGAAAGGCTAGAGCTGAGACTTTTTCCGGAGTTTCGTCTTTAAAGGACATTGAGAAGCACTCAACCATGTCGTTGTTGTAAACGACAAGCCTCCCATCAACTTCTTTGATCTTGACCAGCACTTTCTCTTGGCTAGTTGCTGTTGAACTTTGCGGGAGGATGCTTAGGGCTAGCTTATGATCAGCCAGCTCCTGGAGATAGGCATCGAGAGCTTGCTTGTAGTCATCGACCATCAACGTGTGCGTGACCAGAGTGTTGCTGTAAGCCGTGAATGCTTGCTGATAATCAACCGACTGGAATTTAGCATAGGCCAAAACAAGCTGATGATGTGTCGCAGCAATCTTCTCATTAGCCACTGTCAGCTGTTGATGGGCTAATGAAAAC
This sequence comes from Trichoderma aggressivum f. europaeum, assembly GCF_033847375.1. NCBI lineage: Eukaryota > Fungi > Ascomycota > Sordariomycetes > Hypocreales > Hypocreaceae > Trichoderma > Trichoderma aggressivum. Next base: position 2,042,933 of record NW_026946367.1, read on the forward strand.
TTGGTGTCGCATTCAACAAAGCTAAACTCCCCGTTTGTGCCAGATGAATTCGCACTCTGTTCAGCCACTGGAGAAGATCGAAGGAACTTTGAGCGTTGGAAATGGTCTTTGAGATGTTCATTATTGCCCGGGTATTCAGCCACCCACTGATAGGTGGCTTCACGCTTCAGAAAAGCGAGTGCTCCTCCGGCGGGGTCGATTTGCCCTCCGTTCGTCTTCTTGGTAAATTTGCCAATGCTGTGGAATGCGGCGACAGAAACAATTTCAACTTCGCCAAGACTGTGCTCATCGTCTACTTGCTCAAACCCAGCTGGCATAATGTCATACACATTACATTCTCTCGCTCCGGCAACTCGTCCAGCTTCAATAACAGGCTGACCGCCAATTATTTTGATAACGTGTGACTTGGAGTCGCTCTCATCTTTCGAGAAAAGGATGCGTGTACTTGGGCCCTCCGCAGCAGGATGCTGAATGATAATTTCGGAGGCTGTTAGCTCTCTGACTCTGGACATAACGGTCCGCCATGATAGCCCACGGCCCTTGGCTTCATGAAGCGTCTGTGTAAGAAGCCTAGTCATGACTCCACCAACATTGCCATAGATATCTTTTACCTCAAAGGCCACTTCAGTTGGATAGGCCGCCACTATGCGTACCACATCCTGATTGCCTTTAAGGGGCACATCTTCCTCGACTGTGCCTTTCTTGATGAGATCTCTCATGTGGTCCGCTAGTTTCTTATGCTGCACGGCAGGGGTCATTCGGACCTTGAGTCCTGGGACATCTGGCTTGCGAGCCATACGTCCGGAATGACAACAATCCATGATGAAGGTGACATTCTTCGTTTCAGCAGTGAGCTTCTTGAGAAAATATGCGATTTCATGGTCGAGGATGCCGTTGAAATTCTCCTCATCATCATTATATCCCGAAGGGACAATGAATTGATACCTTCGTCCGTCAAGGCCGAGAGTTCGGTCAGATTCAACCATGCTGCCATGACCGGAATAGTATAGAACAACTATGGGCTCGATGTTGGCTTGATGTTTGCCTTTGGCCCATTCAATAACGGATTCAAACTCTGCTAGAATCCTCTCTCGGGTAGCGACATCACCCTCATGGCATTCGTGGAATTCGAATCCCAGGCCAGTCTCTTCAAGAGCTTTTTTCATTCTCGCAATGTCAAGTGCAGTTCCCACAAGGCCATTGGGGCAGGCAATCAACAGTGCGTAGCTTGCACGAGTTATGGGAGCCATTGTTCACTTGGAAAGTAGTTGATATTGTTTAGCACGCAGGTGAAGGGAGTATCCAGACTTCAAAACTTGAATGCTGTTGTAGAGATTTTCAAAAGCAAATATATTCTACACACATGTTTTTAATAGTCAGCCAGTAATTGAATCGTGAAATGTTCACCTAGCAACCTCTATAGTTGTACCCATTGCATCATGAATGGTCACACCAAGCCACGGTAATGGAGGGTCGCTCAGAACCAGCAAACCATGAGAAGGAGGCGAATGCTCGACGGGTTGACTAATGTGGGTTAATTAGGCTCTAATGACAGCCAAGTTGCCGGATAATACTCAAATCTAAGAGGGTTTTGATAATTGGTATTGATAATTGATGCAGATGCACGGTGCAACATCAATGTAAATGAGCAAAGGGCTGGGGATTAGTGCCATATCAGCCGCAGTGATTATCCGAACTCATTCTAGTTAGGTAGTCGTATCATACATACCTATACTTGGATACATATAGCTGGCACGGGTTTCGGAATAGTCCATTAGACATCTGGCCTAACGTAGTATAGATCTAAGGTAAGAAATGGTTATATATTAAAATCCTTACTAACAACAATACACATTTACTCATCTTTGAGACTTACATGCTTACCTACCCGTACACGAAGACCTTGATTGACTGAAGTGATCAGACCATGTGGCGTAAATCAAGATAACACAAGGCTGAAACCCCCTCTCTTTTACTAAACTCGCTCGCCCAAGAACAGTCCAAATGTCTCCGGCCGTCATCACATTCCGAAGGAAACACAAACATGACGTAAAGATTCAGGTGAATAAATACATATTATAGTAGGTCTACATGATGCGTCAAAGTTTAGGCTGCATTTTGAATGGTTACACTAGTCAATTATAACACATGTCGGGCAAATACCCCACAAGAAGTGAGGGCTTCAAATGACCACTCAACCTGCTCAACGATAATAACACACTTAAACTCGAGTTTGATGAAGTGAGAACTGACGCTTATTGTCCGATGAGATGGCTGCATCCTACCCTCTTACATTCTCACACCCTACCATACAAGATATATCTCAAACAACCAGCGCATCAACGTCGTACACTGTTAAGCATATGACTGAAAAGCTACCAGATAACTTTCTCGGCTGCTCCAGTCTCGCCAAATACTGTTATGTAAAAGCCAATTCGTCTCACCACATTGAGTATGGACCGAGTCGAGACAATCAGAATAACCAATTGAAGTGGAGAACTATATTAAACAATATCTATTATCTTGCTGTTAATATATATGCTCACCGAAAACTTCATATCATTCCAGCGTGGCTTGCAATAGATTAGCAAAAGCGAAACATATGACATAGTACATGAGATAAGAAGATCGCCTCAAGGACGGGATTGGATATGATTAGATTGCAGAAGGTCATAGGATCAAGGGGCTGACGTTGTATCCCTATATACTCAAGCTTAATTAGCTATATTGACCAAAACACACGCTGTGCTCTGAGGGATAAAGCATCAGAGGCGTGACCGGCAGATGCTTTGGTGAATAATCATTGTCTTGGGCTTACTGTGGCACAAATGGAATATCAATTTTGGATATAAATATTGTGGTCTTCCTCGTAAATTTTGTAGTCTTCCTGTCCATCAACCATCATCATACATAGCCATTCTCCAAGTTCACACAAGACAACACAAAACTATCCCGCTTGCAAAGTTTACCATGGATCAATACAAAGACATCGCACTTTGGCTTTCTGCAGCCGCTGCCAACGCCCGGCCCGGCCAACAGGGCAACAATCTCATCTTTCAAGAGGGAAGCACTCTTTATATGGAACAGTGGACTAATGACGGGCTCTCTGGCAAGACCCCCATTGTTGAAGGCGTGAGAGATGAAACGCCAGTCGCCCTGATTGTCGATAACGTAAGTTTGATACCAATCCGACGCTGCACCTAGAAGTCAACTATATGACGATACCTGTGCTGACGATCTGTCTATTTGAGCCAAACAGAAAATCTTTGTCCTCAACGCAAACAGCGTCCTGACTTGCCATGTCAAGCCCCAAGGAGATGGAAAACCCGGCGAACTTTGGCCCGAGGAAAACCTCGGTGATGGCAACATTCAGATTCACCCTGATAGCCAACTGTTCGCTCTTCAATCAGGAGGCCAAGTTATTATCTTTTATCAAGACACTGATGGGGACTTGAGCTCAATCAAAGAGTCCAATGGTATATGGACGGTTTCGAAACTGCTCGCGACCAGCCCCACGCTTGGAACTCCCCTGGGGTACTTCCCCCACCTCGGCAAGGAACACCTGCTCTATGTTACGGAGGATGACTTGGTGCGTGCTCTGGTCAAGGAAGAAGGCGAAGAAGAATGGAAAGGTATGCATTACACATTGTCCTACGACGTTTCGATATGTTAGCTTACTCACACATACCAGATCAAACGTTCTCACCTGCACGGCTCCAAGGTTCTGTATCGAATCTGGTTGCGATTCCAACTCAGGAAGATGATGAACCGGAGGGCCTCAGCGTATTTGGTCTCGTTTCCTCTCAGCTAGTGATGATAAACGGGACTACAGAAGATGCGGTTGTTCTTGGAATGGTGAAGAACCGTACGTTTTCATCAGCTAGATGCCGTAGGAGGATTCGGGTTATTACGCATCACGTTCATCACCACTGCCACTATCCGGTATGCAGCTGTAACCCATGCTGCTACTAGGTACCTACCTAGGTACCTAGGTAGGTATGAGCTACTGGGTATCAGATACCTATCTTCGGGCGCCGAAGGGGTTTTGGGTACCTAGTAAGGGGCCTAGGTAGTGTTTTTGGACCTGAAGTTGGTTATTGATTGGAAACTGCTGATGCAACGACTCAAATTGAAAACCCGGTTGCAACGAAAAGGATCAATGGGCTTTGTTTCTCTTTTGTCTTGGTTATCGATTTCTTTCTGATTAGCAAAACTACCTAGGTTAATGAGGCTACGTTATTTTTTACCCTTTATTGTTGCGATTACTTGAAACAGTAATACCAGATTGATATAAGTACATTAGGCCGGCCTGATAGTGTTATAAGCTACCATCAGGAGGTCAGCTACCGTTAGGCTGACCAGGGGACCTACAACTGTGACCAGGCCTGCAATAGAATGGCCGAGCCCGTAACACGATTACAGTGGCCAAAAAAAGGTGCTGAACTCCTTACCAAAACAACACCCCGAGGCTGCCAGGTAGTAAGACACATGTACCTACTTATTTACACGTATGTGTCCCTACATGTAATTAGCTCGAGGGGTAAGCATTGTGCGAACTCACATCACTTCATGATATTCATTTTATTCCTCTGTTTAGCTACACTCGTGAACTACCTACATACACGTAGCCATATTGAGTCAATGGTGTTGTTGTGACCTACAATCACTGGCAACTGGAGGTCTCTAATAGTGAATACAATTAGCCGAGTGTGCGTAGGTAAAAGCTGGAAGGGTAATACGACGGCATATCCATTCAGAGTCACTGGTTTAGAATAAGATATTGGAGTAATAGCTGATGTTATGTTGGTGAAACCTGAGTAGACTGAGTTCTGGTACTAACAACAATATTACGAGCAACTCAAGTCTGGGTATAGAGAGATAGCTTGCAAGTGTCCTCAACAATTTCGGGATATGATTACGTGGTGATATCGATTATGACGAACGGCTATCAATCTGGAACCATATACTATAATAACCATAACATATGAATCCAAAACCCAAGAGCCATAAAGACATCTGGAGTGTATATGATACGTCGCTTTATCCATACGGTCACGAGCACATCTAAGACAGTAGGAATTCAGCAAAACAGCCTTATTATCAAGTAAACTATCTTATATTCCTCCTAGACCTCATTTAGCTAGTAAAAAGCATATTTGGCATCTTAACAGACTAGAAACGCAGATACGTATCACCGTTACCATCTAACAATTCATAACTTTCATCAAAATCCTCATTCTGAACGTAATCTCCCACTTGCATATCCACAACCTTTTCAGCAGCTTCATCACCTTCTCCTCTAGCTCCCAGGTAGACTTTCCAGCGATTGCCAGATTCAAGGGATGCGCGGTCTACATCCTTGTTGGAGAACCAAGACACGCGTACCTTGCGATATTGAACAGCAAAGATCTGCTCTCCAGGAGCAACGAAGTCTGTTTGATCGGAACCATCCACGGATCGCTTTATCTCGGTACCGATATCCAAAACGCCATCAGGGAAAGGAATCCCTACCGCACCTGCGGCCAGGCTTGCTGGTACTTGGGCTTTCCCTTCCGAGGACCTGCTTTTGCTTTCAGTTATGCCAATCTTAGCATCCGCGACTGTTCTCGTCCCAGTGACAAGATAAACGTCTTGTCTCTTCCTAAGTGCCCGCTCTAGCCAATATCTGGTCTTGCTATCCTCGCATAGCTGTCCAAAGAATTGGCCAGAGTTTTCGAGCCGACGAGTGATGCAGATGGAGGATGAGAGGTCGATTTTGGAGCAATTTTCGGAACTGCGTTGTCCAGAGATGAGAGTTGAGAGTATTAAATGGAGGCCGGAAGATGCCCCCTGTTTTGAAGAATAGCTGAAGTTGTCGAGCTGTTGAGCAATAACGACTTTAGTAGTAGATTCGTCGGGCTCGAAGAAATCTTGTTCTGGGTTTCGAACATCGAGGACAAGGCGTCCAAGCCTAACGGCGTTCACGGGAAGAAGTGTCTCGAGGAGCACTGAAGGAGTCGGCATAGTACCAGCTGGTGGATCAACTACCTAAGGTTGTTTAGATTCAAGATTTAGCTTTGACATGAAGTAAGTTAACACATGAAGCAAAGGGCGTTTGCGAAATTTACCTCATAGTTAAAGCAAGGTCAGGTATGTACGGAGTACGAAGAAGGTTGCACCAATGAAATGGGTGGGAAACACTTTGTAAGTTTACCCCACCCTGTAAGGTAGGACAACGGATTTCATCACAATGAAGCCAGAATATCACGTTATCAAATCTACATCAATGAATGGTCGAATACTTGTACATAGCCACATTATTATCTCCTTGGTAATTAGTCGATGAAGAATATTATAAGGCAGCGCGACTCTTTATTTTGGGCTTTAAATATATATGTATATAGATGCGGGGATAGTATACGCCGTATCTAGGGTACTACTTCATTCCGCTGCAGATAAAGAAACGGGATGCAAGTTACATGTAAGTAGTAAGCATACATGTGTACATGTAGTATTCACTTGAATGTTATATACGTTTTAACAGCAGCACTCTAGTGGCTATCATCCTTGGAGATGCCAGTAAGAGAGTCAATAGAGACCCCGGAGTTGGTTTTCTCTTGTTAATAATTCACATGGATTTGGAAGGTCTTGGGTGTAGGGGAATCATGGGAAGTATATCGAGCTCGGGACCGCGAGAGTCGTCCTATGAATGGATTCCTCCTTGATAGACTCAGGTTGTGCCCCTTCTTTTAATAGGGATTTCAGAAATGACTGTAAACTCTTCAACGTATGAGCCTTTTTGTAGGCAAAGGAGGGCCGAACCCCCCCCCCCCCCCTTTACCCCTCGAGTGGCGATGTCGTCGCCGCTCCGCGTGACTTCAGCTCAGTAATAGTGGCTAGCAGCCAGCTCGGGATCGTACAGCGCATGTTCGTAAGTTACTGGCTCGAGGGTTTCACACTCGTAGGGTGCATGCACGGGTGCATATATCCTCCCGTCAATTATTATTGTGCGCTCATTATCTTCATGGGTCGGTACATGGGGCTGGCCGCCAAAGACAACTGAGCTTCCATCCTCTTCAATTTTGACCCCGGGAACACGTACAACAGCTTGTTCGGATAAACGAATGGCAAAGTTATCTCCAGAGGTTTTCAATTTTCCGTCACTCTCGCCGAACGCGCCACCGTAAGTCGCACGATCCGAATCGGCGATGCTCCCCTGTTTAGCTCTCCCGCGTGGCCATTCTCCGTTCTTAGGCACTCTACGTAGTGCTTCGGCTGTCAAGGGGATTGGAGCGGGAGGCATTGGCATGGGTGGGCGTTGGTAGATCTCGGCCTCAGCCTTAGCGATGCGATGGAGGCGAACGCGGCGTCGTCGCTCTTCCTCTTCCTCATGAAGGCGTCTAATGGCATCCTCATCGTCTGCAGTCCAAGAGAGTGAACCTTTTGACGTTATGTTGTCATCAGGAAGCGCAGCTGCGGTGGTTTTGAAGGAGAGGGCGCTGAGTGAAGGGGGAGGACTCGGCACGGGCGAGCTGGCGTTGGACTCGGCATTAGCCTTAGCGATGCGACGGAGGCGAACGCGGCGTCGTCGCTCTTCCTCTTCCTCATGAAGGCGTCTAATTGCATTCTCATCATCCACAGTTAAAGAGGGTGAACTTCTTGACGTTATATTGTCACCACTAAGTTTGGCGTTGGCCTTGGCGATGCGAAGGATGTCGCGTTGTCGCTCCTCATCTTCCTGGCGCTGAATTTCTGCTAACCGCAGGAGAGATAAGTGACGATGCCGAATCGCTTTTTCATCATACGTGTTGGTCCCACAATTGTCGTTGCTCCGCTCGTGATCGTTGTGGGAGGTGGTGAAAGAATCGAGATTATGATCAGGAGCTCGGTTTGAAGGGGTCGACTCAACTTCCTTGGTTTGACTGCCAGGCCGCTCAAACCGATCAAACCGATCAAACCGATCAATATGAGGCGGCTCATCGGTAAAGACTGGCCGGCGCGGGAATCTGAAGGTTGATTCACTGCGAATACCTCCGTCGTCTCGAATCAAATCGTCAATAGCTTCCTGAAAAACTCCATCTGAAGCGTTGTTCACAGCTGCGGTCACGGAAGCTGGGGCAGATGGCTGGGCCTCAGGATCCACTGGTTCGATCTTCTCCACGGTTGAGAAGAAGGGAACAGAGACCAATTCTCTATGATCATCAATCTGAAGCTCTCCTAAACGCACTCCCCCATCGGTGGTATCAATACTCTCAGAGTCCACATCACTCCGACCTGAGTTGCTTTCATCATCACCAAAGACATCCTCATTTTCCTGGGACTGTGAAGGGGGAAGAGCAAAAATCGCAAGCTGCTCCTGATGCCGGCCGACGTGTCGCTGATACTCCTTCACCGAGTCAAGGCTCTCCTTGCATATGGGACAAGTTATCCCATCTCTTGTTCGAATCGGCCTAGAGTTGAGATTAATCATCGCCTCAAGTTGATACCTTGGTGTAGCACTAGGGTGGCTTTTGTGGATATGCTCTAAACACTTGGATCGAGACTGAAATGGTTCACTGCATAAGTAAGGGCAGGAATAGAATTTCCAATGGTTCTCGACCTCATGTAGCATCCATTCGTGCCTTCTACCAAACCACTTTTCTGTTGTTGTGCAATCCTCTGAGAGACAGATGTATGGCCGAAGATCAGCGAACACATGCCGTCTTGGTGGTTATTGTTAGTGTCCATATTGCTATAAAAGCGCAGACTAAGCTTCAAACTCACTTCCATGATATTCTGTTTGTAGCTGTTATGATCATATAACAAAAAGGGCATTCAAAAGGACCGCTCCCAGCCCCCTTTGGAGGCGGGGGGATGCGAAGCCTTTCTATATCTGCAAGGGAAGACGCAAAAGATGTTTGCGAAATACCTGAATTTGAAATAACGTCTTCATCTATTGCCGATGATTCCATATTAAACCCACCGCCCTTGGCACGGCCTGGTATTGAACTTGCAACGGTACTTTTACCATCGGCTTCATTTGTGAGATCCAAACCATGAGCGAGCTTCAAGCGGTGGCTTTCACGGTACTTAAAGTATTGTCGTCGTCTAGAAATTGCATGTCCTAGTCTCTGGGCCATGAGATTGTCTATCTTTTGAAACTTGGCCTGGACGTGATGAATATCGAAAGGTTCATAATATGATACATCTACCGGAACCGATGCTGCAAAGCGGTCGTGAGGAGCCGGATTTCTTATGGCGACGCTCAACCTTAGCAGACAGTTAACAGTATCTGGCACATTGGTGGAGATTTGTTCCAGTTCTGTCGCTGGAAATTCGTTCTTGTCACTGTCAGGATCTTGAAGCGAGTCGGATTCGTCGGCCAAAACCTCGTCATCCTCAATTTGATCCCATGGGACTTTACTCCCGCTCACAATGGCAAAAGCGTCTTCTAATAACTCTGACAGGTCTGCTAAAAGTGCAAGTACTTGCTTTTGCAAATGAGATGCATCTCGAAGACGATACTGCAGTGATTGCCTTCCTAACGAGTGCGCGCCAATATTTCCGGACCAAATTTTGAAGCGGGCCTCTTCTTCTATAATGGCCGTCAATGCCGTTTGATGAGAGGTATCGAAGGGAGACGAGGGCAATGAGGCAAGTTTCTGGAACAGTGCAAGGCACTCTCTAACTGATTTCGCGATACTCTTGTCGTCCATTTTTGGCGATATCACCAACTACCCAGTGAAAGCAAGGAATCCAATGTTCTTTAGAGAAGATTCAGAAACCCATAAGGATACAGCGCTCTTTTACATTCATCATTGGTTCCTCAATGAGGCTCACGGGCGGGGTATTGGATAATCTCCTCTCGTTCGTTGAGCTGTCTTTTAGTCATCTCTGTCGTGTAACGCAACATGCATGTACATATAAGTATGTAGGTAGATTTAATATTATCCCGCCCTACTCACTACCTGGATTTACTCGGTCATGTCGATCAGCAGTCATTCCTATTCTGCATCAACCAGGGGACGAATTCCTAATACGTAGACATGTCTGGGTTCGAGATCGCGGGGGCTGTGCTCGGAGCTATTCCGTTGGTAATTTCAGCTCTTGAAAATTATAAGAACGGGGTGCGAGTAATACAACGGTGGAGGAAATACGACAAAGAGCTGCAAAGCTTGATTCGAAATATCGAGACCGAGCGGGTAAAGCTTCAAAATGTGTGTGAAAAGCTTTTGGACGGACTGGTGTCCCCATCTCAAATCGACGCCATGGTAGAAGAGCCTAATGGGGAATTGTGGATGAATGGCCAGGTTCAGGCGAAGATTCGAACAAGACTTTGGAGGTCTTGCGACGTGTTTGAGCAGACATTGAGAGACATCCAGGAAGCTATCAAGGATATAAGCGAGAGGGTAGGAAGCGGAGACGATGTGGGTTATCATAACATCATTGAAAGTCAGGAATGAAATGTTGTTAACGCGATTCTAGGTACGATGGTCAGATGCATCTGTGGTAGCGAAAGAGCTCAAACGTGCGGGATTTACATTACGTCGGTCAACATATGAAGGCCTCTTGACCACCATTAAAGAGGGCATCTCGAATCTCGAATCTCTAGCAGCAATGAACATCGAGCTTGAGCCGAAAAGACGAGTGAGATCGCGTATTAGGCTCCTAGACATCCTACGCAATCTGTCCTCGAGCGTTTACCGCGCTGTCTGCTCTAGCTTAACATGTGCGTGCAGGCATCGCATCTCGATGCGTGTCTCAGAGTGCACGGATGACCTTACTCCTGGTCATGATGAAGACTATGTCGTCCAAAAACTTCGGTTTCACCTTGCCATGTCATTTTCTCAGCCGCAATTTGAAGGTCATCAGTCTATCGCAGCAGACAAACAATGGGAGGAGCTCCTACTACGAGCAAGCTTTCCGCTACAGACGTCAGTTCAAACCCCCAATTTGGCGCCGGATAGGGCCAACCAGATTATCGGCTCTACGAAGCAAAGGAAGTCTGTCAAGTTTTCTCTTTCTCGCTTCTCCTCATCTTCAACGACCACTATGGTTCAAACGCAAACTTCTTTGGTTGCAAGATTTGCGACTAGCATGTCTCTAGAAGCAGCAGAGGTTACCTTACCTAAACCCAACGTTCAACCATGTATCAACATATGTGGCGAATTGAAGAAATCAACACTTACTGAGAGATTGGGTTGCTTGGGAATAATCTCTGATCAGTCTCATACAAGCTTAAGAAGTTATGCAGTCTACCCATTGAACTCATTTTCGCCAGGCGGGAATGGCTGGGAAATGATCTCGCTGAGAGAGATTCTGGAATCTCGGGGTGGACAAACTCCCCCGACTTATAAGCAAAGGCTCCGACTTGCAGTATTCATTGCAAGAAGTGTACTGCAATTTTTTAAGACTCCATGGCTTCCTGAAATGCCAAGCAGCCAAGACATATTTTTTATTCAAAGTGGAAGCTTTGCTTATTATGATCGACCATTTCTCATGGCGAAAAATGACAGGACGAGGAATAAACCAAAGATGGTTTCCATCATTCAGAATCCAACGCTGCTAGCAATTGGGGTTCTATTAATTGAGCTTCACCGAGGACAAACGATTGAGTCTCTCCGGGTGCGGGAAGAAGTGTTTGGGGACGATCTTTATCCTCTCTCAATTTATATAACTGCGCAAAGACTCTTGGGCGAAGTCTTTCAGACAAGTTCCAATTATGGCAGCGCAGTACGTCGCTGCATCGACGGCGAGTTTCAAGAGAAGGAGTTCGATTTGGAGAACGAAGACGGCCGCCATAATGTCTACTGCGGAGTTGTTGCCCTTCTGGAAGAAGACTTGAAAAATTCGTAACCTTTCGATTCAAGCAATGAGTTATAAACTAACTCGGGAAATATGTAAATAACATGTGAATGAGCAAGAAAGAGTACATGGAAAGAGACACCTCCAAGTCATCGGTGATGCCTCCCGCAGAGCCTGGCTCGACGTCGACGCCCTTGGCTCTTCTGATTTGACTGATGTGTGCTTTCGCATCCTCGCGCGTTTTCGGTCTCTCCATGATGTAACCTTGACCTGGAATTGTCAAATGATGTTTTGATTGGTCGGAGCCGGGGTGAATGAGAATCAGGATGTATGAAGCCGTTTAAGAACACAGGAAATATTGGTGGCTTGCGTACCGGTTGCTGCCCAACTTGAAATCAGACTCATTGGCTCGAATGCATATTGAAAATGCCCATACTGCTCAGCTTTAGTCTATACATATGTAACTAGCTGAAAAAGACAATTGGGATGGGGTTCTTCAAGGCTGCGAGGCTGCCCTGCCAAAGTAATTACGACAGTGGTAAGGCGCAGCTCAATCAGGTCCGTTTGATTTACGTATGTATTTCATTGTTCTAGTAATTAATTGACTGAGCCGCACTCCGTACATGTATGTACACTGTTAGCCCAGCGCTGGTAGCTCTACCGCGGGGTTGCTTAACCGCCAACAACAGAACACAATGACCCCAAATTTGAAGTTTTAGAATTCAAAAAAGCGGAATACATTAGATACAAGAAATGAACTTGACAAGGTTCCGAATTATCCTACCTATGGTCGTATGTACTCAGAATTAAGACATAAACTTGGTTTATATTCAGACTGAGTCACTGAGGGCTCGCGTACCGTGATATGATTCCCGTAAGATTAGAACGGTACGGTGAGTTCTAGAAACAGTTCGTCCTTATGTCGATAGACACATAGCGATGTATTAACAACTCATACGTTCTATTGTCTTTATCCCAAGGTAGAGTCCATCCTCTCAGCATATTATTCATTTCTTGGTATGATGATATGACGCTAGGGGTATCAGGCTGCATTTGACCCAGGCCTTCAAGGCCCGTAGACATCTGTAGAGAAACTTACTATGCAAGAACGCCTTGGGCAAAAATGAGACGTACAAGAGAAAAATGCTTGTGGGGTTACGTAGTAGTTTTTTTATGCCCTTTGATTGCGTCGCTACGTGGCAGGCAACGAAGAGGTCTGACAGCAAATCCTGCAGTGCGCCTTATGCAGCTTACAACCAATTAAAAGTAATGCTTGACTATGATCGGTGAGAAAGCAATAAGTTAATGTGACAACTCAAATGGATCGCGAACCGGATCAGTAGAGGCGCAGCAGTCCATGCGTCCCTTGCCTATGGCACAATATAAGGCACATCAGGCAGTGCATGTATACATGCATATACCCCCCAGCCACCATAAGCATCCGGCTATCTCCCACCACGCTCAGCCGGTCCTCTTTTCTTTTCTTAACACAAGTTTCATTGAATAGCTCATCAGCCTCATTTTCTCTCTGCTAGAGTCATTCAAGCCTGGGGTCAACACTTATGGACGACAAATCCCAAAAACGCCAGCTAGGCGAGCAATTACTCCATGAAGCCGCTGAACATGTGGTCAAGAAACCGCGCGTGGGGTCATTTGATACAGGCAGGACCTCCCATTTTTCTGGCCAAGGAATTCAACTTGCAGGCCACGGCGATTTCAACGTTTACAAGGGCAATGTTAACATTGCAACGACTAACGCCGCGCCAACCACTGAGGCAGGAAACTGTCTGCGCGACCTTTTCACAACCGATCCGTCTGATGATAGAACTGCCATGAAGCGCAAAAAAGGAAACCGTGCTACCGGCACCTGCGAATGGATACTCGAGACGGAGGAGCTTACTGCTTGGCTTGGCCAGGGACAGACAAGCAATGTCCTATGGCTCTATGGAAATCCTGGAACAGGAAAATCCACGATGGCTATATTCCTCACTGAACAACTTTCGACAATTTTCTCGGCAACAGAAGGGAAAACGCTTGCCTATTTTTTCTGCGACTCTAGCTTCGATAAACGGAAGACAGCTACGTCAGTCGTTCGAGGACTTCTCCTCCAACTCGTCCAGCAGCACCCGAACCTTATCGACTACATCTTACCAAAGTATAATGAGCGTGGCAAAGACTTGTTCCAATCGTTCGATGCTCTCTGGGCAATATTCATGGCCGTGGCGACAGATCAGAAGACAGGCCAAAAGTACTGCGTTATTGACGCGCTCGATGAATGCGATCAAGAATCGCAAAAAGTCCTATTGCAACAGTTTCAAGAAACCTTTCATAGCCAAGACGCCCCATCAAATGTTCAGATATTTGTTACCAGTCGACCATATTCTGAGATCCGCGAATACCTGGATGAGTTCACAAATAAGGACTTGGCATCATTTTCCCAGGCGAAGAAAGACATCGATCAGTGCATCGAGGAAAGAGTCGCAGATCTTGTTAAGAAAAAACATTACACCGCTAAAGTTAAAGAGCAAGTCAGCAACATCCTCAGAAATAAAGCCGAAAATACTTTCCTTTGGGTTGGCTTAGCATGCGAGGAGCTAAAGGAAGTCCCTTCGAAGGATGCTGTCAAAGTCTTACAGAATATGCCCAAAGGACTTCACTCGCTCTATGAAACACTTCTAAACACAGCTCAAGAGGAGTCTGGAACTGACATACTCCGACATATTCTGAGCTTGGTTGCTGTATGTATGCGGCCACTAAGCGTATTGGAGCTTTCTGAAGCTTGCCAGCTGTATGAAGAAGAAGTGGATATAGAGACCCGGGTTCAGTTTACACGCGATCAAATTGCATCCTGCCGCCTAATGATCATCGTCCAAGATGAAAAGGTGCTCTTACTGCATCAGTCTGTGAAAGACTATTTGGTTGGAACCAATTCTCGCTACTTTATCGATGAACTCGAGGCACATGCAAATATTGTCCATCGATGTGTAAGTCTTCTTATGGAAGAGTTCCATCGCAGAGAACAGTCGAGAATGCACTTTATCTCTTACGCAATCGAAAGATGGCCTGATCACGCGCGCATGGCACAGTTAAAATTCGAAGTTAGAGACTCAGAAGCCGAGTTCTTTCAAGTTAATTCACCGAGTCGGGAGCACTGGCTCAAAGCCTTACTACACGATCGCTTGTGGGATAACGACATCACAGCTCATATGTCCATATTACACATTGCCGGTCGGTGGGGAATTGCTCCCTTGGTAGATTACATTACCGCATGTAATCAGAACTATCCAGAAGAAACTGATGCCAAGAGAATTTCATCTATTGATGTGAATTGTGTTGATTCACACAACGCAACGCCGATCGAAATGGCCGCTAAATGGGGGTCCATAAGCGTCATTTCTAAATTACTTTGCTTAGGCGCAGAGATAAATGAATATGTGGTGGCTGCTGCGGCAAAAAACAATAGAAATGGCGAGGAAGTAATGACATTGCTCCTTGACCAGCGAGGAGACCAAATCACTATTACAGAGTATATTGTTAAGGCTGCAGCAAGAAATTCTAAAACAGAAGTAATGGCACTGCTCTTGGACCGTCGGAGAGACGAGATCACTATTACAAAGAGTATTGTTAAGACTGCAGCAAGGCATTCTAAAAAGGAAGTGATGGCTTTGCTACTTGACCGGGGAGGAGACCAAATCATTATTACAGAGGACATCGCCAAGGCCGCAGCAATAAATTACAACAAGGAAGTGATGGCGCTGCTCTTTGACCGTTGTGGGCACCAGATCACTATTACGAATGATATTGTCAAAGCGGCAGCAGGCAATTACCATAGCAAGGAGGTGATGGCATTACTCCTTGGCCGGTATGGGGATCAGATTGCTATTACAGAAGACATCCTTACAACCGCAGCCACGAACGGGGGGGAAGGCAACAAAATCATGACGCTGCTCTTTGACCAGTGCGGAGACCAAATTATCATTACAGAAGATATCGTTAAAGCTGCAGCTGGAAACCCGAGAAAGGGCAAAGAAATCTTGGCACTGCTTTTTAGACAGTGTAGAGAACAGATTATCATTACAGAAGACGTTCTTAAAGCTGCAGCTGGGAACTGGGAAGAAGCCGAAACAATTATGACGCTGCTCTTTGACCAGTGCGGAGACCAAATTATCATTACAGAAGATATCGTTAAAGTTGCAGCTTCTAACAGGGGAAAGGGTAAGGAAGTAATGGCATTACTCCTTGAACGGTATAAAGATCAGATTGCTATTACAAATAGCATTATTACAAGTGTGGTTCTGAACGAGGAGAATAGTAAGGAAATAATACAGTTACTCCTTGACCAATGTGGAAACCAGATTACTATTACAGAGCTTGATCTTGAAACTGTAGCAGAAAACTCGGGGGGTGGTCAAGGAGTACTGGCGTTACTTCTTGGCCATTGTGAAGGCCAGATTGATATTGTGGAGGATATTGTTATAGCTGCAGCTCGAAACATGGAGAATGGTAAGGAAGTGATGGCAGTACTACTTGACTGGTTTGGAGACGAAATTACTATTACAGAAGATGTTATTAATGCTGCAGTGACAAATGAGAAAAGTGGTAAAGAAGTTATGGCATTACTCCTTGACCGGTGTGGATGCCAGATTGCTATTACAGACGATGTTATTGAAGCTGCAGCAGTATGCGGTCAAACCGAGATGCTTAATCTTTTTTCACAGCGGAATTTTTTTATTTCTGATTGGGATAAATGGCACGACATTTCAAGGTTCTATGACGCAGCACGCAGCGGATACGTTCATATTATTAAACAGCTACTGGATCGAGGAGTGAATCCAGATCTAAAAAATGATCTTGGTCATACGCCGTTGAGTATCGCAGCATGGTATGGTCATGAGGCGGTTGTCAAAGTCCTAGCAGAGAGGATAGACGTGGATATCAACTCGAGGACGGATTTATTCAGGGAAACACCTCTTATGCTGGCAGCCAGTGAGAACTTTGAGCGGACTGTGGCTATTCTATTAGATGCTGGTGCGAATCCAAAGCTTAAGAACCGGCGAGGGCATACGGCATCTACTATAGCCAGAAGGTCTGGTTATGAGAAAATCGTTGACATACTCGAGAAGGCAGAATAGAATATAGCTACGTATCTAATTACTGCTTCAGTTCCTTCGAGCACGAAGCCATGTGAATGCAAATGAGAATCTCAAGACTCCAACAATCACAGACCCCCAACTTGGATAAAATGCTTGATTCCCGGGTTATCCTCTAATTATGGTCGTATAAGCTAGGGTATAACCTTACTCAATCTAGATGGGAGTGTTGAATCGCTAAATTTACATTGTCCAGCGACCTCACACGCACGATCAGATGAGCATGGAACAATTTATATGTCTCTATGATAATATTGGCCACCTTTCCTACCACTGAACATTTTTCACACACCCATTGAATCTCAAGATCTAACAAGTGTATCCATCTTAAGGCATCAAGTCATATGCATGCCGAGAATACCATTTGATACGCGGCCCCAAGTGAAAATTGCGGCGTAGACCTGAATGGACATGGAAATGACTGGTTATTAGTCATTGAACCACAGTTACTAGCCATTTTCTCATGACCCAGGTTTTCACTGATGCTGTGGTGGTTTTGTAATAACCCCCCGAGCATGGGATCTTTCGCAGCTATTTTCGGCTTCAGCCCCATTATACAACTCTCGAGATTCAACATATTAGTATCCCCACATGTGTCTTCATCAAATTTACAATAGTATTGGCTCACTGTTCTCGTATTATTGCCTATAATACTCCCCAGTAAGTAAACATCTTTTTATTATGAGTTGGTATAGCAAAATCCCACAGCTTTTGTCCTCAATAGGCACCCGACCCAATCCTACCTAGGTACTCAGAGGAACCAAGATATAACCTGTTGGACCATTAATTCGTTCCAATCTTCCCATTTACATACCTCGTACTATCTATAGGTAGCTCCTTCCATGTTAGCGTCACTTGGGATTCAGCGTGTTATACAAACTTGTTGCGAAGCTAGAAAACTCGTATATACCCCCATACGCTACTTGCCAGAGAGCGGCCCTTTTTTGCAACAAAACCGAAATGAAGCCAATTGCTAGACCAGCTTAGCAAACAAAATGACACTTTTGTTAAGAGAAGACGGCATACGCATACATCAGGTCTGAATCATGGAATACCTTGAAAATCCCCTAAAGCCAACTTCGTCTCATAATTCCCGATTCAGCTTCAATCATACAAAGATTATACTCCAGAAGAACAGTAAATGGCGTTGAAGCGACAACGCACTATCCCAAAAGAGCTTTGATATGTAGTCCATTTAAGTTTGGAACTATGATCTATGAAGAAGATGTGACGGAAAGAATGGCCATGCCACCGTCTGGTGGTGGCACACATCCCAAGTCATTGCCGAGTCTCATCGAAGTTACGCCAAGATATTGACCATTTACGGCCGCCCATGCGCCAATAAGGTATAGCTTCTGGAAGGCATCTCCGGCTAGGTTTAAAATGTCAAAGGAAACCTGTTCAACCTTCCTTTGGAGAACGGTCGCCTTGCCGTCAATAAGCTTGCCGTCGCCAACCGCCCGCAGACGCTCATCCCAGACTTCTTGTGTCACGTTGTGTCCAAACGTATGGCCCCTTCCAATCCCCCCACGAGCATCTTTTAGCACCAGTTCTTCCTTGCTATTTGGTGAAGAAATCGCTGCATGCCAACCGGCCGAACCTGGGACAAAAGTAGGCGCAATGCTTTCCCTTAATAGCTGAGCTTCCATGGAATCCACTACTCCCGCCTGCAACAGGCTATCAAGTTCTTCGAGCATAATGCCCAAGAAACGCTTGTCATGAAGCAAAAAGATGGATCGTAGATCGTTGACGCAAATACGAGCAATCTCGCGCAACATCTCTGGAGAAAATTCTCGGATCTCAGGCTGTACCATGTCTATGCTAATCTGCCACACTCGCTCCAGTTCTTCGCTATCCTTGACGGCGCACGAAAGATGGTAACCTGTAGGTGAGCTCGAATCTTCTATAAGCCTTAGTTCGGATGGTGAGATTATCCGCATCTCTTGCCCGGTCCTCTGTTTAAAAATGTCAGGGAGCAAATGAATGTCAAATCCTACCCATTGTTTTCCCAGCAGGATGTGGCCAGGATGCGATGAGTCAAAAAGGTTCACAACAGCATCGCCGAAGGCCTACGCATAAAAGTCACAATAAGACGATGTCAAAGCAATCTTTTGGAGTTTAGGAGTTTTCTCCATGCTTACCACAGAATCATGGCCTGTCTTCAGACAAGACTTCTGCAGGCCAGCCCTCTCAAATGGCTCAGTCGCGGCCTCGACATAGAACCAGGAGTTATATGGGAAACGAGCATTGATCTCACAAATAATGGGCTGACATGGGCTCTCAGAAGTGGCCGAGAATAGAAAATCTGGGCGTGAACATCCTTGTCTCCCGGCATATCGTGGCACAATGCCAGACGAGGCGATCCACTGATGCATCTGTTTAGACTGGAGGACAAGAACGACCAAAATATTCTAGATCTCATACCCTGAGCACATCTTCTTCGTGTCTATCCAAGGGCATTCTCGATGGGAAATTCGCTCCTTCGTCCGAGAACCACCTCTCAATGATATTGGTCGTGACTTTTCCCAGTGCTGACTGTATTTGATCGAAGCGCTCCATCAGCGAAGGATGTATGTATGTGTGATATGTTGTTTTAGGTAAGGCAGTGCCTAGAAATGTGAGCATCGGTGGCCCAGTCTGGATATACTCGTTGTCTGCTTTCCTCTGCTCAGGCGATGTGGTGAGCTCTGTGGTTCGCACTGGATGGCCCTGGCGAATACTCTCCAATACATCGACCTGGTAAACCAGGTCGGAGGCTGACAGGGGCAAGTTTGACATGATGAACTGTCTGTAGTAATAGGTCGGCATAGAATGTACTCATTCTGTTTTCTGATTGAGAAGGGAAACAGTGGGATCATTATATAGCCTTTTCTCCTCAATAGATAACAGTGGATCTAAAGAAATACGCATTTCGCCAGTGGGACTAAGACAAAATATGTGACTTATCTCATAACCAGTCTCTTTAGTGCTGAGTAAGATCGGATAGATTGCCGTACAACCGTTACAGAATAAAGGAGCAATTAAGTGACTCACTTCTATCGACTTTACTTTCATGTGAGGCCTTTTGGGCATAGAAAATTCGTGACATGATATACCTACTTACACGTGGATCCCAAAGCTATGTTCGATATCATGGCCATGGCAGCTGAGTGTTGTTGCAGATATCATCACTCAGCCGAACGAGGTTTCCAGTGAATCGCAAATCCAAAACTAGACCAAATAAATAAAAATAAAAATCCTTTAAATTAAAGAGCATTGCTACACAGTCGGCAACTCTTGTTTTTTTATCATTTGGTGTTACCATTACATTACATACATAATTAGATTCCCCCCTCACCGTCTTTTTTCTTTTGGTGGGCGGTTATATGGGGTAAAGCTCGCTGATATCCAAAATGGTGTTGCTATTTCTAAAAGTGGGTAGCCTCAGCTCCAAAACCGCAATCATTAAACTATATGTAATAGCAATATCTTGACAAGAGCCCGAATTTTCCGCTACCCCTAGTCGTATATTCTTGAAACAAGGTGGAATGTTCGTCATGTTTAGTATGGCGGAGCAGAGTTACCCTCCCAGAATAGTAGGCCGCACAGCGATCTATCATCAATACCTAGGTAGGTAGTCCAGAATGAAACCACAAGTATTATGGTTTGCAGCTCTGCAAATAATAGCACGACATTAAAGACTAGGTATGTCAACTATGTCCAAATATAAAAAGAGGAAAATTCGGCACTTGGCTCTTAGCTGGTGATTCCATCTCATCATATAACGAAAGAAATGCTGTATAGTAGCTATATTACCCTATTCAACTCAAGGAAGCACTTCCATAACTTCTGTTCACCGTATATTAGACTCTTCGATAAGCGGCTATATGTGTACTAGAAATATCCTTTATATCAGACATTCAGTCCGCGGCAATAATAGGGTGGAAGACCTCCCATATTATATTACAACCTAATACTTATGGCCATGGTTGTGTATCTTGATAATACCCACCACGTACTTGTTTAACCTATGTGCTTTGAATCAACATCTAAATCTACATCCAATCTAACCTTGGAGAGAGCAATAATGATCTCTAAAACTTAGGGGGTAGCTATTAGCAAGTTGACTCTCTAGCACCCCTGCGTGCGTGGAGTTTCGGCATCGAATCCGGATGCGAAAGAAAGCCGTTTATCTACCGCTAAAAGCATTTACTAAGTACCGTGTACCAAGTTCTTCATCTGTCTGCTGCTATGGCTATATTTCATGTCGTATATGCTACTATAGCTACATTTCTCTAGTATCTGCTATTATAGCTACCTACCCATCCATATACTTTTATTATATATTTCTATAACAGTATCTTTAAAAGAATATAAGCATGCGCTTTTATGAAACCACCCTAACACCTTCACCAATGCGAAGCCCCATTATCGCATAGGCATTTGAATAGGAGCTTTAAACTTGCCTGGCACAGTGTATATCCCGACTATTCACAACCATCCCAGCTACTGATGCTGCTGATACGCTCTCTATAGTTTCCCATTTCGGGCACACTCCTCTTTGAACCTAGTGATTTTGTAACCGGTAGCTTGATAATAGCTTCAAGACCTCTTGTAATCACCAAATCAAGCGGCGACCAGTTATATTCATCCACCAGCTCAAAATAAGCACCATTATCAAGAAGCAGCTGGACAATAACCTCATCGCTTTTCCTAACTGCATGAAAGAACGCCGGCTGACTGTCTTCATCCTTTGACTCAAGATTAGCACCGTTCTCAAGGAGTAGCTTGGCAGTAGCTTCATGGCCGTTTTCAACTGCATAAAAAATCGCCGTCCAGCCGTTTTTGTCTTTTGCCTCGAGATCAGCACCCTTATCAACTTGAAAATGGAATCATAACCACTCTTGGCTGCTAATGAAAGTGCCGTTCGGTCATCTTCGTCCCTTGACTCAAGATCAGCCTCATTCTCAAGAAGCAGCTTAACAATAGCTTCATGGCCGGTCTTGGCTGCTAAGGAAGTTGGCGTCTCCTTGCATTCTGTCAAGGCATTTGGACCAAATTTGTATATCAACTTTTGTGTCAAGTCCCGAAGTCCAAAAAAATGCTGCCAGATGAAGTCCTGTGACCCGACTCGCCCTAAGTGGTTGCATTGCAATTTTCCCATCCATTTCACATAGTTGCCATGCAGCCTCCATTGTTGATTGGTCGCCGAATAAAGTATTGATGTCTAAATTTGGACTGTCTGCATTTCGTGCATGGTGTCCCCATTTCTCAGCTGCGTAGGAATAGAGAGGATTGCGTCGCATTCGCTCCCTAATCGCCTCGTATGTGGGACAGACGCCCAATTTAAATACATCGAATGAGAGGTAAGTAATGCATGTTGATGTAATCTTAGTATGTGCGCCCGGAAACCAATCTTTTGGAGTCCGCTGAAAGTACTCTTGTGTTGTGTAATGGACTAATCGGACAACGTCGCTCTTTTTATCGACGGACCAACCCAGCACATGCGGAGACTATGTCACTAATCTCTGGGATGTTGTCATCATCTATTCCACGACTACCTTTCTCTACAGCCAGTGCTGGCTGAAGCTCAAGTGTGGATAGCTGTCTCATGGCGCATGATACCCACGACAAGGCGTGCAAAGCAAGCTGCTGAAACCCTGCTCCCTCGTTTTTTATTCTCTTCATTGTTTCGCCGTAGGTTTGATTCAAAGCCTCATCACCTTTTGGTAAATTGTCTAAAGCTCTGAGAACTGCCTTTGGTGTAGGTTGATGTTGGAACGAGTCTAGATGGAGTTTTGCAAGAAGAAACCTGTATGGATGTCAGTAGAGGCATTATTAATAGACTTCATGCAACGTACATTCCATCAGTCGAGTTGGCGATTTGGTGTACTATTCTTCTTTGCGAATCGGAACGCTTTAGGATGAAAGATGGTAACCCTGATATATGTTCCTCTAAATATTGTCGAACATCGTCTTCTCTTGTTCGAATATCCAGTAATATGCTTTCGTGGAACTGGTTTCGGATGCCTTGTATATGCCGCGAGGTCGCAAACAAATTTGCTTTTGTCGCATTCTGTAGCGCGAATATCTCAGCCAAGAAATTGGTTCGGTTGTTATCAGCCGCTGGGCACTCATCAAGTGCGTCGACGATTACAAAGACCCTCGTGTACATCCGAGCCACGGACTGTAAAGCTCCGCGAATTTCTTCCAGGGATGGCCGTGTATGTTTGGCTCGATGAAAGTTGTACAAAATTTTTACACCACCTGGTAGGGAATGTTGCCGTGCAGAAAGTTGCTTCAATAAGCTTGCCATTAAATCGTTAACTTGCTGATCGTCAGTGCGCTGGAAGTTGCAGTAGATGTACGCGATTCCAATAGTGATGTCTTGATCAAATCGTGTATATAGATCGTTAATTACGATTGATATGAGAATGGTCTTTCCCGCTCCAGGAATGCCTTGGCAGAATAATGTCTTTCTGCTTGTCTGAAGCCACTCCTCGGATTGTGACGAGTTGAGAAACCACTGACCAGTCTCACGCTGCCGTCTCTGAAAGTAATCACTCTGTTGAAGACCATAATTTACCAGTGTTAGCCATTCGAGGATCCTAATGTCTTCCTCGCTAGTGATTTTAGACTCGATACGTGTGACAGCTTCTCCAGTCGTAGCAAAGTCTTCCAAAACTACATTTAGCGTTAGACGGATTTTTAAGGTCATATGTGTATGACTGAGAGTTGCTATTCATCAATTGGAGCGGTAAAAACTCACATTTCTCAAGAGTTTTAGGTATGGCTTCCAATTCATTGATTTCTTGCGGTCGAATCACTCTCAAGAGGTCCTTCGCATATGCTGCTGCCACAACAGCAGAGTAGGGCTGCCAGATTTTGTTTTTGTGATCATCAGCATAGTCACAAATCCCTCTAATAACTAATAACAATACAAGGGAAGTTATCCATCAGTCCTGCTGCTTCCATCTCAAAGCTTAGAACACCCCAAGCGTCTCGTAGCTCATCTCGACATTTGGCAGACCTTAGGACAGCATTACCAGGGGCAATAAGGCCGTAATGAACTATAGGATCATCC
Source organism: Trichoderma aggressivum f. europaeum (assembly GCF_033847375.1). Taxonomy (NCBI): domain Eukaryota; kingdom Fungi; phylum Ascomycota; class Sordariomycetes; order Hypocreales; family Hypocreaceae; genus Trichoderma; species Trichoderma aggressivum. The sequence goes on from NW_026946367.1 coordinate 2,066,909, forward strand.
GAATATCGAGAAAGTCTCTCTTCCAACTGTGCAGGATCACAGGCTGAACAATTTGCTTCAGATTCATGATGATAAGTCGCACTGAACAGTTGGTCTTTATCCCGACCCGGAAAGCGATATTGCCTCAAACCGCGAAGCTTTGCCGCTTTCAGAGCCACTTGTTGGATGTAATGTGACATGTGGCCTTCGCCAAAATCGTGTTCGGATTGCAGCAGCTCAATGGCCTTTGACAAAACCTTAGGTGGTTTGTTCAAGTGTGATTCGATGGAGAATTCTCCATCTTTCTTCCATTTTCCATATCGTATTGAAGAACGCCGCCTACATGTTTAAACCGTCAGCTTTAGGTACTTTGGAAAGGCGTTGCTTTTGGTGGCTTGCCATGGTTTCCCTTTGTGACACCAACGACGACGTCTCCGAGCAGATCATTGAATGGATCATCTGGATCCGGTCGATTCGGCGCTCCACCACCCACGCCTACGAGCAAGCCGAATCGAATATTGGGGAAAATGCGAATCATTCGTACAGCAGTCTGTGCGCCAGCATTTGTTCCACAGGTGCCCAATCCGGTGAAAGCAATAGCAACATTATGCCTGCCATCCGACCGAGGAGATAGCTGTTGTCGTCTTTTGCGGCTGAGGGAAGCTGTTCATGTTGCTCATCTAACAAAGCCTTTGCCGCGTTGAGCTCACATTGAAGCACGCAGATCCACCCAACAGTATATGCGTCATGGGATAACCGCTTCTTCTCGCTGACTCCAAATGGCGTTGGTTCTTCAGGTAGTCCAATGTGGGACATTGTTCAGCCAGCCGACGCCAATGCCTAGCTGGAGTGGGAATAACAACAGCGCTGAAGAGATGAAGACAGATATGGACCAAGTACTGGATTTGGTGGTACATCAGCAAAGTTTGACGGTCTTTACCTGTGTCTAGCTACTAATTGGATGGTGATACGATGTTGCTTGGCAATAGCTTGCTGTTGAGAGCATAGAATCCCTCATGTTCCGCATCTAGGCAGCAGAAAACGGGTCAGCTTATAATGGTCATGATGCTGCTTGATCGGTGTAGTTGCTACATGCTCGTCTTCTGCGTTGTTCTTCCACGTTTCCTCGGTGGGCAATTCTTATTGTATATTAGCTGGCCCTGTGAGATCTTTTCTTTTATAGATGAGATATGATGATTATGTGGCTGGTTTTTCTTTTGTATTTTTTTTTTTTTTTGGTTTGGTTTGGTTTGGTTGGCTGCAAGCTAAAAATACGACCCATTCATTGTCAAAGTTAAAGCCCCAGCGTATGGTTGCATGCGCCTGGTCATAGAAGGAACAACATTGAAAGACTTTGTACGTTGAATATACCTACACACTGAATCTGAATCAAAAATTCAGATGGTACAGGAGCCAGTATTCGCTGCAGACACTCCATAAATCTTCGTAGTCATTAAGATTACCATGTATAATAACCTACCTTTGATGGAGGCCTACTAGCCCAGAGCCCATGACTTGAAAGCGCGTTACACCTGATGTACTGGCGAGTAAATGTATATTGGACGCGTGTAGCAGCCAGGCGTGGGCCATAAATGCAATTCAAATTCTATTTCTTTAAGATATTTCCACATGTTAGGTACACGTAAGTTTATAGCATCTCGATTATGGGGCTTGCGATAAGCTCTGTGGCGCTCACTTAAGCTTGCTACACCACATAACTTTTCACTCCGACATGGAGAGGAGATACGCAGACGGGTATTTAACCCGACCCTTTTCCTATCATTCCGCGCAACTGATGATCAAGTTCTATTCCTCTTCATAATTATCACACACGTTCACATCGTGTACTCTCCAACTCATATTCTTACATCGCTCCATTACCAAACTATCACCGCTTTTGGTCTATCATACGATGTCCTCGACATCGTTTAGCAGCAGACAATGGGATTCAACCTGGGACGGCTTGCCTAGAGAAATTCGACTTCTCATCTTCGAAGCCTTGGTGCAAGACGGCTGTAGATTGAGTCGCTTGGCCACAGTGTCCAGAGAGTGGCAGACCGAGCTCGAGCGACATAACTTTGGTCGAATCAAGCTAACACCATCGCGCCTCGCTGACTTCAGTTCAATGATTCATCGCAATCGGGTCTTTGTTACCTATATTTGGTTCTGCTTGGAACTTGATGAATATGACTGCGCCAAGTGCTATCCAGACAGTGCAGGCCCGGAGTTTGAAGAAGCATTCGCTGTCAGTGACACAGTTCACTGTCCTATTACCACGTCATTCCATACCCTCTTCTCCATTCTCAGCACATGGGATCTTACCACCAATTTGATACTCGATATTAGTATCTATTCGCCTAGTGACTCAGAACATTGGTTTAAGTATCTGACCTTTATGCCCGATACTGCTCTAGATACATTAGACTGTCGGCGTAACATACAGCATATGGTATTTAAAAAACTAGTCCATCATGACCCTCCACATGGATGGGTTCGGGGTTCTTCATACTACCCTCCACCTCGAAGAATGCTTCTTAACGGTTTTTCTTCAATCATGGAAGAAGGACCGTTTAGTAGTCATCGGTCAGAGCTACAATGGTGGGATCGGCTTCCATCGGTCCCTGTGGTAACCACTCTACTTCTGCGGCAACAGAACCGCCGCAGATGGAAGCCAAAATCGCTTGCACATATGTTTGCCCGTTTTCCTAGACTTCAAGAAGTCCACTATGAACCCTGGAGAGAATGGAACTTTAAACAGGGGCTTACAGACAGAGGTGAGTGTGGCTACATACCTGCCCGAGTTACTGCTCGATGCCATCTGGCTATGCACTCGATTGCTAATAATCTGCATCTTTTATTCAGAGTATCCATATCTTTTTGAGTCTATCCAACGTTTCAACGGCAATCTTAAGAGACTTGTGGTTTTCGAGAATTTTAATCAACAGTATTCAAGGTATATGCAGCGAATTCAGTTCGGGGTTGGAGTATCTGGATGCGACATTATTCGTGAACCAGCCCCTGCTGTCAGCCGGATAGTCGCACTCACCAGCCGCAAGCTTGAGCATCTCGCAGCATCATTTATCGTAGATGCTAGCCACTTCTTCAACATCGAACCCTCTTGGGAGTGGCCAAACCTGACTTCACTTGTGCTGACTTCAAAGTTACTTGCACCAGACGAAAGTCCAATCGAAATTGGAGCTATGCTTCGAGCCGCGGCGGCAGTGGCTACAAAAATGCCACAGCTGAAGACAATGGAGATTTGGAACGGACGAAAGGGCATCGCGGCGCTCTTCAAGTACCAGGTGTCCCACCATATACAGCAGGCTAGAATTGTTTGGAGAGGCACCTGGAAATTGGTCATGGAACCGTCTGTAATCCGGGCTTGGGAAGCTGTCGTACAACAGCACCATAGCTGGAGACTTGATTTTACTGAGGAGCTACTAGATGGAGCTGCTATCAAATCCCATGGTGACGCAATTCGCTACCTTATGCTTTCAGGTCAGGTCATTCGGCCTATCTCGTTGCAGCAGATCCGGATAGAGCAAAGAGCCTTGGGTAATGTAATGACAATGGGATAGTGATTGAAGAATGGACAGAGATATGAAGCGCAATTGCATATATGGGAAATACAAGCCAGCACCCCCAAGTGTGGCATCCAGCATTTCATAGCTCAAACTTAAAGCCGCATAGGTCGCGAGTTATAGTACCAGAATCAAAGATGTATAGCTATAGTAGCAGACACTAGAATCAAGTATCTATAGTAGTTGAAAGTAGCGACGGTAGCAGATACTTCACAAAGCCGAGTATCTACTATCTGTTAAGTAAAGGGTTTCCCTTCTCATGCTGTTCCCACACTTGAATCTTGGGCACTCACTGGAGTACCGAATAGTAGACTTGGGAGGGCTGAATAGCTACTCGGTAGTTATGAGGACATATTACTGCGTCAGTCGTATCGTTATGCCTTTAACTCTTGCCTGATATCTGTTCCAAACATCACACCAGAGACCTTTCTAGCTACGTTACACGTCTTTGATGATCTCAATTACGGCTTTGTGCACTATCCTTGCAACACGCAATCAATGCATCAGTTGCATATTGCTGGTGAAGGATGGAATCGTCCCATTTCACATTGTAAGTGTTTTCCTCTCGGGAAGATGGAAATAGTTTGGGCGTGATACCTTGCTTTACACCTGTTAGATGTCAATATTTACACCTCGGGTATGTCCTCCAGAAATTACCGAGATTCAAGATATCTGTGCTTCTTATCGCGAAAGACTGAATATTCTCGTCAAGGTTTATCCAGTTGAAAACATCCACTGCAAATGTCTCATTTGGGAAATCCGCATTGTCGGAAGGTTACCCTCCGTCACCAGCACGCTGCCCTCGATCACTAATCCATTCCTGGTCGTATAGGCCCGAGTGTCCAAGGCGCCATTGGAAACGATCAGTCGCAATATTCGCGATGGATGAGCCCTGTCACGAAGCAGGTGACCAAAAGTATGGGCGATAAAAGGGCCGAGATGAACTTCTTCGAGTGCCGACATATTCACATGCCCAACGATGTAGACCTTCGCTAACGGCATCGCTTGTTTGGGATATCTTGCGGACGATCATAATATACTGCACAGGCTAAAACCAACGACCGTAATGCAGAGCTCTTATAGCAGTTTGGGCTGCCAGTAAGTTGGCACGGTAGTTGAAGATATCCTCCAGTGATAACGGAGACTAGTATGGCCCAATTTAACAGCTAAACTGAGGCTATAAAACCCGTATTAGCCAAATTTTTAAGCTTATATGATTAGCCGTGGTTAAATGGTTCGTGTGCAAATGCTACCTCCGCATGTTTTACAAGGTAACATTTTCTCCGCTTGTCATATAACACGGTATCTCCGCCTCTCACATAACACGGCATTGACTCTGCCTAGTATACAACACCGTATTGTCTCTAACGGCCATACGAGGTAGCATTACCTCCGCATAGCATACAGAATGACACATTCAAATTCTCCGTCACCGGTTAATTATCTATTTTAGAAACAGCATGAAACTTGTGTAGATCATTGCTTAATTCCACCAATCGTAGATTCTAGACTCTCTACGCAGTATTCCCACAAGTATATAAGAAGTCGACGTTGCTGGTTATCAATCAGATAAGTCGGTTGCTCCCAACAAGGTTGAGACCAGAATCCAAACCACATCAGCATGAAGTCTTCTGTTGTCGCAGCTCTTGGCTGCCTTGCCGGCAGTGCCCTCGGTCATGGGCAGATCCAAAACTTCACCCTCAACGGCGCGTACAACCAGGGCTTTATCCGTATGTCTCCGTTCTTCTTGTAGTTTCCAACCAGCTTCATAAGATATGTCTAACATTTGTACTCAAACAGTCGATTACTACTATCAAAAGGTCAACACTGGCCACTTCCCCAACGTTGCAGGCTGGTATGTTACAAGCCCAAGACCTCTGCTTCTTCCCCGTGAGTGGATTGCTTATAAGGACGGTATAGGTATGCCGAGGACTTGGATCTGGGCTTCATCTCCCCTGACGCCTACACCACGCCCGACATCATCTGCCACAAGAACTCAGCGCCTGGTGCAGCCACTGCCACCGCCGCAGCTGGCTCCACCATTGTCTTTTCATGGGGCCCTGGCGCATGGCCACACCCGTATGGTCCCATTCTCACATACGTTGCTCAGTGCAGCGGATCGTGCACGACCGTGGACAAGACATCGCTCCGCTGGGTCAAGATCCAGGAGTCAGGCATCAACTACAACACCCAAGTCTGGGCACAGCAGGATCTTATCAACCAAGGCAGCAAGTGGACCGTAAAGATCCCAGCAAGTCTCAAGCCTGGAAACTATGTCTTCCGAAATGAGATTCTCGCGTATGTTGTCCCCTTCTTGTTACGCCTCGCCCGAGGCTGATGGTATTAAACTAACTTGAACGATTTCAGCGCCCATGGTGCCTCGAGCCAGAATGGCATGCAGAACTACCCGCAGTGCGTCAATATTGTCGTCACTGGGTCGGGCACCAAGTCGCTTCCTGCCGGAACCCCAGCAACTTCACTGTACAAGCCCACCGACCCCGGCATCTTGTTCAACCCTTACCAGACAATCACCAACTACACAATCCCTGGCCCAGCCCTGTGGCAAGGCTAAACTTGGGGAACACAGAGTGAGTGCATGTAGCGAGGTCTCTGGTGCGGAAAGGGAGACGCGGGGTACATAGGCAGATGGTGCTGGATTGAGTGTATACACAGGTATCTTTAGCGATTGAACTGTGTAGAAAGCTCAAGGAATCCAAAGTATGAATATAAATATTTTACTCATGATATGGTGCGCTGTAATGATAAATGCTTGTTGAAACACATTCCTGCTTGGATACCTCTGCAGAGTGCAGTAATGACATTGTCCAGTATTGTCTTGTTTGCGATCAATAACCATGGGCGGGGCCTGTGTAAAACATCTACGAGTATTCAAGAACACACACAGACTTACTGAGCAATCAAGTTGAATCCGCATCCACAAGTCCACTTATGGATGGTTTAGGCTAGAATAAGCCAAATCTGATTATCAACATAAAGGCGCTTATGCACTGCATCTCTCCAATAAGATCAACTTGTGCTGTACAAACCACCTTTTGGCGGCGCTTAGACACCCATGTCCGATTGTGGGGCCGAACCCCCACTCCGGCGCACTCGGGGTCAGAACCAACAACGGCCACTTCCGGACATCTTCACTCCGGAACCCGGAAAACGTCAACTTCTGGACATTGTCGACTTCTGCACGTGAGAGGTTTTCCGTCAGGTGCGGGGAAGGGGGTTTGAGGGAATATTTAACGCGCACAACTTTCCGACCTGAAGCTCTCCCCAACTCTTCCCAAACATCATCACCACTGCACTCATCCGTCTCTACCATTTGGTCCTTTTTTTTTTTTTTTTTTTTTTTTTTTTGGCTCGTCTTTGCGAAATCTCTTGATCATTGAAGCCTATTGCCCACCACCACAACATCCCCAACTCGCAACCCACAAAATTGCACACAACAGACATAATCATCATGATCTCAGACCTTTTTGCGCAGTTGGCAAGCGCCAACAACCTTCACATGGAGCTTCAAAATATGCTCTTTCTACTTGTCGCAGTCTTCCTCGCTCTCAATATACCTCAGCGATTCCAAGCTGGCTTTATGGGGTTCTTCTCAGAACTTTTTGAGCAATTGGAGCGCTTCAACAGCCTTCGGGTCGAGCTTCAAAATACTCTTGTTTACGCTACCTATGTTGTAACCTTTGTCGCTCCCGTGGCTCCAAAACACTACCAGACATCCATGATGAGCATGCTCTCAAACCTTGCTTCGCCATTGGGCCGCCTCGGCAGCCTCGGCCTCGATCTTCGCGATAGTTTCTGTACTTTTCTTATACCCGACCTCGCTCTCCAGCTGCTGTATATACTCCAGCACACGCGGAAACTCCGTCTTCCATGAGCCTCCTTCCCATTCGCCCATGGAGTCGAAGCTTCCTTGGGCGGCGAAGAGCGGGAAGCTGAGGATGATGTCAGCCGGAGTGAGATGGTCGCAGCAGATGTAGCGACCGCCGGAGGTTCGGAGTTGTTGATCAAGGAACTTGATGTGCTTGTAGATGTTGGGGAAGATGTAGCTTGCGAAGATGCGGTTGGCGACGGCGGTGGTGACTGGGCGGATGAAGAATGGGATCGGGGGTTGTTTGAGTTCTAGAAAGCGATGCATGAGCGTCAGCGTCGAGTTATTGGGGGAAGCGGTTCATCTTCTTGTCATTCTTTCTTTCGCTTTGTCTTTTTTTCTTTTTCTCTTCTTCCTCCGTCTTCTCTTCAGAGAGGGGCTATACGCACTTCCAATCACCAGGCTGAGCACCAGATACGGCATGAAGCTGCCTTCGCTATAGTGCAAAAAGTACTGGTTGCGCAACCAGGCCTCAGTCTCACCACCGATCTTGCCCTCCATGCCCTCTTTCCATTTCTGCGGCACGAGCCGGCGGCCCTCTGGGAAATGCTCGCAAAGATACTGCGCCAAGTGGCCGCTCTCCGCAAGGACAATTGGCTCGGCGCCCTCACCAGGAGGCGTGATGACGACGACGGGGGATTTGCCCAGGGGATGCACTTGTTCGAGCTCTGGGGGTGCGAAAGAGGTTTCCTTGTTGCGGTGGTGCAGCTTGACGTCGAACTTGATCTTGAGCTCTTCAAGCAGCCAAAGCAAGCTTTGAGATCGGGATTGATTGAGCCTGTATCAATTGGATGAGCTGAGGTTGCTGAAAGTTGGGGGAGAATCAGGTGTCGGAGATGCAAGCGGTCAGCTTCGTGTTTGTATGACATACCAGTGAAGGGTGACTTGGGGTTGCTCCTCATCAGTAGCCATGGTGAATTGAATAGCGCAATGAGCGATGGTAGATTTAGAATGAAATTCTGTTCTGATTGAATGAGAAGGCGATGTGTGTGAATTGTTGTAGTTAATTAAGTGAATGAAATCAAAAACAGTCGATGACGGTGTTTTAAATGAAATCAGACATCAGGGTCCCATCAACGTCATAGCGACAACGTTGTTTTTAAAGGGAAAAAAACTAACAATAAGCAGCCTCGGCGCAAATTTCCCAAAAGCGCCACTAGAAAACCGGGGATCATGTCATTGCTCCCGCAGATTCAGAACTCAAAACAGACAGCCAAAGATCCAGGAACAGGCGTAAGTGGGCTTAGTGTCGGAGCTCAGGCTTTCTTTTCGGCATGGGGGGTTTTGTGCCTCGGCCGGATGTTTGCGCCTTTGTAAGCTGGCTTACTGTGCATCAGACGTTCACATTGAGCGGTTGCGGCGATAGATTAGTATCTGTAGGATAGATTAGTAGGTAGCAACTCTTTCATGATTCAAATGTCGCCGGTGGCAATCGTGCAATTGAGTGCAACGTCCCTCGTGATGAGTATATCGTGATGAGTATACACGCCTTGGCGTCAAAAGTGTTTTGTCCGAGTTGCTCCGTCCCCATTACCAAGGGCGTGGAAGCTTCTGGGACAGTTCTGTTTCCGCAATATTCTTAATCTCTCTCAAAGGTTCAATTCCTGTATCACGGTTCCCGTCTCGCCAGCAGAGCTATCGTTTAATGGCATTTGTAACCCTTACTTGAAGACTTAATCACTGAAGAAAAAAGGCCCTGTTCAGATCCACTTCAACCTTCACCCAGCAGGAAGCCTATATTGCCACTTTCAATAATAATAATAATAATATTGATACTCTAGATAGCTAACTAAGTGCCACTTTCAATACAATACAAAGCCTCTTATCAACATAATTGCCATCATTGTCCTTCAAAATCTCTTCACAAGTAAAGTGCGCAGCCCGGCGATCAACTTTTGGTGGAAAAGCATGCGCCACCTGGCACTTCATTTTCCCGCCACATCATTGGCCGCTCACCTCCGTCAAGCCACAATCTCCGAAAATGTTCCGCCACATCAACTCAATCCAAACCCCAGCAATGAATTCTCACATGCTCAAAACTCCGGCTATATAACCTTCACCCTGTCCGCTCCCCTCGAGCCATTGAGCTCTGCGCCATGCACGCACCAAGGACCATCTGCTCAAGATGTGCCTCGCAGATCCGCTCAGTTCAGGCTCGCTCTCTCGGCGGCGCGGCGCTGTTTGCGTCCATGGGTGATGCCTCAAATGCATCATCAAACACATCGTCGAATGTCTCATCCAGTATAACAAGGGACGGGGCTGGAGAGGCAGCTGGACGGCAGCTTTACAGCAATGGGCGAGGAGCTCCAAAAAGGAGCCAGCGAAGACCTTTCAACGGACCGTCAAGCTTCACAAAGAGGGGACCGCTGCGGCCCTCGGAAGACTCTGCCATTGCGCTCTTCAATGATGTCGTCAGTCCAGAGGCCAAGAGGGCGGCATCGCAGTCGTCTCCCCTTGGTGAGCTGGAGATTGCGGCCAAGATTAAGGATCTGTCTGCCAAACAGATGGACGTTGTTGAGAAGCTGCAAGTCTTCCAGACAACCATCGAGCCGCACCTCAACGAGTTCCGCGGACAAATGCCTAAGCATTTACTCCTCTCATCGACTCTATTTCTCGACAAGATGTGCGAAGAGATTGTCGAACACGGCTACACCGGCCACGGCGTCGATCTATCCCTGCTCTACAGCATCGTGAGAAAGACTGATCTCGACGTAAGGAATCAGCTCGTTCTCAACGTCTGCCACGCCCTCATTTTCGATAAGAGAGATTCTGCGGGTCGCAGCGCCTTGCTGGACGAACTCACTGGCCTGTGGCAGCACATTTCCCAACTTCGCCGCAAGAGCCAAGACCCTCGACAGTTGAGATTTGCCTTTCCCTCGTTTCAAGATGTCCGACAAGACGTTGCCGAGGGCAAAGCGACTAACCCTCACACGGATCCCACGACAAGGGCACTGGCTGCCATCTTCCTACAATTCAGCCGGGACGAGGCCCGCGACATCTTGCCGGCACTCTTGACCACTCTTGCCGTTCTCTCAGATCAGCGACTCGTCAAGAGTGGGACAAACATCGTCATGGACCCCTTGGTGAAGCTGGTAGCCGTGGCCCTCGGCAACCAGGAAGATGCGACACAATCCTACGTCTCTGGAATCTTTGACGACCGTGTGCGATACCCCTCGGCGAGACTCACAGAGATTCAAACCTACGTAGTCCAGCAGTGGCCGCACGCAACTGAACTGATACACAAACGGTCAGGCTCCTCGTCCGGTTTCACCGCTCTCCACCGCCAGCTTCGATCAGCATACCTGGCCCGCGATTATGGCACCGTATACGCCATCTGGGAAGACTTCAAGAGTCGCCTGGATCAGAAACCGGAGCTCGCCAAGCAGTTGCACAGCAATGCCGAATTGCTGGACTTTTGGGTCTTTATATGGTGCGCGAGCCGTCGTGCCAGGCCTCTGCAGGAAACGTTTGACCTCATGCAGCGGCTGCGGATACATCCGACCCTCAAAACTTACACGGGCATGATGCACGGGTGGAAGATTTGCAAGGACACGGATCGGATCGACGCGCTCTGGAAGAAGCTGGCGAGCTCTGGCCAGAAGCTCGACGCCCACATCTGGACGGAACGCATCTCCAGCCTGATCGAGGCGGGCAAACCCCAAGCCGGTCTCGAAGCGCTCGCAGAGATGCTTGCGCTGTGGAAGCAGGCAGTCCAGAAGAACGCCACCCACACAGCCGTACAACCCACGATTGAGGCCGTCAATGCTGCCTTCAAAGGCATCATCCAGGTCGACCGCAAGGCCGCCTTTGAGGTGCTCGAGTGGGCAAGCCGCGAGCAGATCCAGCCCAACATCCGGACATACAACATCCTCATCCGCCATAGCTTCCGAGACGACTCCCCCGACGAGGTTCAGACGCTGCTCAAGGTCATGTCGCAGCACGGCATCGAGCCAGATGCAGCCACCTTCACCATCATCCTAGAGGAAGTCATCGGCAGAATGGGCACCGCCTCAGCCGCCGACCAAGTCGAAGCCGTGCACCTCGTCTTCCAGGACATCCAAAGCGCCGGGCTCCGTCCCAACCTCGAAACATACGGCAAAATGCTCTACGCCGTATCATCCCTCGCCAACGGCACCGACGAGGCCATCGCCGCGGTGCTGTCACACATGCGCGCCGACGACTTCAAGGTCACGCCGCACATGGTCACCATCCTCATCGAGCGCGCCCTGCACCGCGACCCGCCCGACATGACGGCCATTGACGCCCTGCTCCTCGAGCACGGCTTCTCAAACATTAGCCAGGGCGACCAGACCCTGTGGGAGCGCGTCATGAGCGCAAACGCCATCACCGGCAACACGGAGCGCGCAATGGCCGTCTTCAACGACTTGCATAGGGCCGGACGGCCAGTCACTTCGTTGCCGTGCCTGGCGGACCTGCTGTGGGCGCTTCTGTCGGGCGACAAGCGTGATGAGGCGCGGCATGTGGTGGATGTGGTGCTGGATTATAAGACGAGGGATGGGAACAGCGACGTCAAGGATGGGCGGTACTGGAGGCATTCTTTCTGGTTTTTGGCTGATGAGGGGGGCTTCCTCGAGGGGAGGGATGTGCCGGACGTGCTAAAGGCGAGTCTGCGCGGGTGAAGGCCATAAGAGATATTATCTAGGAGACTCATAGACTTACTGTATAGTACGTGGTTCATCATACAATGTAAAGTATCAATGACGACAACATTCACATGTCAATACACACTCATAACTGTCTCTTGTGTATCTCTGTTTGGGTATTCTTTATTCTTCTTCTTTCTCACAACAACCTACGTCGTATCCATATCATCCCCCCCTCCACCATCCCTCCCCCCCAACATCGCCGCCACCTTCTCCAGCCCTTCCACCTCACCTTTACTCAACCCCCTCCCCTCACCCTGCCACTCCCCATCACGAACCTCTCCCTCCGGCCCCAACTCCAACCCAACCACCGTCTCAAGATACTTCCTCGACGACGTCTCAATATACTCCGCGCGCTCCCTTCTCCACGACGGCGCCGCCGCCGCGGCAGCATCCGTGCCAGAATCATCCCCAAGACCAGGCAACAACTCCCTCAACGACCCGGACAAAGCCCGCAGCGCCTGCAGCTGCGAAAGCGTAAACTCCGTCGTCGTCGTAATCGGCTGCTGCCCACCGCTCTCTTCAAGCCCGCCTCTATCGCGCAAGAAGGTGAACGGATGAGCCGCCGCCGCACTACCACCACTCTCTCCATTCGTCTCTTCCGTCTTGGTGGTATCAGGGACGACGCCCAGTAGGGACCGCAGGGTTTTGAGAAGAGCGTCGTTGCGGGCTTTTTCAGCTTCCAAGACGGCGTTTAGCTTCTGACTTGCTTGAAGCCGTCTGCGGAGGGCGTTGATTGATTCTGGAGAAGGCTTATCGATTTGTTGCGCCGCAGCGGCATCTTCATCGGGGAAATCGAGGCCGCTGTAATGTGAGAGACGCATGTATGGCTGGTCTTGCGGTCTGACTGTGATAATATTCTGCATAACGTAGAGTTCGAAAATGTCAAAGTTCTTGTCAATGGAGGCGTTGAGCAGTGTTTCCAGCTGGTGTGTGCCGTTTTCGATTTCGAGTTTTGCGGCTTCTTCGGGAGAAAGGTTGGGGTTCTGGTCAGGGTTCTTGCTGCTTTTTGAAAAGCCGAGTTTCTTGGGGGGTATAGAGAGGAGGAGGCGTTCAACAGAGTCGAGAGCACGGTCGGCGAGGACGTTGACGGTGTTGATGATGTCGTCGAGGAGGGACTGCGGGGGGGGAATATGTCAGCTTGTTGTTGTGATTTCTTGAGATGGAAGAATTGTGAGGCGTACGACGGGGGGGTAGCTAAAGTGCTCTGTGAGGAGCTCGTAGTCGGAGTTGCTGGCAGCCATGGCGGGCTGAGGTGGACGAGGCTGATGAAGATGGTGATGCTTAGACGAGGCTGTGACGCGACACGGCGCGTTGGTATACAGAGTTGAGCTTTGTCCGAGTCGTTGCCGATGTCGATTATTAATTGTTCAGCGGTGTGATTGATCCAATGAGTCCAAGTTTGTCTCAAGATTGCGCAATCCAGCGCAACAACCAACCATTCATCAATTCATTCCCATTCTTTGTCTTCGTCTTCGTCTTCAATTCGTCATTGTAAAATCCACAAACAAAGTAATTCAATCAAAGGTCCCAAAGTGGGGCTCCAGTGACAGCTCCTTCGGTACGTACCGATCCCCCACTTCTCTCAGCTCTTATCAATCATGTTCCAAGGCGGTCTCGCCGATCATGTCCAATTATCGACAATCCACACACAATCCGACTCTCCCAACACTCTCATATACAACTCTCCTATACATAGATTCTTCATTCTTTTCTTCATTGCTTCATTCCTTCATATACGGATCGCGCGGATACGCCGCTCTTCTCGCCCAGCATGTCGAAATACGCCGAAATGGCCAAGGGCAAATTGTCCTCGGGCCGCGAAAAGGCCTCCGAGTACAAAGGCAAGGCCAAGGGCAAAGTCGTACGTCGTCGCATCGCATCGCATCGCATCGCATCTCCAGCGTCTCACAAAATGCTACTCTATATATTTAGCATGATACACCAGACAGACACGAGCTAACATATACATCTTCTTCTTCTGCTACAGACAAAGCACATCCCCGGCCGAGGCCACAAAGAGGAAAACGATGCTCCCTCCCACGTCGCCCGCCCCTTGGCCTCCCTCCGCGACCCAAACTCCTTTGCTCCTCCGCCCAAGCGCACCGGGTCCGGCCTTGCGCCTCCACCGCCTCCCTCCACAGCCAAACGATCCGTCGTCGCGGCGCCGTCCAAGTATCAAGATCCGCATGGGCCGAGGGTCGAGCCGCCGCCTAGATTCGCCGACGAGCACCAATTGGAAGCGTACGAGGCAGACCAGGAAGCCCAACCGGCATCATCCGGACCCTACAGAGTCAACACCACGGGGCTCACGACAGATCATCTCCCGCCTCCCCCCGTGAGGAGAGACGCCGCGGGCAGTCGGAGTCCGCCTTCGTATGATTCAGTCGTCGGCGCAGCCCCCGGCGACACCAAAGCCCCGAGTCTTCCCCCGAGGCTGCCTCCGCGATCAGGGTCCGGAACGCCGGATCGAACGGCCAGTCCGCTATCAACACTCGGGGTCAGCTCCGGTAGCCTGAACCAGGGCGCCATCAACAGATTGGGCGCAGCCGGCATCTCTGTGCCCGCCTTTGGCATTGGATCGTCTTCTCCCAGCCATGCTGACGACGAGGCACCTCCCCCGAAGCCTCCCCGGCCAAACGCCACCCCGCCATCACACCTCAATGAGCTGCAGAATCGCTTTGCAAGACTGGGAACTTCACACACGGGCTCTTCTACGGGACCTCCAACTCCTCCGACCGAGGCTGCTGCCGTTGCCGCCGTTGCTGCTGCTGCTGCGCCGGCTGCCGCTACGTGGGCACAGAAGCAAGCTGCTATCAAGCCGGCAGCACCATCCCCGTCGCCAACAGGATTGCCGGGCCTTGCAGGAAAGAAAAAGCCTCCTCCTCCCCCTCCCAAGAAGAAGCCTGGTCTAGCTGCCGCAGCTCCTTCTCCTGGCGACGGGGGCCCACCACCCCCTATCCCCTTGTCAACTCGTCCATCATTCTAGTCGGCCTCTCTCTTCCGTCTGTCAGAAAGAAATTGTCTGCTGTACATTTCACTAATGGAAGCAATGGCGTCTTGTTGCGTTTTGCGTTTTGCATTACACATTTTCGTATATTGCATGTCCTCTTGTCTGTCTCGCCTGGCGTTGGGAAATCATGGATTGAATAGCCGTTGCCCAGAATACTTTGCAAGGGGATTTTCGGAATCTCAATTTTCATAGAATAAAAGCACCAGAAAAACAAAACATAATTTGGATCAGCAACTTTTTTTTTGTCTTGTTTAAATCGTCTGCCGCTTGTTTCTCCAGCTATGAGGCTTTTAGGGATATATGCCATGCGCCGAGTAAAACGCAAAAATGGGACTCGTAACTTGTGTTCCTCCACTCCGTCTCTCTCCAATGTATCTTCCCCCTGTTTTATGAAAAAAAGATCTTGGCCCTCACATTCTGGAGAGCCCAAGGCTCCGGACAATGGACACAAAAAGCACTTAGACCTTCATCTCGGTGAGACCGTGCTTCCAGACGATGACATAGGGGGTGACACCATCCTCACGGTAGTTGAGGAGGACGATCCTATAGTGATATGAGTCAGTTTCAGTCTCGTTAGACTAATACAGAGGATTACACAAGTTTTGACTTACATTCCGTCGGGGTTCATGGACTCGCCAGTGTAGAACTCAAGGTCCTTGAAGTTGGGCAGCAGCTTCTCCTTGACGTAGGTCTGGGCACCCTTCTCGAAAGCGGTGATCTCCTCGGCGGGAGCACCCTTAGCCTGGAGGCCGGCCTTGACAGCCTTCATGTAGCCTGTTGACGGAGTCGTGTTAGCAGGATTATACCTCTGAGAATCAGGACGAGTACACGCGTAATGAGCATGCCACGGAGGGGGAAAACTAACCCTTCAGGTAGGTCAGGTAACCCTTCTTGTCGAAGCTGGTGGACTGGAGACGGAAAGAGTGGACGATGTTGTTGACCTTGACCTCGGCATCCTCAAGACCCTCCTCGGCCTCCTCGGCGGAAGCGTTGGCACCAGTGTCTATAATAGAATGTTTGTTAGATATGAGCCTGTATAGTACCAATGATTGGCTTCGCTATTGCGCATTTCAACCATCTTTTGTGTTCAGGCGCTGATGCGGCACAGGAGAGACAAAAGACGGAAGAAAACTGAGCTGCAAGCCGGACGGGGTTCTGTTTCTGTACGCACCGACGGTGACGGCGCCCTCGGTAATCATGGCGCAGTCGGCCTCGTAGACGATGCCATCGACCTCCTTGAGGTCATACGAGTCCGAGATGATCTCGTCGTCGGTGATGAGGTCCTGTTCAAAGATTTGCGGGGTCAGTTTTGGCCGTTTTTCTTGTTTTTCTTTCGCATCTCCCAATGGCGAGACAAACGCTGGAGATGGGCAACAAAATGCAGAGCAAAGAGACCAACCTTGTAGATAAGCATGGCGGCGGTTGTGAATGGACGGAGATTAAATGAAGGGAGGATTTTTGGGGGTATCAGCAAAAGGGAAAAAAGAAGAAGAAGCAAAAGAAAAAGGTGAGATGGAGGGGTTATTAGCGAGGAAAGAGGCAGGTTGGCGATGGGTGAAAATCAAAGTGGGAAGACGCGGATGTGATTGGCCGGAGCATCGTTTTCGGTGGGGAGGGGCTTTCGAGCGTCCAAGCAGAGGGGCGGATTCTTACACCAACTTTGCACGCCCCGCATTTGGAAAAAAAAAATTGAAACTGTACTGTAGAAGCTGTTAGCGTGGGAGGTGGCACTGCTGGAGTCGATTAGATCTGGCTGGATGTTGTGAGGTATTCCTGGAGTACTTTTGATGAGCCGGTTTGTTGATGGGGCGCGTTGATGCTAATGAACATTGACAGAGATATACCTAGCTTGACTTTTAAGATACTTGGTGAGCTGGGGTGCGAATACGACAAAGTTGAGAATGGTGGTGATGTCTACAAGGCCACAGACAGATGAGCAAAGGACCTCGACATATAGGTACCAGGTAGTCACAAAAGCTCAATTTCTCTACCTAGGCAACTTGTTCTCCGTTTGTCTAAGCCATGGCTGTTGCTGAATGCAACGTAGCAACCCATTTTACCCAGCAAAATGAAGCTGAGATATGGTGTCAGCAACAGCCTCAAGCTCGAATAAGCTATTCATACACTTATCCCTCCTATACAGGTTGTGTCTTACAAGTCCCCCTCCGCTCCATCCCTCGCTAATCCAGCTCCATTTCTTGGTGGGATCTCTTCTTCTTCTTCTTCTTGTCGCTCTCTCCGGTCTTTGTTTTCTTCTTCTTCATTTTCTCCTCTCCGCCTTGCTTATCCCTCTTCCGCTCCTTCTTCTCTCCCTTTCGCTTCTTCTTCTTCCTCTCCACCTCTGAATCATCAGTAGTATCATCGTCCGTCTCAATAATAACCACGTCTCTATCAGTCATGGCAGCATCATTGTCTGTTGCAGCTGATTCAGCCACAGCCTGTCCACTCATTTGCTTAGATGCCGCCATCTCACCATGCAACTTTGCAATGTCTATCTGTAGACTGTCAACGCGGTGCAGCATTTCCTCCTTGTGAGACTTCTCTTGTTGATCAAAGATGTCTCTCAGCGTGCCCATCTTAGCTTGGAGTAAGCCACGAATATCCAATTGCGGTACTCTTGTGATGACAGCATCAAGATCGTGAAAGACTGAGTGTGCTGACTGGGGAATCGTCCAAGCAGAGGGGGCAGGCTCAACGAACCTTTCCGTCCACTGAAACACGTCAACATCGTCTCGCGCTTGTTCAAGCCAGGATAGCAGCATTGCTTTTTGTGATCTTGTAGCCCACAATCTTACTGTCTGCTTTGCTAGACTCGGCAACACTCTGACGTTCTTGTCGGTCAAGACTTCCATGATGTCTCTCTGAATGATGCCATTCCAGTTCTCGCTCTTGAGCCGATCAAGGAGGGGCTGAAGCTTCGCCATAACGTCTCCGCGGAAGACTTCCATGAGAGTCTCGCGCACCCTGACAGGCCTAGGCGCGAAAACAGATGTTGGCGCAGGATTCGGCACTGGAGCGGGCATCGTGATTTGTGCTGGCACTGGCACTCGCGCTGGCACTGGGGTCGGTATCGACATTGGCACAGGCATCCGTGTGATTGTTTGGGTTTCCGCTGGCATTGGCATTGGAGCTTCGCGCCTCTCTTCTCTAAACTCCGAAGCTTGATGCGCAGCGGCCGACTCTCGTTTGATAGGGGTTTGCTCATCTTTCACCTCAATGACCTCATTAGAGGTATGGTCTCTAGGAGTTCGCAGTTTTTGAATCACAACTCTTCCATTGATCTGGTGTATCTTGGTGTTTGGCATGCGTTGTAGGGCAGAGGGGGTGAGGTCCCACGGTTGATCCAAAGTCAGATACTCTTGACGCCAATGCATCTCGTAGAAATAGATAGCTGTCGCGGCCTTGTTGTGAGTGTCAAAGTCTCTGAAAAAAGCATGTGCCTTGCTATTTTCGTCTTTGCTACCATGCAGTACGACTTGTTGCATCGCAACGGCCACCACTAGATATGGGGCGGCTGGGCAATGGAGCAATTCGGTGTGTCGGGTTAGGCGCTCGGTTTTTTCCATCATCTCGAGGAATTTTGCAAACCCTCTCCAGCCAGTCCAGCTTGCAGCTTCGATAACTTTTGTGGACTTGCACATGTCTATACAAGCGTTGAGGCATTCCTGATATCGCTGGTCATCGGATCCAAGAAAGCGAAAGATCCCTATTACTAACGCCTTGTAGAACTTGTCGATCGACTGATCAGTGGCGTATCTATCTACGCAGACACTCCTATAGTGACTGCGTAAACCATTCATCTGATCTTTGGATAGCCTCCACGGAAAATTCGTGACGATAGGTAGTGGATTCATGGGAGGTGGTCGAGGCATCTTGGGGTAACAGAGCGATTATCCTCCCGCTCAATGAGACTGAGATGAAAGCAAGGCAAAATCGGTGAGTGCAAACAAATTAAAGTTGAGAGAGAATTTTCCAAGCAGGAAGAAAAATTAATACCAAACGGTGGGAGAGCTGCCAGCTGTCGGGCACTTTGAGTGAGGGCTCGACAGCTGCTGGAGATATTCTGCCAGCAGCAAGCCCTAATCAGACCTCGCACTACATTTTTCGAACATTAATTGGACTCTGTCGTACTCTATACTATTGGAAAATTGATTCAATTAATCTTATCAAGTTATAACGATTTAAAGAGACTGCATAAAGAGGATAGATGTGAAGTTGCGTGCGTATAAGTGAATCGACCACTCCCAAAGGTATGTGAATGCGCCGTACGTCTCAATAGATTACTTGCAATAAAACAGTGTCCAAAGCCACGTTTCTCTTGACCATCTATAAATAAAATCAGTCGTGGAAACAGCTCACTACTATAATACATCGTTCCAGAGTCTTCCTTTTAAAAGTATTTGGCTGCTGATATAACCGTCATCAACACATGTCAACGCTCAGTTGTGTAAGTGAGGAATGTCGGCGT
The DNA here is from genome assembly GCF_033847375.1 of Trichoderma aggressivum f. europaeum. Lineage (NCBI taxonomy): Eukaryota > Fungi > Ascomycota > Sordariomycetes > Hypocreales > Hypocreaceae > Trichoderma > Trichoderma aggressivum. The sequence continues at coordinate 2,086,500 of NW_026946367.1, forward strand.
TGATCGGTACAGGATACACGGGTGCACCCCAGGCAATGGCACACAGCCCAGGTACCAGATACTTGGCAACATCATGCCGGGACCTGCAGAAACCACCGATAAAGGCCAGCTGCATCTACCTCTGGGCACAAGATCCGATTCGCCAGCTGTTCTGCCTCCAAAAAACACCAATCTGCGAATCCCATCACATCCTCACCATCACCCCCTTGACTCGTGCCAAGTGGTCTGATCGTGGATCACAACACGCGACACGGCAAGTCGCCTTCCATGGCTCCAGGGGAAACGCTGCTTTGGGCTAGAGAATAATTCGGCGGCCGGCGCTCTTGTCCGAGTCTCCGACCGCGATAAAACCTTGTATGCGATCTGCACCCACTCGCTAACATTTTTAACTTCTTGGCTGGCAGCTGTGCCGTCCATTTTTTTTTTTTTTCTTCTGCCCACCGCCTTAGAGCTTGGCTTACTCCAGTCTACTACTGTACAGTGTTTCAAGGCGCTTGTCATCCTTTGCCGTTACAATCGTCATCTTACGCTCCTTTTTCTCGATCCGGCCGCGCCTTTATAATAAAGAGGAACCGCGTCCATCTTGTTCTCTCTCCCACTTGTTTCAATCTCGCTTCTTTTTTTCTTCTTCTTCTCTTATCGTCTTGTCGTTCTCGTTTATCTTGTTGCGATAAGCCCGCCATCCCACTTTAAACCATCTCTCGCCCCCCCTGTACCTGTACCTCCAACCCATTGCTCGCACGCGCCATCCGACGCAACGCCGAGATTAATTCGCTTTTTTGCTCCGACCACTCCGTGCTTCGACTTTGAATCAAATCCTCTCGACTTCAACTCAGCTGTTTGTCTCTTTTTGCATGGTCGACACCGTCAATCGCATCATGAACAACCTCTCCTCCGAGGCCCCCATCATGGCGAACCACAGCCTCTACGATTCCTCGCTTCCGCCGCTGCCGGCCTACTCGCTCGAGCCCAAGCCCGACCTGTTCCCCTTCATCTCCGACCTCTGGCTGTCGCTGGTGCTGCCCGTCATCGTCTACTGGGTCATGTCGCTCCTCTTCCACTCCATCGACATGCTCGATCTCTTCCCTCAGTACCGCCTCCATACCCCGGAAGAAATCACCAAGCGCAACCACGCGACTCGCTACGAGGTGGCCCGCGATGTCATCATCCAGCAAATCATCCAGGTCACGACGGGATATGCGCTTGCCGTCACTGAGCCGCAGGAGATGATTGGCAAGCAAGACTACGACATTGCTGTCTGGGCCACCCGCATCCGCCTTGCCCAGCGCGCCCTGCCCGGCCTGCTCGGCCTTGTCGGTCTCAACGCGACGGCCATCTCCAAGACCATGTCGTCTTCCTATCCCCTGCTTGCTGGTGTCTTGGCAGGTGGCTACTATCCCGTATCTACGACTGGCTCGGCCGATGCTACCCCGACATTCACTGCGTGGGAGATGACTCTCGCAAAGGCCATCTACCATGTCTTCGTTCCCGCCCTCCAATACTTTGTTGCCATCTTCATCCTTGATAGTTGGCAATACTTCCTTCACCGGTTGATGCACGTCAACCGCTGGCTGTACAGTAAGTCTAACTCCATCGTCTCGCTCACCAACACATTGTTGACCATTCCTCTCTTTGCAGCTACTTTCCACTCTCGCCACCACCGTCTCTACGTCCCTTATGCTTACGGCGCTCTGTACAACCACCCTATTGAGGGATTCCTTCTCGACACCCTCGGTGCTGGCATCGGATTCAAGGTGACCGGCATGTCTCTGCTCCAGGGCACATGCTTCTTCTCCTTCTCAACCATCAAGACCATTGATGACCACTGCGGATACTCCTTCCCCTGGGACCCCCTTCAGCTCATCACGAGCAACAATGCCGCCTACCACGACATTCACCACCAGACTTGGGGAATCAAGGCCAACTTCTCGCAGCCCTTTTTCACCTTCTGGGACCAGCTCCTGGGAACCAAGTACAGTGGAAAGCGCTCCAACACGCCTATCGGCAGGAAGCAGGCTGAGAAGGCCCAGTAAACCTGGCATGACACCACTTTGGTTATTCTTTATTGATATGTGCGCAGAATGCTCTATAGAGATGCACACTCCACCCTTTTTTTTAATACTTTGTTCATCTCATATTGATGGCGAAAACATATGACGAAACGCGTTTTGGATGACGGCAGCAACACTGGCCATGCCAAATTAATACTCTAATGTCTTAATTTTTTACTTATTCGGCTCCATGGTCTGCCGAAGGCAAGAGATGGAAAAGGTTTTTTTTTTCTTCACACTGTACATAGTTGCTAATTTCGGCTTGCTTCTTTTTACTTTTTTTTTTCTTATCATGGGACCGGAGGACGTTTTACTTTGGGGGCAAGAGATGTGAGTAGTACTACAAGTCATGGGAGAGTTATCTGTTTGGGAAATAGGGTTTAGCCTCGGGCCCCCTTTTTTGTATTATAATTGAGTTTGATGGGGAATATTGTAGTGCGATGGATGCTGGGAATGAGGCTTTCTTGGTGTGGGCTTCGTATGAAGCAATGTGGATGGGTGATTCAATCTACCTTTTATTGAAGGTCAAAATATGCTCATCGTATGGGGTTTTAAGATGCCGTGTTTCTCGCCTTGACTTTGACTGATATGAGCAAGTAACTTTGCTGTTGAAAACTGTTCCCGTTGCTGCCCCGTATCACGAAACCACCCTCATTAGGAATATCAAGGAACGAACATCTCTTATGATAGCTGGCTTTTACCAAGATAGCAATGCATACAACAACATACTACAACAATATCTGCATCCCCTAACATCATTTCCACGGTAAATTCTAAAACCATACACGCCAGTTACACATCTTTCATTCTCCAAGACTGCTTCTCTGAAATTCATGTCCATCATCAGCATATCATACTACCCTGGACCTCAACACCCTCCTAAATGATCCTTTTCTTTCCCTAATGAATTACAAATAATTACGTGTTTACTTCTGCCAGGTCTCCAAGAGTTGGAGTGGGGGGTTTCATCACTGCCAGCCACAAACTCTATCAAAACTCTTCGATAAAGTGAAATCGCACGTGTGATTGAGGAAGAAGCGCATCAATAAGGGGGTTACATTTCTGTTACTATGTCGTATCTTCTGTGAAGAATAAACCAGTCTAGGGACTTCGTCAGTTTCACTTACGCCAATATTACGTAGATCTAAAAAGGCCATAAAATAACTAATAGCAGCGACTTCACTGAGATACAGCTACCCCCTTCCGAGCTGACTTCACAAAAGCTCGTGAAAATCAAGTAATGGATAACCTGGACATATCGTGAAACTCATCTCCCCGCGATAACCGCAAGCCATCATCCATGGCCAAGTGGCTTCCAAGTTTCGAAGAAACGACCGGAGCTTCGACGGTGGCTGCGTACGATTAGTAGCATCACATCGTTGAGCTTTTCAGCCACCCTCTCCCCTTCTATCTCGCTAGGGAATGCTTGCTGATATTACCCTCAGAGGAGGCAATAACCCGGGCTTGAACTTGTTTGCCATCCCTCCCACCTGAGACGCCGAAGTTCTGTGCAAGCGCGCGGGCTCCCGATGCGGCCTGTAGAGATCTGATCAGCATTGCCATGGGAAAGCCAACTCAGCATATGGCGAAAGAATGCTGACGTAGGCACAATACTGTTCAACACGCCACCATCCCATGCCCTGTCCGAGCCAAGAGAAACAGGGCTGTCACTGGGTAAGCGTTCGACCCCAAATAAAGATCTGATTCTCATGGAAGACACATATCCGAGCTCCAAGGCTCACCAGCGCGCGCTCCTTGCCTTGCACAGGCGTGTATTCGCAAATTGAGGCGTGTAAATCATATCTCGCTCCCGAGTTTGCCCAAAGCTTGTGATTCTGGGTCCACTCCGAATGTTCCACTCTCTGAGACGCGCCGCTGCGGCGAGAGCCTTCGTCCCGAGCCCTGTGATGCCGGAGCAGCTTAACGGATAAAGGAGGAGCTTCATCTAGCGGAAGCCACAAGGCTTTCTGATTCCAAATATCCATAACCTGCAGCAATATCAGTCCTTAGGCCAGGAGAAGCCGCAAATGGGGAGCAACTAACAAGAACTAAGGGCGCCACCCCGCGAAGACGGATGCATCTCCTACCGTGATTGCGCCCGCATGACCTCACGCCTCTGATGAAAATAGGGTCCCCTGCTCATTAATTTTTTTTGCCAAAATTACAACCCGAGCCCCCAGAGCGCATAGTGCCTCTGGGAATAGTGGCAGAACGCCGATTATCAAAACCCGGGCTGACAGGCCCAACCCTTGTGCAGAAGACAAAGGGGGGTGGCTGCTGTTTAGCTGTTTCATCGTTTTACCCGCAATCGAGCCCGACGGTTTGGACACGATCTGCTCTGCGGAGTCGGCATTTGGGGATGAAGCACGGAGACGGATTGATTCAAAAAGCCCTTGAGGTGGATCGCCTTGATTGCGGGTGCGATATCCGGGGGAATTGTCAGACCGTCAAGATATTCTGAAGCTGCATGGATGGGCCTTGTAGAAGCATCGACGATCATGGCGGATGATTAGTCGCTGATTAATAGATTGATAAGATACGGAATCAAGGGCCGTTTATTGCACAAAAGACCTGTATCAAGCGATGTGAAGAACTATGAGAGCCATTGATGAATGAGGAGCATCTTCGGTAGCCCTTGTCTGGGTAGCATCGAGGTGAGAACCGTATCTCCAGACAGGCCACGACAGGAAGAACGCATCACGTGAGATGCGTAATGAACGACACTGATGCCCTGTACTCTGTATCAGCAAAGCAAAGCCACTTGTTCAAAATTGTGTTTAGACAACCGGCTTATGAATAAGGTACCCAAGGCAGACGACATGGTAGCGTAGGGCGGGATTTGAAGAGCGAAATTTGATGAGCGCACAGTGTTGACAGACAATTCAGGTTGATCATTTGCATTAGGTCGTCGAAACACGGCTGCGTTTGAAGGGCAGCCCTAAATTAAGGCGAGTGTTGATGCAAATGCCATTGTGTTGCGAGCCAGTGAGAGACTTCGGAGCTTTGTTTGGCAGCCGGGCCTTGAGATGAGACGATATTGAATCTCCAGTTCTGGACATGTGATTGGTAGTCCAGCTCGGGAGGTTTAATGTGCCGTCTCATTTCTGTGTTAGTTGGAGCATCAGCGTAGGGAGAAAGGAGAAGGCGCAAAGTAGCCCGCCAGCTTGACTCCGTATGCACGGCCAGCTCGTACGGTACGATAACCGGTTGGAAGCCCCTACAGCAAGGTTGATGATACCAATGTTGTTGGAAGACCCGAGGCTGGGGATTTATGCTGATCAGTCTCATATTGGCGGGCTGTGAATCTTACCACTAGGGCCAATGATGGCTTATTGGGGTTCCCCCTTCTGGCAATGCGCCACAAGAACCAACCACGTTTCTTGAAGAAACATTGTGATATGTGATACTCTGTCCGAAACATCAGTAAAGCGCTCTTGACGAGAATCTCAGCCTTGCTCCGTCGTGCACATACTCGTACGGTTACAATGGGAATAACGATTTGTGGACGTCTTTCTGGCTCTCGGTCACCAGCGGCCGCGACAGGATCGCTTCCCGTCCACGACCCGGAATAGGCAAAGAAGGAGGCTTGTGCTTTGGTTTGGTCCCCATTTTTCTCTCTTTATTTTCGGCCTGCGGGCGGTTCGAGTCGGGCGGGCCAGGCTGAAGATCTGGAGCTCCTGATGCCAGTAGCCGTCGGACCACGCGTACAGTAGCACAAAGAAAGCATCATGTGTCATGGATGTGCATCAACGGGTACACGGAGTATGGAGTACAGAGCAGAGCCATGGTACGGAATCGTGAAGCCACCAAATCCTTTCTCTCGCTGCGTTGCACTGCGTTTTGTCCCACAATCGAGATTGTAGCGTGCGTGCACTGCACATATGCATGTGCAATACGTGGATAGGCCGGGATCCAGTAGTTTCTCTTTCACTCGGCCTGACGATGCTCTAGTTTGAGCATATTGGCACATTAGCGTGCTTTTCAGAATGCCTGCACGGAGGACACACTCGTGAATGCTCATCGATTGGGTGGTACACGGAGTGTTGAAGACAACCGCAATCAAATCATGCAGATGCTAATTGGCAGTCAGCCCTGGCCTCGCCGTCCTTTGTGACATCTGACACGCCTCCGGGGACCTTCTCAAGGGACCTAATCCAGAGTTCCACGTGCAAAAGGCAAAAAGGAGCTCGATGGCCGATTCTCAACGCTTGCGGACCAAGCTGGAACAGGGGCATCGGGGGCCCAACGCAGAAATGCATACCTGAGCCCGCCGACTTATGCATAAGAGGCTGAGACAAAACGAGACAAGACAAGACAAGACAAGACACGCCCCTGTGGCCGCGACCAGGCCTTTTCTGGTCGATTCGGTGGTGCAGTCACGACATGACGGGGGTGTTTGTGGGCATTATCGCTGAGGACGCACTGCCGGGCCGCTGAAGGGGGTCACAAAGAATTTGTCGTGTTGTGCGAGTTACCTCAGCATATCCATGTCCATGTCCATACTCGTGTTCTCTGCCATGACGATACGGAGCAGCTGGCATTTGCTTTAGGCCAGCCAAGGAAGAGTTGAAGCCTGGCAAAAATACCTAGGTATTTACTTGTCTAGAGCTATCGATAGGCCAAAGCCCGACCAAAGCAGCAGGCGGTCGGGCTGAAAGAGGGAAGGAAGGAAGGAAGCCAATCCCAGCATTCTGTAAGCGAGCGATCGAAATATTTTCCATCCATCTCCACTCGAAACGAACCACAACCGCTTTCATCGAGCCAAAAAGGAACAGAAAAATGCATTTCAAGGCATCATGTGCAAACGTCGAGCATCGCGGAGAATCAGAGTATCACGGCGTACGGTAAGGAGCACTGCTCCTGTATCACTGCACTGCTTCTCGGCATGAGCCTTGCCAGGCCCGGCATGGCTTAGGCGCTCGCCATCGTGTGTCCATGGGTGAAACAAGTGCTCGAGTGCTCCCTTGCAGCAGCAAACCAAGACACACCGCACGCAGCCAGACGTCTTCTAGTGTGTGTGTGTCTGTGTCAAGCCTGGGCCTGGATTCGACGTCGAAAACGGATGAGAAGAAAGATGGGGGAAAAGCTGAAGCTCTGCGAGTAAACGCTGAACTGGTGTCGTCATGCCGCAAAACTGTCAATGCTCAACGGCAACGCAGGGGTGCGGATAATGCTGCCGCCAATAATGCAAATAAGCGGCTTCAGCGAGGACTTGCATACAGGTATGGAGCCCAGATGCCACGAGAGGCATCGCCCATGATTGGCGCCGGCGATGCTCCAGCACGGCCCCGTTCAATCTCTCTAGGCCCTCAACGCACGGCCAATCATCCAATCAGCCTCTCGCTGTGCCTGCGTGCGTCAGAACGTGCCCCTGCCGGGACCCTGGCCAGAAGCTTCCTTGGGATCCGGCTCAGGCGGCTGCTGCCCATCCCCGGCTGAGCTGAGCTGAGCTCAACTGAGACCTGGAGTCTGGCATCGCCACGTCCACGTCCCTCCAGAGAAACCTCGGGGGCTGATGAGAGGCCGCTTGGTGCTTTGACTGCTCCCATTGGCACGGCATCGGGCGTTCCGATCAATATCCTCTGGCCAGCAGCTCGCTGTTAGCTGGATGTTAGCGGAGCTCAACTTGCTTCGTCCCCATCACACCGGATCCAATTACTACAGCACTAACCAACACTATCTACGAACGCCGCTCAGCTAGCTAGTCAGCCGTCTCTCCGGATCCCACGGTGGCTACGGCAACACTTCAAAGTTTACACGGCCAGCACAAGAACCATTACCAAAGTATGGACGGGGAGGAATCTGTCTTTTGCCATCATCTTCTATAGCCAGGCTGGAGCCTTGCGTCCTCTTCCTCATTTCCCGTCGTCCGTCTGTTTGTGGTTGCCTCACCACTTACAGCTTCTCTTATAGCATCGCCATTGTTGGTCTTTGATCTTGGCAACGAAACTGCAGATTATACCATCTCCGCTTTGAACATCTATTGCTGTATTCAGCTTGCCCGGTTACTCACGATCCCTGCTCGTCGCGGCTTTTTCCCTCTCCCCCAGGCCATTCTACCCGCCTCGCCCCTTCTGGATCGCGAGTAGCAAGATTCTTTTCGTTCATACTAATAAGCGCCCGTCTCTTCTCTCCCTCTTGGTCTTTGCCCCCCTTACTTCGGTAGCATCCAACGCTGGAATACTACCCAAACATCATCCAACCGTCCAGGAACCGATTCCACTACTTCCCCCCCCCCCCCCCGGCTCATTGGCGGCGCTTGCAGCATCGTGATTAAACACACCAATTGGCCAATCACGTCACCCAAGCTCTTGTGTTTCGGCGCTTCTTCAAACATGCCCGCCAGCCCGCCTTGTTTCACCCTCTGAAGTTCTCTTTTGTCTCTGATCCAACCTTACAATTAAGGAATATTGCATCGGAAGACGCATCTCGACTTACTCTGCCATCGCGTGGGTATTATCCAACATTAGCGCGAGACACTGCAAGATAGCCGCCGGCTACCAGACCGAGCGTGTCACCTTGAGTCGCCTGCGCTCAGTACTAATAAGGCCCTATCCCGTATCATACAAACCTTTGTTGTTGCTTCTTTTTGCCTTTCTGAGCAATGGATCCGACAACAACTCTCGTTACATTCATGTTGTGAGTGTGTTGTGGAATATTTTTTTATTTCCTTCTTTTCTTCTTCCCGTGTTTTACATTCATTTCGGCTTCCTCCCTCGCTTTGGAACGTTCTGTCTCTCCTATTTTTGGGTGGTTCCCTTCTTTCCGACAGCCGAAGCTCTCTTTTTTCTCAGCTGTTGTCTCTCGTTTACTAGTCTGGCACTGGGACAAGGCGCATTGATATTCATTTCCTCATTCTGCTGGCAGACTCCCTCTCCCCGTGCTACTGAATTTCCGCCCTTCGGATGCCCAACCGTTCATATTGTCCGGCCCAGGCTCCGTCAATTTGGCAGCACGGTACGAGTACGGAGTAACAACGCTTCATTTGCTTTTCTCACCCGGCTATCGTGCCCATCAGCGTGGCCGTCAGCCCGCTCTAATCGCCCACCCCCTTGCATCGCCTTTCTAGCCTATTGGTATGAGCCCATCATCAGTCTTTGCCACGCCGCTTCCACGCCGCCCTGCGCTTGATTCACCCTGACCTTACCCCCTGATCCATGGTTACGCCGATACCGATTTGACACTACACCTCACTGCCTGTTCCCTGTTCACATCACCAGCCCTATGCTTCTTGGGGGCGGGCCCGGCGCATAACACAAGATGGACGGGATCTCGACGACATGACTCTTGACTCCCGGCTTGTGCTAGTATGGCCCTGGTTTCACACCACACATACATCTATCCGTACCCCCCGTTGAGAAATGATATTTTTCAATCAGCCATCACTAGCCCGCTGGAACGGACTTGAGCTGACGCCCTAATCTCACAGTCAGACGGAACCCTCTGTCCAATCGGTACGCCTCATTGGGTCCTGGGACAACTTTACCATGTGCTATAGCATGGAGCGGGACAGTCGACGTGGCCATGGCCAATGGAGAGGGTGCTTTGCATTCCAAAACATCGTCTGCGATGATGAGAACCCGCACCACCAGAAGCGAAGTGGTGGTCTAAAGATGGGTCACACCTACTACTACTATGTGAGTCTTGTTCCTTTTTTCCATATCATTGACGCTTCTCCACTGCCCATCCATCTCCCATCTCGATCCATGTGGTGGATCAACCTACAGTTTCTTCAACTTGATGTTTCCTTTTTATATATTCCGTTCGATCCCCCACCCACTCTTCTATCTAAGCAGTGTCTTTCTACTTGCACATATTTCATCATTATCCAGTCTAACTTTTCGTTCTTTCAGTACGAGGTGGACGGGTCAACTGAGACTTTTGATGCTACGATGCCCTACACAACTGCTTGCCCATATATGCCTGGCCAAACAGTCAATACTATCCACGTCCCTATTGAACATACGATCCGCCTCCGAAGTGCATCCATGAATTCTATGCACCAGGAAAACTATAGGACAATGGACCCGGCAACCAAGTTCATGAAGCCGCTGCCACCCACGCCTCTCTTACCAGGCATGGCCAACCGCCGGGCTCAATCTGCCCCAGTTACACGTCCCTCATCGTCGTCATCTCGCTCAGTATCTCCGCCGTCTTGGAAGAGATTCTTCTCACGCAAGCCACACAGCTCTGACGGTCAACGCCGCCAGTCAGCTGCTTCTGAAGAAACCACTTTCACCATCTATGACAACGTCATCACCGTTCCCTCACACGATGCTCGCCATGGTCGCCATACATCGTCACTTAGCGAAGGTGCTAGACCAAGAGACATCTCTCCGAGCTCACTGTCTCGTATCTTACGCGAGGGTAGCCACGCTCCGCGTCGTCCTAGCCACACTGCTCAACTACCATCCTTGACGATTCCCGAGGACGTTATTGAGGAAGACGAGGATGATGACAACTTTGCCGCTTCTGCAGTCTCGGAGAGCATGCCATTTGCCACCATCCTGTCACCACCTCCCTTTCAACGCTCTTCGTCATCAGAGTCTATAAAACGGGATGTCGAGGCAGGCAACTCTGCTGCGGTGACCAAACCCAAGCTTTCAGTTCAGCCTCCTTCTCTTGATCGGAGTCAGCCTATATCTGCTGTAACAAACGAGCCCAACCCGGTACCTCAATGGTCCAGCTCGACAAAAGATAAAACCACTCCAAGCCCTCTCAACGAAGATGTCCCCATGAGCTTCTATGATGATGAAGACGATGACGACGATGTCATGTCTAGCAACGATGACGATGGTCACTTCCCTCCCATCCCCATCTCAAAGTCTCGGCTGCTTTCCTTCAAAGGATATAGCTTGCCGCGTCACATTGAAGAAACCAAGGGTGCTTTTGCCCCTCATCAGACCTTTGCAACCACAAGCTCACCAAAGCTGATCCCTGGTGGATCTAACATCTTGAACACTCATGTCGAGGCTGGCCTTGATGACTTTGTCAATGAGCTCGGTTGGATTGTCGATGCTATTGGCACGACCAACAGCCACTAGGCTTTCAACAAGGACCTTTGACGAATATTCTCTCTTTTACTTGTATACTCGCATCACGGCATAGCACGTGAATCGTTCGCTATTTCATTGAGCAACATCTTGGCTCAGTTCTCACATAGATCTCTTTTTAGATACTACCTTGTATTACTCTTCTCTCGTTTTTATTTTTGCTTCTGGGCTCGGCGCATACTGTATAAACTCGGTCACAGGCATCTGGGTGGATATACAGGACGATATACCTCGTTTTACTTGTCTTTACGTATATATTGGGAATCCAGGCCAAGCTTCGGCGAAGCTGCTGAACGGAACTGGCTAGGCGTTTTGGGTTTGCTTTGATTGGGAATGGAAAATGGAGACGAGAATGTCTGATTTATGGAAATGATACCTCAGAATTTGGAGGACTACCTCTCTTTGAAGATGGGAAGGCGTTGGCATGAACAGCGAAGATGGTTTAGCTATCCTTGATGTTAGTTTTTAGCCTTTCGAATAACGACACGCTCGTTGAATGAATCGAATTCGGTTAAAGCAGACATTTGTGTGTCAAATGAGTGATTATGCCTTTTCAAAGCGTGACCTGGAATGGAAGATTGAAGATATTATGAACGCTTAATCAAAGTTGAGCCAAATGCTCTTGACGAGAAAGAGAGAGGGGAGAGGGGACATGTAACATCACGGCTGATATGCACTACTATACAATGATACCATAGAGTATTGGAGTGTTTTTATGTTTACTTTTTATCAAGATATAAACAAGTTTCTACTAGTACATGTCTGGCCTGACAATTGGGCATGTTTTCGTTATTGTGTGGAAGTGGCCGCTGCCTGGACCCCCTGTTGTGGAACAGGAGGCATTTGCGGCTCAGCTGCAGGTTCTTTTTGAGGCTGAACTTGGGGCTGAAGTTCAGGTTGAGGTTGAGATGGAGCTTGAGGAGAGGGGACTGCGGCTTGAGCAGGGCTTTGAATAGCCGGAGGCGGTAATATCTGCACCGGCTGTGGCGCTGGTACTTTGAGAGGGGACTGCTGTGGAGGAGCGAGTGTTGGAGGCACAGTGGGGGCCGTACTGGGCGCCGACGGCTGCGGTATTGGAGCTTGCAGATTTGAAGCTGGTCGGTTTTGGAGCTGTTGCGGTGCCTGTAACTGCTGGGGCTTTGCTAGCTGCTGGTGTAAAGGCAGTTGAGGGCGATGCTGTTGAGGTAATGACGGTCTCTGAGCCTGAGACTGTTGCAGTTGCTGTACATGTTGCTGAACATGAGGTGATTTATGAGCTGCTGCCACGACTGCCGCCGGCGGCCCCTGATGCTGCTGCTGGACTTGCACAGGTTGAGGCTGCGGCGGAACAGCCCTTATCTGAGCCAACCTTTCCTTTTCCCGCTCTTCGGGAGACTTGGTGGGAGCATTTGGGTCGAGGAATCTTGCTGGTACGCCGCGGGCAGCCACCTTCTCACTGCCTACCCAGGCGTTGAGAATTGCGCTCCAGCTCAGTTCTCCGCGCTTGATACGCTGGAGCTCCTGATAGGCAGCGACGTTGTGGTACGGCAACCCGGTCTCGGGGTCACGGTAACGAGCTGGAAGGTTTGTAATGACACAGTTCTGACTAGAAGGGGGTTCTATAATATTATCATGTCAGCGACAGGACTTTGAAGTGCGGGAATTGCCAAGATTACACATACTATTGAGCTTCGTCATCTTGCGGCCAAACAATATCTGAGTCTGTATAGTCTTGTCTTGAATGGCATTCGAATCAAAGTTCTGAAAGATGATGACGTTGCGAGTGGTAGTCTCAGGGGCTTCAGGGACCTCAGCCGGAGCAGGAGCAGGCTGCGAAGGTGGCTCTGAAAGGCTAGGGCTTGCCGATTTGCTGATCGGTTCGAGATCGGGATTGATAGGTCGTAGAACGGTGTGTCGAAGAACGGGCTCGTTTGAGATGTGAACAGCACCAGCCAGGGGAACAGGGGGAGTCTGACCCTGTATTGGGGGTGCTAGAGTGGTCTGAGGTAACGGAAGCGCAAGGACGTTGGATTTCGGTGCCGAGCTGGGGCGATAGTCCATGCTCATGACTGGCGGAGGGGCAAGCATAGGGGGCGCCAATACAGAGGATGGCTTGCTGGCCTCTATAGGTCGCGGGCTGCCAATGCCAGCGGGCGCCGCCAACGGTGACATCTGGCGAGGTGGTCCAGAGGGTGAGGCGGCCGCCGGTGCAGCCAGACCACTATGAGACGGAGGTGGTGGTGGAGGTGAGGCTACTGATGGCTGGCGGAGCTCTTCAGATGGCTTTGCAACGGTGGAGGTTGTAACTGCATGGGGAGCAGAAGGAGGAGAGAGAACACTAGACGGGGCAGCGAGAGTGCTGGGACCTGAAGAGCCGGTAGTAGCGGCAGCGGCAGGAGGAACAGCATCGTTAGGGGGCCGTGATGATGCGTCTGGAGATGGCTTCAAGGGCTCTTGAGGTTGAAGATTCTCCCCAGTGTCTTCTTGCTTCACAGGAGGCGTTGTGTCCGTGGCTTTGCTTTCGGTTACTGCTGCTGCTTGTTCTTCCCTTGACCGCGGCTCAGTAGGATCTGCCTTGGGCTGGAGGGCAGAGGCATTCGCATCACTACCAGCTGCTACCTTCGCTGAAGCGTCCGTCTGTTGCTGGTCTCCTTTGCCATGCTTATCCGCTGCTGGGTTGGCAGCGTCATCCTTCACAGCTTCGGCTTCTTTGGGCTTCTTCTCTACCTTCCTCCTCTTCGGCTTCTCCTCCTCTATGACAACACGTCGCGCCTCGCCCAGACCCGTCCAAAATGTAATCACCGGACCCTTGAGGGTTCTCTGGTTGAGAGCCGCTAGTTTTGCCCTTCGCTCCTCTTCCCTCTGCTTTTCAGCCACCTCCCATCGATTCAAGCTCTTGCTATTGCGCTTCTCCACGATGGCAGCCTCGCGAAGCCGATCCTCCTGCGTCATGGGGGGCTTCTTCAGTGCCTCCATCTTGGCCGCCTTTTTCTGCATCTGCTCCAGCTGCTTCAGCCGCCGCTCTTCTCGCTCAATCATTTGCTGGTGCAGCTGCTCTTTGGACATGCGTGTCGTCTTTCGAGAGGATGCTCGAGTGGGAAGATCGGCCGGAGAGGGCAGCCACGACGTGCGCTCGGATTTCTTCTTGGGTCGAGGCGCAGGAGCCGGCGTCGACGTGTCCGAAGCTGCCGGGTTGATGCGGACCTTTTTCCTGAACTTGGCCGGGATGGCATCTTGGGCCTTTCGCTTCCGCTGGGCTGCGCGCCGCTCCCGAGCCTGTCGCTCGAGCTCCTGTTCGCCCTCGAGATCGTCGCCAGCATTATTCTCGTCCTCGTCGTCGGATGACGAGTCCATCTGGACGTCAGAAGCATCGTCTCCGACGTCGGAGAAGCCCTGGTCGTTCTCGGATTCGGCGAATAGCAGCTCGAGGTCGGAATCCGGCTCTTCGTTGGCGAGCATCGACTTCATGCGATTGCCAGCCGTGGCCCGGCGCGATCGTGAGGTGGCGAGCCATTCTACGGCTTCGGCTTCCGTCTCCTGTCCCGCATCTTTTGATTCCGGCTCGCTGTCGCTGTCGGAGCTGTCCAGGTCGCTGAGAGGAGGAGGTGCCGAGAGCTGCGACTCTTCCTGTTCGGACAGCTTCGCTTCGGAGCCGACGGGCGACATTTTCAGCGGCTCGAGAAGCAACGAGTTGGTTGAGTGATTGAAAGCTTGAGCACTAGAGCGCGCTGGATTGTAGCGGCTACATTGGAGCCGTGATTGATGGTGAGGAACCAAGGCGGGAGCTCTTTGGGGGGATGGAGGGGGAGAGAAACGCGTTTGTCGTTGGACCGTGAAAATAAAAATAAAAATTCCACTGACTGACTGGCTGACATCACACACTGCCCTTGATGAAAGCTAGGCAAGTAGAGGTACCTGTTAAGATATGTATGCTACATACAAATACTTGTACTTGTACTTGTATATGAGCCAACTTGGACATCAACTTATTTGAATTACATCATATCACAAGAAGCAGCAGATTGTCAAATGGAAAAATAAACCTCAGTTGTCATTTGTGTATATGCCTAGATAGTCGCTAGGTCGAGGTAGGTACTGTTTGCCACCTACTCATTTATCGTAAACGCTACAGAATGTTTGCCCGCTTCAAGCACGAAATCTTCCCAGCTAACCCCAGCAGTGGTCTATTAAATAAACAGGATGCCCAACGCCATAATATTAAATCAGAAAAGTACATCCATCTCCTCTCCAGTCATTCTCATTCTTTGCCCTTACGTTGGCACCTCGGTGGGGGCAGCTGTGATGGTTGGAGCGGTGCTCCCAGCGGCAGCTTGTGTGGTCGTAGATGTCACCGCATCATTACAGCCCCAGAACCTGCCAGGGGTTTCGCAGGTTGTAGTTGCGGGGATTGTTGCGAACGGAGTGCTTGTCTGAGTATCATCATCGTTGCAGCCCCAGAACCGTCCGGGAGTTTCGCAAGTCGTTGTTACGGTGGATCGAGAAGTGCTCGCCGACGTCGTCGTCGTCGTCGTCGTCGTCGTCGTCTTGTCTTTGCATCCAAACCAGCCAGGTGTCTTACAAGTCGAGGTAGTAGTGGTCGTCGTCGTAGGTTCAGGCACGTGTGTGCCACCTGTGGTTGTCTCGTCCAAGCATCCCCACCAGCCAGGAGTCTGACACGTCGACGTACGTGTGCGTGTTCGAGAGGTTGTGGTGGGAACCGCAGACGTGGTCGTCTCAGTGCCGTTGCTCTCGTACATTTTCCAGGGACCACAGTCTCGGCAATCGGGAGTACGAACACATTTGGGAACCGTGTCGTATTTGAGAATGACATCTGAGATGACGGACCGAATCTTGTGCGTGCCGATACCAACTCGCCACCCCTTATCCGCCACAACATCATAGACACACTCATAGCCGGTGTGGCAAGTAGACTCCATGGCATAGCCAGCAAACGAGCACGTAGCAGTTGCTCCATTGCATGTACCGATGTATACTGGGTCTGCGGTGTGGCCAAAGTGATACGTCCCTGTGTAGGCTCGTGTCTGTGGCGTGTCGGGATTTGCTCCAGGGGGAATCGGGAGGCCCAGTCGAGATGCCGGAAGCGCTTCTGGTACGGCCTCAAAGGTTACGGCGGGTAGGCCATAAGTCAGGGCTAGGAAAGAAGAGACGGCACCTCCGAGAGAATGGCCTGCTATCCAAATGTTGGAGTCGGGATACTGTTCCGTGACGTTGGAGTAGAGCTCGCGAGCCGCGGCGTAGTACCGGTTCTCCTCTTGCAGGGCTGTCCTCACGCATGTGTTGTTGCAGGCATATGTGCCGGTAGCGCAGTCGCATACCTGGTGCCACGTCCATTGGCCCTGTTGAGCGCAGCAACAACTGAAGAACAAGTTGTCATTAACCTTGTCGTTGGTCGTTGTGCCCTCTCCATCAAAGACGGCAGGGGATGTCCCTTTGAGGCCGATGATGACAGTGGAATTGTTCTCGTCAGCCCAGATATGACCACGAAGACCGTCCGTCCCCCAACCAAAGTCGAGAGTTTTGTTGTAAGGGGTGCCAATGTCTTGCCAATCAGTCTGCCCATCATTTTCGACGTAGGCATCAGCGGCAACGTATGCCATGGTAAGAACGGTGTTTTTATCGGTGATGTCGGGCGAGGATACTTGGTCCATCGTCCATGCAGAGGCATCTAGAGCGGCCGCATAGCCTTGTTTTCGAGATTCGGCGACGATGGGGTCGACAACGGAGGGCCGCCTGTCAACTAGCCGCTCGATCGTCTCGCCACGACTCTTGGCTGTGAGCTTCGGCACAGTGTGCTCGGCATATCCATCGTCGGCGGCGAGAAAGACCCGGGATTGGTCATGGACGACGTCTAGCTTTCTGTGAAGCGTCGGGTGTCTGTTGGTGCCGTGGTGGTAGATGTGTCGAAGAGTAAAGGTGTGTTCACCGGGATGAACCGTGTTGGGCTGTGAAGGGAGTAGAGGGCCCGGGCCAACAGGCATCAGGACCTGCTGGTCGAGGCCAACATCACCGCCGATTATATTGGCCGAGCCTGGCGAGATGGCGAGTGCCGATGCCAGCAGCAGGGCGGCGGTGACCCTGCCGGCACGACCGCACCTGTAACTGGGCGATACCATGGGCAGATACGGTATGGAGGAATCAGAGACGGGTTATTCCATCTAGATGGCGAGTCGGGGTCGCAGAGGAGTTGCCGGCGATGGTAGAGGAGCGTTTTGATGATGGCGATGGGAGAGTCGAGAGGTATGAATAGGGAGCGCGGCTGTCAGGTGATGGAGTGCATGTAGTTGTCATGGAGCATTACCTAGTAGTATTGAGTTGGCATCGCACGCGCTCAGATGACTGACGTTATCTCGTTGCTACGGGAGGCGACGCACTGTGTGTGCTAACCCAGCGCTGGCATTGCGGAAGGCACTCGTC
The DNA here is from genome assembly GCF_033847375.1 of Trichoderma aggressivum f. europaeum. Taxonomy (NCBI): domain Eukaryota; kingdom Fungi; phylum Ascomycota; class Sordariomycetes; order Hypocreales; family Hypocreaceae; genus Trichoderma; species Trichoderma aggressivum. The sequence goes on from NW_026946367.1 coordinate 2,104,018, forward strand.
GAGGGCGGCAACAAGCGTGATTAGCCGCAGTGCCGTCACAAAGTATCTTTGACAATAAAGTTTGCGTTGCTGGTACCTATAAGAGCAATACATTCTACCGCATTCTGTTAGTGACCCTGCCACCCGTGGTGAACGCCCCGGCACTTAGCGGACCCTCCCCGTGCTAAACTCAGCGAAGCCACTGTGCTGGTCACTGTGCAAACTCCTGAACCCGGCGCGGACCGGCGTTTGCTTGTTCCATGCCGAGCCTCAACTAAGCTTCACTTGACCTTCTCACCAGCACCAAGTCAGTCGCCAGCCTCATCGCATCAGCAACCGGGTTCAAATACAATGGCGTTTCTCTCTCGTCCTCTGACCGTTGTCGGTCTGGTCATTCTTGCTCACGGGTATGATGTTTCGTCTTTGTCTTGTCTCTTCTTTTTCCTTTGATGTTTCTTGTTTGTTAGGAATTCACATGTGTCCGCATGATGCTAAGATGATGCCAGATGTTACTCTGCGCATGAGCACACAGTCCTCTCATCTACTTCAGTCCAGCATCCCACATCACCGTCAGCAACTTCTCTACCATTGGACATTTACATCGAAACCATTGCTGCCACTCTTTTGATCTGCTTGGGACTCGTGCTGGGATCAGGAACGCCGGAGCCAATTCAATGGCGCACTTGGGCTGGCAAGATTGAGCGGGAGGGAGATGGTACCTCGGGCGATGCGGACAAGGAGCTGCGCAGCAATCCGTTCAACGCCCTGGAAGCTCGAAGCGGGTTTATCAACATTCACAAGCTGCATGGCGACTTTGTCAAGTATCAACAGCTTGGAAAATAGCTTCAAATTTAATGATAATCTTAATGGTAGTAACAACGATACCCGAGCACGCTGAAGCTCTGAGCTTGGTAAAACGGCAGCGGCCAATCATATTCTGTGCTTTTATGTAAATATTGAGTTTCACTCTGAATATCAAAGATCAAGATCAGCGTATCTTGGCACAACGGGCCTGTTCTATATCTCCCATCCGTGTAGATCCATCGTGAGAGCTGCAAGATGAGATCCCAGAGCTCAGCCTTTCTGATGCACGAGCCACACTAACTGGGATGTCTGCTGTGGCTGAGCCCCCAAAGGCTGAGGCGCAAATGCGGGTGGCGCGTCTCTGCGCGGTGCAGCGTCGCGCCGAAGCTCAATTTTAATCCATTAAAGCAGCCTCACCTTGTGCAAAGCCACACGCAGCTTGATTTTCCAAAGCTTTGCTGGCATCATTTCATTCGCATCAATTTGGGCCGCCAAAATGACTGCAATGTGAGTATCTTCTACTTTCCCGTCTCTACTGTTTTTTCTTCTTTTTTTCTCTCTCCCTCCCATGTTTCTTCTTCTTCTTCTTCTCCCTCCTCTCTTTCATCAAGGTAGAGGGAGAACCGCCACCCTCTTTTCCGTTTGTTCACGGCGTCCAGCAAACTTTGCCCCAGAACCGACCCCCAGAGTGCTAACCACAGCCTTTTCCCGTACAGCGAGAGTTTCGACAGCATCTACCTTGATCTCTCCAAGGAGAGCGGCAAGTGCAGATTCGCAGAGACCGGCTTCGGATGGAAGCCCGCGGGCGGCGGTGACACCTTCACCCTCGATCACAGCAACATCGGAAGCGCCCAATGGAGTCGAGCCGCCAGGGGATACGAGATCCGGATCCTGCAGCGCAACTCGGGCATCATCCAGTTGGACGGGTTTCAGCAGGAGGATTACGAGCGCCTCAGCAAGATCTTCAAGAACTGGTACAGCACCGTGCTGGAGAACAAGGAACATGCGCTGCGGGGGTGGAACTGGGGCAAGGCCGAGTTTTCCAAGGCCGAGATTGTCTTCAACGTCCAGAACCGCCCGGCCTTTGAGATGCCGTACTCTGAGATTGGAAACACAAATCTGGCTGGTCGAAATGAAGTCGCAGTAGAGCTGGCGCTGCCCCTCAACGCCAACGACACCGGCACCAATGGCCAGCTGGGCGGTGCGCGTGGCAAGGGCAAAAAGGCCGGCGCGGGCAAGGATCAGCTCGTCGAGATGCGGTTCTACATTCCCGGTGTGACGACCAAGAAGGAGACCGAGGGCGAGGACGCCGGTAGCGACGCCGGCGAGGAGGAGGAGAAGAATGCCGCAACACTCTTCTACGAGACGCTGATTGAGAAGGCAGAGATTGGTGAGACGGCTGGTGATACTATCGCCACCTTCCTCGATGTTCTGCATCTCACCCCCAGGTACGTGTTTAGCCCCCTTGATACCCACTCTTCATCCAGTGGGCTCCTTTCTAACACTCTCGCAGAGGTCGTTTTGACATCGACATGTACGAAGCCTCGTTCAGACTCCGTGGTAAAACGTACGACTACAAGATCCAGTACGAGGCCGTCAAGAAGTTTATGGTGCTCCCCAAGCCCGACGAAATGCACTGCCTGCTCTGCATTGGCCTGGATCCCCCTCTCCGCCAGGGTCAGACAAGATATCCCTTTGTCGTCATGCAATTTAAGAAGGACGAGGAGGTGACTATCGACTTGAACATTGACGAGGCAGAGCTGGAGAGCAAGTACAAGGACAAGCTCGAGCCCCATTATGAAGAGCCCCTGCACCACGTCGTGGCCAAAATCTTCCGAGGCCTCGGCAACAAGAAGATTTCCTCCCCTGCGAAAGACTTCCTTACGTGCGTAGCCTCCCTTTTGAGCGACTCCTTTTTACTGTTGCCCAAATGTAAATGCTAACTTTGTCATGTAACAGCCACCGCAATCAATATGGCATCAAGTGCTCCATCAAGGCCAGCGAGGGTTTCCTGTACTGCCTAGAAAAGGCCTTCATGTTCGTCCCCAAGCCCGCCACGTACATCGCCTACGAGCAGACCCAGTCCGTCACCTTCTCCCGCGTCAGCGGCGCAGTCTCCGCCCTGTCCACGTTCGACATCACCGTCGTCATGAAGAACGGCGCCGGGTCATCGCAATTCAGCAACATTAATCGTGAGGATCTCAAGGCCCTGGAGTCCTTCTTCAAGCTCAAGGGCCTGCGCGTCAAGAACGAAATCGACGAGGACGCCAACCTGCTCGCCGCCGCTCTTCGCGAAGAGGCCATGATGGAGTCTGACGATGAGGTCGTCGCTCCCAAGGCGGATCGCGGCTCTGCGGATGAAGACGAGGAGAGCGTCGATGAGGACTTCCAGGCGGACAGCGACAGCGATGTCGCCGAGGAGTACGACAGCAATCATGAGAGTTCCGGCTCTGGAAGTGCTGAGAGTGATGTTGATAACGACGACCGGGATGAGGATATGGACGACGTTGATGACGAGGAGGAAGAGGAGCGACCTAAGAAGAAGTCAAAGAAATAAAAACCCCGTCCCAACTGAGGTACTTTGGCTTATATCACTCCTAATTCCACAAACTCTCACAACGGGGGCAAAGAAGAAAAAAGAAAAGACTAGGAATGAAGGGAAGAATGAGAACTAGGATGGCGTTTTTTGGAGGCGTGTGGTTTCGCTTTTTATCAAAGGCTGATTGAAAGCTCGGTTTTTTTTATAACATCTTTTTTTTTATCATGCCTTGATGCTTTCAACGTCGGTTGGGTTATTCGCAAAAGATACGGACGGGGTTTCTGTAGTTAATAGTTCAATATAGCTACACATAACAAAGAAACATCATTTCACCAACTTTCAACAACGTAAAGGGGGCACCCCAAAAAAAAAAACATCCCGTTGTACGGTTCTCTTTTTTTCTTTTTTATATTTCAAGCGATTCTCTATTCAATGAAAATTATACACAGTTTTGTGTCCTGAACAAGATCCAAAAAAAAATCCCTCAAAAAGCCAAAAATCCGCACTTATTACCCTTGATAGATATCGGATTCGAGCACAACAAAACAAAAATCCCAGGTATTTTCCTTGCATACAACGACAAAAAAAAAGGACCAATTGTGATGCCAACTCAAAAAAGACAAAGAAAAATTCGAGACGAGGACAAAAAAAAACGAGATAACAATAATAATAAAAAAGAAAAAAAAACTCTTTCTAAAGTCCAGTTCATAAATCCCATCGCATTCGTCATAAAAAACCTCACAATTCCATCCCGGAATTTCCATTTCCAGTCTTTCCAGACAACAGAGAGAGACAGAGAGAGAAAAGACCGTGGCAGCTATGTGTGTTTTGCCTGCCTTTTTTTTCTATATCATTCTTTTTCTTCCGGCAGGATTGTGCGCTCTCTCTTTTTTCCCTCCCTTGTTCCCATCATCTCTAAGGAAAAGCCCAGCGTCGGGCAAACATAGGCAATCTTGTGCCTCTAATACTCTATACAGCAGAAATGAAGAACGCCATTAACGATAGGTAAGAATCACACAGGATTCTGCGTCATATAGTCTCACCGGGCATCATGGGCCCGGATCGTGCTGTATGAGAGAATCTCAAAAACTTGACAAGGAAATAATAGGTGGTGTACATCGCTGGGGATACATAGGAAATCGAATGGCGCATGCTTTCAAAGAGAGTGCGTGATAGTAGGGCCGATTTCGAATAAGATTGGAGTGCGATGTGTGTGTTCGTATCGATGTGCGACATGTAGGAGAGGGTGTAATTGTTTTGCTGTGTTGTTATTTTTAGATGCGGTCGCCGGTTGGCTTGATGTATGATCGGGGAAACAAGGCATATTGTCCCACAGGAGGTGCTTGGCTGCTCAAACTAGCAGTCCTGGCTCGTGAGCCCCGTCTCTGGCCAGCCTCAAACTGCTTGAATGAAGGCTCTTCGTGGATAACGGACTCGCTGGCATGAGACTTGTGAGAAACCTTCCTGGATGGACCCAGAGGGAACGAGACAAGTTCAGGGACTGTGTCCTCTGGGCTGGCAATACCGGCCTCTTCTTCGGCGTCAACATGCTGTGGAACGTCGGCCTGAGAAACGGGCAGAGGCTCCGCCGACTCGGTCCAGGATCCGGTCATCTTGTGCACAGACCCGCTGCTGCTAGCTGTGTGGCGGGTGAAAAATGACCAAGTCGAGTTGGTAGAGATGTGGCGATCGGCAGTCGAATCAGAGTGAGTGGAGGCAGTCCCCGTTGTGGAGGTGCTCGCCCGCTGCTGCGACCATTGCATAGTCTTGCTAGTTTCGTCATACAAACCGGCTTGGGTGTATGGCAGCGCTAGCTCATCGTCGTCGGGGTACTCGTGCCTGGCGCCCTCCTCAAGGAGCATCTGCTGGTGGAAATCGCCAGGAATGAGCAGAGAAGGCGACAAGGTGAAGCCGTGAGACTCTTTGAAGCTCGAGGCATGCGAAACGCGGAACAACTTCTTCCTGTCAAGGAGGGGAAGAGAAAAGTTGCTGGCCGAAGGGGCGGCGGAAACAGGCGTGATGGCCTCTTGGATAGTAGGTGTCGATGCCTGGCTAATGGGGCTCAAGCCTGGAACGTCAAACGTGGCTACCGAAAGCATGCCAGGGGACGACCTTGCGGTCCCGATGGGCACCTCGACGTCCTCGGGAGCCAAAGTCACCTCCACCGGGAGAGTATCGCTATCACGGGCAGTATCCATGGAATCACGCTCCCACTGGTAGTCGCAGTCGGCTTCAGCTTCGTGCTCATAACAATAGTCAATGTCATCTTCCCAGCTCTCCTCGATAACGCCAAAGTCGAACCCGTGCTTCTCAGCGGTCGACTCCATAGCAGCCTGTTGCTGCCGCACCGACATCGTGTGAAGACTGCCGAGAGTCTCTGACGCGTTGCTCGCCGGGCGATGGGATCTACGAAGCATAGGCACGGATTGGCTGCCTCGGATAGACCGTCGATGGGCGGCACCGTGCTCATCTTCCTCCGGGACATCGGCAAGCGGGGTCTCGTATGTTGCCAACGTAGGGCTGGCGAGTGGCCAAGCGGGCTCAGTAGGCGAGGGCAGGATTGGCGAGAGCATCGTGTTATAAACATGGAAGTCCTCTCGGCTAGTCACGATCGGCATAGGCGGGAGCGGCTCGACTGGGTCATTAGGGTTGTACGGCTGCGGGTGCCGGAAACCGCCGCTGGTCTTTGGTCGCTCGATATTGACGACCGGCAGCTGCTCCTCAACATCTTCGTATGCGACTTGGAGGCTTGGTCTGCGAGAAGGCGAACCGGGAGAGCCTGGTTGCGGTGCGGTGGGATGGATAGGGGATCTGGGTGGCCTGGGTGGTGGTGACATGGAAGGAGTGCTTCCTCGGAGCTGGTCCTGCGATCGGATCCGCCTCATCAGCCGACGAGGTCCAACTGATGCTGACTGGCGCGACGCCGCAGCAGGCCGGGAGAAGAACGCGCCAGAGTCGTTGTAGGCGTCGGGGTGGAAGAGAAGACCAGACTCCTCGTTGACGTTGGGGGCGCTGGTTGGGCCAGTTGCCCGCATCGTCAACTGCTCGGGGGCCTCGTTCGCCGAATTCTCGTCGCGATTGGTGTGCATGACATGCTGAAAGTTGTAGGGGCCCGAGATCTGCAGCTTCTTCTGTGCCGCTGCGGTGTCGTCTCGGGAAGCTCGTCGTCGAGCAAAGGCCTGTATGAATGATTCTTTGGGGGGCGGAGCAATGGCATTGTCCGGAGGTGCTTCAGCCGAATACATGGAGCTGGCTGAGGAGGAGTTGGCGCTGCTCTCGCGCTTGGATCTCACTCGCCGGTGGAAGGGGTTCTTGCCAAAGCCGTAGACGCTATCTGAACGCTCTCTCGAATGGGCACTGCTGCCGGTGGACTTTACAGAAGCACGCCTGCCCAGTGACAGGTTCTCCAGAGTCTGCTCCCACCCTGGATTCTCGAGGTTGGAAGCTACTGAGGCCGACGCGGCGGTGCGGTGGCCGTTCTGGCGGCGCAGCTGCGAGGCTCGCCTCATCTGCGAGTTGAGCTGCCGAAGTCTGCTTGGGGAGGGTGGCCTGTCCATGGCAGGCTCGAAAAACTCGGCGGCACTCATGGGAGACATTTCGGATGATGGATGGTTGTCGAGGTTAGGAGAAGAAGGTGCCGTCGACGACCTATTCAAGTACCAGTAGGAAGACGTCTGCGGCCTGGCCCTGGAAACCTGCTGCGGCGCTGGGCCGCCAGCATAGAAGGCTATGGCATTCATGCTCCACATTGCGAGTCAAGGGCTGGGGAGGGCGACGACAGACCATGCCCTCTGGGGATCTGCGGCGAGACTGACTGATCCAGGGTGAAGCAAGGCGATGAGGGGCCTCTTTTTTTTGGGTGCTTTGCTTTGCTTTTTTTTTTTTACACTTGGCTCCGCTATTCGTATGAGTACATGTAAGGATATGATAGTCCGTGCTCCATACAGGTATGAGTATGAAGATTGTTCCAGGGGAGTCTGGTGATGAACTCAATCGACAGTTCGGCCAGGGCGAGGCGTGGAGTGGGTATGCTCAGCACGAGGCACGAGAGTAGCGGTCCTGGTATATTATATCTGGATGCTGGAGCTGAGATGAGCTGGGCCAGAGAATCACGGGCGAGGGCTTTCCTCCAGGGCCCTAGACAGAGTTGCTGCTGAAATTCCCAAATTTGGGGGCTATCCTTGACCCCAGGTCAGTCAGGAGATTGGACCGCGGAACCTCGTCGAGGGTGGACTGGACTGGGGGGGGCCTGATGGAGACGATGGTGCTGGGGAACAGCTCCCTGTTGGTCTCTCGGCCGACAGGGTCGTGGGACCCCTGAAGCGTCTGGGATACTGCATCCTACCGAAGGCTGGGATGGCTAGGCACCTTGTCTGCATACCGATGGGGCCGGTGAGGACAGGCAAAGTTGCACGAACAAGCCGGAATGACTGAGCCCAGCTCTGTATGGACGAGGCCGGAGTGCGGAAGAGAGGCTTGCGACAGGACTCGTACAAGTGTGACGGACAAGGCTACAAACATGTGCGAGCCATGCAACCGCATTTAAGCGTGATGCAACCTGCAGCTGCTGCAAGAGCGTGCGATGCGATGCCTGAGCTGCAGGAACGCGACCTCGTACGTACGGAGCGCAAAAGTAGCCAGAGTCGAAGCATCGCGAGATGAGCAAAGGACCGCTCGCGTACCATGGCGTGGAATCGCACGGAGTACTCCGAGCTCCTGGCAATATCGTCGACGGCCTTCTGCGGGTGCTTCTAGAAGGGCGAGGCGTGCGGTATGCGGTATTCCGGCCGGGTCTGACTGAGACAGCGCGGCGCTGAAGACGGCGTGTCTCGTTTTGGCCGTGCAGCTGAAGATGAAGATCCCAAGACGCTGGAGCTAAGGCCGATCGATAAATGGGCGATGGATTCTGGCGATGGCCGTTGTGAGGGCGGTGCGGCACCCGCGACAGGTACCTGTACCTGGACTCGTACCTGAACTGGCGCCGGGCCGGAGGTACTAAGCCCAAAGCAACGCGCACGGGAGGATTCCGTTGCTGGCGTGGGAGGAGCAGCGCGCTAGCCTACGCCAAGGTACCAGGCACGAACGGAGAGCATTCGTACCAGTACCTGTGCCCGTGCCTATGCCTGCGCTAGGATGCAGCCAGTGCCGTTAGTTAGCACGAGGTACGAGCACTCACTCATCGAGAGCTCTGGCCAGGGACGCAGCAAACACTGACGAGGAGAAATTCCACGTTGTTGAAGGATTTGTGCTTGTCCTGTTCGGGCACTTGAATCTGCATCAGGACTATCTGTACCTGCACCTGTACCGTACCAGCCGGGGAAATACAGCGTACCTTTAGTACCTTAGTAGTACCTTACAGGTACTAAAGGTACAGTATCGTACTGTAATCTTTCTGGCAGGAGCCCCGTCCACGCGTCGGAGAGGCCAGACGGCAAGGATCTGCGTGGCGCTACTGAGCAGTGGCCCAATCCGAAGCGTCGGGTCGGCGATGCAGGAGCACTGAGCAAACTCTTACCCTGGGCGAAGGGGGAACAAATCGGTGTGCAGTACGGAGTACCTGTACCTGTGCCTGTGTCTGTACGAGCAACTGTCCTGTATCTGCGCCTCTGCTCCGGTTTTGACAGCTCTCAAGATTTCTACCAAGGTCTACTACCTAAGATAATTACCTATTGATCCATACCAACTAAGCCTTGCAAGTGAATGAATGATGTGGTACTTTAGTCCAAGCTGCTAGGTACGAGTACCACGATGTTAGCACATCATAGCTGTATGTAGATAGTATGACTGGTAAGCTTAGTAGCACCTCGATGCAGTTGCTAATCCCATCAATATTCCGTGTCATTATAGGTACCTAGGCAATGTACCTTAGTACTACCTTAGTACTAAGCAATAGCTGGGATTTTAACGTTACCTGGTGTTTTGTTTTGTCTGGGAGCAATCTTGCTAGGTTCTCTTCACAGGCTCGACGCTAGCATGTACAGGGACATTTGGTCCCTAACTCGGCACCAATTCGACCTAGCCCGTCACACAAGGGGGGTCAATGGGTTTAGCTCCAGCCATTTACTAAACCTCGTACAGGTACAAGTCTGCAAGTAATCGGCGATATGCGGCCAGCTTCCCCTCCATCCTCTACGGCGTGCATATGCAGGAACGAAGACGAAGGGCTGGCCATCGCTCAACGACTTGATGTTTTTATTCGCTCAGCCTCCACACCGCGGCCGGAGCATCTGGCTCTTTGCATGAATATTGGCTTCTTGCTGTAGCTTGTGCGGCGTCGTATCGAATGTGCTGTACGTGTACGCGCAACACAACAGCAACGGATGGAACGCGAGCCCTTCGCCTGCTCGGATGCAGAGCTGACGTCCGCTGTAGAGTGACGTACGAGCCCACGAGAACGGCGATAACAATCCAGCAACACAACATCAAATTGATGCAATCTGGTCGCAAGCACCGATACGGCCAACTAGCTCTTACCAAGCAGGGGCCGCTGTCGAATCGAGAGGCTGCCCTACGAGTACCGCACCAGCACCAGCACCAGCACCAGCACCAGCACCAGACGGACAGGACAGGACAGGACATGGCATCCAATGGGTGGGGGCGACAGACACGAAAAAAAAACTCGCTCGAGATTGCCTGCCAGGGACGCCCATGTCACGCCTTGCCTAGCTCTCGAGCATCAAGAAACAACAAAGGCGACGGTGCCAGGACTCGCTCGCCCCCCGCCAAAACGCTCTTGATCAGCAGGGATTGGCTCTCCGGGCCGGACAGCAGTCGTGAAACGTCTGGCTCGAGGCCTAGTCTGCTCCTGGCACACGAGCATGGCCCCCCGTCCGGCCGTGCTCCAACAAGCCCGACACAAGGTCCACGATGGGCAGCCGTCCTGTCGAAACGGGAAAGCCAGCCACTGTTTGTCAGTTGTGATCGCTGCTCAGAAAAAGAGGCGACAGGCTCCGGCGTCTCATTCGGAGCAGCGAGAACCATCAAGTCCCGGGCCAATTGCTACTCTACGGGCTCATACCTGCTCTTATACGGCTCCGAACTGACGGATTTTCTCCCACTTCCTGCTCTGGTTTCGTCGGTGCTTTTTTTTCTTTCCTCTTACTCCTCCCTCGTGAGGGGTTTTCCAGGCTGCAGCTTTCGGCATTGCATTGCACAATTGCTAGCGCTCGTGCCCTCGTACAGGTTACATACACACTTGTACGAAGCAAAAGGATGGAGCATGAAGCCAAGACGGTCAGCGGTCCATGGACGAGGGATGGAGCCGTTCCGGGCCATGGTCCATGGCCCAGCATCTCCATCATGGTGAGGCACTCAGGGATCCCCCAGCAAAGCTCCGCTCGTGCTAAACAGTCCCAAGCCGACGGTTAGTACCTGCAACAGCGGCATGCCAGTGACCGCTGCCCGATTGCTTGCGTACGATATGAGTACGAGTAGGTACTCGTACTTGTCGCAGACTCAGAGCAAAAGCCCGTGCGTGCTCGTGGCGGCCCAAGCTGCCGGAAGGATGCCGTTCTATATTTGCTCTGTGGCTGCTGCAGGCACGCTGGAGGCTTCCGACGATACGAAGATGGACGCTCGCTTTCGATACATCTCGGCACCAGATTTACGCGTCCACGATACTACCGTGCCCCGTGGTCTCGTTCCGGAGGAGGAGGGCAACACAAAGCAATGAATGAATAGCCCTTGCTCCAGGTAAGCTCCCTCACGAAAAGCAACTCTTGGTTTCTGTAGATCCCTGCCCTTCACAGCACCGGCGTGCTACTGCTAGTGGTGAGTCGTCGTATCAGTTGTAATTTCCATGTATCTGGTCGCTTATCTCCCTGACCTAGACGTTCATCCAAAACCAATCTCCCCGGATATCGGCCGTCAGGATTCTGCCTGCGAGGAACGGTGAGTCTGTCGACATCAGCCTGTTTTGGGGTTTGTGATTGCCAATCCCCATGATTCCCCGTTCCCCCCAATCACCAGCTAGTCAAATTACCGTGCCGTTTGCCCATGTGTGATGATGCCCGGCCCAACAACGTGGAGAAGGCGTTCCTGTCTGAGGAGGAACTTCTGCCATGCTCATTTACGCACACATACAACCGCGTCCATCTAAGATCGGCTGAGTACTTGACTGGTGGCGTTGGACTAACACTGTTGGATTTGGACCCTTGGCCTGGGCTCCGCGGCGGTCCCTTTCCCCTCCGGTTCTTCTTTTTTTCGAAACAGTATCACCAAAGACGGTTCAGTGCAAAGACGGGGGAGGTTTCGACACCGAGTCGCAGAATCGGGCAGTTCCCTTCGCAAATCGTGCAACTTTGGAAGCAAATCGTGCTACTCTGTGACTAAACTTGTTTTCGCAACGCAACCGAAGGGGGTCCGCAACCCCGGACAGCAGCCATTGGGCCGTTTCATTTGCTGGCTGGCTGTTGGCTTTAGTGCCCAAGCAAAAAAAAAAAAGAGTGAGAAGCCAAAAAAAGAGCGTCGTCCGGGTCAGGTCTGCAGGAATCCAAATTGAGCTACTCCATTGGCGCATCGTGGGTTCCCGCCATGCCCTTCTGCGTAAGTCGAGGTAGAAGCTAATTTGGCTTCCATTAATCTAAATTAACGAGGCAAAAGGCCAAGCAAGATAGACGGACGGGATGCTACAGGTACTTCGTTACGGTACTACTGTCCACTACGACGACGACAATTGAGGCTATTTACGCGCGCCCCTCGAGAAAAAAAAGAGGGCACGCACCAGATTTCCCGATGCGGCAATGCAGGATTTAATGCAACAAGCCAGCATTGGGCCAACAGCTCGAGAAATACAGCAGAAAACGTGAGGACAACAGCGAGAGCCAGAGATGGAATGCAGTGGCCAATTATCGCCTTATTGTAAACATGGGTCTGGAAGCTTGCCGGGGGGGGGGGGGGGGGGGCAATACAACCCCAGGCCCCCCCCCCTTTAAAAAAAATCA